>NC_080427.1:69428847-70628847 GCF_029873635.1 Malania oleifera
GTCATTATGGTATGTATTTAGGGTTTTTGTTATTTCGGGTAATATTCTAAGATTTTATCACCATGGTATTTATAAATATTTATATTTTAAAGTTTACATTGTTTTAATGTGTAATATATATTTTTTAGGATTTGGTTATCTTGTTGTGTTTATTACGTGCTTAATATTGATATTACAAGATTTTTATTATCATAGTCTTGATTTCAATGTGTGATATTCATATTAGACTTTCTTGAATGTTGATGTTGTACTCATATTTAGGGTTTACTTAATTGAAGATAGTTTTAATGTATAATATATGCATATTTACGGTTTCCATTGTGGGTGTATATTCATTACGTTGGGTTTTTTTTTTTTTTTATTG
Source organism: Malania oleifera (assembly GCF_029873635.1). NCBI lineage: Eukaryota > Viridiplantae > Streptophyta > Magnoliopsida > Santalales > Ximeniaceae > Malania > Malania oleifera. The sequence goes on from NC_080427.1 coordinate 69,429,212, forward strand.
CTGGTCTTATATGCATATCTAGTTTATATTATTAGGGCTGGATTGATTGTGAATATCGTGGCTTTATCAGTGAAATTTTTTGTATTATGACACTTACGTGTTATGATATATATAGTATTAGTATTATATTATTTCCTCTATTAGCTATTTGAAAATTCAGTTAACTACAGAAAAATCATAAAAATAGGAAATTAGGAGAAAAGTCTGAAAATATTTTTGAATTGAATTTCACTGTTTTCTTTATTCGTTTTTTTGTTATTTTAAAAATTTAAAAAATATGGGAAAATATAAAAATTCAAAATATGGGAAAATATAAAAATTCAGAAAAATAGAAAAATAAGAAAAATCAAGAAAAATGTTTTGAGACTTGTAAATCATTTTTTGATACCATTTGAGTTCTAAAAACCTCCCAAACTAGTATTTTCATACTTAGAAAAACCCTATAAGATTTCAAAAATTTGGGAGTGTATTTTATTAAATATTTTTTTATTTTTATCCCTATGATTACAATTAAAAAGGGGTACAAGCTCTTTTAGGCTTCACGTACCCTAGTTTTGAGGGAATATATATTGTATATATTTTTGTTGGTATTTCAAAAATTCACTAAAAAGGGGAGTAATTTTAAAGACTTTTTAAATTTAGTTAGGGATAATTTCATAATTAATTAGGTACCGTTTGTAAGAATGGGCGCGTAAGGGGTGCTCGTACCTTCCCCTCGTGTAATCGAACTCCCGACCCCAGCTTTGGTAACATAGACCCATTCAACCCTTAACTGGGTAGTAACTAAGTGTTCTAACCACACTAAAAGGTTAGTGGGGACTCTATTACACCTGTTTTTCCCAAAAATTGAAACCACACTGGGGCACACGCGCTCCGGGATGTTGCAACATTGTTAACTGTCGATAGTCATCTTCTACCAAACAAAATTAAGATACCAAGTTGAATGTATGAAAAATTAAGGTAAAAAAAACAGAGGAATAGTATGCAACATAGGGCGGTTAACAGGTCACTTTTGGGCAGTTGACTGACCCAGTGAAAGTTAAAAATTTTGAGTTATTTTCATTTGATTAGCCAATTGATCTGGGCATGCCAAGTGTCTTAGAGGTTGCCATATGTTAGGCAATGACCAAGACAACTAGTAGATGTTGGTTGTAGTCATTAGTTTGAAGTTGAATTTTTGAAATTAAAAATCAAAATGATGTTTCCCTCCATCCTATGAATGATCTATAAATAGATCCCTTACAAAAGAGTTTGAGGCACGTCCAAGTGGGGGTAATGAGAGAAAATAGGGGCATTTTTTGTATTATTTTGGATGAGAAAGAGAAAGGAAACCTTTCAAACTTGTGAAGATAGTCTTGTCTCTTCTTATTCTTTTAGAAGATACTTGGGCGTGTATGTGTTGTAAGAGTCTTCCCGCCTGTCTACACTACTTACTGAGGGGAATAATGTGATCTCAAGAGGGTGGGGAGGGGGGAGTAAATTGGGTTTTAAAAAAGTTTGCTAAATTAATTTAACCAATTTAGAGAATCAATTTCCCTAACAAAATTGAAGGCATGTATGAAAAAATAATAACTATGATAAAAAGAACAAACATACATGTGCGGAAATTAAAGTGCAGAAATTAAAAACAAGTTAAAAGAGAGAGAGAGAGAGAGAGAGAGAGAGAGAGAGAGAGAGAGAGAGAGAGAGAGAGAGAGAGAGAATGAATGACACCATGATTTTTAATGAGATTCGGCCAATCCTGGCTATATCCTCGTCTTGGGCAAACCTCTCAAGGATTTCACTAAACCTGCTCACTTAACCAAGTGGAATAGAAACTGTTTACATTCCTTATAGGGGGGAGTCCTCCTACTCCATATAGGATAGAGTCCTCCTCTTCAAGTGATACCCCACACTTGTTCCGCTACTTTTAGGAGCAGCTGCCTCTTTGAGTGATGTACCCTCGCTCAGTGCGGATCACACCGCAACCAATCCTTTAATAGGGCAAAGCCACCCTCTCCAAGTGATGCACCCTCACTTAGCCCACGGTTCACAACCCGAACTGAGAAGGGCTGTCTTGAAAAACAATTTTGTACAATTGAAAGTGCTTCTTAACAAACTGATTTGCACACATTTTAAAATCTAAATGCACTCTTACATGATTTTAAAATAAAGCTCAGTAGGGTATGGGCAATTCTCTCAAAAATATTTTCCAAGTAAAATGAGAAAGTATGGAAAAAGATTGACTCACTTTAAAAATGAGCAACTCGAAAGCTAAGAGTTCAGTCGTGTAATATTTAGCCTAAGAGCTAGATCATCTCCACAGGGAATGCAGTTTAACTCCAAATTTTATGTAATTCCAATCAAAAAATATGAAACAAAATGTCACCGAACACAGTTCAGATTCGGGTTTTCTAGTTTGTTTGAGATTTCTTTTGATGAATTAAAATAACATGCAATTTAAATTCTAAATCCTAACACACACTAAATTAACATTGAGAAACGAAAATCCTACGTCCAATGGCTAAGTAGGAATTGAAACACGCATTGAGCTTCAGAAAGAGATTAAAAGTGCTAACATTAATACGTAATTAAGACATGCAATTCTAAAAACTCAATCAATCATAATTAAAAAACAAAAACAAAATTTTAATGCAATTAAGAACTTGAATCAAAATTACGATTTTAACAACTAGGCAATAAACTAAACACGCAAAAAATTCCAACTCTAATTAAACCGAAGTTAAAATAAACGTACGTCAAAAAAATTAAAATCCTAAAGAAGAATTCTTTTTCTTTTTGTATTTTATTTCTTTTTTTTTTTTTCTTTCAAGAAGCCAAACCGAACTTTAATCAATAAAGAAAAATAACTCAAGAAAAGCAATAAATATAATCCTAATAACAAATAAGAAGAGAAAAATAATATATAAATTCAATGATAATATCCAGACAAGATTAAAAAATAAAAACTTAATTAAATTTCTACCAAAAAAATTAACAATGATTCAAATTTCTGTAAAAAAAAAAAAAACAAAAACAAAAGCAATAAGAACTAAAGAGAGAGAGAAAAAAAAAAAAAAAGAGAAAGCGTTGGCCTAACAAGGCTTACAATTCTTATTTTGATGATAACAAATCAAGATAAGTTTGATATGATTTTCAAGTTAAATTGTTTTAGGAAGCAGGTAAAGCTCAAGTATTTCAAAACCAAACTCAAGGGTTAATAAAGCTCATGAGGGACATATTTTATAAAATCTTGAAGAATGAAAGATGATTGAAAGCTCAAAGATGACATATGATCAAGGAAAGATTACAAAGCAAGGATTTACATGAAGATCAAAAGATTAGAGTTTTAAGGATGTCACTATGTAAGTACTTCATGTAAATCTTAATATAAATTGAATTGAAGCTCTTACAAATAAAAATAAACAAAGAAACAAATTTTTGAAGGACCTTAAAATATGTTTTAAATCAAAATGATAAAGGTCTCAAATAAGGAAGAAAGTTTTCAAAGAGAAAAGTCATTTTCTGAGTGCCAGGAGACTGCCCAATACAGGCAGTAGACTGCCAAAATTAAAAGAATTAAAATTGGGAGGCAGTAGGATCCCGGGCCACCGCCTGAGACCTATCAGGTGCCTAGGTGGTCAAGCCAGGTAACTGCTAGTCTTCTGGTAGTTTAGTTTTCACTATGGCAGGCGACTGCCACTCGAGCAGAATTTCAAAAACTCAACGGGAAAATTTTGTAAATGGTTTTCTTGGGCTCTACTCTTTTTGAAAACTTGTTGTTTACTCCAAGCAAACTTGGGGGACAAGGAATTATCTTTTAAACATCTATAAATGGCTCCAACTATAATGATTTTGTACATTAAGAAATTTTCTAGCAATCAAAGAACTCTCCAAGCTCTAAATCTCTCTTGTGCTTATCTTGCTTTCACTACTGAATTGCTGCTGATTCCAACTCCGAATTTGAGTCTTCAAAGCTTGAATCTTTCAATACACGAAAGATAAATTCGGTTGTCTAAATTTAATTGAGCTTCAATCTTTTTATATTGATTTGCATTGAAGTATATTTGTCCTGAATATTGTACTAATCAGCTCTATTTTGAGAGTGTCTCTTGTACAAAAATTTCTCTCTACTTATTTCTTGTTTCTAGTTGATTCAAGGTTGTTGGATCGTTTGGAGAGGCGGGATCTAGCCTAATGGAAGGAGTGTTGTAAACGGTGTTGTTTCGCCCGGCAAAGGAACTGATCTAGTGAATCCTTTGGTCATTTGCCAAAGGCAAGGACATAGGCTAGTGTTTACCTTATAGGTCGCACCCGGTTTTTATAATGAAAAATACTCAAGTATTTGATAATTGTCAAGTGTTTGTGCAGGTCTAAATGAACATCCCAAGGAAGGACACTTGGAGCAACTCGAAGACCCTAAAGACCTATCATATTTGTAATTGTAAATTCAATATTTGTAATATGGGTCTGTAATAGTAACTTAGGATGTGGTCTTTATTTACCTTACCTGCACATCATGCATATTGGATATATGGTAAGTTCAATAAGGCCATAATAAGACTCTAGGTCTAACACTCACACACATAGCATATAATATATAGGAGTGTTAAAATTGTGCTTGAATTGAACATTTCTAAGCAACTTGAGAGAGCTCAGGCGACCGAACCCCTGGAGTTCAAAACTCCTCGGGCGCCCGAATGTTGACAAGTCAACATGTTGACCAGGCCCTCGGGCGATCGATCCATAAATACACACACCATCCACGAGCGTCTGAACCCCTCGAAAGGGACAGTTCACCAACTTGGGCGACCGATCATTTTAGTTCAAAAAAGACCCTGAGCAACCGAACACATGAGCTCGGGCCATCGACTGAAAGACTGGGCACCCAAAGTCACGAAGCAATGCTACGGACTTTGATTCGGGTCACCAAACTTGAATCCGTATGACCGAACTACTTTGAATACCTTTTATTACTAAGTTTGGTCGGGCGATCAAACTTAGGTTTAGCCACCCGAACTCCAACTGGCTAAAATTATTTTAATTGCGATAAAATAAGGTTAATTCGGGCTAAATGCATTTTAATCATTTAGTACTTTTTTAATTATTCTCATCATGTCCCAACTGGTTATATTTTTACCAGTGGCTATAAATATGAGTTCATTTGCAAGATTAACATAAGATTAGCAAAGTGATTAGCCAAAAAATCCTCTCTCTTAAAAAATCATTCTTTGGCCGAATACTCTCAAATCTCCGTTCATTTGTGTTGGCCAAATTAGGATTTTCAATCTCGTTTTGATGATAACAAATAAAGCTGGTATAACTTGTCTGTTGAGTGATCTTGTTTCAAGAATACATATCTCAACACAAGAGAAAGAAGCTATGAGTTAAAGCATCATCAAGAGAACAAGCTATGCATTAGAGTTATATCGAGAGAACAAGCTATGAATATCAAGAGAAAGCTTCAACAAATTTTCCAAGCAGTAAAGAAAAAGACTTGAAGCCTCAGTACTTAAAAGATTAAAGATAAAAAGGGGACTTGAAGTCAAAAGGATTATCAAAGTCTTGAAGTATTGTGCTTAAGAAAAGCTTGTTGTAAGTACTTCGTATCAAATGAAAATTTTAGACAATATGAAGCTCTTTAAGAGATCATGTTAAAAAAGAAGACATAATTCTTGAATTTATAAATACACATTATCAATGGGCGGATATATTTACTAAACCTCTCGCAGAAGATAGATTTATAAATATTAGGAGAGAGCTAGGTCTGTTGCATAATAGAGAAATTGAGTAAAAAGTAAAAAAATATAAAGATCTCAATCAAATAGGATGAAGTCAGCTGACTGGCTCTAGACCCAGCCGACTAACTGACGGAAAACCCTAACTTTAGTTATAAAAATTCGAGTCATTCGCGTGGTCAGCCAACTGACCTAGGGTTTCTTCTCAAGCTTTACCCTTTACCTCTTCCTCTCCTCTGCTCTTCTTTCTCAAGAATACCACCAGAGATCATCCTCCAACACCAAATCATCCAAATGTCGAGGATCAAATCTGTTGGAAACAAGAAAGCATCTACCTCTTCGCAACACCACTCTGAAGATCCAGTCATTGAATAATGACTCATGGCTCCTCATGCCAAAACCCTCTACCTCAATCAACTAAGCATGGCGGAACTTATTCTTGGTAAAATTCTTGATACCTCTTTATTTTCCTCTGATTTTCCACACATCCTTTCATTATTTGAAACTCTTGGATGGAAAAACTTCATACTATTTCAAGCTAAGGGCCACTTCCCAACCCTTATCAAACTTTTCTATGCAAATCTTGTTCGAGAAACAAACAGAATTTCAATGAAAGTCATGGGGAAGTCTATATCTCTCACACTGGAATCACTTGCAAAAATCTTTCTTATACCAAATGGTGAGTTTAGGTGTCCTACTTTTGGAACGTCTTGGATTTACGAACAAGACTTCACTCCAGAAGAATTTCTTTCATTGGTATTGGACCATGCTCTTGTTTCATTTGAAGGATCTCCCTTATATAAACACCTAAATCTTTAGGCACAAGTACTGCAGAAAATCATCACATATAACATCTTTCCTCAAGCAGGATCTCATGCCTATATTTCGTATGCTGATTGTTTTGTCCTCTGGTGCCTTCTCAAGGGTAAGAAGCTGGATTTACCAAGCCTTATGCTTCAATGGATGATTTCACGTGTAGTTACTCTTCCTTATGGAGGAACCCTAAATATGCTCTTTGCTAAACTTCATATATCCTCATCTTCTGATCGTTTTGTCAAACGTACTCACTGTGGTATTTTTAACTCTACTACTCTTAAGTTGATGGGCTATGAAAGATGCAATGATGACTGGATTCTTAAAGGAAGTGAAGGTCAAGCACCTCATCCTCCTCCTATTGCTGGTCCTCCTGCTTGGTTCAATTAATTTTACCAGCAATTCACTAGTTTTAGCCAAGACATGCAGACTGGAATCAAATCTCTTCAAACCAACTTCTCAGCCCTTCAAGCAAATTATTCTTCACTTAATGATCATGTAGGTCGCATTGAAAAACATCTAGCCAGTTCATCTCATCCTTTAGATCCTATGGATATTAGTTCTGCTCCTGCAAGTAATGTAGGAAGTGATGAAGAGGACTCCCAATATGAAAATGGTGATGATGAAGAAAACACTGAAGAAGAACATGAAGAAGGTGAAGATGATGAATCAGAAGAAGATGAAGAAGATGCAGCTGATGCTAACTGATGTTCTATTTTCTTTGAAAATTTTTTATTTCAGTATATAATAAGTTTTTGAATGGCAGCTTTGCTCACTTATTTTCCCTTACATTTTTATTGATGTCCAAAGGGGGAGAGTTTTTTTTTTTTTTTTCACAAGCAAAGATGGAAGTACATGAGTAGTTATGTTATATAATGTAATACTATGACTTTTCCCTATGTATTATAAACTATGTATCTGATGCTTATATGGATGTATATCTATGGATGAGTATGTGCATGAAAACTATGCTTATATGGATGTATATCTATAGATGAGTATGTGCATGAAAACAATGAGTTTTGATACTGGATACATATGCATATAGTAAGGGGGAGTTTATTTTTATCCTTATCTTTGCTTCTCATTTGTCATCATCAAAAAGGGGGAGATTGTTCGCCAAATTAGGCTTTTCAATCTTCTTTTGATGATAACAAATAAAGCTAGTATAACTTGTCTATTGAGTGATCTTGTTTCAGGAATACATATCTCAACACAAAAGAAAGAAGCTATGAGTTAAAGCATCATCAAGAGAACAAGCTATGCATTAGAGTTATATCAAGAGAACAAGGTATGAATATCAAGAAAAAGCTTCAACAAATTTTCCAAGTAGTAAAGAAAAGCACTCGAAGCCTCAGTACTTAAAAGCTTAAAGATAAAAAGGGGACTTGAAGTCAAAAGGATTATCAAAGTCTTGAAGTATTGTGCTTAAGAAAAGCTTGTTGTAAGTACTTCGTATCGAATGAAAATTTTAGAGAATAAGAAGCTTTTAGAACTTAGGAAACTTATTTTTAATCTCTAGAAATATTTTATGAAAAATCACATCATAAGTGTAAAATTGAAATTGAAAAACCAAAAAGAAAAGCCAATTTTTTTGTCTGTCCAGCTGACTGACTTAACAAAGTCAAAATCGCTCAACCGACTGGCTGTCAACCGACTGACTCAAAATATACTGTGTTTTGCCAGCCGACTGACAATTTCTTGACATAATTTTTGGGAGGCAGAATGGTGTCAGCCGCTTGTCTAGCCGACTGAAACTGTGATTTTTGAACGACCCAGTCATCTGTCTAGCCGACTAACTCCCCGGGTTTTATTTTTTAAAGCCAATGGAAAATTTTCAAAAATTGGTTTTTCAAAATATGAACGTTGTAAAAATTGGAAACTACTCAAAGACACTTGAGGAACAAGAAAACTAAGCCAAGAATGCCTATAAATACTCCTTTAAACTTAAGAATTATTAATCCAAGTAATTACTCAGTTCTCTTGAAATTAAAGCATTCAATCTCTCAAAGCTCTCTATTGCTCATACTCCATCTGGGAGAAAAGTTCTCGAACTCTTCTGAAATATGAAAGCCATGATTCATACTATGAATTTTATTATTAAAAAAAAAACCCTTGGTGATCTCTAAACACTTCAGCTTCATAGTTTCTTTATTGTTTATTTGATTGAAGTATTGATTGCGCTCTAACTTGTATAACTCTGCTATGTTTTGAGAGTTTCTTTTGTATACAGATCATTATAGAAATTTTGTTATGTTGTTGACGGTTCAAGGCTTGTTTGGATCGTTGTACCGAGTGAGGATTGTTCACTTGCATATGTTTCTCTACCTAAAAAGAGGGATTTTTTGTAAAGGCCTACTCTGCCTGGTAAAGAGCATTGTTTAGGCCTAACAAGGCTTACAATTCTTATTTTGATGATATCAAATAATGATATGTTTAGTATGGTTTATTTCAAATGAAAGTTTTTCAGGAAGAAGGCAAAGCTTAGAGAGAGTTCAAAGCTCAAAACGATGATATAGCTTATGATGAAAGTACTATTCAAAAAGACCAAGAAAGAAAGATCATCAGAAGCTCAACGATGATTGAAGAACAAAGAATCAATTGAAGATCAAAAGAATATAGTTTTAAGAATGGTTGAATGTAAGTACTTCAAGTAAACTTCAAATATAAACTGAATTGAAGCTCTTATAAAACAAAAGGAAGCTTAGAAAAGTGGTGTTAGAAAAACCCTAAAGAATGTTTTAAAAAATCAAAGTGAATGAGGGTTCAAAAGAAGAAATTTTTTTGAAATCTGATAGGCTAGGCGACTGCCTCCACGTAGCATGCGACTACCCAAACTAAATAAGGAATTTTCAATGAGGTAGTAGGATGCCAGACGATTGCCTGAGCACAGCCAGGCACCTGGGTGGTCAAGCCAGGCGACTGCCAATGTCCTGTGTTTTAAAATTCCTCTATGGTAGGTGATTTCCAGGTCATGGCAGGCGATTGCCACTCGAACATTTTTTTTTAAAATACTCCAATGGGAAGATTTTTTAAATGGATTTCTTGGAACTTCAAAGATTTTTACACCAAGAAATTTTCCAGCAATCAAAATTCCCTAAAAGCTCTCAAACTCTCTTGTGTTCATCTCACTTCAACTACTGATACAAATTTCGAAGTAGAGCCTTCAAAGTCTGAATCTTTCAATACTTGGAAGATATTTGGTGATCTAAATTCAGTTTGAGCTTCAATCCTTTTATATTTGATTTACTCTGAAGTATACTTGTGTTGAATCTTGTACTAATCTACCCTGCTGTGAGAGTGTCTTTTGTACACAAACTTTTCTTTATCTTGTTCTTGTTTATAGACGATTCAAGGTTGTAGAATCATTGGAACTAACGAGGGAATATCATTTGGAGAGGCAGGCTCTAGCCTAAAGGAAGGAGTAGTTGTAATCGGTATTGTTCCACCCATCAACGGAACTGAATTAGTGTATCCTTTGGTGGTTTTCTAAAGGCGAGGACGTAGGCTGGGTATATGCCGAACCTCATAAAACCTTGTGTCTTTCTTCTTCCTTACTCTTTATTTTTCAGCAAAACTTACAACCTGTATGTATGATTTAAAGTGTTAAATTCTCAGTGTATGGTTGTTAAATAGACCGGAAGATAATTTGTTTTGTCTTAATCAGCATTGATTGCAAAAACTGAAAGGGAATACGTTGGTTGATCATCCTAAACTTATTAATCTGAAAGTTTGTTTAATAATTAAACACAAAGAAGAAGTGTGATTGTGAAATAACACAGGGCTTATATAAATTCTGCATGCTTTACATTTTGATACAAGGCTATTGATATAAAATCAAGATTTTGATTATTTTGTTGATTGGTTGTGGTTGACTTGATTTTGTGATTGCTTGCTGTGATTGTTGATATAAAACAAAGTGTTAAAAAGAAAGGAATTTTAAAATCCCAATTCACCCCCCTCTTGGGTAGCTATCTTAATTTCAATTTGTATCAGAGCTTAGTTATAGAAAATTCCTAATAAGAAGTTATAAAAATATCTAAATGGCAAACATAGGAGTAGCTCCTTTTGGAGAGGGCCAATCCTCAACTCATCCACCAATCTTTTGTGGACACAACTGCACCTTTTGGAAAAAGAGAACGCAAATCTACCTCCAACACATAGATTGGAAAGTGTGGGAAGTAGTTATGGATGGAGACCTCATTCCCACTAAAATAGTAGAAGGAAAATAGATTCCAAAAGAAAAAAAGGATATGATCGATTCAGATTATAAAATGTTTCAAATAAATTCGAGTGCTATAAATGTTTTTTATTGTGCTTTAGACGCGAACGAATTTATTGGGGTCATGGCTTGCAAGACGGCTAAAGAAATATGGGACAAATTAAAAGTTACATATGAAGGAACTATTGATGTTAGAGACAATAGGATAGACATGTTAACAAGCGAGTATGAAGCATTCAAGATGAAACCATATCAAGGTATGTACACAAGATTCACCCACATAATCAATTCCTTAAGTGCCTTAGGAAAATCTTATACCACCTACGAAATGATTAGGAAAATTTCGAGAGGCCTTCCCTCCATATGGGAACCAAAGGCTATAGCAATTACCGAAGGAAGAAACCTTAAGAAAACTTCCTTAGATGAACTCATAGGTTCACTCCTTACCTATGAAAATGGCTCTAAAAGAAAGAAATCCTAAACCAAAGCATAAGAAATCTATTGCTCTAAAAGCATCTAGCCACAACTCAAGTGAAGAGGAAAGTGAAACAAGTGATTTAGATGAAGAAGAATTAGCATTCATCACTAAGAGACTAGGTAAGTTTTATAGAAGGAATAAAAAATTTCCTAGAAAGTTCAATAAAAGGAAAACTGAAAAAGGAGAATCAAGTAGAAAAGAAAATAAAGAAAAAATGAACCTTCAATATGTTATCACTGCAAGAAACCAGGGCATATCAAACCAGACTGCCCATTGCTCAAGAAAGACAAGAAGAAAAAGAAGGAAGCTATGAAGGCTACTTAGGATGACTCAAGCTCCAGCGAAATGGAAAACGAATCAAGTGGACAAGAGATGGCAAACATATGCTTCATGAGGAATGACGAATGTCAGGCCTGATAGTCGTCTATCAGGCTTTTGTGTTTCAACTTTAAGTCTTTAATTTAGTCAGTCGTCTGTCTACATCCACACAGTCGTCTGTCAACTGAACAATTTTCTTCTTTAGTCACTTTTTGATTTCTCTCTCAGTTTTACTTGGAATATAAATTTGTTTTAACTTTGAAAACATGTTCCAAGTTATTTTATTATTGTCTCTAAGTTTCTTTATTTAATGGGCTTTAAAATGAAAACTTCATGCTTGAATAAACTTAAAGTACGTACAGAGACTTGTCCTAATTTCTCAAAAATTCTCCTTTGTTTAGAACTTTCTTTGTTGCTAATCTCTGATCTCACAGAATATTCTTGAACTTTGAGCTCTCATGTTGATCTTCTTTAATCATTATGCTCTTATGGTCTTCAAACTTTGATCCATACTATCAGTTATTGATTCATGCTACATGAGTACCTTTAATATGAATTCCTGAGAAAACACAACACTCAACTAAAGCATGTTAAATCCTACTTGTTTGTTAGCATCAAAATGGAGTATCAAACCTAGTAAGGTCAACAGTCTCTCCCTTTTTTGATGTGACAAACAAGAAGCAAAAATTTTAAGTGAGCCTTAAAAAGACTCCCCCTTTCAATAGGCTTCAATATCATTCATGCTTTATTAATTTCAAGTAATAAAAGACTCCCCCTTTCAATAAGCTTCAATATCATTCTTGCTTTTATTAGTTTCAAGCAAAATTTGGCTAAACACTTCTCCCCCATTGACATCAATCAAAAAATAAAGTTTGAATATATAATGATCAAGAACAAATAGCAATTTGAGTATATGTCAAGCCAGTGTTAATGTATTAACATCAATTGATTAAGAATTAATATGCTCAAATGAGAACTCATAATACTCCCCCTATCAAGCAGTGTACTCAAAGAAAGACTTGCAAAGTTTTCAGAATTATCATTAATATTAAAACTTATAATACATCAAACTAAGAGCAAAACATTTCAAAAAGTTCAGAGTTTCAAAGCGAGAATACATATAGAGACTCATAGTCTTTAGCTTACACATTCTCCCCTTTTGTTCAACAAACACAAAAATACATCCAAAATTTAAGCATAAAAACACCTAACATAAGTCTATATGTCAAAGTTAGTGTCACTGTCTTTAGCAATTCCTTTTCCTTTGGATTTCTGTGAACCTTCTTCTTCTTGTTCCTCCTCTTCTTCTTCTTCAATTGCTGCTTCATTATCTCCTGCATCTTCTTCTGCTTCTTTTTCTTCTTCTTCTCCTTCACCTTCTTCAGATTCAGCTTCTTCCTCATCAGAATTTTTACTATCCTCATTATCTGAATCAGTGCCATGTTTAGTAACATGATGTTCTATCTTAGCAATGAGTATCTAATGAGGTATACTTGTCATCATTGGTGGAGAGTTTATCTTGAAGAGAAGAGAAGTTTTCTCTCATTTCAGAACTGAAGCTAGTATAATTTTGATAAAAAGGAACAAACCAAGGTGGCATATCAACTTCTTCAGGAGCTGGACTCCTTGCCTCAGGTGTAGGTCTTGCCGGTCTATTGCCTCAGAACATCCAACCCTCAGTATAGTTTTTGTAACCCATTCGTTTCAATGTAGTAGATGAGAAAACATGATAATGGGTTCTTTTTACTATTTTTGAAGCATGAGAGAAGACTTGAAAATGGGAAAAGATTAAGGAAAGAATACCACCGTATGGAAGCCCAATTCTAGGTGATTCAAGCTTCATTACCATCCACTTCAGTATGGGTTAAATTGATTGTTTTATTGTGTGAAATGGTCTTATGCAGAATTTGTGCCTGAAGATTAAGCTTCTTGTATGGTGGAGGATGTCCAAGATACACAGGTGCATCATTCATCACACGAGGTAGAAATTCTTGTGGTGTAAACCCTTGTTCTGTGGTCCAATGCTTCTCAACTGGTGTACACTCAAAATTCCCATGCTTGATATGGAGAATTTTTCATAATGAATGTGGAGTAAGTATTATCCTTTGACCATAAATTTCAGAAGTAATGCCATATTCCTTCTTAACAAAATTAGAGTAAAAAATCTTAATTTGATCTGGATAATACCCTTTTACTTGATGAAGGATAAACTTGTTCCATCCTATAGCTTTGAACATGTCTAAAATTTCAGGAAAATTTCTTCAAAGAAGGTAACATCCAAAATCTTACAAAGCATAGGTTCAATAGCTTATAGATGATTTTGATACAATGATTTTGCGTGTGAAGAGACCAGCCATTTTTCAATATCATCGTAGGCTTTGAAGAAGACAAAGAAGCTTTGTCCTTCTTTCCCACAGTTTTGGTACGAACTATCTTGACAAGTAGAAACCCTAGATATGTATGGAGTAGGGTATAATGGATAATTAGTTTGTGAAGCTTGGAAGAGAAAGAATTAGAATGAAGAGAAGAGAAAATGTTTTAGAGGAAGGAAGATGAATGGTCAGTCGTCTATAGGGTTTAAAAAGCATGTTTTTAAGTGAAAAGTACCTTACCCGCCGCGAGATAGTCATCTGTCTCTAATTGGACAGTCATCTGTCCACGGACACTAGCCTTCCAGTCGATTGTGAGTTCACTGGCAGTCATCTGTTTACTATCTTTTACATTAACAGTAGCCTGTTGGTCGTCTGTCACCTCCCTGGCAGTCGTCTGTCCTGACCAAACTAGTTTCTTCCCCTTTTTAGTTAACTTCTCTTATATGTAACATGCCTAATTCTCGTTGAATAAATATAAATTGATCCTCAGCTAATGGTTTGGTAAATATATCAGCTAATTGAGCATGAGTATTTACAAATTCAAGAACTATTTCTTTCTTGTCTATATTATCTCTTAAAAAGTGGTGACATATATCAATATGTTTAGTTCTTGAATGTGATACTGGATTCTTTGAAATGTTTATCGCACTTGTATTATCACATTTTATGGGGATCTTTTGGTATTGAATTTTGAAGTCCTTTAATTGTTGTTTCATGTATAAAATTTGAGCACAACAACTCCTAGCTGCTATGTATTATGCTTCAGTTGTAGATAATGCTACGAAATTTTGTTTCTTTGAAAACAATGAAACTAATGACTGTCCTAAAAAGTGGCAAGTCCCATTAGTGCTTTTTCTATTTATTTTGCACCCTGCATAATCTGCATTTGAATATCAGTTCCTTTTGGATACCATAACCCTAAATCAAGTGTGCCTAGCAAATATCTAAGAATTCGTTTTACTGCTGTTTGATGTTATTCCTTAGGAGCCGATTGGAACCTAACACACATACACACACTAAACATTATATCTGGTCTACTTGCTGTTAAGTAAAGTAAACTTCCTATCATACCTCGATAATGTTTGGAATCAACTTGTTTCCCTTTTTCATCCTTATCTAGACTAGTTGAAGTGCTCATAGGAGTTCTTATAGGTTTACTTTCTTCCATATCAAACTTCTTTAGCATGTCTTTAATATACTTAGTTTGATTTATGAAAGTTCCATTTTTAGCTTGTTTAATTTGCAAACCTAGAAAGTAATTTAATTCTCCCGTCATGCTCATTTCAAACTCTCTCTGCATAGTTTAGCAAATTCATTACACAAATCTTTATGAGTAGCTCCAAATATAATATCATCAACATAAATTTGAACTATAAGCATATTATTATTTTTGTTTTTTATAAATAAAGTGTTGTCTATCTTTCCTCTTGAAAAATTATTTTGGAGTAGAAATTTGCTTAGTCTATCATACCAAGCTCTAGGAGCTTGTTTCAATTGATATAGGGCTTTAGTTAACTTAAATACATGATTTGGATTTTTAGAATCTTCAAAACCTGGAGGTTGTTTAACATAGACTTCTTCATTAATATAGCCATTTAGAAATGCACTTTTTACATCCATATGGTATAATTTGAAATCTTTATAGGCTGCATAGGCAAGAAGCATTCTTATAGCTTCCATTCTTGCTACAGGGGCAAAGGTTTCTTCATAATCAATGCCTTCTTCTTGATTGCAACCTTGTGCTACAAGCCTAACTTTATTTATTTCAACTACTGTAGTTTCATCCTTTTTATTTCTGAACACCCACTTAGTTCCTATGATTGACTTGTCTTTGGGTTTAGGTATAAGTTTCCATACTTGACTTCTTTCAAATTGATTTAGTTCCTCCTGCATAGCTATGATCCAAGAATCATCATTTAAGGCTTCTTTAATATTTTTGGGCTCATCTTGAGATAAAAAGGCATAATGATTGCAAATATTTTTTAGTAGTTATTCCTTTTGAAGTTTCACCAATAATTTGTTCTTTTGGGTGATTTTTATCATATCTCCATTCTTTAGGAAGCTTTAGATTTTCTGTAAGGTTTTCATTTGAAGCATGATTATTGTTTTCTTCTTTTATTTCAAGATTTTCTTCTTTTTATGAAGTATCTTCTTTTTCTTCATTCTCATTTTTATTGTTATGATTGTTTGATTCATCAAATGTTATGTGCATTGATTCCATAATAGTAAAGGTTCTTTTATTATAAACCCTATAAGCTTTACTATTTATAGAGTACCCTAGGAAGATACCGTCATCATATTTTGCATCAAATTTTCCTAAATCATCTTTAGTATTAAGAATAAAACATTTGCATCCGAATACATGAAAGTAGGAAATATTAGGTTTTCTTCCTTTCCAAAGTTCATATGGTGTTTTATCCATTTTTGATCTTATTGATGCCCTATTTACAATGTAGCATGCTGTATTTATAGCTTTTTCCCAAAAGTATTTAGGTAGATTGTTTTCATTTAACACTGTTCTTGCCATTTCTTGTAAAGTTCTTTTTTTTTCTTTCTACAACTCCATTTTGTTGTAGAGTCCTAGGTGCGGAAAAATTATGGTTTATTCCATATTCATTACAGAATTTTTCAAAATTTTTGTTTCTAAATTACCTACCTTGATCACTCCTAAAGCTTGTATGTCATAGCCCTTTTCATTTTGTAATTTCTTACATAAAGTAATAAGCATGTCATAGTCTTCATCTTTGTTTGCTAGAAATAATACCCAAGTGAATCTTGAATAATCATCCACTATTACAAAAGCATATTGTTTTCCTCCTAGACTTGAGGTTCTAGTTGAACCAAATAAGTCTAGATGCAACAATTCTAGGGGTCTTTTTGTAGATATGTATTTTTTCTTTTTGAAACTTGTTTTAACTTGCTTTCCCTTTTGACATGCATCACATATCTTGTGTTTTATGAATTTTGTATTAGGTAGTCCTTTGACAAGATTTTTCTTAAATAAATTGAATAATAGGTCTATGCTGGCATGTCCTAGTTTCCTATGCCATAGCCAACTTATTTCATTCATTGCTGCGAAACAAGTTACTTTCTGATTTACTAAGTTCTCAAAATTTATACAATAGACATTTTTTATCCTATGGGCCATAAATAATATTTCATTGTTCTTAGGATTTTGAATAACACATTTTTATTTTTTAAAGATTATTTCAAACCCTTTATCACTTAATTGACTAATACTTAAAAAGTTATGTTTTAATCCTTCTACTAATAGCACATTATCTATAGTGAGTGAAGGTTCTTTACCAATTTTACCGATGCCAATGATTTTACGTTTAGCATTATCACCGATAGTGATGTATCCTCCATCCTTTTGTTTTAATGTAGTGAACTCGGTCTTGTCACCGGTCATATGCCTTGAGCACCCGTTGTCTAAGTACCATTTATTCATTGATGGTGTTGTCCTAAAGCATACCTACAATGGAGAATTTTTTGTGTTAGTATTTGGAACCCAAATTTTTTTAATTTTCTTTGTTTTGTTGTTAGTTCCATTATTTACTTTCCATTTTCCTTACACTTAAACATACTTTCTTTTTAGTGGGCAACTAAACATTACATGACCTTTAGTCTTGCACATATAGCAAGTGGTGTGTTTATGTTTGTTGTTTGATGAAGTGCTAGCATAATACTTAGCTTCCTTAATAAAGTATCCCATGTATAGCTTTTCGTTCTTTTTATTTGTTTTACCATTGTAGCTAATACCTTCTTTGTTCCCATGAAGCCGTTGCTGCCCAATCATTTTTTCAAAGTTTTCTTTTCCTTTGGTAAAGTTATGGATAATTTTTTATTTATCTTCTACTGCCTTTTTGAGTTCATTTACTTCTAAATCCTTTTTATTCAAATTATCTTTATGAGATTTGTCTACTTCTTGAGTTGCTATATTTATTTCTTCTTCCAACTTCTTAATACAAGAATTTTTTTTTTCTTCAATAGCTTTGAATGATTCAAGTTGCTTCGCTAGTTCTTTATTTTGATCTTTCAAAGCTATATTTCTTTTAGAAATTTTTATAAATCTCTTATGCAAAGAAAACAACTCAGCTTGCAATTCCTTATAGGAAGGCATGTTGTCACATGACTCATCACACAACTCATTTTGAGATTCTGTAGAGGAATAGTAGGCGTTTACCTCTTCATTTTTCGCCATGAAACATATGTTTGCCATCTCTTGTCCGCTTGATTCATTTTCTATCTCGCTAGAGCTTGAATCATCCCATGTAGCTTTCATAGCTTCATTCTTTTTCTTCTTGTCTTTCTTGAGCAACGGACAGTCTGGTTTGGTATGCCCTAGTTTCTTGCAATGATAACATATTGGAGGTTCATTCTTGCTTTTATTTTCTTTCCTACTTGTCTCTCCTTTTTCATGTTTCTTTTTACTGAACTTTCTAGGAAATCTCTTATTTCTTCTATAGAACTTGCCTAGTCTCTTAGTGATGAATGCTAATTCATCTTGATCTAAGTCACTTGTCTCACTTTCCTCTTCACTAGAGTTGTGGCTAGACGCTTTTAATGCAATAGATCTTTTATGCTTTGGTTCAGGATTCCTTTCTTTTAGAGTCATTTCATAGGTAAGTAGTGAATCTATGAGTTCATCTAAAGAGGTAGTCTTAAGGTTTCTACCTTCAGTGATAGCTGTAGCCTTTGGTTCCCATATTGAGGGAAGGCGTCTTAGGATTTTTCTAATCATTTCGTAGGTAGTATAAGTTTTCCCTAAGGCACTTAAGCAATTTATTATGTGAGTAAATTTGGTGTAAATACTTGATATTGTTTCATCAGAATTCATCATGAATGCTTCATATTCACTTGTTAACATGTCTATCCTATTGTCTCTAACATCAATAGTTCCTTCATATGTCACTTCTAGTTTGTCCCATATTTCTTTAGTCGTTGTGCATGCCATGACCCTATTAAATTCGTTAGCATCTAAGGCACAGTATAAAACATTTATAGCACTTGAATTGATTTGAAGCATTTTATAGTTTGAATTGATCATATCCTTTTTTTCTTTTGGAATCTGTTTTCCATCAACTATTTTAGTGGGAATAAGGTCTCCATCCATAACTACTTCACATGCTCTCGAATCCATGTGTTGGAGATAGATTTGCATTCTCTTTTTCCAGAACGTATAATTATGTCTACAAAAAATTGGTGGACGAGTTGAGGATTGACCTTCACCGAAGTGTGCTACTCCTATATTTCTCATTCGATCTTTTTATAGTTTCTTGTTAGGAATTACTATAACTAGGCTTTGATACCAATTGAAATTAGGAATAGCTTCTCAAGAGGGGGGGTGAATTGGTTTTAAAAAAAATTTCTTTAGAATTAGTTCTTTTAAGAAACAATCACTATCAATCACAACAAGATCAAACTCTCAATTTTAAGTAACAATATATGTGAAAATTTGTTGTTCTCAATATAAGCCTTGTATCATAAGTATTCTTCTTCCCAATGTTCAGTTTTTTAAATAAACTTTCAGATTAATAGGTCAAGGATAATTAACCAACGTAATCCCTTTCGATTTTCGCAATCAATGCTGATTTATCCAAAACGAATTACCTTCTAGTCTATTTAACAACCAAACATTCAGGATTAAAATTTAAAAACAACCACGCAGATTATATCCTTGAAAAATAAAGAATAAAAAATAGAGTAAAGAAAGAAGAACACAAGGATTTTTACGAGGTTTGACTTCAACATAGCCTACGACCTCGCCCATGGCCAAATTGCCAAAGGATTCACTATTACCGTTATTTTATCAGCTGGAACAAAAAAGATTACAAGCACTCCATAGGTAAGGCTAGAGCCCGCCTTCTCCAAACAATCTCCTCTTGTTTGGTCCAATGATTTAATACTTAAATCATCAACAATCTTGTTACAATGATAGAGAAACAACACGTACAAAAACTTGCTCCTCAAAGAGCTGATTAGTACAAGTTTAAAACACTAATGCACTTCAGTAAATTCAGAATATGAATTTTCATAATGAAGCTCTTAGAAATTTATCACCGTGGATATCTTTCAATGAAAGAATCAGCTGCTTAATAATGAAACACAGTGAGATTTAGTAAGATCTTCTTAATTTCGAGCAAGGATGAGAGCAATATGAGGCACTTTCAGAATTTCAGAGTGAGAGAGTATGACAGTAGATTGTGAGCTCTTAATAATCTTGGTGTTTAATTCAGTGAGTCTTGGGGGTATTTATAGATGTATAAAACCTCTTTGCTTATTCTCCAAAGGATACTCAGACTTGTTTCCATAAAATAAACTTATTTGAGTTTCCAAATTTTTGAATTTCAAATATTATATCCGTTGGAAAATAGAAAATTTCCGTGAGGTATACGACTGTGAAGTTCTGACAGTCGTTCGTACATTTAATATAACGGTAAGATTCATAGGCAGAAAGGTGGCAGTCATTTGTCCCTTAAGTGGCAGTCGTATGTCATCAGAATATAAGGTGACAGTCGTCTGTCTATATGATGACAGTCGTCTGTCCATCTGAAATTTTGAGCCTTTTAGTAACATATAAGGTGAACAGTCGTCTGGTGAAACTTTCACAGACTTCTCACCTTTCCCTGACAGTCGTCTATGGGAGCCTTGATAGTCGTCTGCTAGGCTTCTGTGTTTCAACTTTAAGTCTTTAATTTAGTCAGTCGTCTGTATATATCCACATAGTCGTCTGTCAACTCAACAATTTCTTCTTTAGTCACTTTTTGATTTCTCTCTCATTTTTACTTGGAATATAAATTTGTTTTAACTTTGAAAACATGTTCCAAGTTATTTTCTTATGGTCTCTAAGTTTCTTTGTTTAATGAGCTTTAAAATGAAAACTTCATACTTGAACAAACTTAAAGTACTTACACGGACTTGTCCTAATTTCTCAAAAATTCTCCTTTGTTCTGAACTTTCTTTGTTGCTAATCTCTAATCTCACAGAATATTCTTGAACTTTGAGCTTTTATGTTGATCTTCTTTAATCATCATGCTCTTATGGTCTTCAAACTTTGATCCATGCTATCAGTTATTGATTCATGCTACATGAGTACCTTTAATGTGAATTCCTGAGAAAACACAACACTCAACTAAAGCATGTTAAGTCTTACTTGTTTGTTGGCATCAAAATGGAGTATCAAACCTAGTAAGGCCAACACGTAAAGAACCTTCTATTACCATTGATAATGTGTTATTAGTAGAAGGATTAAAACACAACCTTTTAAGCATTAGCCAATTGAGTGACAAAGGGTTTGAAATAACCTTTAAGAAAGAAAAATGTGTTATCCAAAATCTTAATGAAAATAAAACCTTGTTTATAGCTCATAGGATAAATAATGTTTATTGTATAAATCTTGAAAATCTAGTGAATCAAAACGTAACTTATTTGGCAGCAATGAATAAAATAATTTGGCTATGACATAGGAAATTAGGACATGCTAGCATGAACCTATTATCCAAATTATCAAAGAAAAATCTTGTAAAAGGATTACCAAATACCAAATTCATAAAAGACAAGATGTGTGATGCATGCCAAAAGGGAAAGCAAGTTAAAACAAGCTTTAAAAAGAAAAAACATAAATCTACTAAAAGACCCCTAGAACTATGACACCTAGACTTATTTGGTCCAACTAGAACCTTAAACCTATAAAGAAAACCATATGTTTTTGTAATAGTGGATGATTATTCAAGATTCACTTGGGTATTATTCCTAACAAACAAAGATGAAGCATGTGACATGCTAATCACCTTATGTAAGAAATAACAAAATGAAAAGGGCTATAATGTAATAAGTTTTAGAAGTGATCAAGGTAGGGAGTTTAGAAACAAAGAGGTAGATAAATTCTATAATGAACATGGAATAAATCATAATTTTTCAGCACCCAGAACTCCACAACAAAATGGAGTGAAAGAAAGAAAAAATAGAACCCTACAAGAAATGGCAAAAACAATGATAAACAAAAAAAACCTACCTAAATACTTTTGGGCTGAAGCTGTAAATACAACATGTTATATTGTAAATAGGGGGTCCATAAGATCAAGTATAGACAAAATTCCGTATGAACTTTGGAAAGATAGAAAGCCTAATATCTCCTACTTTCATGTATTTAGATGCAAATGTTTTATCCTTAACACTAAAGATGATTTAGGAAAGTTTGATGCAAAATCTGATGAAGGTATCTTCTTAGGCTACTCTACAAATAGCAAATCCTATAGGGCTTATAATAGAAGAACTCTTACTATCATTGAATCAATACACATAACATTTGATGAATCAAACAATTATGACAATAAAATTAAGATTGATGAAAAAGAAGATATTCCACAAAAAGAAGAAGATCTTGAAATAAAAGAACAAAATAATAATGAAACTTCAAATGAAAACATTGTAGAAAATCCATAACTACCTAAAGAATGGAGATATGCTAAAAGTCACCTAAAAGAACAAATTCTTGGTGAAACTTCAAAAGGAATAACCACTCGAGCCTCATTGAAAAATATTTGCAACCATTATGCCTTTTTATCTCAAGATGAACCCAAGAATTTTGAAGAAGCCTTAAATGATGATTCTTGGATTATAGCTATGTAAGAGGAACTAAATCAATTTGAAAAAAGTCAAGTGTGGGAACTTATACCTAAACTCGAAGAAAAATCAATCATAGGAACTAAATGGGTTTTTAGAAATAAAAAGGATGAAAATGGGATAGTTATAAGAAATAAAGTTAGGCTAGTAGCACAAGTTTATAATCAAGAAGAAGGTATTGATTACGATGAAACCTTTGTTCTCGTAGCAAGAATGGAAGCAATTAGGATGCTCTTAGCTTATGCAGCCTATAAGGATTTTAAATTATACCAAATGGACGTAAAGAGTGCATTCTTAAATGAATATATAAATGAAGAAGTATATGTTAAACAACCTCTAGGTTTTGAAAATTCAAAAAATCCAAATCATGTATTTAAGTTAACAAAAGTTTTATATGGATTGAAACAAGCTCCTAGAGCTTGGTATGAAAGATAAAGCAAGTTCCTAATTCAAAACAATTTTTCAAGAGGAAAGATAGATAGCACTTTATTTATAAAAATAAAAAACAAAGACATGCTTATAGTACAAATTTATGTTGATGATATTATTTTTGGAGCAACTCATGAGGATTTGTGTAATGGATTTGCTAAGTCTATGCAAAAAGAATTTGAGATGAGCATGATGGGAGAGTTAAATTACTTCCTAGGGTTACAAATCAAACAAGAAAAAAATGGAACTTTCATAAATCAAACTAAGTATATTAAAGTCATGTTAAAGAAGTTTGATATGGAAGAAATTAAACCTATAGGAACTCCCATGAGCACCTCAACTAGGCTTGACAAGGATGGAAAAGGGAAACAAGTAGATACCAAGCATTACCCAGGCATGATAGGAAGCTTACTTTACTTAACAGCAAGTAGACCAGGTATTATGTTTAGTGTATGTACGTGTGCTAGGTTCCAATCGGCTCCTAAGGATTCACACCAAATATTAGTTAAATGAATCATTAGATATCTACTAGGCACACTTGAACTAGGCTTATGGTATCCAAAGGGAACTGAATTTGAAATGATAAGTTATTCAGATGTAAACTTCGCTGGATGCAAGATAGATAGAAAAAGCACTAGTGGAACTTGTCATTTTCTAGGACACTCTTTAGTCTCCTGGTCTTCAAAGAAACAAAACTCTGTGGCATTATCCACAACAGAAGCAAAATACATAGCAGCAGAGAGTTGTTGTGCCCAAACATTGTATATGAAACAAGAACTAAAAGATTTCAAAATTCAATATCAAACTATTCCAATAAAATATGAAAACACTAGTGCCATAAATATTTCAAAAATCCTGGTATCTCACTCAAGAACAAAACATATTGACATAAGACATCACTTCTTGAGAGATCATGTGCAAAACGAAGACATAATGCTAGAATTTGTAAATATATACGACCAATTAGTAGACACATTTCGAAGAGCGATTCATATTCATTATATGAGAATTAGGAATGATGCATATACGAGAAGCAACCTAAACAAGTTTTCTACTTGCCAGGCGACTGCGACTTTATATTTTTTTGTTTGACAGGTGCCTGCCTTCTCCTAGCAGACGACTACCTCGTGATGGGTAGGGTTTAAAACCCTATTATATGTCTTTTTAACTTCCCTCAGGCGCCTGCCACTTCTCCTCTCTCTCCAAAAATCCTCATTCCTACTCTTTTCGAAACAAATTCCTCTTCAAAATTAGCCTGAAACCGTGAATCGAACCTAACCTCCACATCATTTCGCATAAAAACCTAGGGTTTATCCGCTTCCCTTTTCAAAAAAAACATGCCACAAATCAAATCGGTTGGTAACAAGGGTTCCTCCTCCTCCACAAGGATCAACAATGATGAAGTATAGAAGTGGTTAGTAAATCCTCACACTAAAACTCTCTATAGGAGTCAGATTGCTTCAGCCGAACCAATCCTAGGTAAAATACTTGATGTTACATTCTTCAATACTGATTTTCCTGAAACCATGGAACTTTTTAAGGAAATTGGGTAGGAACGGTTTATCACGTATCAAGCAAAAGGGTACTATCCAAACGTGGTTCGAATTTTCTATGCTAACATGGAGAAATTTGAAAATGGGATAAAAAAAAATATTCTAGGACAAAGTATTCATCTTACTCCCATATCTTTGGGAAAAATTCTTCGAGTCAAACCGAGTGATTTTGAGGTTCAAATTGATGAGAAACAATGGATAATGACCGAAGGATTTACTCCAGAGGAATTTTTACCCCTAGTCATAACTGATACACCTATCTCCTTTGGGCATCTACCTCTTTACAAATAGCTCAATCTCCAAGCTTTAATCCTGCACAAACTTATTACATATAATATCCTACCACGTTCTGGTTCTCATGATCATATTTCCTTCTTAGATTGTTTTGTTATATGGTGTATTCTCAAAGGAAAAAAGTTAGATCTTCCAAGTTTACTTCTCAAATGGATCAATATGAAAGTTGATGCCCCTCGTGTCATTCTACCATATGCTGGGATTTTAAATATGGTATTTGCCCATTTCAATGTTCTCACACCATCATTCAACTTCACTAGCAAAACCTATTATGATATCTTTTCTGATACTATTCTTAAGCGTATGGGATATAAGCAAACTTCTCAAGGATGGTTTCATAAGGGACATCATCACATCTCATCTACACTACCTCCTTAGCCTTCTATGCTAGCCCCTTTAGTACAGCTTGACCCAGAAACTCCCTCTTGGTTCGTTCCATTTTACAATCACTATATAACCTTCATCGATGGAATGCAATATGGACTTGGTACACTTCAAGAGAAGGTTTCCACTGTGGAAACTCATTGTTCAAGCCTTGTTCAGCGTGTTCACAAGATTGAGAAACATTTGGCTAGCTCTTCCAAAGGCAAATCTCATATGGATATTAGCTCTGCTCCATCTAGTGATGATGAATCTATTGAAAAATATGATATACAAGAAGAAGAGGAGGATGAAAGTGGGTCTATGGAAGCCTCCGATTGATTTACTTCCTATTTGTGATGTTTAAAATTTTTTCCTATGCATTAGTATTTCTGAGTACTTCACCAGATAGTATTTCCAATGTGTTTGTAAGATCTACAAGTACTATGTATTACAACTCTTCACTATATTTTTTTTGTATCGCTCCCTTTTCCTTTTTGATTGATGTCCAAAGGGGGAGAGTGTTTGAGAGAATGAGTGCAAAAAGAAATATGCTATGGGCTTGTAAGAATGTGAATGCATATGTAATGGAATGCTTGTATGAATGCATTTTGAAAATGACATGATTTGTATGAATATAATTGGTATATGCTTATGTTTATCTCATGCTTGTTGAAAGGGGGAGCCATGAGCATTATTTCCTTTCTTTTTTTTTTTTTTCTGCTCTAGATTTGTCATCATCAAAAAGGGGGAGATTGTTGGCCTAACAAGGCTTACAATTCTTATTTTGATGATAACAAATCATGATATGTTTAATATGGTTTGTTTCAAATGAAAGTTTATCAAGAAGAAGGCAAAGCTTAGAGAGAGTTCAAAGCTCAAAAGGATGATATAGCTTATGATGAAAGTACTATTCAAAAAGACCAAGAAAGAAAGATCATCAGAAGCTCAAAGATGATTGAAGAGCAAAGAATCAATTGAAGATCAATAGAATATAGTTCTAAGAATGGTTGAATGTAAGTACTTCAAGTAAACTTCAAATATAAACTAAATTGAAGCTCTTATAAAACCAAAGGAAGCTTAAAAAAGTGGTGTTAGAAAAACCCTAAAGAATGTTTTAAAAAATCAAAGTAAATGAGGGTTCAAAAAAAGAAAATTTTTTGAAATCTGATAGGCCAGGCAACTGCCTCCATGTGGTAGGCGACTGTCGAAATTAAATAAGGAATTTTCAAACAGGTAATATGGTGCCAGGCGACTGCCTGAGCACAGCTAGGTGCCTGGGTGGTCAAGCCATGCGACTGCTTGGGTTCTAGCAGGCGACTGCCAGTGTTCTGTGTTTTGAAATTCCTCTATGGCAGGCGACTACCAGGTCATGG
This sequence comes from Malania oleifera, assembly GCF_029873635.1. Taxonomy (NCBI): domain Eukaryota; kingdom Viridiplantae; phylum Streptophyta; class Magnoliopsida; order Santalales; family Ximeniaceae; genus Malania; species Malania oleifera. The sequence goes on from NC_080427.1 coordinate 69,455,772, forward strand.
TAGGCGACTGCCGTTCGAACGTTTTTTTAATATACTCCAACGGGAAGATTTTTTAAATGGATTTCTTGGGCACTATTCTTTTGAAAAACTTGGGGATTACACCAAATAAACTTGGGGGGCAAGGAATTACTTTTCAACTTCTATAAATAGCCCCAAACTTCAAAGATTTTTACACCAAGAAATTTTCCAGCAATCAAAATTCCCTAAAAGCTCTCAAACTCTCTTGTGTTCATCCTACTTCAACTACTGAGTTACTGCTCATACAAATTCTAATGTAGAGCCTTCAAAGTCTGAATCTTTCAATACTTAAAAGATATTTGGTGATCTAAATTCAATTTGAGTTTCAATCCTTTTATATTTGATTTACTTTGAAGTATACTTCTGCTGAATCTTGTACTAATCTACTCTATTGTGAGAGTGTCTTTTGTACACAAAATTTTCTCTATCCTGTTTCTTGTTTATAGACGATTTAAGTTTGTAGAATCGTTGGACCGAACGAGGGAATATCATTTGGAGAGGCGGGCTCTAACCTAAAGGAAAGAGTGGTTGTAATCGGTATTGTTCCATCCGTCAACGGAACTGAATTAGTGAATCCTTTGGTGGTTTGCCAAAGGCGAGGACGTAGGCTGGGTATAAGTCGAACCTCGTAAAACCTTGTGTCTCTCTTCTTCCTTACTCTTTATTTTTCAGCAAAACTTACAACTTTCGTGTATGCTTTAAATTGTTAAATTCTGAGTGTATGGTTTTTCAATAGACTGGAAGATAATTTGTTTTGGCTTGATCAGCATTGATTGCGGAAACCGAAAGGAACTACGTTGGTTGATCATCCTAAACTTATTAATCTGAAAGTTTGTTTAATAATTAAACACAAAGAAGAAGTGTGATTGTGAAATAACACATGGCTTATATAAATTCTGCATGCTTTATATTTTGATACAGGGCTATTGATATAAAGATCAAGATTTTGATTATTTTGCTGATTGGTTGTGGTTGACTTGATTTTGATATTGCTTGTTGTGATTGTTGATATAAAACAAAGTATTAAAAACGAAAGAATTTTAAAATCCCAATTCAACTCCCTTCTTGGGATGCTATCCTAATTTCAAGAATCCTTTGGTGGAATTGACCAGAGGCGAGGACGTAGGCTGGGGAGAAGCCGAACCTTGTAAATCTCGGTGTTCTTCTTCTCCTTACTCTCTTTACTTTCCATATTATATACTATGCATATCAAGTGTAGGTTGCAGAGCTTATACATCCTATTCAAGGAAATCTCTTGATTTAAGAAAGTACGTTTTTAATTAACCGTTTTTGGAAACCCACAAGCGAGTACGTTGGTAAATTTGCGGAAATCTTGGTTAAGAGATTAAGCAATAAAAATTCATCCAAAAATAGGTTTTGCTAAACAGCTGCAGGACTTCCATCAAAGGAAAATATTATTCTTGAATGATTGGTTGAGCTTTGATTGGATTGTATTTTGTCTTAAGTTTGTGGTGTGATTTGATTTAGATTGTAAATTGATAAATTTACTTTTATAGTGTTGAATTAAAACAAGTAAGAATTAAAAAAATAAGTTTAATCTAAATATTCCAATTCACCCCCCTTCTTGGTAGCTATTCTAAATTTCAATTTGATATCTTCTGAGATTGTGTGAACATTTCTAGAGTGCTTAAGATTGCTATAGTTTTCTAGAAACTCCCATTTGAGTGATTGATCGTTTTTTTTTTCTTTTGGGGAGTTTTAGCTTAGGTTTATCCCACAGATTTGCTCATTATAAATCTTGTATGGGGATAAACCAAGTAAGCTTAGGATATTTGCAAATTTGTTGCAAGTGTCCAATAGCTTGATTTTTGTTGTGAAAAGATTTCTCAAACAAGAAAGTATTTTCAAACTAGTGTTGTGCATTTTTCATTGAGGAAAACTCTTTTGAGCTAGTTTGATTATCTGATTTGTATACTTGGAATATTGATGTGCTATTGAAATACTTTGTTTTGATTTCAAGATATTGCTTGTGTTGAATACTCTTGAGCATCATATTACTTATATTGTATTGAGTATTGATTGTACAAAACTTGCATCACTGAGCTTACACTATATCCATATCATTGATGTGTATGTGAATGTGTGTATTTGGGTACATATCTGCTTTACATGAAAGCACCATTTCTGTACCATTTGTTTGAGCAAATACTACTGTATTTCCAGGCGTGGCCTGAAGGGGCGGTAATCCAATCCGGTAAGGATTGGTTGTAAAGGTTGAGGTTTGCCCTGTGTTAATTGACCTGGTTTGTTATAAGTGCCGCTCCACCTGTTTAAGTGAGCAATTATAGTGGTAATCCTTGTGCTTGTTAGCCAAGGCGGGGACGTAGGCAATTGGCCAAACCTCAATAGCATTTCTGCGTGTCACTCTTACCTTACTGCTTTCTGGTGCTTGTGTTGTTAATTAGATTGCTTTATTTAGTTACTAGTTCATATTACAAATGATTTACATTACTTGCACTAGATTGATCATAGGGTTGTGAAAATACTGCTGTTAGAAGATTGATCCAGGGCGTAAATTTTAAAAGTACCAATTCACCTCCCCCCTCCCCCCTTCTTGGGATCACGGTAAAGCTATTAGCTGGGTATAAGCCGACCCTCGTAAAACTCTATGTTCCTCTCTCTTTTCCCTACTCTTTATTTTTCAACATACTTTACAAACTTGGATGCTTTATAATTTATGAATTCTGAGTGTTTGGTTATTAAATAGACTGGAAGATAATTTGTTTTGGTTTGATTAGCATTGATTGTGGAAACCGAAAGGGACTACATTGGTTGATCATCCTAAACTTATCAAACTGAAGGTTTATTTAAAAGTTGAACCTTGGGAAGAAGTGTGATTGTCAATTTCGACACAGGGCTTATCCAAATTCCATAAGCATTGCATATTATTATAGGGCTATTATCACAAGAATCAAGTGCTTGGTTATATTGTATTGATTTTGGTTGATTAGGATTGATTATTTTACAAGTACTTTGTGATTGTGTTTGGGTTGTGTTTATTGTTACTTTGTGATTGTGTTTGGGTTGTGTTTATTGTTGAAATACAAATGTTTTAAAAAAGAACATATTTTTTTTAACCCAATTCATGCCCCTCTTGGGAACAATATCCTATTTTCAATTGATATCAGAGCCTCGTTATAGTAAATCTTAAAAAGACGATATAAAAAGATCAATTGGCATACATAGGAGTAGCTCCCTTCGAAGAGGGCCAATCCTCAACCCGACCACCAATTTTTTGTGGACATAATTATACTTTTTGGAAAGAATGAATGCAAATCTATCTTCAACATATGGATTGGAGAGCTTGGGAAGTTGTCATGGATAGAGACCTAATTCCTACCAAAATAGTGGATGGAAAACAAATTCCTAAAGAGAAAAAGGACATGAACGATATAGACTAAAAAATGCTACAAATAAATTCAAGTGCCATAAATGCCTTGTATTGTGCTCTAGACGCAAACAAATTCAATAGAGACATGACCTGCAAAACGGCCAAAGAAATTTGGGATAAGTTGGAAGTAACTTATGAAGGAATGGTAGATGTTAGAGAGAATAGGATTGACATGCTAACCAGTGAGTATGAAGCTGTCAAAATGAGTCCGGATGAAACAATCACTAGTATGTATACTAGATTTACTCACATAATAAATTCTCTAAGTGCCTTAGGAAAGAACTACACCATCTATGAAATGATTCGGAAAATACTAAGAGGCCTTCACTCCATATGGGAACCAAAGGCCACTGCAATAACTAAAGGTAGGAACCTTAACACTACCTCACTAGATGAACTTATAGGTTCACTACTCGCTTATAAAATGGCATTAAAAGAAAGGAACCCTGAACCTAAGCATAAGAAGATCATTGCCTTAAAATCAGCAAGTGAAAGCTTAAGTGAAGATGAAAGTGAATCTAGTGATCTAGACCAAGATGAATTAGAATTCATCACTAAAAGACTTGGCAAGTTCTATAGGAGAAATAAAAAGTTTCCTACAAAGTTTAGTAAAAAGAAATCTGAAAAAGGGGAAATAAGTAGGAAAGAAAATAAAAGTAAAAATGACCCTCCTACATGTTATCATTGCAAGAAACCAAGACATATCAAGCCAGATTGCCCTTTACTCAAGAAGGATAAAAAGAAGAAGAAGGAAACCATGAAAGTTACGTGGGATGATTCAAGCTCAAGTGAAATGGAGAACGAGTCAAGTAGACAAGAGATAGCGAATATGTGCTTAATGGCAAATGATAAAGAGGTGTGCTCTAGGACAACACCATCAAGGGAAAAGTGGTACTTGGATAGCGGGCATTCAAGGCACATGACTGGAGATAGGACCAAGTTCACCACACTAAAACAAGAAGATGGGGGATACGTGACCTTCAGTGACAATGTCAAAGGTAAAATTGTTGGCATTGGGAAAATAGGTAAAGAACACTCTCTTACATTTGATGATGTATTGTTGGTAGAAGGTTTAAAACATAATATTTTGAGTATCAGTCAATTAAGTTAAAAAGGTTTTGAAATAATTTTTGAGAAAGACAAATGCATTATTCAAAATCTTAAAAATGATGAAACCTTATTCACAGCTCATAGGGTAAATAACGTATATTGTATAAATCTTGATAACCTAGTTAATCAAAATGTGACATGTTTGACTGCCATTAATGAAACTAGTTGGCTTTGGCATAGGAAACTAGGACATGCAAGCATGGACCTATTATCTAAACTATCCAAGAAAAATTTAGTAAAAGGATTACCAAATACAAAATTTGTTAGCTTTACCTTCACTATCTTCCATGTGCATTAAGATTTGTCAATCTAAGTTCCTGCACATAACCTCAAACATCCATTAGATATAATGAGTATTTGTCATAATCAAAACCAGGCGTGACCTATAAGGTCAACAAAATTTATAGAAGATAAGATTTGTGATGCATGCCAAAAAGGAAAACAAGTCAATGGTAAGCACGACGCAGGTAGTTCCAAAAAAATCTGGTTTGACTGTCATTGAAAATGCTAAAGGAGAATTGATCCCATCTAGGAAAGTAATGTCTTGGAGAATGTGCATTGATTATCGTAAATTGAATTTAGTTAGCCGAAAAGATCACTTCCCATTACCTTTCTTAGATCAGATACTCAAAAAAGTAGCTGATAATTCTTTTTACTATTTCTTGGATGGATTTTCTAGTTATTATCATATTGCTGTAGCACCTGAGGACCAAGAGAAGATTACCTTCACTTTTCCCTTTGGTACCTTCGCCTTTCGCAAAATGCCATTCGGTATATGCAACGCACTTGTGACTTTGCAGCGCTATATGATGAGTATTTTCTCTGATATGTTAGATGATATGTGTGAAATTTTCATGGATGATTTTTCTATGTTTGGTAAGTCTTTTGATATTTGTTTGAACAATTTGACTGCTATTTTGAAAAGATGTGAGGAAAAGAATTTACTTTTGTATTGGGAAAAATGTCAATTTATGGTAAGTAGTGGTTTAGTACTTGGTCATTTGGTTTCTGAGCATGGTATAGAGGTTGATAGGGCCAAAGTAGAGTTGATTTCCTAATTACTTGTCCCTAAGACAGTTAGGGATATCCATTCTTTCCTTGGTCATGCCGGCTTCTATAAGCGCTTTATTCAGTGTTTGAGCAATATTGCTAAATCACTATGTACTTTATTGCAGAATGAGACTGAATTTTCGTGGACTGATGAATGTCAATAGGCTTTTGAAACACTAAAGAAACACTCGACTATTGTGCCTATTATGCAATCTTGTTGGTGGGACTTGCCATTTAAAATCATGACTGATGCTAGTGACTACGCCCTTGGTGCTGTTCTGGGTCAAGGAAGTGATAACAAGATGTCTGCCATTTATTATGCGAGTTGAACTTTGAATGATACTTAGAAAAATTATATCACCACTGAGAAAGAATTTTTAGCTGTTGTATTTGCCTTAGAACAATTTTGTTCTTATGTGATTGGATCACCTGTTATTATTTTTACTAATCACTCTGCTTTGAAATATTTGTTAGCAAAGAGGGATGCTAAACCTAGGTTGATCAGATGGATTCTACTTCTCCAGGAATTTGACATCACTATTTAAGATAAAAAGGGCATATAAAAAGTTGTAGCTGACAATCTCGCTCGTTCACAGCTACTTGAGGTGCTTGTATCTCCCTCTCCTTTAAATGATGATTTTCCTAATGAGCGTCTTTTTGCAGTGTCACGCACTCTGTGGTTTGCTGATATTGTGAACTACCTTGTCACTAACCGAATGCCAGAACATTGGTTAACTCAGGATAAGCATAATGTTCTTTTCCAAGGTAAGACATTATTATTTTGATAATTCGTACCTGTTTAAATATTGCTCGGATTAGTTTGTGCGTAGATGTGTTCCTGATGATGAATTTACTTTGATGATGCATTTTTGTCATAGTGGGGCATGTGGAGGCCACTTTGCTGCAAAGAAAACCATTTCAAAAATTTTGCAAAGTCGATTCTACTGGCCTACTATGTTCAAAGATGTTGAGAATTTTTGTAAAACATGTAAAGCCTATCAAAAGTTAGGAAAAATCATTGCAAAGAATGAAATGCCTATGTCCCCCATTTTGACTGTTGAAATTTTTTACTATTGGGGAATTGACTTTATGGGACCATTTCCAAACTCTTTTGGGAATTCCTAAATTTTAGTTGCTTTGGACTATATTTCAAAATGGGAGGAAGCTATACCTTGTAGAACAAATGACCACAGGGTTGTCGTCCGTTTTCTCAAGGAGTTATTTGCACGTTTTGGCATTCCCAAAGTGATGATTAGTGATGGAGGGCTGCATTTTTGTAACAAAGCTTTTGAAAAACTCATGAAAAAGCATGGAGTGACCCATAAAGTCTTTGCTCCCTACCACCCTTAGACTAATGGTCAAGCTGAGTTGGCCAATAGAGAGATCAAAATTATACTTAAGAAAACTGTGTATCCTAATGGTAAAAACTAGTTAGAAAAACTTGTTGATGCACTTTGGGCCTACCAAACAGCTTTCAAGACAAACTGAGGGATGTCTCCCTACAAGTTAGTTTACGATAAGACATGCCATTTACCTATTGAAATTTAGCATCGTGCTTTATGGGTCATCAAACAGATTAACTTTTCACTTGATGATGCCAAGAGTTTAAGGAAATTGCAGGTATGTGAGCTTGAAGAGTCTAGGAGGGAAGCTTACAACAATGCTCACTTAGCCACGGAGCGGACGAAGTTTTTACATGATAGGAAAATCAAACACAAACAACTTTTCCCTTCTCAGCAAGTGCTTCTCTATGATTCCAAATTGCATATGTTTCTTGCGAAACTGAAGTCCCGATGGGGTGGCTCGTACGTCATTGAAAAAGTTCAGAAACTGAAGTCCCGATGGGGTGGCTCGTACGTCATTGAAAAAGTTCATTCTCATGGCGCGGTAGAGATTGTAGATCCAAAGAGTGGCAACCACTTCACAGTCAATGGACAGTGTCTAAAGCCCTTCATGACTCCATTCGATCCCAATAAAGAGGTCTTGCTTCTACAAGACCCTAGGGAGTCCTTTGACGTTTCTATTTTACTATTTTTCTTTTTCCTTTTTCTTCTTATTTGTTTTATTTGTTTCATTTGCATCTTTCTTTTACTTTTCTATCGCATTAGTTGGTAGTAATTTTCTATTAGTTATTTACATGTGCACAGTTTTTCTATTTCCCATATGCGTTCACATTGAGGACAATGTTCCACTTTAGTTTGGAGGGGGGGTGAGTATTTGCATATGACACTATGCACATATACTTGATGGGTTTTATATTAATAAAAAAAATTCAAAACAAGAAAGAAAGAAAGAGCATTGAGGATAAACAATTATGTCATGATTAACACTAACTTATACCCTTCACATACTTGCATATAACCTAAGAATTACACACTTAAATCATTTGTGTGTAGTTTCTCTTTATATGACTTTGTAACTCCATGAAGAATTGATTGGTAGTACACTCGTGTTAATCTGGTTATATAATCTCTTATATTTACGCGACATCTCATGAGGCTGAATAGACACATTCACATGATTCATTGCACTTAGGGTTCCTTGTGAGCACTAAGAGAACACCCGCGGTGAATATGACACCTATCCTTGAGCTATTTATCGTCCTTTTGAGTGTTAACATCAAATAAGAGTTCACGAAACTCAATTCTCTTTTCTTTTGGACGATTCTTTGTACACTAATCTCTGTTTTTGATTTTCTAGCTTAGAGGTGACATCTAGTGGGAAGATAGAAACCTAGGTCTTGTAGCCTACTCAAGATGTGAAGGTTGAGTCATCCCTACAAATAGACTTAGTTCATGGACCATTGCTCGAGCTTAATTCCCATTGATGGTATGAAGACAACAAAAGAAGTGTAATGATTGTCCTAATTGACAATGAAAAGATAGAAAATGAAGAATGAGCAGATGAAAAAATAAAACAAATAGAAATGCATATGAAATGAAACGCCAATGCCTGCTCCATAGAAATGTATAAAAAGTCATGGACATGACACATGTTCTCCACATATGAAGACTCTTCAACCGCTTAATGCTTTAGATGTATCCATGCCATGTTTGTAAATAAGTTGATCTAGGGTGGTATCGGTTGGACATGGCGAGTAGGTGAGAAGATGCTAGGGTGAAGGACCCGACACCTCATAGATAGGCTAGATCCTTCTCAGACTATTCCACTCCATATACTTAGCTTTTGTTCCTTTCAATATGTGGGATGTTTGATCGCAACACTCCTCCTCACATATGACGAGTGAACCCATTCTTTTTTAGTGTTTTTGAGGGTATACCAATTAAATTGAGTCAAAATGGCCGTTCTGTAGGTGTCCACGAGTAGCCTAGGTGTAATGAGTCACACACATCACACACACCTCGAGAGTTTACCTGTTTATACTCGAACTTATATGACTGCATTAACTCTGAATTGTACTGTTGGTTATATTCATGTGAGTATACTATTCTTAATTGTTATTTAAACGATTGAACTTGCATGCGTGACGTGTTTCGGGGTTGTGTGCATTGAATACGAATGAGCTTGTGTGAAATTCAGTTATATTCCTGTATGTGAAACGGTATGATTGTGTTGCATGGGCATTAATTACATGTTTGCTGGAGTTAGTAATTGTGGATACCACCCTAAAATTCATTCACGTTATTTGCTAGAGACTAGCAAAACGTTAGTTGGGGGGTGTGATTACACGCCTAAACTGCGTAATTAGGTGTTTTAATTCGTACATTAGGGCTTATATTTTTAATTAAATGCTAATTACTCTCAATATTTTAACAAGGTGTCCTATTTATAATCTCTGGGTTTTATTGAGAAATTTATGAAATTTTGGTATTCTTTTATTGCAAAAAAATTATCAGGAGTTAAAACCGGTATTAGTTCGTAATTCGCTCCTAACTTTTCCTTCTGAGCTCCGATCAAGACGATTCAAAATTCTAGAAAAAGATGAAAAGATTATATACAACTTTAATTTTGATCTTTGAGAGAAACAAACTCTAGAAGGGTCAAAATCACCCTTGTTTGCCAAGAAAAAAAAAAGAAGGAAAAGAAAATAAAAGAAAAAAGAAAAAAAATATAAAACAAATATTGATGTGACCCGGCCGATCCATCTACTGTATAGGGCAACCGCGCACCCCTTCCCCTTTTATATCTCTCATTCTCCCTTTTCTTCCTTGACACCACCTTCCCTTTCCTCTCTCACTCTCCTTAGCTCTCCCTTCTCTCCCTTTTCTTTGCCAACCAATGCACCCCTTCTCCCTTCCCTCTCTCGGCTCTCTCTCCCACAACTCCCTCTTCCCTTCTTTCCCTTTCTCTTCTTGGCCCTCTCTCCCTTTCTCTATGCTATCCCTCTCCTTCCTTCACTCGACTCCTCTCCCTCACCTCCATCATGGCCGAAGCTCTCCCCTAGCCAAGATCCCCTACTGCTGTTCATGAGACACCACGAGCAGCTCCTCTGCTGCTCTCCCTCTCCTCTCAAAAATCTCTTGCTGCTCCAGCTAGCCCCTACTTTTCTATCTGTTGGCCAGCCACACCATAACACTACTGCAGCCTCAGTCCAGCTCCAACCACACTCTCAGCCACACCACCCGAACACCAGCTGCTATTGCTGCCACAGCTTTGGCTGCCAAGAACTCCAGTTACCCAACAAGCTCCCCAACTCTAGTGGTTGTGCTGCTTCCTTTGCTGCTGGTTTCTGCTCTAGCCACCATCCGTTCCAGACCCCAACCGGGCCACAGCCACTGAGAGCCACCCACTACAGTTATATTCTCCATTCTCTCTCTCTCTCTCTCTCTCCTTTTTTTTATTATTAGTTGAATAATGTTAATTTTTTTTATTGAAGTTTATTTGAAATTTTAGATGTTGAATATTGTTAAGGTGTTTTATTATTATTATTATTGCAGTTTATTTATTTATTTATTTTCTCAAGTAAATTTAGCGGTAGATTTAATTAGCGGTCTGAGTTATTTAATTAATTAAGTTAATTTCAAGTTGGTTCTAAAAAAAAAAGGATAAAATACAAAAAGAAAAAAAATTGTTTTTCTTTTTAGAAATTAAATTAGTTGTTCTTTTTAAAATTTAATTTTTGTTGAAGCTCGATTTAGTTCAAGAGTTAGTCTTGTTAAAGTCCATATTTTTTTCGTGTCTAATTATTGTTTAAGTCATGAAAGATTTAACTTGTGTTTGAGTTCTTGGTTGCTTCTATTGAGTTTCCATTATTGTGTGTTTTAATTACGTGTTAAAGTTACCATCTTTAGTTTCTATTCCGAAGTTTAACGCATGTTTTGATGTTTGCCTGATTAGACGTAGGTTTTTCGTTCTTGTTATTTAATTCAGTGAATGCTAGGATTAGGGTCTAATTTGCATGTTCATTTAATTTGTCAAAGAAAATCTCAAACAATCTTGAAAATCCCGAATCTGAACTGAGTTCTATAACTTTTTAATTTTGATTGGAAAAACGTAAAAATTTGAGATTAAACAACATTCCCTGAGGAGACGATCTAACCTTTGGGATGAATATTACACGACAGAACTCCTATACTTGGGATAGCTTCCGAGCTGCTCATTTTTTGAGTGAGTCAATTGCCTTCTTTTTCTTTTTCTTGTCTTTCTTTAGCTATGGACAGTCAGGTTTAATATGTCCTACCTATTTGTAGTTATAACACGTAGGAGGATCATTCTTAGTTTCCTTTTTGTCTATTTCTCCTTTGTTAGTTTTTGTTCCTTTAAACTTCCGAGTGAATTTCCTATTCTTTCTGAAAAATTTTCTAAGTCTTTTAGTAATGAAGGCTAGTTTTTCATTATCTAATTCACTATCTTCATCTTCATTACTAGAGCTTTCTTTGGTAGCCTTAAGGGCTATTGATTTCTTATTTTTATTATTATTCTCAAAATTTCTTTCATTTATTGTCATCTCATATATGAGAAGGGATCCAATTAACTCGTCAAGGGAGGTATTTTTCAGGTTTCTTCCTTCAGTGATTATTGTGGCCTTAGGTTCCCATATCGAAGGAAGTTCTCCAAGGATTTTTCGAATCATTTTATATGTTGAGTAATTTTTCCCTAAAGCATTTAAGGAATTTATTATGTGAGTAAACCTAGTATACATGCTAGTGATAGTTTCATCTGGGATCATCCTAAAGGCCTCATACTCGCTTGTGAGCATGTCAATTCTACTATCTCTAACATGTACCATAACTTCATAGGATATCTCTAAATTATCCCAAATTTATTTTCCTGACTTACACGCCATGACCCTATTAAACTCATTTACGTCTAAGGCACAATACAATGCATTCATGGCACTTGAATTAACTTGCAGCAACTTAAAGTCATTATCACTCATGTCTTTTTCCTCTTTGGGTAAGACTTCTTTGCCATCAAATAATTTAGTGGGGATGTGGTCACCATGTGTGACAACTTTCCATGCCTTCCAATCCATGGTTTGCAGATAGATTCTTATTTTTTGTTTCCAAAACGTATAAAATACACCACAAAAAATATGAGGTCTAGTTGAGGATTGACCCTCAACAAAAGGGGATACACCTAGGTGTGCCATAGAGATCTTTATGATTAAGATTTACTATAACCCTGATCGGATACCAATTGAAAAGGAAGGTGTATTCCCAAGAGGGGGGGTGAATTGGGTTTTTAAACTTTCTTTACACCTTCTTTAATTGATTCTTTCTCAACTTGTTTTAAGTTCAACAACCACACATACAAAATTGATTTTCAATCACAAGTTCAGCAAAGATTTATTTGAATACCCCTTTCATCAATTTAATTCAATCCAACCAAGATAATTGACAATATAGAATGAATTTAGCAATGCTTCAAAGATTCAGCACTTGAGTAACTCAAAGTAGAGTTTAAGTATGTAGCTGATAAAATCCCTGTAATAGTGAAATTGATTTCTCAATATGAAACACAATGTAAATTGCCAACACTTTTCCAAACACTCAGATTTTAAATAAACTTTCAATTAATAAGTCTTGGGTGTTAACCAATCAACGTACTCCCTTATGGTTTCTGCAATTTGTACTGATCAACCAACATACTCCCTTTTTGGTTTTGGAAATCCCAAAGTCAAATTAATATTGGTTTTTTTAATATCCAATAAATGTAGTTATTATAAATAGAAAATTAAAATCCAACCACGCAACTTATATGAACAAAAAATTAAATGAGAGTAGGAAAGAGTGTGAGATGCAAGTTTTACGAGGTTCGGCTATACCCACCTATGCCCTCGCCTTAGGCGAATACACCCAAGAATTCCACTATACCACTCCTTTATGGGTAGAAGCAACCTTAAACACTCCTTTGCAAGTAAGGGCAGCCTTTACAATCTCTCATTCAATAGACTAGAGGTCTCTTCTCCAAACAATACCCCACACTTGGTTCAACAATGATTCAAAGACCTAAACCGTCTACAAAACAAGAAAAAAATTTGGTGTACAAAGACACTCTCAACAAGAGCTGATTAGTACAAAAATTAAGCACTACAATATACTTCAACTCAAAATAATAATTGAAAGAATTTGAAGCCTTAGAAGTATATCACCGTGAGCTTTCTTTCAAGATTGAAAGAATTCAGAGTAGGCTTAGAAATTTTGTGAGAGATTCTCAGCAAAACTCAGTAAGGAACTTTAGAGAGTTTGAGAGCAAGAGATCTTTGAGAGTATGGGGAGCAAGAGAGCTTTGAATGTTGTGTATTTGCTTAGTGTCTTGAATCCTTATCCTTGGGGAGTATTTATAGATGTTTAAACAAGAGTATTTTGTGTTCCCCAAGTGACGTGGAGTGTTTCCCAATTTTTCATAATGTTTAGAATTCAAAAACTCAATTTTGGAAACTTCCCGTTATATTTAAAATTTGAAATTTCAAAAAATCGGTCTACTCGAAAGAAAGAGTCAGTCTCTTGGATTCATTAAAACACTAAAAATTTCAAAGTTAGCAAGGAGTCGGTCGACTAGGAATAAAGAGTTAGTCGCTTGGATTCATTAAAGCACTGAAAATTTCAAACTCAACAAGGAGTCAGTTGACTAGGAATAAAAAGTCAGTCGCCTGGGGTCCTCTTGGGTTGTTTCAAAATCAGTTTAGATATTTGTCAATTACCTGAATTGAATTTGTCAGTCACCTGGAAAGAGAAAAAATGTGATTTTTATTTTTATTTTGTTTCCAATTTCTTTTTGCCCTTTTGCTTTCCCCAAAATAATTTAAGACACTTGAAAAATATTTTCCGAGGTTTTTCAAAATGTCGTCTCTAAGTCGATAAGTTTTCTAATAAGCTTCAAATTCAATCAAATTATCATTTGAATGAAGTACTTACATAGAGACTCTCTTAAGATTTAATTCTATTCTAAACTTGGAGTCTTCATGCTTGTTATTTGTGTAGTCCATCTTGCCTCTAAACTTGAATTCTCTAAACTTCCTTCAATTCTCTTAGCTTTCATTAAGGTGTCTTTGGAATATGTTCTTTGAACTTTCATTCTTTTTCATGTATTCTTGTAATGAGTTTTGTGATAACTTTGAACTTGAACTTAAACACCTGTTTCCTGAAGTATCATCACTTTCAACAAAACATGTTAAATTACCTTTTATTTGTTATCATCAGAATAAGATTAGTAAGTCATGTTAGGCCAACAAACTCATTTCTTGCAATTACAATACGTATATATATATCCCCTTATGATTTTCAATAAATACTAGGGAAGTTGTGCTTGCTGAAAAAGAAACTTTAATCTAAAGTTCAAGCAAGCATTATTTTTCTAGTTAGGCATTTATGCACAAAATATTTCAACAGATAACTAGAAAAACCAACCATGTGGGTCAGAAAAATATCAGACCAATTTGAAAACATGGATCACATGGTGGGGCCTAAGACACTGTGGCAAACAAAACCTTTTCATTTATGATATTTAAAAAAAAACATTAAAATAAAGCATATGCCACAATGAATTAACACAGATATAAGCCAAATGTTTTGGTAAGCATAACAAGATAGAATTTTAGTTTTAAGATGTTCTCCCTATCAATTTGAATATGTGCTTAGAAATTGTTAATTATTTATACTGATATTAATTTGTGAGAATTCATTTAGAGATTAAACAGTATAAGTACAATTTTCATTCCGAACAAATTTTACTGGATATATGTTGAGTCATTTGTATTTCACTACTAAAATTGTCCCTAAACACACATGCGCTAAAAAATCAAACACTAAGTCATGCATAGTGTTCATATGCCCCAAGAACAATCCATATCAAATATTGATTCAATAAATGCAGGATATGATGTTCAAGCTGCCTAGAGAAGCTTCAAATTCAAAAAGTAGAATCAATAATAATGTGAGTCCATGGGGCAAGTGACTTTTAATCCTTATCTCGAGGATGGGGTTTAAACTCCCCAGTATAGTCTCAAGCAAACATAAGTGTATTTATGTTCAAGGATGAATTTCATTTAAGCACATCCATCACATGTTCATCCTTCATAACAAAACTTAGCATGCAAGAGATTATAGGCATTAAGTTCATTTTTCTTAAAAGTGGGACTTAACCTCCCTTCTATACTTGCGTGCACACATACTTACATTATATTTCAAGGATGATAGTCATTTAAAGACACTCATCATATATTCATCCTTTTTAAAGGATTTCAGTATACAGCAAATATTGGTCATTCAGCATATATGTGTGACATATTGCATTTCACTTTAATAAATGATAATCAAGGCTATGCTCAAAAGTTATGCAATACGGGTTCAAACAAAAAGATGACAGAACTCAAAATACACAATGAGTGTGTGCAATACAAGAACCCCCCCTAGGTCATGCAATTCCCCTAGTTACATGGACTTGAAATTTATGATATTATTAAACATTTAGGTCCAACATGAAGTTCATACCTAAAGATTTTGGACCAAAATGGTGTCCATGAACCAAGTTATCCTAGGAAAATAAGAAGTGTATATGATGAGGCATAACCTAGGAAATAAATATAGAGTTGTGCATGTTATTTAGTTTAGTCCATACCAATTGAAATTCAACATGCACCAGCAAACAATTTAGCATGCATTTTCAATAAATGTATTCATGAAGATCAACCAACATGCATTAAATTAATTATCTTCTAGGTGCGTGTATTATGTTTTTTTATTATGTTGTGAAAGTCTAACGAAATTTCAGCAGCATGCCGTCTGTAAAAAGAGCATTTCTCAAAAATTTCTACACCTAAAACTTGATAGATTCAAGCACGCAATTCATAACAATCTGCATCATGCAGATACCATTTAGTTCAAGCATGCGAGAACCTATACCCACTACTAGCATGCAATTCACATCACGAAATCCGCCATGCAGGAGGCATTAAAGTTCAAACATACATTCTAGTAGTCAATCAATATAGGTTATCTATTTAAACAGTATATTCATTTTAAAAGTAATGGATTGTAGCATTTAGCTCAAAGTAGTTTACAAAAGAAAAAAAAAAATTATCCATTCATAATATAATCATTTGGCAAGGATGGATATTAGCATTAGCTTATACAGATCATCCAAAAATATAAGCACAGATTAAAAATGTTCATTGGATGACTTTTAAGGAACTCCCCCTCAATTAAATAACCTAAGCATTTTTATCTTATGCTCTTAATTTTCATCATTTTATGCTTAGCTCTAATCTTAACATCTAACAGGGAATAAGCAATAGATTCCTTTGAAATTGATTAATATTTTATGCTTCCTAATAAGTTTAGGGTTATATGATACATATAACACAATGATAAATTCCCTAAACCTCAATCTGTGTGATGGAAAAAGTATGTTGTATTTAAAATTTTTAAAGTTTAAGCATATATACAACATCGAGAATCATTTTATCAAATGAATATATCTTTGTCTATATGCATGGGATTTACTTTAAGCATACTATGGCCAATATTTTCAAAATTTAACCAATCACAATATATATATAATTTAAGCAATTGGATTGGCTATCATCAATTTAAAATCACATATAGGCATGCTTCTCTTATGGATCTTAGTATGATAATAGTGTATATTAAAATTTAGAGTTTTAAGCATAAAACACTATTTAAGCATTTAAAGTATTATAACCCCTTTTATATCATTTCCTAAAATTTTATGAGTATTAATGAAATTTATTTTCAAGCATATCATAGGATAAAATGCAACAATTATGCATGATTCATAAAAAGATTCAACAAAAAATGTTACATGAATCATGGCATGAAATAATGAATAAGATGGAAGGAGATATACATATTCCGTTTTAGTTTATTCCTTCTTAGACATTTGAGTGCGGAGTGGTGCCTTTTTCTCCCTCAATTTTTCAAAATTCTTATGTTTCCCAAAATCCTTAGCACTTAGAAAAATATAAACTTGTAAAAGCATTAGTGACTAAGGCACATTAAAAGTATGTATGGCATACAAGATGGTATGCATTAAGAAATAGGTCATGCACATTCAAGTCAATTTTAGGTTTGGCAAACTTTACATTTTAAAAAAATTTTAATTGGATATGAAAGACCTCGATAAACACTTTCCAAATCCTCCAATAATTTGATTCTACAAAATTCATTTTCAATATTCAAATAGTAAAATCTATGCCATGAAAACAGTGGTGGATTTGTAAAGGGTTGACCTTCAAAATAGGGATACACTGAAAAATGAGTCGTTGCAATCTTTATGCAAATGCAGTTAAGTTTATTACAATCGAGCTCTGATACCAATTGTTGGAATTGGTGTATTCACAAGAGGGGGGTGAATTGGGTTTTAAAATTTTTTTGGCTATATTAAATATTAACGCTCATTCGCCACATATCATGTCTCATTCATAATACAAACGTGTATGTAAAATAATTAAACTATGAGTGCAGGCATACACGTGTGTAGTATATCTCATTTAACTTAAATATGTGTATGGAAATAATTGTAATAGTAAATAAACAAGCATACACATATAGGAATTTTAAGTGTGAAAATTTAAATGAGAGAGAGAGAGAGAGAGAGAGAGAGAGAGAGAGAGAGAGAGAAAGACACACGATTTGTTATCAAGTTTCGGCCAAACTAGCCTACATCCCTGCCTTGGGCATACCCCCAAGGATTACACTATCCATGCTCACTTAAATGGGCGGAGCAGAAGCCGTGTACTCCTTACGGGGTGTGGAAAACCCCAACTTAATTACTAGGCTGAGCCCAACTGGTCTCCCTTATGGGGTGGAGACTCCCCAGTTCAATTTTTGGGTTGAACCAAACCAGTCTCCCTTATAAGGCAGAGACTCCCCATATCAATTAACGGGTTGAACCCAACCAGTCCAATAAAACCATTTTTGTACATGAAAAATGCTTCTTAAAATACAAACAAAATGTACACATTAAAACTCTAAAAATACACTCTCTGATGGTACGAAATATGCTTTGTAGAGTAAGGGTGCCTATCAAATAATTTTTGCACAACTAATACATGTGTGTGTATAAAGATATATTCTCCAACAAATATTTTTGCAGATAAAAATGTTTGGAGAATTTGGAGTTTAAGCTAAAGAAAAATATTTATGCAATAAATAATATCTCCCAAAAAATATTTATCAAGAAAATAATTGGGAGAAACTCAAGCAATAGTCTTAAAAATAATTTTCAAAATAGAAGTTATATGGGAGTAAAAGCTATGGATTAACAATATGAATACCCAAAAATAAATGTACTCTCTTCAAAAGAATTTTTGAAATGAAAGAATGGAAGAGAGTTGGAGAGATTTTACCACAAAGAAATGATTGTTGGGATAAAAAATAGTTTGGGGGAACTTTGATTAACAAGAGATTAAAAATATTTGAGAGAAAATTATTTTCTAATCAAAGTTACTAATCTGAGGTTATGAGGGGTTATTTATAGATTATCCAAAAATTATGATCATTAGGGACATGTTGAGTATTTTCTAAATTGTTTAATTAAAAGTCAATTATGTTGAAGCCCTTAACAGTGCTAGTGTTTAGACCTCCAAGGGGACATAAGTACAGGTTTTTGAGGTCTCGTGTGCGTACGCCACCACAGTTGTTATCTACCATTTAGGCGAGACAATTATTGTTTGAGGGCTATCAAGGATTTGTGGCCTGTGTAAAGGCGGTATCAGAAGGAGAGTTAAGGATTGAGGATATCGCAATAGTGAAGGAATTTCCTGATGTTTTTCCTGAGGATTTGTCAGGACTACCTCCTAATCATGAGGTAGAGTTTTCTATTGATCTAGTACTAGGGACAGCGCCGATTTCGAAAGCGTCGTACAGAATGGAACTGACTGAATTAAAAGAATTGAAAGAATAGTTGCAGGAACTATTAGACAAGGGATTTATTCATCACTACATGTCGCGCTAGGGCCGCCAGTATTATTTGTGAAAAATAAAGATGGGTCGATGAGGATGTGCATTGGCTACTGAGAAATTAACAAAGTGACTATCAAGAATAAATACTCGCTTCCCCACATCAATGATTTTTTTGATCAGTTATAGGGGACACATGTTTTCTTAAAGATAAATTTACGGTCTAGGTATCATAAGGTAAAGGTTAGAGAAGAGGATGTTTCAAATACGACATTCAGGACTCAATATAACCACTACGAATTTTTGGTTATGCTGTTTGTACTAACAAATGCTCCAAATCAGTCATTCTCGAACACCTACAATCTAGAATGGAGGAATACCCAAATTATTCATGGGAGAATGATCAATCTAGTCCATACTCTTCACAGTTTCAGTAGCCTTCGCAGTTTTATGCACAGCCAGCATATTATCCAATTGCTCCTCTGCATCAGTATCAGCCACAACAGATCTATCAAAGCCATTCACTTCTAGGATTTCAATCTAATGAAGCTCCTATTCCACCGACGACGTCTTTTGAGGATAGCATGGCACAAATGGCTAATACATTTTAAGAATTTATGCAGATTAACACTCAGACCACAAATGAATTGCGGGGCACCATTAATGAGTTGAGCACCCAATTGAGTATCCTAGAACGAGGAGAATTTCTAGCATAACCTCAGTTTGATCCTCAAGTATACCAACAACAACATCAACAAGTACATGATGTCTTAGGGGATTCTTTTAAGACGAAGAAGGTCGTTAGTACTCTAAGAAGTGAAGAAGAAGTTTCCCAACCTCAAATACCCATCGATAGACAAATAGTTGCCCTGACACCTGAAGTTGCAACTGAGACAGATGAAGTTAAAGAAAATTTGGAGAAAGTAAGCCCGAAATTGAAAGAGCTATCACCCTAGCCAGATACTCAAGTGTAGTTTGCAATCATGGAGCCATCATCCCATCCAGATATTCAAGTGCAGGTGATAGCCATGGAACCATCATTACCTATTGTAGTAGATGACAAAGATTGCAATGCCAAAGCAAATCTCTGCAATAGTAAGGTAATTAGTGCACCAGATGAAGAAGTTGAGTAGAATGGTGAAAGTTCAACTTTCAAGGAATCAAGTAAAAATTTTAATGTTGACGCTTTTGAAGAACTAAAGGTAATTGTTCTGATAACTTTTTCTCAAAAATCAGTTTTTAAAGAAGTATATTTCTTGAAAAACATACTGAATAAAGATCCTTTCTTGTTAAAACAAGAAAGTCAATCTGCACATGTATTGTCTGGTATTTTGAAGAGCATTAATTCATTTGAGACTAACTTTCGTGCATGTAATAAGACTAATTCATTGTGGAAGCTCAAATTTGGAGACTCACCAGTTCAATTCATAAAACTGCACCCACTAGATGAAATTCCTCGAGAGCCTCCGCCAGGTAAACTATGGTGTTTTTTTTTCCTTTCTTTTCATTTTGTTTTACTTTGTTTTATTTTTAGTTAATTTTCAAGTATATTTTTCCTTAGTTTCAATTTTTATTTCCCCTTATATTTTTCCTTAGTTTTAATTTTTCTTTCCCCTTACTTCTCCACCAAGGTATGTCTCTACTACCCTCCTTATCATCTCTACCATCTCCCTTATGCTTTCACATTGAGGACAATGTCTCACTTTAGTTGGGGGTGATGAGAAAACACATTGAGAAAAAAAAAATTGAGTATGGATGATTAGACCATGATTAACACTAACTTATACCCTTTACATACTTGCATATAACCTAAGAGTTACACACTTAAGATGTATAGTAGGTTATTTATGTGTAGTTTCTCTTTATATGGCCAATCTAGGAATTGTAACTCTATGTAGGTTGACTAGTAGTTTATTTATGTTAATCTGGTTATATAAACTCTTGTATTTACATGGTATCTCATGAGGCTGAAAATACAAGTCCACGCGACTTGTAGCACGTAGGGTTCCTTGTGAGCACTGAGAGAGCACTTGTGGTGACTTTGACACCTTGTGAGGTACTATTGAGTCATTTATCGTTATTTTGAGTTTTTGACGTCAGCTTAGAGTTCATGAAAATCAACTTTCCTTTTTTTTTTTTTTTCTGGATATTCTTTGTACACTAGTCTCAATTTTTGACTTGCTAGCATAGAGGTGACATCCAATGGGGAGATAGAAACTTAGGTATTGTAGGCTACTCAAGATGTAAAGACTGAGCCACCCCTAGAAATTGACTTAGTTCATGGACTACTATTCGAGCTTAATTCACATGGATGGTATGAAGACAACAAAAGAAGTGTAATGATTGTCCTAATTGACCATGAAAAGAAAGAAATTGAATAATGAGTAGAGAAATAGAAATGCAACAGAATGGGGTGAAAGATTAATACCTACTCCACACAACTACAATAAAAAGTTAGGGACACGACACATGTTCTCCACATATGAAGACTCTTCAACTACTTAATACCTCAGAAATATTCATGCCTAGTTTGTGAATAGGTTAATCTAGGGTGGTCTTGGTTGGATATGGCGAGTAGGTGAGAAGACACAAGGGTGAAGGACCCAACACCTCACAAATAGGCTAGATCCTTTTCAAGCTAGTCTACTCCATACATTTAGCATTTGTTCCTTACAATATATGGGATGTTTGATCGTGACACTCCTCCTCACATATGATGAGTGAACCCATACTTTTTTAGTGTTTTTGAGGTATACCAGTTAGGTCAAGTCAAAATGACCGTTTTGTAGGTGTCCACAGATGTCTTGAGTGTACAAGTCATACACATTACACATGCCCCGAGATTTTGCCTATTTATACTCGAATTTATACAGCTACATTAACTCTTAATTGTAGTTATTTGTTAACTTTATATGAGTATACTATTCTTAATAGCTATATAATGATGAAATTTGCATAAGTGACTTGCTTTGGAGTTGTGTGAATTGTGAATGAATGAGCTTGTGTGTAATTTGATGATATTCTTATATGTGAAATGGTATATTTGTGTTGCATGTGCTTTCATTTAATATTCACTGAAATTGGTATTCGGGGATATCGTCCTAGATTGCATTCACATTATTTTCTAGAGACTAGCAAAACGTTAGTTGGGGTGTGATTACACGTCAAAGTTGCGTAATTAGGCATTTAAATTTCATGCATTAAAGATTACAAGTCTAATTAAATGTCTGATTATGTTCAATATTTTAACATCGAGTTTAATTTATAACATTTGGGTTTTTATTCGATAATTTATGGATTTTTTTTGTATACTATTATTGCAGGGAAATTTTTTGAAATTAAATCCAAAATTAAAATTTTCCATGCATGGTCCGTGCATAGACCGTATACGTGAGCCACAAATGAAGTTGTGTAATACTAAATGAAGCTTGGAGCTTCATTGTGTGGAGAGCTAAATGAGCTGGGCTTCATGAAGCCTTGACGTGACTACGCAATTGGAGCCCATGCACTTGGAGCAACCGAATTGAAGAGAGTCTCGTAAGAATGCATGTGAACGTGGAGAAGGGTATGAGAATTGGAGTGTGGGCTTTGTACATACAACATAAGAGTTGGTCTTTGTTGGGCATGCGTGCATGAGTGCTGGGCTGCATAAACTGAGCTTGTGTGTGTTGTGGGAAGAAAAGAAAGGAAAAAAAAAAAGAGGCCAGGCTTGATTCGACTTGGCCATGCACGAGAAAAGGGGCTGGGCAGCAACTTTTAAAAGGGGGCCTATAGGGCAACCACGAAGAGGAGGATATTAGGTTTCTTGTAGGCTTTCTTTTAGGTAGACAATAGCTTTAGGAGTAGGTTTCGGGAGCTGGTGCGACAGTGAACAGGGGAGGACCCATGACCAGAGCAACACCATTGCTGCAGTTTTCTACACCTACCTGACGACAACTTATTCTCTCTCTCTTTCTCTCTCTCTCTCTCTCTCTCTCTCTCTCTCTCTCTCTCTCTCTCTCTCTCTCTCTCTCTCTCTCTCTTTCTACTCTCTCCATCTCTCTTACTTCCTCTCTCTTTCTTTAGCATTTAAATACTTGTTCAAGTTTCGATATTGTTACTTTTACTCTTTTTTTTTTGTATTTTATTTAAAGTCTTTATTGAAAGTTTAAATTCTGTTTGGGTTATTCGTGTTATTAAATTTAGTTCACTTTTTTTTCTATTTATTATCATCTTTGGAATGAGTTTTGATTTGAGTTATTTTTTAATGTTAAGCTCGACTTGCTCTTTTTAAATCTTAAATTATTTTGGATTTAGTTTAGTCTTGGTTTGCATTCTTGATATTGTCAAAGTTTAGTTTTTGTTTGAGTTAGTATCTAATTGAGGTTTTTAAGGTTGAATGTTTCAGTTATGTGATAGAGTTTTCATATTTTTTTTCATTTATCCGAAATTTTTAACATAGATTTTATTTCTTGTGTGAATGGCTAAACTTAAGATTATTTCCCATAGTTAATTTCGTTATCGTCTATCTTACTGTGCCTATATTTTGTTTCTTATCGTTAATTTTATGCGTGTTAGGTTTATAATTTAGATTTTGCGTCATTTCAATTTCATCACAAATATCTCAAAAATCTCAAAAACTGAATTTAAAGCATGTTCAGTAAACTTTTTTTTCACAAGTTTGGAATTAAACTGCATTCCCTGAGGAGACGATACAGCCCTTAGACTAATTATTACATGACTAAACTCCTATACTTGGGATAACCTTCGTGCTGCTCACTTTTAGAGTGAGTCATGTCTCTCCTATGTCTCATAATCTCCCACAATTGGTTTCCCTTGGCTCCCAAAATGAGAGGAAGAAAAACATGTATGGGTTGAGACTCGTCCTCTATGCTTTTAAACACCAAAATTGGGATAAAGCATGGCCAACAAAATCCTAGCTGAACAAAAATCCTTGACCTTCCTCTATTCCTCCTCCACCCTCTGTAACTATTCCATCACCAAATCCAACTTCGACCAACTCTCCTTCCCCTCAGTCCACACATTTCACTCATAGAGAAGAATCAAATCCAAGCGAATTCAAAGAAAGAATATATGTGGATGAGCAATTTCCACCTCCGATTTTGAAAGGGTATGACTTCAACTAGTTTATCACCCCAATAAGAAAACCAATTTTTTTTTCTATTTTCATCAACAAAAAACTTTTTTGCCAAGAATTATCAGTTTTGAATACTTTGCAAATAATGAATTTTTTTTACTTAATAATTTGAAGCCTAAGGATAGTCGACACTATGTCATTTTACTACTCCTGTATTTGATAACTACATATATATTTTCTATTCCAATATGGAACAAAAGGCCATCTACCTTAACCCTATTCTAAGATCCTATATTAGTGGCAAGCATATGGATATTGAGGTCCAACATTTGGCAAATGTGTTTGACTTACCTAGTAAGCATCCAATCCTGAAATGAGCTTAAGAAAAAGAAAACCTTGAAGGTAGTGTTCAACTCCTCCAAACCAAATAATGATGCTAATTTGCTCACTGGTGAAAAGAAGATTATTTACCATATTATAGCTAACCTTCATCTCCCCCAAGTTGCCTTCATCAATCTAGTGGTTGATATTGATTTACATTTTATGTGGGCTATTCTATTAACAAACCAATCAACTTGCTTGTTTTAATGATAAACCATATGATTGTTGCAAAGGAAAAGACCTGTACATCCCTTTCCTATGGTCACTTTTTGTGTAGACTCTTTATAGCATTCATTGTTTCCTTTAAGGACATATTCGCAACTATAATCAAAACAAAATGTACAATGACATACCTTTATGTCCATGGAATTCCAAAATACTGACATGGGTTGGATTTGCATCCCCAAAACCTTGGAAAACTTGTGCTAGCACAATTCACTCCTTATTAGCCCCTCCTCCAATTGTTAGAACCTTAAACTCTCTAGTTGATCTTGTTAAGAAGTTGGAAGAGCTAGTAGTCACCAATGCTACCATGAAGGATAATTTGATTAAACAGATTATGGAGATACTCGGTTTGTTACAACCTCATCCCTAATCTTGTAGCCCTCATCCATGATTCTCTTTTATGTTTTAATTTTTTTTTCTTTTGGATTGTACTTAAAAAGTCTATCTTTTACTCCTTTTTTTGTGTCTCACTATTTATGTTTCGTTGATGTAAAAAAAAGTGATTTATGTTGGCATCACAAGGCTTATAATCTTATTTTGATGATAACAAATCAAAGAGACTTAGCATATTTGGTTAAGCGAAGTTTCAGAACTCAAGTACCAGGATCAAGTGACTCAAGTGAAAGCTTATACTTCAAAGACAATCAAATGAAAGCTTAATGTATATTAAAGTTTGAAGTCAAGAAAGACTCAAGAAAAACACAAATCATGAAGGAAGGCAAAGCAAATGCATGAAGATATTAAGAAGCAAAGCAAATACATGAAGACTTAGTGCTTAGAAGTTTATACATTTTAAAGTCTCATGTAAGTACTTCAAACGATTTCAATATAAATGCATGAAACTCTTAAGTTAATTACTTGAACCTAGATACCTTTTAAAATACTTGAAAAATATTTTTATAAGGTCAAAAGGTTTTTCAAAAAGGTTAAAATTAATTTTGAAATGTAAAGCACCAAAATAGGATTTTCCAAATTCCGTTATTTTTTTTTACATCTGCATTGATGAGCAATTTTCTCTATAAAAAACTCCTTATCATAAAAAGTGTTCAACATGAAAGTTGTGGGATTGTCTCTTAGATTTTTGTTGATACCAAAAATGTTCAAATTGGAGTTGTATAGTGAACGTTATACCCAAAATACTAAAAGCTAGTCAAAGTTGACAACACCTCTTTTTGACAAGCGAGTGACTTTCCAAATTTAAAATAAAGTTGCGTGGGAATGTTTTGATTACGCGCTGAAACTGCGTAATTGGACGTTTAACCCGAGCTTTATGGTTTATATTTTTAATTAAATATCAAAAATTGTCCAATATTTTAATAAAATGCCAAAATCATCATTCTTGAACTTTATTGCACTATTTATGAAGTTTTGGTAATTTTTTGTCGCAGGAAAATTCTCGGGAATCAAAACCGATACCTGTTTGTATTTTGTACATAACTTTTCCATACGAGCTCCGATTGAGACGATTAAAATTTCTAAAGAAAGAGGAAAGGATTATCTACAATGTTCGTGTTTTGAGTTTTGTGAGATACTGGCCCCAGAAGAGCAGAATTTGTAATGAACAGAGAATGAAAAAAATGAAAAAATATAGCAATTCGGGTTTCCTATTCGGGTCTAGGGCTTTCCCCCCTATCCTATTTAACCCTTCTCTTTCTCTTCCTGAATAGGCAGCCCCCATGGCTCCCCATTCTCCTCTTCTCCTTCCTCTTCTTTTTCTTCTTCTTCTTTAGTTTGTTTTATTTGTTCTTTTCAATTCTGCTTTGCTCTTTGTCTCTTCTCTCTTATTCTTCCCTGCTCTCCTTCTTCTCTTCTCTCCAATTTCTTTGCTTTCTCTTACCCAACCTCCAGCCTCTCTGCTGTACGTGAATCAAAAAAACCACCCGTGAGCCTCCACGAGCTGCTGCACAGTCCATAGCACAGCACCCTGCTGCCACGGCCTAAAGCTTTCATGGCTTTTCTTTTTCTCTTTCTCTCATCTTTTCTTTCTTTTTATATAATTTTTGGTTAGTTGAATAAGTGTTAAATGTTATCTTTTGAAGATTATTTAAAGTTTTGAATTTGAATATTGTGTTAGTCGGATAATTGTTAAGTATTAATTTTTTATTGGGTTATTTGAAATTTTGAATTGCGAATGTTTTTAATTTTTGGTTCTTTTTGAAGCTCAGCTTAATTAGGGTCAGATTTATCAAAGTTTGCATTTTTATTGTGTTTCGATAGCATTTAAATTTAGGTTTTTGTTTATGTTTTTTTTATTTTGGTTCGAGTTCTTGATTTTGTTAAAGTTTCGATTTTTAATGTGTGTGTGTGTGATTGAGTTTCCATTATGTGCTTTAATTCCATGATTGATGTTACCATTTTTAATTAGTGCGTGTTTCGATGTTTCCTTAGGTAGATTAGAGTTTCCATTCTTGCATGTTTTAGTTCCATGTTTTAGGTTTCCAGTTTTTATTAACGCGTGTCCTAATGTTTCTTTAAGTAGACGTAGGGTTTCTATTCTTGTTTTCTTTTATTTAGTGCATGTTAGTTTAGAGTTTTAAATTACGTGTCATTTAATTCATCAAAAGTGAAATTGAACAATCTTGAAAAACCCTGAATCTGAACCGAGTTCAGTGCATTTTTGTTTTCGATTGGACGAACGTAAAATCTGAGATTAAACGCATTCCCTGAAGAGACGATCTAACCCTTGGGCTTAATATTACACTATAGAACTCCTATACTTGGGATAGCTTTCGAGCTGCTCATTTTTCGAGTGAGTCATGTTTCCAAAAATGATTTCTTGGGCTCCAAACTTTGTAAAAAACTTGGGAAATACTCTAAACAACTTGGGAAACAAGAAAATATGCTTTTTAACTCTATAAATACATACTAAACCTAAGGAGTTTACACACCAACAATTGAGCAAATCATCTATAGTTCAAATTCTTCCACATTCAAATATTTCTTGCTAAGCATACTTTGTTGAAAGCTATTGCTGCAAATTTTCTGAATAAAAGCTTGAGGTTCTTGTGCATAAATTGAGATCTTTCAAATCTAAAGAACCCCGATGATATTTTTCTTGAGCTTCATCTGTTTATATTGATTTCTATTGAAGTATATTATGCTTTTAATTGTACTAATATGCTCTTGTTGAGAGTATTACTTGTACACAAGGCTCTTGTTCTTTTTTTTTTTTTTGACAGTTCAGGTTATTGAATCATTAGACTAGCGAGAGGGGATTCTTGTTATGGATATTTGTTGACGGTTCAGGATTGTTGAATCATTGGATTGTCGAGCATGGGGAATTGCTTGGAAAGGAGGGCTCCATCCTACTTGAAGGAGTGTGTAATTGGTTTGCTCCGCCCAGTTAAGGGAGCAATATAGTGAAATACTTGGGTGGTTTGCCTAAGGTGAGGACGTAGGCGAGTATAGCCAAACCTCGTAAAAATCTTGGTGTCACTCTCTTTCCTATTCTTTTTAAATTACAGCACATATAAACTACATGGATGCTTATTTGAATTGCTGGATATTAATTTGCTTTTGGGAATTACGGAAATCATAAGGGAGTACGCTAATTAATCAATATTATTATGGAAATCACAAGGGAGTACGTTGATTGATTAATACCAAAGATCATTAATATATTGGTTGGTTACCAACTTAAAATCAAGATACTTATTTGATATTGATATTTGAATTTTGGAACCTTGGTTGAATTTTCTATTTTTGTGATATCAAGCTAACTTCATTGATTGGATTGAATATCAGTTATATTCTTGAAGTTGTTGTGTTTGAAGAGTGTGATTGCAAATTAACTCAAATTGAAAAAGGGGTTAACTCTTAACTAAAGGAACTTGTAAAACAAAGGGATTTCAAAGAAAGTTTTAAAAAACCAATTCACCCCCCTTCTTGGGAGCACACCTAACTTTTCAGTGTATTATGCTTTCATACACTACTCTACTGCTTATTGCTTATGGCTTTTGTATGCATAATGCTACTATTTCTATATGCACAATGAGTGGTAATATGTCTCTCTCTCTCTCTCTCTCACACACACACACACACACACACACATACACACACATGCTTGATATATTTTGACATGTTGGATTCTAAATATTATTAAATTTTAAATATATAAAGCACATAGTAAGGGAAAGGTCGGCAAATAGCAGGGGGAGCATACATAATGTTTTGTCATCACTAGGAAGGGTGAAAATGTTACATTAAGTTTTAATGCATGAGAAAGAATTGGTTGATGAACTTGATTACATTTGATGAATTTTTAATATGGTCTAACTTTATAGCATTTACAGATACATCTACAGACTCATTTATAGATGCATTACAGATGAAGTTACGTATGCATCTTGTAAACACTCAATTTTTTCCAAGGTGGAAATTTCTTAATTCATTGGAGGCTAAAGGATAATATTTAGTCATGAAACAATGACGAATTAAGGTTTCTCCACCTTTCTCGAAGTTATTGCTAGTGCAATCCAAGCTTGGGTTAAATTAGGACTTTCAATTTACATTTTTGTGGTTTAATTGCTTTAACTTTGTCAAACAAGGAGTTATCATTAATTAAATTAGGATTTTACATTAAGATAAGATGGAGTTTGCTTCTGAACGCCTTTATGGGACAAGGAACATATTTCCATGTCTCTAAAGGGTGTTTTTTTTTAAAGTGTGGATTAAGGCAACACTCTATCTTCTATTCTCTATTGAAAGGAAGATATGACTCCCTTTTAATGGGAAAAGGCTTGGAGAACAAGAGTCACATCTTGAAGAGAAGACTTAATTACTTAGGAAACACATTCACGTTCAAGGGAGAACTTGGGAAGAGTGCACATTCAAAAGAAGAATAAAGTTCATGATTCTTTGGTTCTTCTTGATATTCTTGAGATTTGTTTTGGTATTCTTGTTCTTGGAAGGAAATAAATGAGGTATGACTCTTGATTCTCTCCTTCATGCTCTTTAGCATGATGTTAGATGTGATTAAATGAAGATTAAGGTACGAGCATGAAGTATGCTAGAAGGTTTAAGATGTTTTCTTCAAATTGATGCTACAATTGGAATTTGTCTTCCACATAATTGTTAAAATTGCAATTGTTATTCAATGCATGTGTTAAAAATTTTGATCTCCGTGTAGTTTTAATGTTAAAATTACAATCTTTATCTCATCATATGGAAATAAAAACTTTTCTTCAAGCCATAAAATTTCTACATGCTTTGGTCGATATTAAAGTTGTTCTTGTGGAACTACGTGGTTCATGTAAATATTTTGGAGGACTATTTGAAAATCACAGGAAGAGTTACAGGGGACAAACCCAACCCAAGTGTTATTTTTATTATAATTTTATTTTTGTCCTGTTTTTCTTTATCTATTATATTAATAATCTTTTAAAACGTAAAAAAAAAAGCAAAAATAAAAAAATTAATTAAATAACTTTATTATTATTATTATTATTATTCTAGTTTTTTTGGTGGCTTAACTTTCATTAAAAATCAAACAAAATCAAAATTTGAAGAGAATTCCTAAAAAAATTCTATGGTTGATTTTGATTTATAGGTTCTACATTTTCCTTGTGTGTTTAAAGATTAATGTTTTCTATTTTCCAAAAATAAAAATAAAGAAATTCAAATAAAACTAAGAGGGAGTGCTTTCCTTTCGGTGCATAAAATTTTGATTTTGCTTTTTTTTTTTTTTTCTTATTTAGTAAAGTTGAAGTCTTTTGAATAAGGTAAGTTGTATTGTTTTTATTTGATTTGGAAAACTTTGACCTCATTTTGTTCATTGTGATTTTAGGAAAGTTGAAATATTGTAAGTAAGGTAGATAGGATTTTTTTTTTCATATTTTTTATTTGGAAAGCTTTGACCTAAAATTGCTCATTATTATATTAGGAAAGTATGAGTCTTTTAAATAAGGTAAATAGGAATGCATTTATTTTGTTTAGAAAGATTAATCTCACTTTTCTTATTCTTATTTTAGAGAAATAGGAATTAAGAAAGTCCTCATTTAAATATATTTTATAATTTTTGCCTACTGTAGTGCATAAGATTTCAAACATCGTTATTTTATTTAGAGATTGTTGTGATTACTTTTCTTAGTCATGCCTTCTCTTGGTTATCATGGACTTAGTTACTTTCTTTTGTTTTTTTAATGTAATATATACTTGTATTGCTTCCCTATGATTGTGATATGATGTGATTGGCTATGATATCATTTCCTTTAAATTATTTTTATATATACATGGTGAAATAATCCTAAAAATATTAAAATAATCAATCTGGTGATGAATACCATAGGGGGATGCAATAGTACTTTCTATTAGTTTTCTTGAGGTAAGGAAAGTTTTGCGTTCCAAATTGGAACACTATGGGATTGCAAGTTGGAACAATACTCAAACAAATGGTAATAAAAATAAGATAAAAGACAATTAATGTGTTGATAATTACACATGCTCTAGTTGGTCTTGTTCGAAAGGATTAGTATGTAAGGATTGCTAATATCTTCCCCTTATATACACAATATACTTTTGAACTTGGCTTGGAATGCAGACCATAAACTACCAATTCTTTGGACCCTAGGAGTAGCTAGTAGACGTTAAAATTGATAGTAACTGAATTACGTGTTCTAACCTCACCTGGGACAAAGTAGGTTAGTGACAACTACATCGATATATTTTGACCCACATCTCAACCCCACTTCATATTTTCTTATTTCGAGTTCACCATTTATGTTGAGGCAATTCAAAGATTCGCCCCAGTAGAATTAAACCCTTGGAACATATTAAGACATTAACATGTGCATTATAAACCAACATCCAATTCAAGATGCCCCTAAATCACCGCTTTGGATTGATGAAGTTTAAATTATTTCTTATTTTATTTATTTTGATTGATATTTTAAACAAAGGATTGACTTTGTAACAAAGCTTAAAAACATTCAAAATTCAAATTGACGAATCAAGAAGATTTTTCTAATAACTAGAAGTTCCTATTTTTGGGTGAGAAAATGATTATTCTATGTGTATAGATTCTCATGGACAATCAAGAATTTACTATTGTGTCTATAAGTGTTGAGCTAAAAGAACCACTCTACCATTTCTATAAATACCAGCACGACTAGCAAGACCAAAGCACATGGAACCTAATTACATTAACTAAAGATCATGCTAACACTCTTATACTTTGTTATTTGTTTATAATTCTAATCCACTTTTATCTTTTCGTTTCTTTATTTACAAATCCTTTGTGCCACTCTTATCTTTTCATTTACTTTATACTCTAGTTGTTTGTTTCATTCCCATCATTTTGTACAACAAACTCAATGAATGCTTAAACTAAATATTTCATTGAATTCTCCATTAGGACAATTTTTATTTTAAGGGCAAAGTTAATATTTGCCTATCTCATGTCATTTTTAATAAAATTAGAATTTTTTAAATCACCTAATTCACCCCTTCTTCTTGGATGCCTAATTGGACCCTAATTCACCCCTTCTTCTTGGATGCCTAATTGGACCAACAAAGATATTATGTTTGAGATCTTTTGAAATTATTTTCCAATGGGGTAACAATGGCTTGGCATTGCTCGTGCTAAAACTCTCCAATGGCTTCTTTATATTAGCCTTTTCAAAGATCCAAAGCTTCCAATCTTTCCCCGTTTCTCTATATTTCTATCCCAAGGATCTTCTTTGCAGCACCAAGATCCTTCATCTCAAATTATTTACTTAATAAAGATTTTAAGCTATTGAATCCAGAATATTCGTTATAGCAATGAACAAGTCATCCATATATAATAGTAGAGTGATAAATGAACTATCATGTAGAATTCTAAAGAATATACAACAACCATACTCATAGGGGGTATACTCATCATATATGAGTCAAAATTTTGTACCAATGCCTTAGTGATTAAATCAAGTCATACAATGATTTCCTCAACCTACAAACATAATTCTCTTTCCCAAGTTCCTTTAAAACATTGGCTACTTTATATAAGTTTGCTCCCCTAAGTCACCATAAAGAAACGTTGCTTTTGACATTCAATTACTTCAACTCCAAATCAAACTAAGTTGTCATGGTCAGTAAAACTCGAATTGAGGTATGTCAGACAACTAGAAAGAATACCTTATCATAGTCTATCATTTCCCTTCTTGTTAACTTTATTGCTTTGTCCATATTTTTTGTACTTCAACATAGAAATCTCATCAAACACCACATCTTTTCTCTTAAATACCTTCTTATCCGTTAAATCCCACAACTTGAACCCTTTAATCCCATTTTTATAGCCAATGAAAATTAATCTCTTGGATTTATGGTCTAGCTCAAAGCTCACTAGGAACGTAAGCAGTGCTAGACAACTGAAGATTTTTAATGTAGCATAGTCAATCTCTTGACCTATTCAAATTTTCTCAGCCACTTTACCATCCAACCTCACAAAATGTGACCTATTAATATCATAACTAGTTGACTTGATTGCATCTGCCCAAAACGCTTTGAGAAATTCTAGACTTAGTTAGTCTTATACTCCTAACTTTCTTAAGCAAGTCATGTTCATCCTTTCAACAACCTCATTCTATTATGGAATCTAGTGGATAATAAAATGCCTAAAAGATTTATCATATTTGTAGAAGTATATATAACTTGTCAAACTTGTAATCAAACCCATCATTTCACTCAAGATGGTTCACTAACTTTCCTATCTGTTTCTTAACCTTTACCTTCAATTGCTTGAATTTGGACAAAACCCTCTAACTTTTTCTCTATAAAGTAAACCCAAACTTTTCTAGAGTAATCATTGATGAAGCTAACAAAATATTAAGCTTCGTTTTTAGCTTATACCCTTACATGCCCATAAACATCATTGTGAACATAATCTAGAATGCTCTGCTATTTTGGAAGATAACTTGAATTTCACCCTAGACTGTTCACCTAAAACACATTGCCTGCAAAAATCAACTTTACACTCCTTCAACTGTTTCATAAATTTCCTTTTATGGAGTTCCATTATGCTTTCCTCACTTATATGTCCTACGCGCATATTCTAGAGTCTAGTGTCAACTGTGTAGATATTCAATGAAGCGACTATGTACAAATTCTTATCAACCGATTTATTCTTCATAACAATCATATAACCCTTTGGCACATTTAGAATCCCACCTTTCGAAATTGCTATAAGGTTATTTAAGTATTTTCTAAGTAAGCTAGAGAAAGTAGGTTCTTTTCAGTTTTGCAACATGCATAACACCTTGTAATATTCTAACACCATAAAAAATTTTAATTTTTGTAGTAGCAATGCAAATCATGAGACAAGGATGATCATCCTCAATATATACTGACAAACGATCACATTTCTTATAAGTATCAAACCACTCTCTATATGAACAGCAATGGAAAGAGTAATTAGAATCCATAATCTACATATCCAAAAGAAGAATTATTAATTACTTGAAGTAGCTAGCAAAAGCTGTTCATTGTCTGAACTATCTACCACAACATTTTCAAATGATCGGTCTTTATTGTCTTCCTCTTTCTTTAAAAGAGGATAGTCCAACTTATCATGCCCCTTTTATTTACACTCAAAACACTTGATGTTCTTGTACTTTCTCTAGACTTCGACCTAGCACTCTACTTATACTTCTCCTTGGATTTCCCTCTCCTATGTTTAATTAGCCTTGGCAACCAAACCCTCTAGTTCATGGACCTCTAATTGTACTGATTCATATGATGATTTAAATCGCCACTCTAGGGCATATGAAGAAATAACAATGACTTCTTCTAGAGCAACTTGTTAGTATTGATCTTCAACATATACTGGCTCTCCAACTCCATCCAAAGACCCTTGACAGTTTTCTTTTTCATCACATCAAATACAACAGAATCTACTAAACAATACTGGATAGTATTGGAGGCAATTGGTTACTCAAACTTGTCAAATCTAGTCTTTATCTTGCTCATCCTTATTATGATGAAGATGCAAACCTTAGAATACCGTAGCACAAACATGAAGTTCTAATACCACCTGTTAGCACTAGGGAGAGTCTTCATCCAAGCTTGATATACATGGGAAAGCATCAACTTAACCCAAAAGATTAAACTTATTGGATTTTGGGGTCAACCATGTATATAAGCATCCATCATATACTATTTTTTCAATGTGGGATAAACTCAAAAGTGGAAAATTCAACATAGAAGAATGACAATATTGGGGATGGGCACGAAGGTGTTGGGTTAGTAGCTAAGGATAAAGATAGAGAGCCTATAATATCATATTAGTGGGGAGAATTTTACTAATCAAGTTTGAACTAATAGATTTGAGTCAACAACATAATTAAAATGTAATTTAATTAGACTTATATCATGGTATGAGCCATTAAGCAATATCAATATTTTAGACGTAGTTAATAAATCTAATTAGCATTGCATATTCTAGAGATGTCTAAATGCTTGATTTTGAGACATCAATGTTAGAGGTCTAAAGTTCAACAGTAACAATTATCATGTGTTTGGAATTATGGATATTTAATTTTTGGTTTACATTTCCTTGCATTTGGACATAATATAGTTCAAAATTGTGTTGAGTTACATTTAAACCCATGAAATCTGAATTCAAGATTCAAAATCTACAAATTAAAATACAACCTTAGAGATCAGATGAAATTCGAAATAGAATACGGGTTGTTCCTATGTTACACTTAGCCCTTATACAAC
Organism: Malania oleifera; assembly: GCF_029873635.1. Taxonomy (NCBI): domain Eukaryota; kingdom Viridiplantae; phylum Streptophyta; class Magnoliopsida; order Santalales; family Ximeniaceae; genus Malania; species Malania oleifera. The sequence goes on from NC_080427.1 coordinate 69,491,065, forward strand.
TTTTATACACTGTGTGACACTTGAAAAGATTTCAGAAAAAAAAAAAAAAAAACAAACAAACAAACAGTTCTGGTTTTTCACATTTGATTATCAACGAAAAGTGAGAAAAAGTAAAATGTGTCGTAAATTAATGAATAAAAACATGATTTTTGACACATATTTACCTGTAATATTTTTAATTTTTAGTCACATGGAATAAATTTTCACTCAAAAATATTTTACATAAAAATAAAAATATAACTAAAAAGAAATTCCTCTATATTTTCTTTTTCTTTCCTTTAGAAAATATAAAGCTTGCTTGCTCTACATATTCTCTATATATTTATTGCGTTGATTTGAAGCTTGCTTGAACGAACAATTATGTTTTCCTTTTTTTCATTTTAAATAAAATCATTAATAATAATAATAATAATAATAATAAACTAAATAAAGAGCATTATGAATTAAAAAAAATTGATGGCGAGGGAGCTAGGGCGGTTCAAAGGGTTGAAAATAGAGGAATGGAATAATGCATGGTTGGGTGTGGACAGAGGACTTTCGTTTGAAGAAACCCGATAGTTGACTTCTCGACAGCATCCATGAGTTTGCGGATCCGAGTCCCCTCTCTATTTTATATCTCTCCGTAAACAGTTAATGTCGCTGGCGGAACATTCCAAACCACATACAATATAACATCATATCATCTCAAGTATATTTTATTTTTTTGCCACTTCCTCAATTATTAAAAGCAGAATGTTTCTTGTACGCCACGAAGTCCATTGATTGGACGACCCACGCCTTTAATATTTTCTCTACGTGTCTTGTGATATAAAAATTAAATTTTATTTATTTATTTATTTATGGGACCTAGGGTGGGTCTAACATCATTGCAAGCTAAGCACATTATTTGATTAGATTTGATTTTTTAAGGTGCTTTAGATTTTGCTTTTAAAAATAAAATAATTAATTTTCGTGCTTTGATAAAAGAAAGTCAAATCATGGGTTGATGTAGATTATTAGGCTACCTTTTGAAGAATAATTGCGCAAGATTAAATATATTTGCCAAACACAATTAATACTTTATTTTAAGTAATAGAATTTGTTTAAATAATAGTTGATGATATTACTTTTGTCTCAATCTTTATGGCGTTTTTGGGATTATGTGTTTCTAAGCACGGCAAAAAATTGGTAAGAGTATAGCCACAAAATGAGTCACTTTTTAATTGGTAAAACTTACTCATTAGCGGTAGACTCTATAGAGGGTTTGTTTTGAGTTTTCAAAATATTTTTAAAAGAAAAAGCAAAATTTACATTTATTTTCACCCTAAAAAGTAGGAATATTTTTATATAAAATGTAACGATAGATTATTAATTAAAAGTTAATTTACTCCCTGTCGTCTTAAATACTCACATTCAATTATCTGTCACTTATTTTTCAGCTACCCAGCTAGTCTCATACTAGATCTACCAAGGGGCCTTTTTTTAGTTGAGGGTTGCAAGCCACCACTCAGGCGGCAACCAAAGCATTCAATTATTGGTAGACCTTGGGAACTCTCAGTGAGCCTCAACCTCCAAGTTCACCTACAATGCAATAATCTACCAAAGGGCAAGGAGTAGTGTCAGTGCCTCACACCGGATGTGTATTAGGAAGATCATAGACTGATAAGGATGATTTGGACTCCAACTGTGTGAGATGCCTTTTATAGGACAAATACGTGAGGCCAATGGGTTGAAGCGGATAATACCTCACTAGATTTGGGTCCAAGACCATTACATTTGCTATCAGAGCTACCCTAGGGGTATTGTCATGTGGGTGGATCCAATACAGAGGTGCAAACCACTTTGCCAAGGGCATCAGAGATTAGACAAAAGAGCCCTTCATGATCTCACATCGAATGTGTACTAGCTAGAGAGATCTTGGACTTGTAAGGATAGTTTGGACTCCAACTATGTGAGGAGCCTTTTATGGAACAAATTCGTGAGGTTAGTGGGCCAAAACGGATAATACCTCATCGGAGTTGGGTCCAAGACCATTACATTTGGTATTAGGGCTACCCTAGGGGGGTACTATCATATAGGTGGATCCTACATAGAGGTATAAACCAATCCGATGAGGGTGTTAGAGATCGAACGGGAGAGCCTGTCATAGTCCCACATCGAACGTGTACTAAGGACATCCAAAACTTGTAAGGATGGTTTGGACTCCAATTATGTGAGGTTCTTTTTATAGGACAAATTAGTGAGGTCAATGGGCCAAAATGGACAACACTTCACTGTAATTGGGTTCACGACCCTTACATTTTGTATTAGAGCTATCCTGGGGTTACTATCATATGGGCGAATCCTACATAAAGGTGTAAACCACTATGACGAGGGCATCAGAGATCGGACAAGAGAGTTTGTCACGGTCCTAGATGTGTGTTAAGGAGATCTTGGACTTATAAGAATAGTTTGGACTCCAACTATGTGAGGCGTTTTTTTAAAGGAAAAATTCGTGAGGCTAGTGGGCTAAAGTGGACAATACCTCACCGATGTTGTGTCTAGGACCGTTACAAATAGCCTAATATGAAAATTCCTCTTTTCATATGAAATCCACAATTTTCAATCTCTCTCATTTTATTCATTTATTTATTTATTTGACATACAAATTAAGATTGCCATACCATTCTAAAAATCAATGTATATTCTTCTTTGGTTGCATAATGTGATATTTTCCTTCTGCCAAAGAAAAAAACTTGATATTCGAAGAGTGATAAATTTCAAGGAGGTTGGGTCATTATTGGTTAAACATATCTTGTAAGGGCGCATTTGATAAAATTAAGTGTTAATTGCAAAATATTGAAATCAAAGAAGATTTTGTGAATCAATTTTGAATTAACCATAAATTGGTCACTGAAATTGAAATCAAAATTATTTTAACTTTTTGGTATCAAATATGTGAATATGCGTTTTTTTTTTTTTTTTGAAAATTTTTTTAACCCTTACAACGTTTAAGAGTACAAATATTTGATAAAATGAATGAACTATTATATAAACTATAGTTTTTAATTTAATATTAATAATATTTTCTGTCATATATAGTTATAAATAAAAATAACATAATTTATTTTTGTAAAAAAATGAAATTTTTTATTTTAATTTTAATCACTTAGGTATTAATTTTATTATTACTTTCACTTTTTATAAGGGATATAATTGAAATTGTTGTATAAATCGTATTTGCATAGTGGAATATTGAATCAATCAAATGCAGCAATTAATGACAGAAGAATTACAGAACATAACCACGCAGTATGTATGAAAGCAATAGAAACAACACAAAGAATTACGTGGTTCGACAATGCCTACTTCCACGAGAGCAATCAGCAAAGATTTCTTAATATCTGGTGTCAAAGATACTCACAGTTGTTATAAATACATCACAAATGACATATAAATAGAATTCCTGGAGGCTTTCCCTTTAAACCCCAACCAACTTAACGTCCCTCGTTCAAAAATCAAAAATTTGCATTGGGTTCCCAAGTCAAACCGTCGACAGTTTGGGCCAAATCGTTGATGGTTTTAGAAAGAATGAAATTTTATGAAATTGAGTGTCAAACCATCGACGGATATAGCCAATCCATCGACGATTTCCCTGCTACTCCACTAACACATTGATTTCCTACTATGTTCTCTCTTTTTACACGCATCCCAATCAGTCTATGAGACACATATCAAAACAATCCCCACCTTGGCGAATATATGCCCCTTAGGAGAAACCAAAAACATAGTCCACTGCTACACCTTGACCTTGGGACATTAAGTTTGGATCGTCTCTCTTTTAGCAACGAGAGACATGAAGCAAGTCCAAGCAATGCTTTAACTTTTTCATTGTAACTGACTTTGTCAAGATATCCGTTGCGTTTTAAGATGTGTGAAAATTTTCACGTACAAGTTCACCTGAAGAGATCAACTCCCGGATCTTATGGAACCTTACATCTATATGTTTAGTTCTAGCATGATACACTCTATTCTTCACCAAATAGATGGCACTCTGACTGTCTCAATGCAGCACAACTCCATCTTACTGTATACCCAGCTCCTTGACTAAACTAGTAAGTCATAACGCTTCCTTTGCAGTTTTGGCGACTGCCATACACTTAGACTCAATTGTAGATAATGCCACCACAGATTGTACCATGGACCTCCAACAAATAGGTACTCCCACAAGGGTGAATACATAACCCGTTACAGACCTTCTCTTATGCATATCCCCTACATAATCAGCATCAACAAACCCTACAATTGATGGATCAGTTTGTTGCTTTCCGAACATGATGCCATAATTAGAAGTAACTCATAAGTATATGAAAATCCATTTATTGGCTTCCCAATGATGCCTACCTGGATCATAAAGAAACTTACTCACCATACTTACTACATGTGCCAAGTCTGATCTTGTACACACCATAGCATGCATTAAACTCCCCACAACACTAGCAAAGGGGATGTTTGACATGTCCCAAATATCATCATCTGTCCTTGGGCATTCAGCGGTAGACAATTTAAAGTTATTCGCTAAAAGTGTACATACTGGTTTTGCATCAGCCATGTTAAACCTCTCCAAAACCTTCTCCACATAACCCCCTTGAGATAACCACAACCTCTCTGCATTTTTATCCCAGTGAATCTATATCCCAAGCATTTTATTGGCTACACGATCCTTCATGTCAATCTCTTTGTGCAACATTATCTTTAACTGATTTACCTTAGTTATGTCCTTCATAGCAATTAGCATGTCATCAACATACAATAGTAAGAAAATGAGAGAACTATCATCAAGCTTCTTCATATACACACAACAATCATACTCACACCTCCTATAACCTATTTGGATCATATAGGAATCAAATCGTTTGTACCATTGCCTCGGAGACTATTTCACCCCATAAAGAGATTTCTTCAGTTTGCAAACTTAATGCTTTTGCCCAGGTTGACTAAATCCCTCTAGCTATACCATAAAGATCTGCTCCTCCAAGTCACCATGGAGAAATGTTGTCTTCACATCCATTTGTTCTAAATGCAAATCATAATGTGCCACTAATTCCAACTTTATCCTGACAAAAGTGTGTCAAACCACATGTGAGAATATTTCATCATAATCTACTCCTTTATTATGTGAGTACCCCTTTGTCACTAACCATGCCTTGAATTTATCTTATTCCTTTTCTAAAATTTTTTCCTTATACCTATATACCCATTTGCAGCGTATCGCCCTCTTCCCATATAGAAGCTCCATCAAATCCCAAGTCCGATTCATATGCAATGACTCTATTTCCTCCATCATAGCACCCATCCACCTTCTTTTCTCCTGGTCGTGCACTACCTTTTAAAAAGTAGTTGGATCCTTGCAGTTGATAATGAAAGCATAAAATACTAGATTATCAAATCCGTACCTATGCGGTGGTCTAATAGTGCGTTTGGATCTCCGTATAGGAACACTATCAACTTGCTGGTTTCCCAAGTTAGAACTCCCTGCAATTTGGGGACCAAGATCATTGCCCTGAGTTTCTAACTCCACCTGCACAACATGCTCATCTCTGCTCCAGTTTTCTAACTTTTTTTTTCTCTTCATCATCTTCTTGAGTATGCTTCACCATAGCTTTCTCATCGAAAACTACATCTCTACTAATCACCACCTTGTTTGCCATCAGATCCAACAACTTAAACCCCTTCACACCTTTCTGATTCCCCAAAAAAATACAGCGTCTAGACTTTGTGTCAAACTTCGATCTCTCCTCACTAGATGTGTGTACATAGGTCGGACAACTGAATACCCTCAAACTAGAGTAGTCTACCACATTACTTGTCCATAACTCCTTTGCCACTTTCCCATCTAGTGATTCCCTTGGTGATCAGTTTACCAAGAAACAAGTCATACTAACTATCTCAGCCTAGAAGTTCTTTGCTAGCTTTGCATTCAACATGAGACATCAAGCTCTCTCGGCTAGAGTTCGATCCCATTGTATGACCCGAGGCATTTAATTTTCCTCTCGATTTGGTTTTCTAATTTACCTTTCTACAACTTAAACTTGGAAAACGTATCTGCCTTGTACCGCATGAAGTTCACCCAGACCTTCCTTGAGTAGTTGTCAATGAAACTCATAAATTACACATGTCCACCCCATGATTCTACTCTTAGCGGCTCCAAAACATCAGAATGTATGTAATCAAGAATACCTTTAGTCTTGTGAATTGCTATTTTGAACTGCACCCTATTTTGCTTCTCAAGAACACAAAACTTGCAGAAGTTCAGCTTACATGTTTTCATACCCTTCAAGAGTTTTCTCTTATGAAGTTCTTTAATGTCGTGCTGTCTTATATGCCCTAGCCACATATGCCACAAAATGGTGTCATCAAATTCATAATCTATAGCTGCAGCTCCACCTACAACTGTAGTGCCCACCAGTGTATAAATGTTTCCATCTAACTTTTGCCCTTTCATCACTGTTAAAGTGTGCCTTTACACACCTTCATAGTTCTACTTTCAAACTTGTAACAGAATCCGTTACAATCCAAAGTACCTAATGAAATTCAACTCTTCCGTAAGTTCGAAATGTGTCTTACATCACATAGGGTTCTTAAAGAACAATAAAATATCTTAATTCTTACATTTCCTATTCCAATGATTTAACATAAAATATCATTACTTATAAGAACTAAACCTTAAATAATCGATCTGTAAGTTCTAAATCACTCCTTATTTGGAGTCATGTGGTAAGAACACGCCGAGTCTAGGATCCAAGAGTCTATAAGTTGACTTGACCTCGACGAAACTGAAAGTATGCCACCATCATTGCATTCTGATTTTCTTTCTTCAACTACATTTGCTAATTTGGAAGTCTCTTCTTGCTTTTCAACATTCCCTTTCTTATATTCTATACACTCCGGTTTAATGTGCCCATTTTTATCGCACTTAAAACATTGAACATCATTTTTCTTCTTGGACTGAGATTGGGACTTATTTTGATTTGATCCATTTCTAAATTTTCCTCTCCTACGTTAATGGTTAACCTTCACCATAAGCCCTTCACTGTGTGAAATTTCATCGCTAACTTTATTTCTTTGATTAATGACCACCAACACCCTTTTTACCTCTTCAAAATTTAGGGTTTCTTTACCCCTATATCAGAGTTGTAACCAAGTTCTTATACGTGTGAGACGCTGGTTGGGAATTTAGTAGCATCAGCACCTTGTCATCTTCCTCGAATATCACATCAACCCGTATTAAATCAGTGTTGGCTCAAATCTAAACCCTCAACCATCTTAAGCCAATTTAACTTTTGCTTAGGAAAAAGTTTATTCGTAAGAGACTTAGACATGTACCGGTTTTCAAGCTTTTACCAAACAACCATAGAAGAATCTTCTTCCATGATGTGATACAACAGTCATCGGCCAAACACAATCTAATAGTAGCCACAACTACCTCCAATTCCTTCCAATTTGCCTCATCCATGCCTTTCAATTGAACACCATACAAGACCTTCACCTTCCCTTACTGCACAAGCAAATATTTCACCCTTCTCTGCCATAGACTGAAATTCTCAGTTGCATCAAATTTGACAATGTCAAATTTCGCAGATGAAGTACCTGAAGCCATTACAACAATGCTTAGATACCAATTTGTTGCATAAATTGTATTTGCATAGTAGAATATTAAATCAGTCAAATGCAACAATTAATGATAGAACAATTACAAAACACAACCACGTAGTATGTGTGTAATCAATGGAAACAACACAAGGAATTACGTGGTTCGACAATACCTACATCTACGGGAGCAATCAGTAAAGATTTCTTACTATTTGGTGTCAAAGACACTTACAATTGTTTCAAATACGTCACAAATGACATATAAATAAAGTTTTCAAAGGATTTCCCTCCAAACCCCAACCAAATTAACGTCCCTCGTTCAAATTTCAAATATCTATGCTAAGTTCCTGAGCCAAACCGTCGACTATTTGGGTAAAATTGTTGACAGCATCCCTGCTGCTCCACCAGTACTTTGATTTTCTACTATGTTCTCTCTTTGTATATGCATCTCATTCAGTATATGAGTCACATATCACAATAGAAACAAAAAACATATGTATCTAAATCAAACATGTTTTCATGTCTGATTTTATCTATAGAATTTTAAAAAAATTCAGATCTACTACCAAACGCTTTGGTGTCTAACCGGCATGCTTATTTAGTGAACTGATTATGGCATAACATTTGTTTAGAGGTCAAACAAATTAAACAAATGCCCTCTAATCCTATCTATCCACACCTTATGTAAATAATCATAATTGCTATGATTGAAAAAAAAATGTAGATTGAATATTATTAGAATTGTTTAGCATAGCAAGGAACTTGTGAATTTAAATTTCCACTTAAGCAAGTGCCTTTTCCAAGTGTAGGGAGAACAATGTGGGTTGAAGTTCGACAGTAAACCAGGTGATTGTATTTTCATTCTGTGGAGACTTTTTTTTTTTTTTCTTAAAAAGAAGAAAGAGGGTTTTTTCAAGCATAAAAGCAATATGCATGAAAGAATTTACAAATAAAAAACAAAGCTAAAAATGATATAAGTATAAGCTACAAAAAGGGGAGAACAAATGGATGCCCTTTAATTTAAGGGTAGGATAATGTTATTCATAAAATGCTCTTTATTGGTACCTTGAGTAATTTTTTGTTTTTTTTTTTGTATTGCTTATTTTGCAATATATTTGTGAATGAATTTTAAAAGGATGCTCAAGAAAGGGTAAATTGGGCAGTGGCTATAACTAATACCATTATTCTAAATCATAATGCTTACTCTAAAGAAGTTTTAGGATACTTAATGAGACAATGAGAATGATAATTTGCGTACTCCATGCATTTATCATATATGTCTAAGAGTACTTTATTGATGTTATTTTTTTTTTCTTTTTCTTTTTTTCTTTTTTATTAATTGATAAGTGTTGTCATGCATGAGTCTATAAATAAATATATCTATATTCTTATATATATATATATATATATATATATATATATATATATATATATTGTTGATGTGCTTTCAGAGCTAATGCTAAGATGAACCAAGCCCCAAAGTAACTATGTCCAAGCCAATTGAGAATCCTCATTATATTTGGACGGAATATAGAGGCTATTTCTCTTTTTACCATTTATCACGTGTATGGAGAGAAAGCAAGAATAGCTATTGAAAGAGGATGAAGATATAGTTGTTTCTCAACTTTTATAGCAATTTGAAAGATAAGAATTTTTACAAACTGTCACTCAACCAAAAAAATGTAACAACTCTAGGTAAGTAAAACTAGTAGTTTCAAATTGGACCTAGGTCATACAACTTCATAATAGTAATTACTTTGAAGACCATGAATGAGTTCACTTAATGCATCAGTCTGCTAAACTTTTGCGATATTACTTATGGATATTTTAGCTGTAAATAATAGTGTTTATGAGTAGGAAAAATATAGTAGAACTTCTACTTTGCAATGATTGTCTCCCATTATCCATATTTTATAGCACATACTTATTTATTTAGTTTGAAGTCAACATTTTTTATCAACCTTTATCAAAATACCTTAAGAATAAAGGCTTTTTGAATTTTAAGCTTGAGGATACATTTGTACATAAAGGATTTTCCTAACAAATATGGTGCATGATGTTTTCATAGAATAATAGTAGAGTTTTAAAGATGATTGCCATTCATCATATGCAACATTACCCATCGATCAATCTTTTCATGATCAAGAGAAGAAATGTTTCCAAATTAGTTTTAAAATAATTTTCCCTTGATAATTATCATATACTTTAATACAAAATTAATTCACACCAATTGAACTCATTCACGAAAATTTTCAACGATGGATGATCTCTCCAATCATAATAAATGTTTTCATTCAACTCTTTTGACAATTCCTTGTAAAAAATAATATATAGTATGAAAAAAAATAAAAAAAAAATAAAAAAAGAAGGAGGAAGAGAGAAGAGACACCATCAATTAATTAAACAAGATATGTATCTTGAAAATAATGCATAAACCCATAAGATTTGTAGAATACCCATCCCTATAATAATAGCATAATTATAGCCCTTTTATTTCCCTAAAGAAAATGGGACTTTTATGGTCCTTTATCAATCATTGTATGTTTATATTATTTTTAATTTTTTAGTAACTGAAGCAACGGCTGGTTACTGCTCCAGTTCTGACCATTTTGTTAAGGGATGGTGGATTTGTTATCTACAATGACGCTTCTAAAAAGGGTCTCGAGTGTGTTCTAATGCAACAGGGAAATGTAATTTCTTATCCTTCACGTCAACTCAAGGAGCATAGGAAGAACTACCCAACACATGATATGAAATTAGTAGCGGTAGTTTGAAGATCTAGAAGCACTATTTGTATGGTGAAAGGTGCAAGATTTTTACTGATCATAAAAGTCTTAAGTACATTTTCACTCATAAGGAGCTAAATATGAGGCAGCATAGATGACTTGAACTGATAAAGGACTACGATTGTACCATTAGCTATCACCCAAGAAAAGCTAATGTGGTAGTAGATGCTCTGTGTCAAAAGTTAGTTGATGCGTCAGTCTCAACAGCGGGAGCTTAGCATTAGATCTGTATGGACCTGGAAAGGATGGGTTTAGAGGTAGTGGAAGGAAATCACCAAGCCTTCATTACTAGTTTAGTGGTACAACCAACTTTACATGAGAGGATCAGAATAGCTTAGAGGATAGATGCAGAGACGATAGAGGTTATGGAGGGAGTTTGAGATGGATTGAAATCAGATTTCAACATCTCAGATGATAGGGTATTGAGATTCCATACCAGGACTTGCGTACCGAATGATGCCGAGATTAAACGGGTCATTTTAGAGGAGGCACATCGCTCACTCTACACAATACATCCAGGGAGTATGAAGATGTATAGGGATTTATGGGAATCTTTCTGTTGGTTTAACATAAAAAGAGAGATTTCCCATTTTGTAGAGTAGTTCCTGACATGTCAGTAAGTGAAGGCCGAGCACCCGAGGCCGACAGGACCATTGCGACCACTTCTTATTCCTAAATGGAGGTGGGGGCACATCTCCATGGATTGTGTTATAGGGTTGCCTTTAGCACTTCACGGGCAGAATGTGATTTTGGTTGTGATTGATAGATTGATGAAGACAACCCATTTCATCCTGGTGATGGGCAGTTATTCCTTGGTAAAGTTGGTAGAGCTTTATGTTCAGGACATAGTCACATTGCATGGAGTGCTAGTGTCGATTGTTTTAGATAGAGATCTATGGTTTACTTCCTGGTTCTAGAAGAGTCTTTAGGATTTATTGGGATCCCAACATACATTCAGTATAGCGTTTCACCCGTAGACAGATGGTCAGTCTGAGAGGACCATCCAGATCTTAGAAGATATGTTATGGGCATGTGTACTGGATTTTTGGGGGCAGTTATATAAGATATTTGCCATTGGTTGAGTTCGACTACAATAATAGTTACCAGGCTAGTATCAAGATATCACCGTTTGAGGCACTATATGGTTGAAGGTGTAAATCTCCATTGTTTTGGGATGAAGTTGGTGAGTGTCACATTGTAGCGCCAAAGCTAGTCCACCATGCTTCTGAGAAGGTCATGCTCATCAAGGAACAGATTAAAGAAGCTCAGAGTCGGTAGAAGAGCTATGCAGATACATGTCGACGGGAGCTAGAATTTGAGGTAGTGATGCTACATTTTTTAGGATTGCTCTGATGAAAAGAGTGATGAGATTTGGTAAGAAAGGAAAGCTGAGCCTTACGTACGTCAGATTGTTTGAGATTTTGGAGAGATTCAGTGTGGTGGCGTATAGGATAACATTACCTCCCGCATTATCTAGGATCCACAACGTGTTCCACGTGTCCATGCTTAGGAGGTATGTACTAGATCCTTCGCATGTGATCGGTTATGAGTCATTGGGGCTTGTGGACATGTTAGTATATGAGGAAATACCAGTTTAGATCCTAGATCATATAGAGAAGGAGTTACGTACAAAGAGGATTCCTCTAGTACAAGTACTATGGCGTAATCATGCAGTAGAAGAGGCCTCATGGTAGTTGGAATCAAAGATATGTCAGAAGTATCCTCACCTTTTTAGAGACACCCAAAGCAAGTCAGGTAAGTAGATTAGTAGGTAAGTGGTTTGCATGTATATATTATAGTTAAAGTAATTTTGTTTATGGTTTAGAGTATATTTGGTCTTTGGGAGAGTTGTGTTTGGATATTGTAATTTCCCAAGACATTATGTGTAACCGCGATATTCCTCCGCCATAAGTGAGGGCAGGTGGACATGGCTACTATGTGGGTGGCCGCCGGCTCTTCCTAGGGTCAGAGTAGTGATAAATTTAGATGATGTGATAGAAACTAGTAGCAAATTTTGAGGACTAAATTTTATAAGGAGGGGATATTGCAGAGATCCAAACCCAGAAATAAAATAATAAAGAAAAAAAAGGAAAATTTCAACATGGAGCAACATGCTTCATTGACAAAGCCAATGTTCTCATTGACAAAGGCCCTTCTGTGCTTCGTCGCCGAAATTCATAGCCTCATTGACGAAGAGATCCATAACGTCCAGAAAATATCAGGTATAGGGTTCGTCGATGAATAACCTTGAGTGGCTTATTGGCAAAGGCATTAATTCGTCGACGAATTTGACCGAGTCAAACGAGCTATAAATAAGATTTTTATTTGCTTCTTCATTAAGAAATCTAAAAAGCTCTCTCTCTCTCTCTCTCTCTCTCTCTCTCTCTCTCTCTCTCTCTCTCTCTCTTTCTCTCTCTATATTTGATCCTTCGCCGTTCATTGCCCATTTCAATGATCGGAAGTTACCATGAGGATCAGGGAGCGAATGTCTACAGATCTAGCAAAGTAGATTCTCAATTTTGGGGAAAATCTAGGGTTCAGTTTTTTGGCATCTCAGGTGTTTTTAGGAAATAGATAAGGGAATTATGTTATGTTAGTTATGTTTAAGAGTTTTAATCGAATGGAATGTCAAAATGATTTTTATATATTTAGTTATGACTTTTTAAGGGTTTCCGAGCCTCGGTTAACCGACTTTATTTTCTAAAACAACCATTTAACTTCAAGTATGATATTTTTAAAGTATTGTATAGGTATTTATGAATGTTTTACTGGTTGGAAAATCGTTATTTTAAACCGTAAGCTTGTTTTAAAATTAACCAAGGTGATAGGGTTGATTTTCTCCATTTTTCCTCTATTTAGCTATATATCTATATTTAATAAAATAATGACTTGGAGATATTCATACCCTAGTTTTAGCAGTAAAAATTACTTTATCAAGCAGATGATTTATTTATGAATTAACTGATGAAAATTGTGTGGCATGAGTATAGTTTTTAATTGGCATTAAATGAGCAGGTTTTGTGAAATATTGAAATATAACGGCTATATGCCGAAAAATAAGATATGAGATATGAGATATGAGATACGAGAAATGATATGATAAGATAGGCTGGTTTTTACCGAGTCATTATCCAGCAGATATGTAACAAAGATATGTACAATTTTTTGAAATGAATTATCAATATAGTTTTATACGATGTAAATTGCCATATATGATAGTAGAGCCCTGTTATTACGTTCTCATGTTAAAGCTCGGTACTGTAGCTATATGTATGTAGGGTTGCAACCACACATCTTAAATAGAGTGTGGATAGGAAAGGCGATTGGTGACTTGGGTAAAGTACTCCCCAAAGGTTTTTGGGGTTCCATCCGATGCAGTAATCTCAGATGACTCAGCCTTCGGGCGGCCTTCGGGTCGAGATTGAGTAGGCACCATCATACTAATTTATGTTTGACTTAGCATTAGTCAGCCGACTATTTGCTAGGTCCAGCCTTCGGCCTGCACAACCTGTCATGGGGGGAAGCATGTCACATATGTATATGACGGCGTGATGACGCTGGTGCAACAGATCAGGCTATATCTTCTAGGCATATATGGGCACATTTACTATAGAAAGGGCTATAATGAGCCAACAGTATGTTATTATGAAAGCATGCATTTTTAGATATACATTTTAGTACAATTTTAAATTCCAGTTAAATGATTAATGTTAGTAGTATTATGTACACACGAAATCTCATGTTAACCACACTGATTATAATGTAATCCATCTTATTGAGAGGTGTCTCACCCTAGCATAAAAATGTATTTTTAGGTCCTCTGAGGGATCGATCCTAGCATTCTTATGGGCTGAGTTAAATAGCAGACAGTCCTTGTCAGAGCTGGTGAGATATTAGTCAGTGTCTGTCTTTTGAGGATTGTGGTAGCAGATTATGTTTTAATTATGTATGGATGTCTATGGAGAAAAGTTAGATACTTTGGTGTGTATTAGATGATGTTTGTATTTCCACTATGTATGTTTATACAGATTAGTATAGAACACACGTTTTCCCTTATTTGGCCGGTTTTATATGTACGGTATCAGAAAGTATGTATCTTTAGTAGCACTCCAGGGCCACCTAAAGGGCCATCGGAGAATTTTCTCAGTAAAAAATGTGATGAGATTCACTTCGCTTGGGTTTGGTAATGTTTAAAGCTCTAGGTTTGCTAGGTTCTACAGACTAAGTTAAAGAGTCTTACTAGAGTTTAGGAGTTAGAGTACGATAAGGATAGGAATGGGAATGATATGAATTTTGAGTTTGACTTCATAAGCCTAGAGATAGAAATCCATTGGAGGACTTTTGTGTTTTTCTGGATTAGTCGATGGGTTCTGAAAATCATGGCAATCCGTTGATAGTTTTGTTTCCCAGTGGAAGGGTGAAATTTGAGTTAGAATGAGAGTATCACGTTAGCAGAGTATGTTGTCATCAGGGATGTTAATTTATTAAGATAAATTTCATAAGTATTGTAGTGATAGCAGATATGCAACGTACCAAGATTCTAAATAATTTTCTCGATTGTCTTTTCAGGATGGAGTCTAGGGATAATACTACTAATGTAGGAGATAGTAGTGGTAAGGGAGCTGGCCATGAGGCTTGTAGTGACTCCAAAGTGGTACTGCGGGACTTCACCACGTAGTTTATTGTAGAGGTCATGTAGACTTCTAGGGGGCAGGACCGTCCTACGACTGAGCAAGGAGGTTCTATTGACCAGTTCACTAGACTAAAGCCTTCTACCTTCACAGGTAGTATGGACCCAATTTGCATAGAAAATTGGATTTGGGAGATCGAGAAGATTTTGGTTATCCTACGTTGCATGGATGAGAAGAAGGTGCTCTATGCGATGTTCAAGTTGACAGGCAAGGCAAAGAGATAGTTGGAATTAGTGAGGATGCTGAAGGAGTAGAGGCCAGTACAGGTGGTGATGACTTTGGGACATTTCAGAGAGCTGTTTTTTGAGTGGTACTTTCCAGCTACGGTGAGGAATGTGAAAGTGGAGGAGTTCATGGTTCTAATATAGGGGCAGCTGTCAGTTCAGCAGTATGCCACTAGATTCATGAATTTATCATGCTTTGCTCCGTTCATGGTATCGGATGAGGCGAGAAAATCTTGGAAGTTTAAGAGGGGTCTGAAGAAGGAAATTCAGAAGAAGACAATGATACTGCAACTTTAGGACTTTGCTACTCTGGTCGATAAAGCCACTGTGGTGAAGGAGATCCTGTAGGAAGACACAGAGGTTCAAAACACGAAGAAGAGGCCGACACCTTCCAGTTCTTATTCAAGTGTGAGGGAGAGCACTTGGAAGAAATATGTTGGTGGTGGAGGCCAGTGGCGAGATAGTGGTAGAAGTACATTTTGGGGAACCTCATCTTCCCTTGCTTGTCCTACATGTGGCAAGGGGCATGCATGGAGGTTCTTGATGGATATGGGTGTTTGCTACCGGTGTGGAAAGCCAGGGCATGTGGCATGCCGGGGAGCAATATACCCCTACAGTAGTTGTGACGACCTGCTTAATTTTCACATTTTTTTTATAAGATAATATATTCCATATCACAAAACATAGTTGATTATAATCCACCTAATCTCGTGGGTACCAGAGATACATCAGAACACATAACGGAAAACTAAGCAGTAGGAAACATGCAATCATAATATCATAAATACAAAGTCATCCATCACAATACTAGAGTTACTACAATCACTGTATTTATATACACATAGTACACAACCCAAAAGATATCTAGGGCTATCCCACAAAATACATCCGACCCTATCAAAACACTTACCTTTCTAGAAAGGCAGATCAATAGTACTAGATCAGCGGGGCTTTACCCGCTCTCCTATTAGGGGCTTCTGAAATGTTTATAAAATTTTGGGATGAGACACCTCTCAGTAAGGGAAATAAACTAACACTAGTGTGTGTCAACATGAACATTTCTGTGATATACATATAATCATAAACATAACCAAAAAATACTGTATATACATCATTTCTGGAAAAACATGTATAATCAAAACATGGCAGAACATAATGGTTTCCATAGCATAATTCATCTCATATAAATAGTAATACAAAAACAATCCTGGTAGGTTAGCTGGCTATTGTCATATATTACCCCCACATGACTGGGTTGTGTGGCCCGAAGGCGGGACTTGACAATGGTTGGCCGACCACTGCCAAGTCAAAAGTACAGTCTGTAAGTCTGATGGGTCTGCTAGACCTGGTCTGTATACCAGGGGTGCTCACACACTTCTTAAAAACCACATCGACCATCCAATCTCACACCACTACATACAATAGCATTAACACAAATATCATGATCATGATGACCATGGACACATAGCAATTGTACCGTACAAGTGCTAGCCTAGACCAACCCAACCAGGTTCTGATATCATATAACATATACGGAAACTGTGATGCATGGATATTTCATATCATTAATTATCAAATCAATCATATCATTTTGCATATATACGTATATTATGAAAATCATTGGCTCGTACGCCGATATTTCACATTTTACCATAGCTCAGCCCGTACGCCAGCAAATCATATCCATAGCACATCCCGTACGTTAGAAAATCATTTCCATAGCTCGATCTGTACGCCAAAAAACATATCCATAGCTCATCCTATACGCTAGCAAATCATATCCAAAGCACAGCCCGTACGCCGGCAAATCACATGCATAGCTCGACCCCTACCCCGGCAAATATATCAAAAGCTTGGCCCGTATGCCGATTTTCCATTATAAAAATTTGTGTCATTAACACATTCCCAGAAAACAATTTTTCATTATAATTTCTACTCATGCCACACGAACAAGTTGTTTTCTTATATTTAACATACCATCATTTTCAGCAGTATTTCCCAAATACAAAGCATATATATAAATATATTTATTTTCCTGAAATCAAATGCTATAGCAATATACATATATTTCATAAAATACTAGCTTAGTTTATCTCCTTACCTGATTCTTGAAAAGCCCCTAAGAAAATTTTTCCTGCACCCGCAGGGTTCCCCATTCAACACCTTGAAAACGACATTTCCCAGAACTAAAGTTCAGTATTTCTACGTGTACTACACTTTCTACAACTGTCAAATTACCAAACACTGAGTAGAAAGCCTTACCTTGGATTTGAGATGGTTTCCAACTCAGCCCCACTGACGATTTGCTTTAGTAGACTTGCAGAGAACTTTCCCAATAGCATCGTGGTGGCTTTAGATCGTCAAACAGGCAGAAATTTGGCTTGAGATCTTAGAGAGAAGGGTAGGGAACCGAAGGATGAGAGAGAGAGAGAGGTTTTGTGTAGAAAATGAACTGAAAAATCACATTTAACCCTATTTATACTGTGGGATTCATCCATGAGCCACGTCATCTGATCAACGAGTCCTGTAGAAAGTTCGTTGACGAACTTCAACCCTCGTCGATGAATTTCAGGCTTCCAAAAATCCTCTCTCGATATCTTCTCATCGATGAGACAGAACTTCGTCGATGAGATCCTAAAGAACCCTCATCGATGAAGCCCCTGTGTTCATTGACGATGCCTGGAAAATTTCTTAGGATTATCCCATCCAAAATGTAGGGTTTGTCGATGAAGTCGGCTGCCTCCTTATGTTTCTGTTTCCATTTCCCCTTTCTTTTTATTAATTGAATACCATTATTCTTCAGGTCATTATAGTAGTCATATCAAGGACGTGTTCAGGCACCACATTGTGGTTATTAGAAGGGGTATGACCTTCGCAAGGCTGTATTCCTTGACTCTTGGTGACGCAAAGAGTGCATGTGACATGGTGACAGGTAATTATATGCTTTCGAATAAAACTGTGATATTATTTGATTCAGGAGTGACACATTC
Organism: Malania oleifera; assembly: GCF_029873635.1. Lineage (NCBI taxonomy): Eukaryota > Viridiplantae > Streptophyta > Magnoliopsida > Santalales > Ximeniaceae > Malania > Malania oleifera. Next base: position 69,509,367 of record NC_080427.1, read on the forward strand.
CTTTATCTCCCGGGGTTTGGTCAGGTTATATGGGTTAGAGGCACAACTATTAGATGCTGAATTAGTAGTGGCTACATCGTTAAGGTCAGTAGTTGTATGTAGAAGGGCCATTTGGGATTTCCTAGCAGAGATGCATGAGAGAGTTTTGCCAATCAGCTTAATTGAGTTTGAGATGCATGACTTTGAATTTATTTTGGGGATGGACTAGCTAGAAGCCAATTACGCCAGCATTGATTGCCAAAGGAAAGAAGTGCTATTTAGGCCTCTTGGGGAGTAGGAATTCAAGTTTGTAGGGTCGTGTGTGTGGTTTGCACCACACATGCTCTAAGCTATTCATGTTAGAAGGTTACTTCAAGAGGGATTCCAGGGGAGCCTAACGCTTGTGAAAGAAACTTTGAAAATAAAACATAAGATGGAGGAGATTCTTGTAGTAAGTGAGTTCCTAGATGTATTCCTAGAGGACTTGCTGGGATTGCCTCCTGAGCGCGAGGTGGAGTTCGCTATAGAGTTGGCTCCTGGAATGACACCGATATCAAAAGCTCTATATCATATGGCTTTAGCAGAACTGAGAGAATTGAAAGGGCAGCTACAGGAGTTACTAGATAAGGGCTACATCTGACCGAGTGTTTAACCCTGGGGAGCACCGGTACTATTTGTAAAGAAGAAGGATGGGTCAATGAGGATGTGCATCGACTATAGAGAGATTAATAAGGTGTCTATGAAGAATAAATAGATGTTACCCAGAATTGATGATCTATTTGACCAGCTACATGGCACATAGGTTTTCTCTAAGATCAATCTGCAATCCAGGTATCATTAGCTGAAGGTGAGATTGAAAGATGCATTGAAGACTGCATTTTGGACTAGCTATAACCACTATGAATTGTTGGTTATACCTTTCATATTGACGAGTGATCTTGTAGCATTTGTGGACTTCATGAATAGGGTGTTTGACAAGGATCTAGATCAATTCATGGTTATTTTCATTGACGACATCTTGGTTTATTTAAGAAGTCTAGAAGAGCATGCAATTCATTTAAGGTTGGAACTTCAGGTACTCAGGGAGAAGAAGCTTTTTGCTAAATTCAAGAAATGTGAGCTCTGGTTAGAGCAAGTGGCATTTCTTGGGCATGTAGTGTCCAAAGAAGGGGTATCAGTGGATTCGAGTAAAATAGAGGTGGTAGTGGACTGGGCGAGACCGAAGAATGTTCAAGAGGTTAGGAGTTTTCTAGGTCTTGCAAGATACTACCGACGGTTCATAGAAGGGTTCCCCAATTTATCGGGTCCATTGACATGACTCACGAGGAAGAACATAAAGTTTGAATAGACTAATGAGTGTGAGTAAAGTTTTTAGGAACTGAAACAGCAGCTGATTACTGCACCAATTTTGACTATTTCATTAGGGGATGGTGGAGTTGTTATCTATAATGACGCCTCTAAGAAGGGTCTCGAGTGTGTTCTAATGGAACAGGGAAAGGTAATTGCTTATGCTTCTCATCAACTCAAGGAGCACGAGAAGAACTACCTGACACATGATATGGAATTAGTAGTGGAAGTGTATGCATTGAAGACCTAGAGGCACTATCTGTATGGTGAAGGTGCGAGTTTTTTACTGATCATAATTCTTAAGTACATTTTCACCTAGAAGGAGCTGAATATAAGGTAGTGTAGATGGCTTGAACCGATAAAGGACTATGACTGTACCATTAGCTATCACCCAAGAAAAGCTAATGTTAGCTGATGCTCTGAGTTAGAAGTCATTTGAAGCATCAGCCTTAGCAGTGGGAGTTCAACATCAGATCTGTATGGACCTAGAAAGGTTGGGTTTGGAGGTAGTGCAAGGAAATCACCAGGCCTTCATTGCTAGCTTAAACGTATAGCCAACCTTACATGAGAGGATCAAAACAGCTCATACGATAGATATAGAGCTGGTAGAGGTTGTGGAGGGAGTTTGGGATGGATTGAAACCGGATTTCAACATCTCAGATGATAGGGTATTGAGATTCCATACCACAATCTACGTACCGAATGATGCCAAGATTAAATGGGTCATTTTAGAGGAGGCACATCGCTCGCTCTATACAATACATCTAGGGAGTATGAAGATGTATAGGGATTTACGGAAATCTTTTTGGTGGTCTAACATGAAAAGAGAGATGGCCCATTTCATAGAGTAGTGCTTGACATGTCAATAGGTGAAGGTCAAGCACCCGAGGCCGACAACACTGTTGCGACCACTTCTTATTCCTAAATGGAGGTGGGGGGCGCATCTCCATGGATTGTGTTATAGGGTTGTCATTAGCACTTCACGAGTAGAATGCGATTTGGTTTGTGGTTGATAAATTGAAGAAGATAGCCCATTTCATCATGGTGAATGTCAGTTATTCCATGGATAAGATGGTAGTGCTTTATGTTTAGGAGATACTCAGGTTGCATGAAGTGCCGGTGTCGATTGTTTTAGATAGAGATCCACGGTTTACTTCCCGGTTCTAGAAGAGTCTTCAGGAATCATTGGGATCCCAACGTACGTTCATTATAGAATTTCACCTGCAGACAGATGGTCAGTTTGAGAGGACCATCAGATCTTAGAAGATATGTTATGGGCATGTGTACTGGATTTTGGGGGTAGTTATATTAGATATCTGCCATTGGTTGAGTTCGGCTATAATAATAGTTACCATGCCAGTATCGAGATAGCACCGTTTGAGGCACTATATGGTCGGAGGTGTAGATCTTTGATGTTTTGGGATGAAATTGGTGAGCGTCATTTTATAGGGCCAGAGCTGGTCCACCAGGCTTTAGAGAAGGTCACACTCACTAGGGAACAAATTAAAGTAGCTCAGAGTTAGCAGAAGAGCTATGCAGATACACGTTGATGGGAGTTAGAATTTGAGGTACGTAATGCTACATTTTTTAAGATTGCTCCGATGAAAGGAGTGATGAGGTTTGGTAAGAAAGGCAAGATGAGCCCTAAGTACGTCGTACCATTCGAGATTTTAAAGAGGCAGTGCGGTGGCATATAGGATAGAATTACCACCCGCATTATCTAGGATTCACAATGTGTTCCATGTTTCCATACATAAGAGGTATGTACTAGATCCTTCGTATGTGATCAGTTACAAGTCATTGGAGCTCAGGTACACGTTAGCATTTGAGGAAATACCAGTTCAGATCCTAGATCAGAGAGAGCAGGAGTTACGTTCAAAACAATTCCGCTAGTAAAGGTACAGTGGCGTAATCATGCAGTAGAAGAGGCGTCATGGGAGTTGGAATAAGAGATACCTTAGAAGTATCCTCACCTTTTTAGAGACGCCTAGAGATATTTAGGTAAGTAGATTAGTAGGTAAGTCATTTGCATGTACGTATTATAGTTAGAATAAGTTTGTTTACGGTTTAGAGTATATTTGGTCTTCAGGAGAGTTGTGTTTGGATATTGTAATCTCCCAAAATATTATGTGTAACCATGGTATTCCTCCACCATAAGTGAGGGCAGGTAATAAATTTGAGGTGGGGCTGCTATGTGGGTGGCTGCCGGCTCTTCCTAGAGTCAAAGTAGTGATAAATTCAGATGATGTGATAGAAACCAGTAGCAAATTTTGAGAATGAAATTTTATACGGAGGGAAGATTGTAAAGACCCAAACCTGGAGAACGAAAAGCTCAACAGTTCCTTATTAGGTGTCATAGTTGTCACGGTTGTTCTCTCAATGCTTTTAAGAAACCTTAAGTGCTACAAATCATGTGCAAGTGCATTTTAGCCTTGTGAAGCACCATGTGAATACAAGAGTTTACATAACCATATCAACACACACGAATCACTAATCAACCCATATAGAGTGGCATATCAATACATAGGCTATGTTTTTGTGAAACTATGCATAAGCAACTCACTACTTCGTTAGCAAGCATAACAAGGTCATATAATTGATAAGCCTATGTATGTATCATGAGGGTAATAAAAGAGTATGTAAACAATATAAACATTGTTAACATGTCCTAAAATAGATAAAATTAAGTGAAAGTTTAAAAATTGTCATTTTGTGCTTGAAATGTGCCATGTAGTGTTTTCTTACCCCACTTAAAACTTCAGTGTCCTCACTGAAGTGTGGAAAGAAAGAACTTCGAATGCATGGGAGGAAACACTGCATGGTGCAAATATATCAACCAGTCCACCTACGAAAGTAACAAGCATAAAATCTAGAAAGAGCAAGCAATGATACATCATAGCACAAAAGACAAGTGGAAACCAAAAGCACCATGTAATTCTATTAATAATAAAAACAATACAATGAATGAAGAGTATGAAAAAACATTGGGACTACAAAAAAAGCATGGTGTACAAAAATAACTACAATAAAAGAAAATAAAATAAAGAAAAAACAAAAGGTGTGCCACAACAGCACACTACATCATTAGAAGGAGAGAGTGCAAAATGAGTCCCAAGCGCTAGTCCGATACTGAGTTCGAGTCAAAATCAGAATCTGAATCAGAGGAAGACAAGAGTTCAACAGATCTCCTAGCATTTCTATCCCATGCCATTTCTTCTAGTATGCAATGCAAGGTAGGAGTAAGAGGGGAAGGCGACCTGCGAGGTTGAAGGACTCGGAGTGGCACTGGCTGGCTAGGCATGTTGCTAGCATAAGTCGCTGATATGATTGAAAGGGAAAAGGGAGCGGCTATGGAGGCATGATGGCCTTGTCTCCTCTAGTTACCATTCCTATTCTCTTGGGTTCACTTGAATCCTGGGGAAGATCCCCTCCTTGGCAAGCCCCGAACCCGCAGTTGCTTAGTATCAGGCATTTGCTTATCATCAAAGTGCACTCGTGGAGCCCTTAGCACCTTTGAAATCCCTTCATATGCTCCTGGAGTTGCTCTACCCCTCGAAGAAGATACCCTCCTTGGCAAGCCTCAAACCCGCTGCCATGTGGTGATGGGGTGTGGGGAGCGGTCTTGCTATAGGGTGGTCTTAGGCATTGGTCGAGGAGATATAGGTGAGGAGAGATGAAATCATAGGCTCACAAGGACAAGGCGTTGCACCTAGTACGTCTGTGGGAGTGAGGCCAAGCTAATGGAGGGTTATTAGAGGCTCAGGGGAGGTATATGATGCTTGATCGACTAGGTCGAGGGTAGGGTCAACGAGGATCGACCAAGAAATGACGAGAGCAGGAGTTGAAAAGTCGTGGGTTGATTACGCGCCTAAATTGTGTAATTAGACATTTAAATTCATGCATTAAGAATTATATTTTTAATTAAATACTTAATTACTCTCAATATTTTAACATTGTGTTCTATTTATGATATTTGGATTTTATTGAGTAATTTTTGAATTTTTGGTATTTTTTATCGCAGGACAATTATTGGAAGCAAAAATCAACACTACTTCGTATTTTGGGCGTAACATTTTTGTTCAAGCTCCAATCTAGATGATTCAAAATTATAGGAAAAGTTGAGAAAGTGTTCTACAACTTTTGTGTTTTGAGCTTTGAAAGTTATAGGCTGTAGGAAGACCGAAATCAGGCTTGTGCACTGGAAAAAAAAAAAAAAGAAAGAAGAAAAGAAAAAAAATAAAGTGGGCCGGGTCTTGATGTGACCTAGCCATGCAAGTGGATGCAAGAGAGGGTCTTCAAATTTTATAGGGCAAATTGTGAAAGGAGGGGGATTTATTAGTTGCTTTTGAAAAGTCCAAAGTAGAAGCTTAGGTAGGGTTTCTTTTTAGTTCTTTTGGAGGCAGCTTGACTAGGGGCCTTGGGGAAGCCATGTGCAAGAGAGGAGAAGTAGAAGGAAGCTGTGAAGCCTCCCTCCTTCGGCCTCATCTCTCTCTCTCTCTCTTCCTTTCTTTTTCCTTCTCCTCTTGTTCTCTAGTTTTTTTTTTTTTTTTCTTGCAATTAAATACTTGATTGATCATTGTTAATTTTTAGTTAAAGTTTCGAGCTTTTAAATTTATGTTGTTTTATTATTATTAGATGCAATTTTTTTTCTCTTCTTACTTAATATCATTATTAGAGTTAATTTTGGTTGGGTTATTTTTCATTGTTAAAAATCGATTTGGTCTCTTAAAAAAAATCTTTTGCATGATTTAAATTTTGTTGGGTTCAATTTGTCTCAAGTTCAATTAATTAAAGTCTGAGTTTTTATTGCATTTTAGTTTATTAAGTTCGATTAAGTTTTGTTAATCCTTTATTTAAGTGTAGGCTAATTTATTTTTGTTTGAATTTATTATAGGTGAAGTTTAATTTTTTTTATGTTAATTAATTGGGTTAAGTTCAATTGTTCAGGTTGTGTTTAATTTTATGGTTGAGTTCTTTAGTTAATTAATAAAGTTTTGATCTTTATGGTTTGTCCGGAATTTCATATGTAGGATTTATTTATTGTCTAAATATGATTTAATTACCGTCATTCGTTTCTTGTTGTTCTAAGCGTATTAGGTTCTTATTTTATGCGTATTTTTATGCGTATTAGGTTCTTATTTTATGTTTTAATTTTAAGTTCGTAAATAAAAGTTCACGTTGTTTTAATTTTGTCACAAAATTTCAAACATCACAGGAAACCGAATCTCAACTATGTTCAATAAAACATTCTTTTCTTATTTTCTTTTGGAATTACATTAAGTTTAGAATTAAACTGCATTCCCTAAGGAGATGATCTGCCCTTGGGCTAATCATTACACGACTAAACTCTTGAACTTGGGATAGCTTCCGAGCTGCTTATTTTTCGAGTGAGTTACAAGTAAAATAGGGTTTCAAAAGATTTTTACAATCTTGAAAAAATCGCACCAGCTCTTGTGCTAGTTGCACTTGGTCGTACCCTTCGACTTAAGTAGGAACATAGATTCCTGACCAAGTCACTCCTGGCTCAATGCTGGTCGCGAACATGGTCAAACCTCTCAGAAATTTTCTAGTCCATAAAAGTTTAAAGACTTGACCCGGTTGCTCCAACGAAGAGATGGTCACACACTTGGTTGAACTTCTTGGTATTTTGGAATCTCAGAGGACTTTCAGGGCGTAGACTAGGTCGCACCTATGTGTGCTGGTCACACCCTAGTTGCACCGCTAGCTACCTAAAACCTAACCTAAAGACTCCAAATCCAATTTACACTATTATGTACCCTAAGGACTCAAAAGGAAAAGAAAAATACCTTGCCTCCCTGAAGTGCTAAGTTTACCCTCTTTAGCCAGACCCACTATAGCTCATTTTAAACTCACCCTAGTTTGAAGCTAAGAGTGTCTTCCCTCATTTCCTCATCACACCTTGTTTTGCATACCCCAAACTTTCCCTCTAGATTAGAGGCCGAAACATAAATTGCAAGAATTTGCACGTAAGGGTCCTCTAGGTCAGCTATAGAGGGGCTCTTAGGTTGAAGTGTATCCTCCAAAGGGTCCCTCCATAAAATTGAGGGAGCCATTTCCTTAATATGTTTATTACTCGTATCAACATCCATTGATTGGAAGACATTATGTGGATGTTGGGAAGCATGGAATACGTTTAGTTAGAGCTGCATATCTCCAAAGGACACATCCAAAATTCTTGTCCTACATTGAATGCAGGCGTTAGCCGTGGCTAAGAAAGGTCGCCCTAATAGGACAGGAATCAGATTCTTGGCTAGGTCAGACAATTCCATATTTAGGATAATGAAATCAATAGGATAGTAGAACTCCTCCACTTTGACCAATACATCCTCAATCAGACCCTATGGTCTTTTTACTAATCAGTCGATGAAACACAAGGTGACCGGGGTGGGCTTCAACTCTCCTAAGTTAAATTTATTATAGACCAAGTATGGAAGGATGTTCACACTCACCCCTAAATCTAAAAGAGCCTTATCAGTGGTGTAATTTTTGATTACACACAAGATGGATGGCATGTTGGGGTCTTTCTATTTAGGAGGGAGGTGACCTAATATCATTGAGCTCATGTGCTCGACGAGCTAAACTTGTTTATTCATATGCACCCTCAACTTTTGCTTTTGTGTGCACAAGTCTTTAAAGAACTTGGCATATACAGGTGTCTGCGTGATAGTATCTAAGAGAGGCATGTTGGCCTTAACTTGTCTAAATGTTCCCTTGATGGACTCAGTGGTTGTCGCCTTCTTAGATGACAAGGGTGCATGAAAAGCTATAGGGTATGGTGCTGGGGAGACATGAAATTCCCTATGAGGGGCATAGTGTGGCTTTGTACTTCCAGTAGAGGGCATGGAAGTCTCAGGATTATTCACTAAACTAGAGGAGGATGGGGTGCAGGATTCAATATTGGGTTTTACCCTCATCTCTTCCTTATTCTCACCCTTGCTCAACTACTCTTCTACCCTATTATCTACCATTCTACCACCCTAAAGAGTGGTCACTGCCTGGGCCTGCTCATGATATGGCGACGGACTAGAGTCTGGCTCACATTCTACTCCATATTAGCCCTTAGGGTTCACTTGAGGCTGCTTTGGCAATTTACTCTCATTTCTCCTACTTAAAGAAGTAGCTAGTTGGCCTATAGTGGCTTCTAGCTTGGCAATAGATTTGGAGTGGGAGTGGAGTAATTTCTAATCCACTTGGTTATTAGCCTCTATGTCCTTAAGGGACTTTAACACCGTCTCCTAAAAAGATTTATCGTAGTGGGGTCGAGAAGGAGATGGGTGCTGATATGATAAAGGTCCATGGGTAGACAAAGGATTATTTTGGGCATTTTGGAAGGGATAAAGAGATGGAATGGTGGGTGATTGCTAAGGTCTTTGAGCTTTGAAACTCAAAGCTTGTGGCCTTAAAGAGAACTTAGGATGTTGTTTCTACCCAAAATTGTACGTGTTTCAATATAGGTCATTGGTCGGCCTATCGTACTAATTGTGGGTTGAATTAACTTTCTCTTACACAAACTCAGGCTGGGAAGGTGCATATAGGCAATTATAAAAATAGTGGAAAGGAGCTATGCAGATGGCACACACCTCTGAACACGCCATGGTTTGTGACTGTTGTTCTCAGGACAAGAGTTGGTCTAACTTTTGAACTATTGTGTGTAGTGTGGGCACTAGGTCATGGTTTGCGGCTAGCTAATAGACTCCCTTAGATTTGGAAATGGAAGGTTCATGTGGTTTACGAGCAGTAACAATATGCTGCTGAGAATTTTTGGCAAGGTTCTCAAAGAGAACCCAAGCCTCATTCTTGTGTTTGGTGAGGAGAGTACCTCCACAAGAAGCATCTACCATTGACTGATTTCGTTCAACTATCCCTTCATAGAAAGTGTGAACCAATTTCCACTTAAGGACTTAGTGGTGTGTGAATTTATGTAATATGTCCCTAAAATGCTCCCAGGTCTTGAAGAATAGTTCCCCGTCTAATTGTAAGAAACTAGTGATTGCTCTTCGCAATCGGTTAGTCTTCCTAATTGGGAAGTACTTCTTCAAGAATTTGTCCTACATGGTGGCCCATCTGGTCACTGAGTTTTGCTCTAAGGATATCAGCCAATATTTTGCTTTATCCTTCAGAGAGAATGGGAGAAGCCTTAAGCGAAGGGCATTATCATCAAAATTATGGATTTGGATGGTGGAACAAATCTCGAGAAATTTGTCCAGATGCTTATAAGGATTTTCATTTGAAGTCCCACAAAGGTTGGGAAGCATCGAGATGATGGAAGTCTCGATTTCAAATTGAGTTGCCTCAACATCCGAATATCGAATGAAAGATGGTGATGTATAGGTGTTGGGTACAAAGTAGTCCCTAAGAGGCTTAAGTGGTTGTTCCACCATGACAGGTTGGAGGGGAGCTTGGGGTTCGAGATTTTGAACAGTGGGAACTAGATTATGTTCGGTCATCACTTTGGGTTCGGACGACTCATCAAACTTGGGGTTAGAGTTGGGCTTCCTAATAGACCTACGACATCTTTCAATCTCTAGGTCTATAGGAACTAGCTCGGCATCTAGAGAACGCAAACCTAGCATACACACTTATAGTACACAAAATTGAGACTTCAATATATAAAAATATATATATATATATATATAAAAGAAAAAAATAAAAAACAAAGAAATAATACGCTAAACTAGAAATTGGTTTATAATCGTTACCTAGTCCTCGGAAACGATGTCAAAAATTTGGTAGGCTCCCCAAGGCTTGGGTCCTCAACTACCAAAAAATACAATTTATAAAACCTAGCTAATCCCAAGTTCTATAGAAAGTGAGAAAGTCAGGTGTCAATCCACAGGGACTGAAGTGTAGTTATGAACCACTTCCAATCTAGTTTATTAAAGTTCTGTGTAAAAGAAAGCAAAAAGAAGGATTTTTGATTGGGTTTTCTAACAATCTATTGAAAGTATGTAAACTTTACTTTAACTCGACTCTTACAAAGCAGTACTTAGTCATGAATATGACTTAGAAGGTTTTGTGCATAAACTACATTCAGTTAGCTTTCTATATTATGCTAGACGGTTAAAGGAGTTGTTCGAGTGCATAGAGTAGCGAGGGTGCACCAATCGTCTGGAGCATGATCAGGAACCTGAGTATACCCTATCTCAACGATCATAAAAAATGTTTTGAGTGTCTGTAGCCTACTACTTATATTTGACTAAATTGATAGTAGTGCTATCCTATCCCTAAGACTTCATCACAATCCAAGAAATAAAAGTGCATGAAAGTAAAAAAAAGTAGTAAAGTAAAGGTTATAAATGAAAGCAAGTAAAGGACAAAAGTAAAGATGAAAACATGTAAAAGATCATTACAATTCATTCAAATCATCTGTCAGTAATGACTAGAGCTACAACCAAATGATCATCTATTTACTTAGAAGCACAAGAGTTTTGCAAGTTGTTAGTGGCCTTCGAATACTTCTTGCATGAACCAGAACAAGTATTGAAATCTACAATAATTTTTACTCTAAATGGCTCTCAATGACGTCTTAAGTATGTCACTAACCTAAGACAGGCCAAAGAAGAACCAAAGAACATCTTTGAAGCTAATATTTATACCTATTAGGGCATACAAGGTTTGAATTTCAAAATAGGAAAGTTTGCAACCAATATTGCATAGAGGATTGCCGATGTTGAGCAGGTCATGCCCCTATTCTCCCTTGGTCACGCCCTAGTTGAGGTTTTTTGGAAATCAAGAATTCAACTTAAGATTTTCTCGACCTTGCCACACCATTGGGTATTGCTGGTTGAGTTAATGGTCGAGACTTGTAGGATTGCGATCTTCCGGAAAGCTCAGGAACTCAACTTGGTTGCCCTTCATGGTCTCCTTGCTCAAGACTCTCGGTATCTCTAGCTCAATCAGCTTCTATGTCTCGACCTAGTCGCCCCTTAGGGTCACTTGGTCGATCACTTAGTAGAACCTTGCAGCGTTTCTTCTTTAGTTTGAACGTTGGAGTCTGCAGCTTGTGACTTGGTCGCCCCTGTGTTTGCTGGTCGAACCACATGATCAAAGAGGGTTTTTTTCTATTTTATGTATGTTGAGGCTCTAGGGGTTTGGCTGAACATCTGATTTGAACTTTAAGTATCCCAAATACTCCCTTGGCTTCTTGTAATGCCTAACTCCTTGGTTTTAACCTGTATTTCTTGAAACACGAATAAACCTTGCATAACTCCGATCTATGTTAACAAAGTGTTACATAATAAATGAGGATAAACAAAGGTAAATGGGGGCCTAAAATAGTGCATTTTAGGGACTCATCAGCATAATTTCCTAAATCCTAACTATGTCAATCTTAGCCTAGGGTTTCATCACAACCAGAGAACTTAACTAATTAGCTACTCATGGTGTATGAATTTAAAGACCAGGTATTAAAAGATAATATTAAAAACATGACTTGTATTGAAATTGAAATTGAAATGCAAAGTAGTAAATTGAAAAAGGAATTGAAATCTAATCTAAATGGCGCCAATCGGATTTGAGGTTTCTTACCGGACCTTCAAAGAACCAAGAGGGAACCAATCTATTCTAAATGTCACCCAATGACACACAAGGTCAGTCACTAACCAAAGAAGACCCAAATGGGAACCAATCTACGCTACCACTGATCTAATGGCAACCCAACAAGACTCTAGGTTTATCACGGGACAAAAGAGAAACTACAGGTGACCCCTCATTAACTGTTTGAAGCTTGATTTTATAAAAATTAGGATTTACACATGATCAATTTAGAATTAGGAAACTTTATCCCAAAATCTCGCCTAACAAATTTTTGAACATGATAGTCGTCGACCTAGTCGCACCCTGGACTTCTTCTGGTCGTGCCCTGGTCGAGTCACTCTAGAAAATCTTTGATTATTTATTTTTTCAACTGAAGGCTCGACCTGGTTACACCTTCAAGGCATCTTGGTCATGCCATAGTCGAAGCATTCTATAAAATCCTCAATTAATCAACACTTTGGTGTCTTTTTGTTTTAACTTGGTCACCTCCTTCTGGCTGCTAGTCGCACCACATGGTCAAATAGGTACATGTTGCTTTGGATGGAACAAGGCCTTGGATACCTGGTTGAGCACTTGGTCGAGCCTTGTGCTTCCCAATTGCTTCATTGGCTTTTTGCATTGCTTAACTTCTCAGTTTAAGCTCTAATTTCCTGAAACATGAAACACACCATGTATAACTCTGAACAATGATAAAAATGAGTAATTAAAACATAAATAAGAACATAACGTAGGTAAATGGGAGCCTAAAATAGCATATTTTAGGAACACATCACAACCCCTAACTTACACTTTGCTAGTCCTTGAGCAAAGAAAAACTAAGAAAAGCCTACAAAAGATAAATGAATTCCTAACTACTCCTCTTTCATGGGAAATATGATTGCATTTACCATATGCAATAAGACTTTAAACCCCTAGGTGACCCTAGTAGATGAGTTATAGTCTCGTGAGGGTTTCTAGGGCAATACCCACAAACACCTATCCTAGTGGATGTCAATTAAAAGTTCAAATAAGTAACACAACTATACTATTTCACATACAGACATATAACATCATTGCAAACATGCTCCTCTACAAATAACTCCATTATAAAGGCAACTGCAAAGCAAATCACTCATACATGCTTCAACAAGGTATAACCATCAAGAAATCATAACCCTTAGAGAATTAATCAGAAATTCATATTTAGAGTTAATTTTATCATATAAATCTCAGTATGAACAAGCATCATCATAAAGCATGTGTAAGGTGAATGATTCATTTCACTCGGATAATCCTAGTACATCTACAGAACAGTTGTCTTAACTCAGCCTCACCGGTATACTCTAAAAAGCACTCATGAAAATGGGTTCACTCTCGTATGTAAGGAAAAGCATGCATGATCAAATATCTCACATATATCGAAGAACTGACAAAGAAAATCAAGTGAACTAGTCTTCAAAGAATGGGATCTAGCTTAGTATTGAAATGTCGAGTCCTTCACCCTAGTGCCTTCTCACATACTCGCCACATCCTACCAAGTCCACACTAGATTGATAATTCATAAACTATGCGTGAATCCATCCATTTACATCGGAACACCTGAAGAAGTTTGATACTTGCAGGAATGTGGTGTGTTGTGTCCCTAACTTGCCTATTATCTTTCTTTTTTTCATTTTGTATTGGGAGTAGACATCTATGTATTTTTCTCATTTTCTATTTTTCTTTCTTTTCTTTGTTTTTCATGGCTAGCTATGACAATCAATACAACTTGTATTGTCATAATGCCGATAAATAAAAAGCTCGAAAAGAAGGTTCATGAATTATGCTCATCTCTAGGGGTGGCTTAATATTTACGTTTTGAGTAGGCTACAAGACCTAGGTTTATATTTGCCCACTAGACATCACCTCTAGGCTAGCAAATCAAATATTGAAACTAGTGCGTAAAAGGTATCCTAAGAAGAAAATTTGAGTTTTGTGAATGTAGATTTCAAGCACACAACTCTAAAAAAAAATGAAAGGCTTAACAAAATCCTCACAAGGTGTCATAGTTGCCACAGTTATTCTCTCAGTGCACACAAGGGCACCTAAGTGAAACAAATCATATGGAAGTGTGTCAATCCTTGTAATACATCATGTAAATACCAAAACTTACATAACAACATTAATACTGATGGACTAATAATTAACCCTCATTAGGTTGTAAAAAGGAAAACTAGCTACACCTCACAAAACTATGCACAAACAACTCACTTCTTTGTTAGTGAACAAAATAAATCTATTCAACAGATACAACATGAAGTTGTAACAAAAAAGCTATGTACAAGTATCTAAGAGTCATATGTTTTGTTAACATGGAGTATTACATGTTGTGTTCACTGAAAATTTAAAAGCATTACATATTTGTGTCCTAAATGCGGCGTGTAGTGCCTTCCTAACCCTACAACCCCCAACTCAAGACTTTAGTGTCCCCACTGAAGTAAAGATAGAAAACACGTGGACAGTAGAGGAGGGACGCACCGCAAAGGGACAAAAGGAAAAACAAGTGTACCTACAGAAGCACACACCCAACATAAAAATAGAGCACTAAAAAAGAAAAAAGTAGTACACCGGACACAAATGACAAGAAGCAAGTCACTATTCATTCTATTATGCTTCGGGAGTATATACAGATATGAAACACAAGGAAAAGCACAGTACAACCAAAATGATATGAGAGGTGACTAAAACAAATAGGAATTACAAAGCATAACTTGTAACAACCTACTGCTTATATCATTTTTTTTTTATATAAAAAACATATCACCAATCTATCTAAAATACTACTGAAACATCTCAAGCCCAAAAAGCACTGAGGAAACTCAGTACGTCATACATTCCTAAACAACGATATACAAGAAACTGAAAACATCTATATACAATACTAGAAAACTATAAATCCAAAAATACATATATGTTTACTTTTTGAGTCTGATCCCTATTTTGATGCTGACAAAGCACATGTTTCTTATATGTGTATTTAGCATGTGAACAAGTCCATTAGTTTAACACACACATAAGAAAACGACGATGGAAGCTTGTAGGATTTAAAGACTATACGATCAAGTGCATTCCATGAAGTCGGAAGAGCAAAAAGACGAAGAAGACATTTATTTTTAATTTGTATATGCATTTAATTTTTATCTTTGGTCTATAATAATGCTATGTTTTAAATGCTTAGATGACCATACAATGACCATAGGGTTATTTCTCTAAGGCCTTAGACTGATCTTAGGTCTCTGAATATTTCATAAAATATGCCCTATCTTCTTAAATTTAATCGTCATATGAATAGGGTGAATATATAAGGGAGTTAGAACCAAAATTTATGAAAATTACATGTTCAGTTGATCGAACTCCCATGTACAGAATGCTCCAAATCGACCAAACCCAGACCAGGTCAACAATTTGACCACAATCCGGTCGATCAAACTCACTTAGTTCATTTGACCCCGGTCGACCGAACTCCCTTGGAGTCAACATAGTTGATCATCTGGTCGACCGTGTAGAAAATACACACCAACACCCTCGTCGATGGAGTTCCCATGTGTGGGAACCCAACGATCTAGTTGACCGACCGAAGTAGTTCAAAATGTTCTCAGTCGATTGAACCTCGCAAAAATGAAAAATCGCCCTTGGACTTACAAGTCCGGTAGACCGAACTCATAGTTCATTTAATGGTCGGTCGACCATACTTCAAGCACTTCAGTCAACTGAACTTCCTTCAGCCAACCGGTGTTCTCGGGTTGGAATTTTTTAAAAAGGTTTAAAACATTATTAAAATTTAATTAATCTTTTACAAAATACCAAGCGTGTCTCCAACGGTCAGATTTTCCAAATATTCTATAAATACCCCCTCATAACTCTAGATTAGCAACTTTGATTAACTCTAAATTTCTCTCTAATCCATTGTTAATCAAAGTTCCCCCAACCCATTTTTATTGCAAAAATTTCTTCTTTGGGGCAAAATTTTTCAAATTAAAATCTCCAACTCTCTTTCCATCCATTTATTTCAAAATCATTTTGTAAAGAAAATATATTTATTTTGGGCATTTATTTTCATATTCACATGCTATACTCTCACATACCAATTATTTTTTAAAATAATTTTTGACAATATAGTTTAGTTTTGTCCTGGATTATTTCCTTGATAAATATCTTTTGGGAGAAAATTATTTGCTGCACAAATACTTCCTTGAACATAAACTCTAAATTCTCCAAACACTCTTATTTGCAAAAATCTTTGTTGGAGAACATATTTCTCATATATATATATATATATATATATATATATATATATATATTCATATATTATTTGTGCAAAAATCATTGAAAAAGCAAAACCCTAGGTTCTCCTATATTATTATTGAAATATCATTTTGGAGAAAACTTTTTATTAGGGTTTAAGTATAGTTAAGCACCCTTACACCCCTGAGCATTATTTGATATCATTGGAGTGTGTATTTTTTTGAGCTTAATGTGTACATCTATGATTGTATTTAGTAGCTTTTTCATATGTACAACAATGCTTTTATTATAACGGTTGGGTTCAGCCCGTGAATTGAACTAGGGAGTCTCAGCCCTGTAAATGAGACTGGTTCGGTTCAGCTCAAAATTGAACTAGGGAGTCTTAGCCTTGTAAGTTAGACTAGTTCGGCTCAGCCTAGTAATTGAGCTGGGGTTTTCCTCACCCCGTAAGGAGAGGATGTAAAAGACTTTTTCTTTGCCTGGTTAAGTGAGTAGGTATAGTGGAATCCTTATGGGGTATGCCCAAGGCAGGGATGTAGGTTGGTTTGGCTGAATTTTGATAACGAATCTAGTGTCGCTCTCTCTATCTTATTTGAATTCCTGCACTTTAATTTCAGCATGTGTATGAATGTTTATTTAATGTCAAAATTATTATCATGCACACATTTGATTTAAATAAGATACTGCACACATTTATGTTTACTTTTATTGTTAAACTCGCTTTATATACACTTATACACGCTTCCAATAAAGGTAGTGTAAGCAGTCCTCTACCCGTGAGCCTGATCCGTTCGCCTAGCTGGTTCTCCTAAAAAATAATAAGTCACTGGGATGAGACAACACTCAGTAAAAGGAAATATGTTATTACTAGTGTGTGGCGGCTAAGTTACACATTTAATATACAAATATAATATTGATATTGTACAAAAAAATGTTGGTATACTGTACAAAACACTTATAATATAATTTAAAATACAACTGTGTATTTGAGTTTTCTATTAATACATACTTCTAATATTATAATATAACTACTGCCGTGTGATATATCTGTACATAGGAACTTTTGAGATTATACCTTGGGATCTGTCTGTCATGATTTAACATCTCATGACATGGTTGTGCGGCCCGTAGGTGGGACTTACTTTGTTTGGCCTACCAGGAAAGTCAATCTATATCTGCTATCAACTGACAATCTAGCCCATTGTAGTCTTTCTGGGCAATCTCCAAATCTATCTTGTCTAACCGTCCACCTTAACCCAGCTTGCTGGGGAGACTGCCATCTCTCCTCGTGCCATCTGAGTTATGTGGTTGCACTCTATCAGAAATAGCAATGATACCATGCTCTGCTGTCTGTATCTTTCTGAAATTTCCTCGGAGATCTGATATTGTGCAATACATACATACATACATACATATATATACTTATCTTGCTGTTTTTAACATGATTTCAAAATAACCATAAGGCTATAAATCTTAATTGAAATATCTGAAATATCTTACTGAAATTTCAATAATATCTGTCTGAAATATCTGTAATATCTATCTGAAATATCTTTAATATCTTTCTAAGTGTTATGGTTTTAGAAATCATGTCATTCTGAAAACTACTATAAATCATACTTTCCGCTAATATCTATATAATTGGATATCTGTAAAGTTATTTAATCATCATACTAATCTGTAGTAAACTTATGCCCCACATTTGAGTAATTTAAAAATCTCATGCTCATTTTGTGTAATTCAACTGTAATACTAATAACAATAATATTATGGAAAACTGATCAATAAGCTGATATATATAAATAAACATAATCTTTTGACATACATTCCAAAATCCCTAGCATAGCATATTTCTCTTACCTGACTACTAGAAAACCACTAGTATGACTGGTCTTACACCCGTAGGGTTCCTCGTTAAACACCTTGAAAACAACATCCCCCAAAACAAAACTTTAATAAATGCTTGAGGATTATCCTCTACCAACTCTATGCCAAGTCTCTCCAAATCCATTAGAATCGGGTGCTGAATCTCCATAGTTTCCAGTACTGGTCCAACTAATTTCCTGTTCAAAGCATCTGCTACCACATTCGCTTTCCCTGGGTGGTAACTAATAGTGCAGTCATAGTCTTTGATAAGTTCTAGCCACCTTCTTTGTCTCATATTCAGTTCTTTTTGAGTGAAGAAATATTTTAAGCTTTTATGATCTGTGAAGATTTCGTACTTCCCACCATATAGATAATGCCTCCAGATCTTGAAAGCATACACCATTGTGGCTAGCTCCAAATCATGCACAAGATAGTTTTTCTCATACTTTTTAAGCTGTCTAGAAGCATACGCGATAACCCTGTAGTGCTGCATCAACACATATCCATGATCCTTTAAAGATGCATCACTATATATCACAAATACGTCCTCTCTTAATGGGATAGCCAACACTAGGGTAGTAACCAACCTCTGTTTCAATTCGTAAAGGCTCTGCTCATAGTCATCAGTCCACTCAAACCTTACATTTTTTCCTCGCGAGTCATGTCAGTGGACCTGATAAACTAAAGAAACCGTAAACAAAGCATTGGTAGTAACCTACCAAACCCAGAAAACTTCTGACCTATTGGACATTCCCTAACCTTACCCAATTCACTACTACCTTTATCTGACTCGGGTCAACTGATGCACCTACCTCAGAGATCACATGCCCGAGAAAAGAAACTTACCTCAGCAAGAATTCATATTTCTTGAATTTCGCGTATAGTTTTTTCTCTCTCGGTGTTTGCAATACCAGCCTCAAACGAAGCTTATGCTCCTCAAAACTCCTCGAGTATATCAGAATATCATCAATGAATACAACCACAAACTGGTCCAAGTACTGATGGAACACTCGATTCATTAAATCCATAAATAATACTGGTGCGTTAGTAAACCCAAATGGCATCACTAGGAACTCATAATGCCCATATCTTGTTCAAAATGCCTTCTTTGAAATATCTTCTGCCCTAACATTCACCTGATGATAACTAGAACGAAGGTCCATTTTAGAATAGACCTGGGTCCCTCGAAGCTGATCAAACAAGTCGTCGATCCTGGGAAGAGGATATTTATTCTTAACTGTCAGTTTATTTATCTCTTTGTAATCTATACACATCCTAATGGCCCCATCTTTCTTCTTCACAAATAGAACTGGTGCTTCCTAGGGCGACACACTAGGCTGGATAAATCTTTTATCCAGTAATTCCTGCAGTTGATCTTTTAGTTCCTTTAACTCGGTTGGAGCCATTTGGTAAGATGCTTTAGATATTGGTTCTTCCCAGAGAGACACATTGGATTGTTTCAGCTCTTCCTTTGGAAATTCCTTTATGTAGGCAAAAAATCCCTGGCAACCATTTTGAATAAGTTTCTTCACCTGAATAGCTGACGTAAGCTATGGTGAAGAACGTACATGTGAACCAAGAAATCTGTGTCCTTACTCACTTGGAGGTCTGAAAATCACTTCTTTCAAATGACAATTGATACTAGCATGATTAACTGCCAAAAATCCATACCTAGAATTATATCAAACCCCTGCATGTCTAATATCATAAGATCAGCTAGCAGTACATTTCCCTAAATGGTCACTAGAAAGTCCCTGAGTATTCTTTTACATTTCACCACTGATTCAGTCGACGTAGCTACAGCCAACCCAACATCAAACAACCATGCCTTATACCACGTTAACTTAGCATACACCGATGAAATAAAAGAATGGGTAGGACTTGAATCAAATAAAAAAACAGCTTTATATGAAAAAGCAGTAAGGTTACCTGTAACTATGTCTCCAACTGCCTTGGCATCACTCGACATCAATGCATAGACTCTCACCAGTGCAGTGTTCCTTTGCTAGCCTCCACGGGGCATTTGATAACCACCCCGAAATAGTCTGGGAGCTGGTGCTTGGGCTGACAATCCCTGACAAGACCAAGACCAGTGCTCAAGTCTCCCACAATGATAGCAAACATCCTCTTTTATTCTACATTCACCTGGATTTCTCCATCCACATCTAGGATAGGTAGGAATAGCCCGTCCACCCTGAGGACCACTGCGCCCCATCATCTGTCCCTGACTACCTCCATATTGATCTCCTCTCCATGGCCCTCAGCTGGAACTAGCTTGAAAATCTTAAGGTGCGTGTCTCTTTCTCTGACTCTGAGCTGTAACACCTCTCTACATGTCGTTCTCAATAATGATAGCTCTATCCACCAGCTGCACGAATGTTTGAGCCCGAAAAGTGATGAACTGCTTGAACAAATTTTGGCTCAAACCTTCCTCAAATTTCCTTGCTTTCTTCTCCTCATCTGGTGCCAAGTGTGGGGAAAAACGAGATAACTCAATAAATCGTGCGATATACTGTGACATTGTCATCTACCCTTGAGCTAAATGTAGGAATTTTGCTACCTTCGCACTCCAAATGATAGTAGAAAAATATCACTCGAAGAACAGCTCCTTGAACCGATTCCACGTCACTGGCACTGGATCAGGCCTCTATTCCTCAATCAATCTAGCTGACCTCCACCAGCGCTTTGCCTCTCATGTCAATTTAAATGACACAAATGACATCTTCTGCTCGTCCGTACCTATAAGCACTGCCAAAATCTCTTCAACATCCTGAAACCAGTTTTCAGCTACAATCAGGTCAGGTCCTCCAGCAAAAGATGGAGGCTTCATCCACATAAATTGTTCGATTATGCAGTCACGCTCTCCCCCGCTCTTAGCCATCTCATCCATCACCTACTGGATGATGCTGCACAACACTGCATCTGTATCTCCACCTCCCATACTGGATGGTGCTGGTCTATCACCTCTAGTATTTGTACCACTACTCCTTGGATCCATCCTATAAATATAAAGAACACTATTTTAGGATCCTATCTGCCACACATATATAATTTATTTCATTCAACAAAAACCTTAGATTCTCTATTAACTATCACCCCTATTCCTGACCTAAAATTCAATCCTACAACCTAAACATACGACTCACCAATAGTTTACTATGACTTTCCTGAAATCGTAACCCCAGGAAAAACATGTAAACCACCATGAAAATCCTGTATCCAAACCACAGAACAAGACCTTAAAATTTTTTCCTATATTTTGGTATTGTTTTCGATGCATTCTAGAGTTTACAGAACCTAACAACCTAGGCTTTGATACTAAATTGTAACGACCTACTGCTTATATCATTTATATATATATATATATATATATATATATATATATAACATATCACCAATCTATCTGAAACGCTATTGAAACATCTCAGTCCCAAAAAGCACTAAGGAAACTTTGTACATCATACATTCCTAAATAGCGGTATACAAGAAACTGAAAGCATCTATATACAATACCAGAAAATTATAAATCCCAAAATACATATATATCACAAAATACCCAGTGACATCATCAAAACCTGGAATCTACCCTAAAACACTAACACCAAAGAAACACCTACCCTTCCAATAATGGCAGCATAAGCAGTCCTATAGCCGTGAGCCTGATCCACTCGCCTAGTTGGATCTCTTTAAAAATAGTAAGTCACTAGGATGCGACAACGCTCAGTAAGAGGAAATATGCTATTACTAGTGTGTGGCGGCTGAGTTACACATTTAACATACAGATATAATACTGATACTGTAAAATAAATATGCTGGTATACTATACAAAACTCTCGTAATATAATTTAAAATACAACTGTGTATCTAAGTTTTCTATTCATACATACTTCTAATATTATAATATAACTATTGTTGTGTGATATATCTGTACATAGGAACTTTTGAGATAATACCCAGGGATCTGTATGTCATGATTTAACCTCTCATGAAAGGATTTTATGGCCGGTAGGTGGGACTTACTCTGGTTGGCCTACTAGGCAAGTCACCCATTATAGTCTCTTCGGGCAATCTCCAAATTTATCTCGTCTAACTGGCCACGTCAACCTAGCTTACTAGGGAGACTGCAATCTCTCCTCGTGCCATTAGACATAATCCACATACTATCTAAGTTATGTGGTTGCACTCTATCTGAAATAGTAAAGGTATCGTGCTTTGCTGTCTGTATCTGTCTAAAATTTCCTCAAGGATTTGATACTGTGTAATACATATATATACTTATCTTGCTGTTTTAACATGATTTCAAAATAACTATAACACTATAAATGTGAACTAAAATATCTGAAATATTTGACTGAAATATCAATAATATCTTTTTGAAATATTTGTATTATTCATCTGAAATATCTGTAATATCTTTCTGAATGTTATGGTTTTAGAAATCATGTCATTCCGAAAACTACTATAAATCATAGTTTCTGGTAATATCTATATAACTGGATATCTATAAAGTTGTTTAATCATCATACTAATCTGTAGTAAACTCATGCCACACATTTGAGTAATCAAAATCTCATGTTCAATTTCTGTAATTCTACCATAATACTAAAAACAATAATATTATGGAAAACTAATCAATAAGTTAATATACATACATAAACATAATCTTCTGACATACATTCTAAAATCCCTAACATAACACATTTCCCTTACCTGACTACTGAAAAGCACTTAGTGTGATTGGTACTACACCCACAGGGTTTCCCGTTAAACACCCTGAAAACAACATCCCCCGGAACAAAACTTTAGTACTTCTCTGTGTACTACATTTCTTATAACTATGGTAAAACCAAATATTGAATAAAAGGTCTTACGTTGAATTTGGGTTGAAATCCAAGGCAGCCCCACCAATGATCCACTCCATCAGACTTGAAGAGAACATCCCCAGGAGTGTCATGGTGACCTCAGATCATTAAACTGGCAAGAATCTAACCTGAAAACTAAGAGAGAAGGTGGGAGAGACAAACAAGAGAGAGAAAAGGGGTTTTGTGCGTGATTTTCTAGCTGAAAAATGAGGTTTAGGCTATTTATACACTTTCCTTCGACAACGAGCCACGTCACTTCATCGACGAGTTCAAGAAGGAAATTTGTCGATGAATGCCTACTCCTCATTGACAAAATTCAGAACTAAAATATAGTCTCTTGGCATCTTCTCGTCGATAAGACATGTCCCCGTCGACGAGCGCCTCATGTGTGCTTGTCGACGAATCCCCTGTGTTCGTCAACAAGACCCTGTTTAATTTCCCAAGTTTTAATTCCGTTTTGCTCCTTCTCCTATTATTAAATTATGAAAATTATCGGGGTCTCTACATAACTTAAATAAAAAATAACAAAATTACAATAAAAAAGAAAACAGAAAAGTTGTGCTACATTGAAAAGTCATCATCAGTAGAGCCACCAACGCCATCATATGAGTCTTCAATCCCCAAATTTCTAGAATCATCTCAAGGTGTGCGACATCGGCGACATTGTCCTTGAACTCATTATCGGCATCAAAAGGTAGGGTCACCTCGTCCTTAGACTCGGTAGCCCAAGAAATAGTAGGTGACTCGTTAGCAGCGGGACTAGGTGGTGGTGGGGCGGGTGTGTGTTGGGAGTAGGCATGGGGATAGACCTCATGTCGTGTGCCAAATGCTTAACCACATTCTGAGTGAAGGAGCAAGTGGTGGTGGTCGTCATGCTCTAGCTAAAGGTGCTAGAGGTATAGAGACATTTGTAGGTAGGATGAGTGTGGTCATCATAGGCACGGTCGTATAAGGGTTTGGAATGACACTCTCTACCTCTAGAGGAGCTGTGGCTACAACCGGGGATGTTGGAATGGAAATTCGCTCAGTAGATGGCTTAGTAAGGGGCGCTGGAGGACTCGTAGGGGACTTGGCCTCGCTCGAAAAAGGAATGGCTAGTGTGGTAGCCTTTATAGGTTGAATCATTCTCTCCCTCACGATGGAAGTCTCAATGTCAATCATCACCACCGAGCTTACCAATACCGTATCGCGCGGAATAGGAGATGAAGGGTAAGGCTACAAAATGGGAGACAGGGAAGCTGGTGATGGTGGGGCAGGTGAAGAAGAAACCCCATAAGTAGCTAGTGCTAGAAATGGCAAGGCTAGAGATGCTGAAGGCCCAGGGCTAGTGCCTGGGGCCTTAGTCGGCACAGGTGGAGATTTTGGAGCTGCAAATCCTAAAAATACAAAGGACTCTAGCGAGTGCAGGTAGGAAACTCGCAGAATGTCAAAAATTACTCTAAAACCTACTTCATCTCCTACTAAGTCTCAGCTAGCTCGCACTGCACTGCCAATGAGAAACTCTAAAATCCTGGCACAGTAAGCCTAGACTATCCCCTCCCTGAGGCACAAAAGTGGGGCAAGTAGGCAGAGGAGGAGCCATCTCAAGTGGAGAAGCCGACGTGGAGGGCACTACAGCCGCCTTCTTCTTCTTCTTGGGAGATCTAGGTGGTGGTGGAACTAGAGGATGAAGTGGTTTCTTAGGCTTAGGGTAAAACTATGGGCCCATGAACTTCGAGCCCAGTTCTCCCTCAAAAGGTGCCCACCAATTCACCTTCAGTCATGCAGTGGCCACCAAACTCTGACTCTGACTCCAAGTCTTCTCATTGGTGACCTTTCTGATGTGAATATGCATGTCAGGGTCACTTAGGTTGATCTTCTTCCTTATCAGGATAGCCAAAATCAGCTGGGCATAAGGAATGAGGAGCGTCTTGGGCTCCCTGGCTGGCTGACCTTGCATCGGCCTCGGTGGTTGTTTTTTTAGGCTATGTTGCTTCACGTTCCTCTCATAGAACGTGAGCGTATCCTCCAATATCAGCTGCGCTATGTTAGTAGCCATATCCCAATGGATGACATAAAGTACCTGTAGGTGGACGCCCCATCAGTATGAGTGATGGATGAAGGTGCAATTCTTGTGCTGCAGGACGAGGTCTAGTAGCAGCACATAATCTGGTAGGCAATTTCAATTCATGCATGTCCCCTTCTCATATGCACCACCATCATTATACCTACCATGAAACATCTAGAAGATAATGTATTAGATGTTAGTGAAATCAATAGCAAACCAAGGAATGTCATCTACCTCATTATGTGACCATGCCCTATCAATCAAATCAACGAACCCGATCCCCTGAACTATAGTGCTCCAGGTGTTGGTGGAAAGATCGTGCTACATATGGGCATATAATTCCCACACTAACTCTGGGTGGTACATCATGGTTGGTGAGGTTATGCAATAATCAAACTTCCTCTTCTCGAGACCTCGATGTGGGACTTCTTCCTCTAATGGGGGCGGGTCTCGTCAAGCCAAAACGTATATATTGGCTTGAAGTTGTAGTCATCAAGAAACACCCTTTTAACTCACCTCCGTTTTCATTTCTTCTCCTGCTCTGTGTAGGCTGCCCAATCCCTCTTATTTAGTTACATTGGTGGAATCCAATCATACTCATAAGTAGACTCATCCTTAGGCTGATCCTCAACCCTCTTGCGCTTGGCCGTGGTATGACAAGACTGGGGCTACTTACGAGTCATGGTTACTAAGCCTTGGAAGATTATGAGATGGACACTGTGAAGGAGGAAAGGGGCAATATATAGCCAATAATGGGAAGCAAGAAGGATGGAGAAGATGAAGGACACATATGCGATGAGGGGAGAAGCCGAAGAGGTAAAGCATTAGTGGAATAGCCCCTGTGCATAGGTGGAGACTCACAGCTAAGGGAAGGGGAAAAAAACTAGGGCTGGTCGCTGGAGGTGTAAGAGATGCCAGCGAGGCTTTTCGGAGGTCACTAAAGGTGGGGAATGAGGGGGTTAATAGGTCTGGAGGAGATGCAACGAGGTAGGGTGTGAAAAGATAAGAGAGAAGAGAGTTAGGACTTCGTATGAAGAAGGGAATTTAAAACAATTTTCAGAGTTTAACTAAGTCACACCCTGGGTTAGCCTGCTCGCGCCTGGTTGCACCCCTAACTTAAAATGGAAAGTATACTCTTAACCAGGTCACACAAGTGAGGATTGTTGGTTATGCCTTGGTTGAACTTCTCTAGAATTTAGAAGGTCAATACTTACATAGAGGCTCGGCCAGGTCACTCCTATAGAAGTGCTGGTCACACGTTGGTCGAATGAGTTTGTAAAACTTTGGAATTTTTGAAAATTTAGAAGCCAAAATAGGTAATGTAGACGCACTAGGTGACTTTTTGGTCGCATGATGGTCAAACTAATTTGTGAATAAGGCTACATTTCCCAGATTTAAGACCGTGAGAGGTGGACCTAGTTACACCCAAGGAAGCCTTAATCACATCTTAAACTGATATACTAACCGAAGACCAACTCTAAGGACCGTAGACTTTAACATACCCTACAATGTATAACCTAAAGACTCAAAAACTAAAGAAAACATGAAAAAACAAATTAGTTGCATCCTAGAATGCTAAGTTTATTATCTTCAGCCTGATGCGATGAATGCTCATGTCGAATTCACCCAGGTTCGATAATAGGAACCTCCTCCACTAGTCACTTAATAACCCTCTCTTCACAAGGCCAAAGCCTACTCTCCAAGCTAGAGGATGAGTCATAAATATCAAAGATATGCTTATATGGGTCCTCTAGTCCTAGTAAAGAGGGATGATCAAGCTGCAACATAGCTTTAAGGGGATCCTTTAAAAGAATCGATGGGGCTACCTCCTCAACACATTCGTTAATCATTTCCATGTCCATTTGTTGGCCTTACAAGGCTTAACATCTTGTTTTGATGCTAACAAACAAGTAGAACTTAACATGATTTGTTTAAGTGATGTATTTTCAGGACTCAATGATGAATGCAAGGTTAAAGAATTCATGAAAACTTATATTTCAAAGAAGGATGATTTATATCAACTTGAAGCATGGATTCAAAAATGGATTTAAAGATAAAGCTTGAAGATCATGAGAGCATGAGGATTAAAGAGAACTTGATGAAAGCTCAAAAAAAGAGGAAGCAAGCATAAAGACCTCAAGGAACTCAAGAATTGGAAATTTGAAGGAGTTTATAGGAAATTTCATGTAAGTACTTCAAATAATTTCAATATGGATACATGAAGCTCTTAGGTTAATTTATTGAACCTAGATACCTTTCAACATACTTGGAAAATATTTTTATAAGGTTAAAAATTATTTCAAAAAGGTTAGAATCATTTTTGGAATGAAAAACACCAAGAAGAGGTTTTTCCAAATGCTGTTAATTTTCAACATCTGCATTGAGGTGTATTTTTCTCAACCAAAACCTCTTTATTTTAAAACGTGTTCAACATGAAAGTTGTAGGATTTTCTCCTAGATTTCATTTTATACCAAGATCATCAAATTTTGAGTTACATAGAAAAATTTATGATTGAAAAACAAAAGGATACTCGAAGCTAACAGCAACCAGTAGACTGCCTGAACCAGGATAGGCGCCTGGGTGGTTGTGGCAGGCAACAGACTGTGTTCTAGTAGGCGACTGCCAGGCTATTACCCCTACTGCCCCTTTAAAAATAACATGGTAGGCGACTGACACGAACTGATTTTGAAATAAACCTCAACGAAAACATTTTTTAAATGGTTTGTTTGGGGCTCAAAACTTATGGAAACTTGGGGAGTATTTCAAGCCACTTGGGGACCAAGTTACTTACCTTTTACAGTCTATAAATAAGCCTCAAATATCATTGAATCAAAACACCAAGAATTCAAATTCAGGAAAAATTCAAAAACTCCCTCAATTGCTCTCAAATTCTCAAGGCTCTCTCTTGCTCTCAAGCTCACATATTGTGCACGAATTCAACTGAACTTTGCTGATCTTCTTCCACCAGAATTGTGCTACTAATTCTAAATCTTTCAATCATTGAAAGAATTAATTGGTGATATACTTCATTGAGCTTCAAGTTATATTCCATATTATTGTTTACTTTGAAGTATATTAGTTGTGTTGTAATTGTTGTACTAATCAGCTCTTTGAGGAGCAAAATTTTTGTACACATATTGTGGTTTTATTTCTTGTAGATTGAAGATTCCAAGGGTTGTTTGGATCGTTGGCTAAGTAAGGGGATATTGCTTAGAGAGGCGGGCTCTAGCCTAGTTAAGGAGTGACCGGACGAGGGGATATCATTTGGAGAAGGCGGGCTCTAGTCTTAACCAAGGAGTGTTGTAAAGGTTTGTTCTGCCCATTAAAGGAACATGTTTAATGAATCCTTTTGTGGTTTACGAGAGGCGAGGACATAGGCTGGGTATAAGCCGAACCTCGTAAAAATCTCCGTCTCACTCTCTCTTTCCCTACTCTTTATTTTCAGTACATATTTAAATTGCATGGATGGTTTAAATTGAAAATCAAATATACTACGCATATTTGGAAATCAAGTAAACTTAAAGTTTTATTTTGATTTGGGTTGCCGAAACCAAAAGGGAGTACGTTGGTTAAACCATATCTTGCGGAAACTATACAGGAGTACGTTACTTGGTTAAACATCTGAAAGAGAAATTAAACTCTTTAACTAAGAGTTTATCTGGATTCTAAATATATGGAAAGAGTGATTGGATTTTTTATTGCACATCATATTGAAGAAGCAAATTCATTTATACAAGGCTTGGTTCAAATTTGGCTAATATAAACAAACAACCATCTTGAGTTTTTATATTACATGAGTGTTGTGTATTGGCTTGGTTGTTTGCTTTCTAATTATAGGTGATTGGTTTGGTTTAATGATTGGATGTTTTTATGGTTAAGGATTAAATAAAAAAACTAAGTTCTTGAGTGCTTAACAAATTAAACAAACAAGTCATAAATTGGTTAAAAGAAATAAAATAAATTTAAAAATTCTAAAAAGAAATTAAAAGAAATATTTTAAAAGCCAATTCACCCGCCCTCTTGGGAAGCTATTCCTAATTTCAATTGGTATTAGAGCGGGGTTATAGCAACTCTTAACTAGAAGATATAAAAAGATCTAAATGGCTAACTTAGGCGTAGCTCCCTTTGGAGAGGGACAATCTTCAATTAGGTCACCAATCTTTTGGGGTTTGAACTATACTTTCTGGAAAAAGAGAATGCAAATATATCTCCAAATTATGAATTGGAAAGCATGGGAGGTTGTCATAGAAGGTGACCAAATTCCCACTAAGATAGTTGATGGAAAATAAGTCCCTAAGGAGAAAATTGATATGAAAGATTTAGACTATAAGATGTTGCAAGTAAATTCTAGTGCCATGAATGCTCTATATTGTGCTTTAGATGCCAATGAATTTAATAGAGTAATGACCTGCAAATCAGCTAAGGAGATATGGGATAAGTTAGAAGTAACATATGAAGGCACTATAGATGTTAGGGATAATAGGATCGATATGCCCACTAGTGAATATGAAGCCTTTAAGATGAACCCAGATGAGTCCATAACTAATATGTTTACTAGGTTCACTCACATAGTAAATTCCCTAAATGCACTAGGAAAAACTTACACTACTCATGAGATGATAAGAAAAATTCTTAGAGGGCTGCCACCAAAATGGAAACCAAAAGCCGTTGCCATAACTGAAGGAAGAAATCTGAAAACCACTTCCTTAGATGAGCTTATAGGTTCTCTACTTACATATGAAATGGATATGAATGAAAAGAATGGAAAATCCAAAGCCCAAGATTCAATAGCCTTCAAAGCCTCAAAAGAAAACTCTAGTAGTGAAGAGATGGATGAAGATGAAGCAGCCTTTATATCGAAAAAGCTAGCAAAAATCTTTAGAAGGAGAAGCAAATTCAAAAGAAGAAACCAAGACTCCAAATTAGATGAAAAAGATATTGGTACAAAAAAATCTAAAGATAAAACCCCTACTTTCTATAATTGCAATAAAATTGGACATATAAAACCAGAATGCCCACTATTAAAGAAAGAGTCTAAAAAGAAAAACAAAAAGGCCATGAAAGCCACTACTTGGGATAGTACAAGTAGTTCGGAGAATGAAATAAGTGACCAAGAGGTTGCCTACACATGCTTTATGGCATGGGATAATGAAGAAAGCTCCTCGACTAAATCTTCAAATAATTCTTGTAGTGATGAATCAAGTGATGAGGATATGCCATCTTATGATGAACTTCAAAATGATTTATTCAAAGTACATAAGATGCAGATCAAAGCAAATAAACAAAATACTTCATTGAAGAATAAAAATGAAAGTATAATGAAAGAATTAGAATCCCTTAGAAACGCTGAAAGAGAAAAAGATTCAAGGATCAAGAAAATAGAACATAAGTATGAATCAGCAATGAAAGAAATAGAATCCAAAAATTTTGCTGAAAAAGAAAACAACTTGAAAATCAAGAAACTAGAAAGCAAGAATGAACAAATGATAGAAGACCTTCAATCCCTATCCTCTATGGTATATGAGAAAGATATGTATATTTCTCGATTAGAGGATAGAATAAGAAAATTATCTCTAGAGCTAGAGAAATCATTAAAGAAGATTGATAACAAGAAAGACATAGAGTTAAATGATCTCAAGAATCAAATCAAAGATAAGGATAAAATTATTTACAACTTTACAAAAGGAAAGGAAGACCTTGATAGGATGATTGGCTCACAAAGAATGTCATTAAACAAAGAAGGCATTGGTTTCAATGGAGTTGAAAATAAAAAGAAAAAGAGTCTTTACATGGGTTATAAGATAATGCAAGCACATCCTTTAATGCTTACATTAACACCATATGCTATCAATGTAAGAAAAATGGGCATATAAAGTTTGAATATCCATTTAAGAGAAAATGTGTGAAAACTAAACAAATATCGAGAGTTAAAGAAACATCCTTTATGAAACCAACCGGACCCAAGGAAGTATGGGTACTGAGATTATAGACTAGTTCATAAATGAAAAAATCCATGGATTAAGTCATTCCCTTTAAAAATTGAGAAAGTAACTTAATTCATGATCAACAAACAAACTAGTTAAAATAGAAACACTTAAAGAAGAAGTTTAAGATAAGTTTGAGATTGAATGACTATATGAGATGCTATATGCTTACATGCCTATATGATATGTTACATGATATGCTTCACTTATATTGAAAATTTATGGCTCACTATGTTGAAAATTTGAGCATGAGATTATTAAGTATAAGCATAAATTTTGATATGAGATTAATTATTGATCATGCATGCTATTGATGAATTACATGGATGAACAACTACTTTTTATATTGATATCCATAAGCTATGAGAGATATACTAGTTGTATTGGTATCCATGAGTTGTGTATAATGTGATAATGACTTTGGTATCTATAAAGTCTTGACTTTGGTATCCATGAATATTTTTGGTATCACATTTTAAAAATTTTAATTGGTATCACAATTTTACAAAGCTCACTTGGTATCACAATCTAAAAGTTAAATTTGTCTTTTAAGCATGAAAAGTATGATTATATCTATCAGCATAATATGACATTGATGATATTAGTATGATATTGATATTTGATACGCGACAAGAATCAATGTTTTGAAACATGGGATGATGAAAGCAAAATTGATAACAAAACTGAATGTATTGAATTCAGGAGGAGTGTTATGTCATATTGCTTATATTATGAGTGTTTCCTTATCAATCAATTCAGAGAAATTTCAATTGGTATCATGAATTAAATTTTCAATTGGTATCATGAATTTTAAATAGATATCATGACTTCAATTTTAAATCGGTATCATAAAATCAACTATTGATATCTTGAGTAATGTCAAAGAAGGAAAAAGTTGTTAAGTAAGATATGGTTGCTATAACAAACTACACATACTATATTGAAAAATAATAAATTGAGTGTGTACATATGTTTGATATGCATGTTTAATGACATGCTCAACATGTGATTTTACTTGAACTTAATCATTTTTTTCCTTTTTGATGGATGTCAAAAGGGGGAGAAGTTTTAAGGCAAAAATTTAGCATAGTATTTCAAATTGCAAAAACTAAACATGAAAATAATATATATCAAAATGAGAAGTATTTGATAGTGATGAGCATGATTATAAAAGAGTTTTTGAAATTGATATTGATCTTGCAAATGTTGTTAAGATGATGCTTATTGAAAGG
The DNA here is from genome assembly GCF_029873635.1 of Malania oleifera. Taxonomy (NCBI): domain Eukaryota; kingdom Viridiplantae; phylum Streptophyta; class Magnoliopsida; order Santalales; family Ximeniaceae; genus Malania; species Malania oleifera. The sequence goes on from NC_080427.1 coordinate 69,541,505, forward strand.
GGGAGTCTTCTTAAGGCTCACTCCAATTTTTGCTTCTTGTTTGTCATCATCAAAAAGGGGGAGATTGTTAGCCTTACAAGGCTTAACATCTTGTTTTGATGCTAACAAACAAGTAGAACTTAACATGCTTTGTTTAAGTGATGTATTTTCAAGACTCAATGATGAATGCAAGGTTAAAGAATTCATGAAAGCTTATATTTCAAAGAATGATGATTTATATCAAGCTTAAAGCATGGATTCAAAAACGGATTTAAAGATAAAACTTGAAGATCATGAGAGCATGAGTATTAAAGAGAACTTGATGAAAGCTCAAAGAAAGATGAAGCAAGCATAAAGACCTTAAGGAACTAAAGAATTGGAAATTTGAAGGAGTTTATAGGAAATTTCATGTAAGTACTTCAAATAATTTTAATATGGATACATGAAGCTCTTAGGTTAATTTATTGAACCTAGATACCTTTCAACATACTTATAAAATATTTTTATAATGTCAAAAATTATTTCAAAAATGTTAGAATCATTTTTGGAATGAAAAGCACCAAAAAGAGGTTTTTCCAAATGCTGTTAATTTTTCTAAATCTGCATTGAGATGCGTTTTTATCTACTAAAAACTCTTTATCTTAAAACGTGTTCAACATGAAAGTTATAGGATTTTCTCCTATATTTCATTTGACACCAAGATCATTAAATTTAGAGTTACACATAAAAAGTTATGATTGAAAAATAGAAGGGTATTTAAAGCTACCAGCAACCAGTAGACTGCCTCAACCAAGATACGCGCCTGGGTGGTCGTGGCAGGCGACTGGCTGTGTTCTGGTAGATGACCACCAGGCTACTATCCCTACTACCCCTTTAAAAATAACATAGCAGGCGACTGGTGTATTGGGGCAGGCGACTGCCATGAACTGATTTTGAAAAAAACCTCAACGAAAACATTTTTTAAATGGTTTGCTTGGGGCTCAAAACTTATGAAAACATGGGGAATATTTCAAGCCACTTGGGGACCAAGTTACATACCTTTTACAGTCTATAAATAAGCCTCAAAGATCATTGAATGAACACACCAAGAATTCAAATTCAGCAAAAATTCAAAATCTCTCTCAATTGCTCTCAAATTCTCAAGGCTCTCTCTTGCTCTCAAGCTCACATATTGTGCACGAATACAACTGAGCTTTGTTGATCTTCTTCCATTGGAATTGTGCTACAAATTCTAAATCTTTCAATCATTGAAAGAATTAATTGGTGATATACTTCATTGAGCTTCAAGTTATATTCCATATTGTTGTTTACTTTGAAGTGTGTTAGTTGTGTTGTAATTCTTGTACTAATTAGCTCTTTGAGGAGCAAAATTTTTGTACATATATTGTGGTTGTATTTCTTTTAGATTGATGATTCCAAGGGTTGTTTGGATCGTTGGCTAAGTAAGGGGATATTGTTTAGAGAGGCGGGTTCTAGCCTAGTTAAGGAGTGACCGAACGAGGGGATATCGTTTGGAGAAGATGGGCTCTAGCCTTAACCAAAGAGTGTTGTAAAGGTTTGTTCTGCCCGTTAAAGGAACATGTTTAGTGAATCCTTTTGTGGTTTACCAAAGGCGAGGACGTAGGTTGGGTATAAGTCGAACCTCGTAAAAATCTCCGTATCACTCTCTCTTTCCCTACTCTTTATTTTCAGTACATATTTAAATTGCATGGATGGTTTAAATTGATAATCAAATATACTACGCATATTTGGAAATCAAGTAAACTTAAAGTTTTATTTTGATTTGCGCTGCGAAAACTGAAAGGGAGTACATTGGTTAAACCATATCTTGTGAAACCATATGGGAGTACGTTACTTGGTTAAACATCCCAAAGAGAAATCAACTAAGAGTTTATTTGAATTATAAATATTTGGAAAGAGTGATTGGATTTTATATTGCACATCATATTCAAGAAGCAAATTCATTTATACAAGGCTTGGTTCAAATTTGGCTAATATAAACAAACAATCATCTTGAGTTTTTATATTACATATATGTTGTGTATTGGCTTGGTTGTTTGCTTTCTAATTATAGTTGATTGGTTTGGTTGAATGATTGGATGTTTGTATGGTTAAGGATTAAATAAAAAAACTAAGTTCTTGAATGCTTAACAAATTAAACAAACAAGTCACAAATTGGTCAAAAGAAATAAAATAAGTTTAAGAATTCTAAAAAGGAATTAAAATAAATTTTTTAAAAGTCAATTCACCCCCCTCTTGGGAAGCTATTCCTAATTTCACCACTGATTGGACATCACAGGATTGGTGTTGGGAGGCATGAAACACATTAACTAGAGCTTCATATTGTTGAAGGATACATCTATGATCCAGGTCCGACACTAAATATAAGTATTAGTCATAGCTAAGAATAGTCGACCTAAGAGGACAATGATAAGATTTTTCGGTTGAGACGATAGGTTTCATGTCTAAGACAATGAAATCAATTGGGCAAACGAACCTATCAACCTTTACTAAGACATCCTCGACAACACCCTTGGGCCTTTTTATAGATCAGTCAACGAAACTCATGGTGACCAGGGTAGGCTCAAAATCTCATAAACTAAATTGTTTGTAAACCGAGTAAAGGAGTAGATTCACACTCGCTCCCAAATCTAGAAGGGCCCTATCAATAGTGTAATCATTGAATACACAAGAGATGGTGACAACACTGGGGTCCTTAAGTTTTGGGGGAATAAAAACTAAAAGAATTAAGCTCATATGCTCGGTCAACCTAACTCTTTTGTTCATGTGCACCCTAGAGTTGCTTTTTTGGGTGCACAAGTCCTTAAGGAACTTGGTATAAGCAGGCACTTGCTTGATGGCATCTAAGAGAGGAAGATTGACCTTTCCTGGGCTGGCTCATGATATATTGAATAACTTGAAGTTGGCTCACATTCAACCCTATACTAACCTTTTGGGTTAACAAGGGGCTGACTTGGTAACTTACCCTCTTCAAGCCTACTCAAAGATATGGCTAGTTTGCATATGGTGGCCTCTAGCTTCACTATGGACTGAGAGTGGGAATGGAATAATTACCATTCAACTTGACAATCAGACTCGATACCCTTAAGGGCTTTCAACACCATCTCTTAAAAAGATTGATCATATTAAGGCTGAGAAGGTGGTGGTTGATAAGCTGATTGACGAGGGGAGGACATGAGAGGATTTGTAGGATTTGAATTTTGGAGTGGTTGAGGAGATGGAGCATTGGGTGATTGCTAAGGTCTTTGGGCTGAAAAACCCGAAGCTTGTTGCCTCCAAAAGAAGTCAGGATGTTTATTCTAGCCAAGATTGTACTTATTAGAATATGGATTATTGGCCGACATGTCGTACCAATTATGGGTGGCTTTAACTTCCTCCTGCTCAAAATCATGTGTGGGAGGTGCATAGGAGCAATTATAGTAGGTATAAGAGGGATCAGAGCATATGACACACAACTCTACACATGCCACCGACGGAGGTGGTTGTCCAAATAACAAGAATTGATCAAGTTTCTTAACAATGGTGTGTAAAGGGGGTGCAAGTTCATGGCTGGCGGCTAACTCATAGACTTCCTTAGGATGAGCAGAAGAAGGTTGGGAAGGACTAGAAGCAACAATAGTATGCTATTAAGAATTCTTGGCAAAGGTCTCAAAGAGAGTCCTAGTCTCATTTTTATGCTGCGTAGGGCAAGTACCTCCACATGATGCATTGAACATGGCTCTATCACACTCAGCTAACCCCTCATATAAGGTTTGAACTAAGTGCCATCTAGGGACCTGGTGATCTAGGCATTTACGCAAAAGGTCCCTAAAGCACTCCCATGTTTCAAAAAATCGCTTGCCATCTATTTGTGACAAAATGGTGATTGCCTTCTGAAGCTGGATAGTCATCATAATGGGGAAGTACTTTCTCAGGAATTCATGTTGCATAGTGGCCCAGTTGGTCACTGAGTTCAACTCTAAAGAATTCAGCCAATATTTGGCTTTGTACTTTGGAGAGAACAAAAATAGACTTAAACAGGAGGCATCATCACCAAAGTTTGGTATATGGATGGTGGGAAAAATTTCAAGAAACTCATCAAGATGCTTATATGAATTTCAGTTGAATTCCTAAAGAAGTTGGGAAATGTTGCTCTAACAAGGCTTAATCTCATTTTGATGATAACAAATCAAGGTTACTTAACATGTCTATTCAAGTTGGAACTTCAGCACTTCAAGTGTTTTTGTGAAATCAAGTGAGCGTACTTGAAGAACTTAAATGATATGTACAGTTAAAGTTATGAATCATGAAGGATATAAAGCTTTAAGTCATTAGGGACATGAAGTTCATTGAAGCAATGCATAAAGCTCAGAAGAATCTTGGAAGCTTAAAACATGAAGACTTAGGAACTTAGATAGATTTATCGTATGAAAGTCTCATGTAAGTACTTCAAATTTTAATATTGAATAATTGAAGATCCTAGGTTATATCATGGGCTTAGAGACCTATTTTAAACATGGAAAATATTTTCTTAAAGTCCAAATTAATTTTTCCAAAGTATGAATTTAAGTTTGGAACCAAAACATTGAAAAAAAAATATTGCTAAAAAGACATGCGACTTATGATTTTTCATCAGGCGACTGAGGTGCTACTGATTTTGAAAATATGAAAACATAATAGGCATAGGAGATTGACCTATCAGGACCAGTTGACTAACCCCATTCAAAATTTCAGAATGTGCTAGTTTTAAAAGAGCACACACGCTAACCTTTCAAGTCCAATAGACTACTACGTATGTGATAGCTTTACCATGATCCCAAGAAGGGGGGTAAATTTGAACTTTTAAAATTTAAGCCATAGGTCAATCTCCTACCAGTACTATTTTTACAACCCTAGGGTTAATCTAGTGCAAGTAACGTAAATCAGTTGTAATATGTACCAGTAATCAAATAAAGCAATCTAATTAACAATACAAGTACCAAAAAGCAGTAAAATAAGAGTGACATGTAGAAATGTTATCGACATTCGACCAATTGCCTATGTCCCTGTCTTGGCTAACAAACACAAGGATTACCACTATAATTGCTCACTTAAGCGGGTGAAGCGACACCTATACAAACCAAATCAATTAGCACAAGGCTGACCTCAACCTTTACAACCAATCCTTACCAGGATGGATTACCACCCCCTCAGGCCACGCATAGAAATACAACAGTATTCTCTCAAACAGATGGTATAGAAATAGTGCTTTCATGTAAAGCTGATATGTACCCAAATATGCACATTCACACACACGTCAATGACATAGATATAGTGTAAGCTTAGTGATGCAAGTTTTGTGCAGTCTATACTCAACACAATATAATCAGTATGATGCTCATGAGTGTTCAACACAAGCAATATCTTGGAATCAAAAAATAAAGTGTTTCAATAGTATATCAATATTCCAAGTATACAAATAAGATAATCAAACTAGTTAAAAAGGAGTTTTCCCCAATGAAAGATGCACAACACTAGTTTGAAAATAGTTGCTTGTTTGAGAAATCTTTGCACAGCAAAAATCAAACTGTTGGACACTTGCAACAAATATGCAAATATCCTAAGCTTACTTGGTTTATCCCCACGCAAGATTTATAATTAGCAAATATGTGGGATAAACCTAAGCTAAACCTCCCCAAAAGAAATATAGCAATCAATCACTCAAATGGGAATTTGTAGCAAGTTATAGCAATCTTAAGCACTCTAGAAATGTTCACACAATCTTAGAAGATATCAAATGAACGAAGATTTGAGAGTATTTGGCCGAAAGATGTATTTTCAAAAGAGAGGATATTTTGGCTAATCTATTTGCTAAGGATGTGCTAATCTTGCAAATGTACTCATATTTATAGCTAGGGGTAAATATATAATCGGTCGGGACATGATGGGAATAATTAAAAATGTCCCAAATGATTAAAATGTATTTAATCTAAATTAATCCTATTTTACCGTGGTTAAAATTATTTTAATCGGCTGAGGTTCGAGTGGCTAAATCTAGGTTCAATCGCTCGACCAGATTCAGTAATAAAAGGCCTTCAAAGTAGTTCAGTCACCCATATTATGCTTCGGTAGCCTGAATCAAGGTCAACAGCCTTTGTTCGTGACTTTGGGTGCCTGGTCCTTCAGTCGGTGGCCTGAACTCAAGTGTTCGGTCGCTCGGGGTTCTTTTTGAACTAAAATGATCGGTTGCCCGAGTTGGTGAACTGTCCCTTTGAAGGGGTTTGGGCGCCCGTGGATGATGTGTGCATTTATGGATTGCTCGCCTAAGAGCCTAGTCAACCTATTGACTTGTCAACAGTCGGGTGCCCGAAGGGTTTTGAATTCTAGGGGTTTGGTTGCCCAAGCTGTCTCAAGTTGCTTAGAAATGTTCAATTCAAGCACAATTTCACAACAACTATATATTATATGCTATGTGTGTGAGTGTTGGGACCTAGAGTCTTACTATGGCCTTATTGAGCTTACCATATATCCAATATGCATGATGTGCAGGTAAGGTAAATAAAGACCACATCTAAGTTACTATTACAGACCCATATTACAAGTATTGAATTTACAGTTACAAATATGAAAGGTCTTCAGGGTCTTCTAGTTGCTTCAAGTGTCCTTCCTTGAGATGTTCATTTAAACTTGCACAAACACTTGACAATTATCAAATACCTGACTATTTTTCTTTTTCAAAACTAGGTGCGATCTATAAGGTCAATATTCTCCCCCTTTTTGATGGTGACAAATCCACCATACAAAAAATGGGTATAGCCTTAAGAGGCTCCCCCTAACAATGTGCACCATGTATTTAACCCAATTTTTGCCTCATTTCACCCCTTTTGGCAATAGAAAAAATGGCCATAAAAGAGAATAATTCTATGCAATGGGTAAGGAGAATATTTATACATTAAACGTTTTGGGAAGATTTAGAGAAATTTAAGCAAAGTGTCGTTTAAAAATGGGACTTTCCAAAACAGATCCTATATAAACAGTATCCTGTTTGAGTTTATAATTTCCTAGTAGTTTATCCACAACTACTTAAATAGTTCCAGTATGATCACGTAGTAAAGCATAAAGCTTAATATTATCATGCAGTATAAGTCCAATGTCATCATGTAATAGTCGTAAGAATTATGCACACAAGTCAAATATTCACTAAGTCTTAGGCATATCAACAATAACATTAGGTGCTAAGACTTGTAAACTTTATTAGAGAGCTCCCCCTAAATTTATACAACCTATGATATCTCTAAGAAGAGTCTCTACTGTGCATTAGACCTAACTCACGTCTTATTTGGATGAACTTATCTTTGGGAAGTGGTTTAGTGAAAATGTCCGCCCATTGTTCATTAGTGCATACAAACTCAAGAGGCACATCTCCTTTTTGCATATGATCACGAAGAAAATGATGTCTAATCTCAATGCGTTTAGTTCGTGAATATGAGATAGGATTTTTAGATATGTTGATTGCACTAGTATTATCACATTTAATCGGTATTGTATCATAGTGCAATCTAAAATCCATTAGTTGTTGTTTCATATAAGGAGTTTGAGTACAACAACTTCCAGCCACAATATATTCAACTTCGGCTGTGGATAAGGCAATTGAGGTTTGTTTCTTGGAGAACCAAGAAACAAAAGATTGTCTTAAATAGTGACAAGTACCGCTGGTACTTTTTCTATCAATCTTACTACTGGCAAAGTCAGCATCAATATAACTAAAAATCTCAAAAGTAGTACGCTTAGGGTACCACAAGCCTAACTCTATAGTCCCAACTAGATACCTAAGGATTCGTTTAACATTTTTTAGATGAGATTCCTTGGGGGCAGCCTGAAACCTAGCACACATACACACAATAAACATAACGTCAAGCCTATTAGCAATGAGATATAGGAGACTCCCTATCATGCCACGATACAATTTACGTCAACATGAATTCCTTGCTCATCACTATCAAGCTTAATGGAAGAATTCATAGGTGTATCAAGAATTTTACAATCTTCCATATTAAATTTCTTTAGCAAGTCTCTGATATATTTAGATTGACATATGAAATTTTTATGATTAGCTTGTTTAATTTGTAGTCCTAAGAAGAAACTAAGTTCACCCATCATGCTTATTTCAAATTCACTTTGCATGCATTTGGCAAACTCATTACACAACTCATCATTAGTTGCTCCAAAAATGATATCGTCAACATAAATTTGAATAAGGAGTATATCATCATTTTTGGATTTGATGAGAAGTGTAGTGTCAATTTTGCCACGGGTAAACCCATTTTCTAGTAGAAAACCTCTAATCCTCTTATACCAAGCTCTAGGAGCTTGTTTCAATCCATACAAGGCTTTAGACAACCGGTAAACATGATCCGGATATTTATGATTTTTAAAACCGGGTGGTTATTCTACGTATACTTCTTCATTGATATAGCCATTTAGAAAAGTGCTTATACTTCTTCATTGATATAGCCATTTAGAAAAGTGCTTTTAACATCCATTTGAAACAATTTAAAATTTTTAAAAGCAGCAAAAGCAAGTAGCATATGAATGGCTTCTAACCTAGCAACAGGAGCATAAGTTTCGTCAAAGTCAATCCCTTCCTGCTGGTTATACCCTTGGGCAACTAGTCTAGCCTTATTCCTAGTTACTACCTCATTCTCATCTTTCTTATTTCTATACACCCATTTAGTTCCAATAATAGTGTGATCATTAGGCCTAGGAACAATAGTCCACACTTTGCTTCTTTCAAATTGATTAAGTTCTTTTTGCATGGACATTACCCAAGACTCATCCTCTATGGCTTTTTTAATATTTTTAGGTTCTTATTGGGATAAGAAAGCAGAATGATTCACTAGATTTCTTAAGGAGGATCTTGTGGCTACACCATGGGATGGTTCACCTATAATTTGATCTATAAGATGGCTTCTAATGTATTTCCAATCTTTAGGAAACCCCTAATTTTCATTTTATTCAGGTGATTTTTCATTTGTTTCAGGGTTTTCACTTGCATTTTTTTCAATGGATAATTTATCTAAGCATTTTCTAATGTTAATATCATCTTCATCATTTTTCTTAGAAAATGGATTAGATTCATCAAACACAACGTGAATGGATTCAATGACAGTCAATGTTCATTTGTTGAAAACCCTATGTGCTTTACTATTTAGTGCATAGCCTAGGAAAATACCTTCATCAGATTTAGAGTCAAATTTTCTTAAGTGTTCATTATCCCTAAGCACAAAACATTTACAACCAAACACATGAAAATGAGAAATATTAGGCTTATGGTTGTTCCACAATTCATAAGGGGTTTTATTAATTGACGGTCTAATCAACACCCTATTCATAATATAACATGCAGTATTAATGGGCTCGGCCCAAAAATATTTTAGTAAGTTATGTTCATTTAGCATAGTTATACCCATTTCTTGTAGTGACCTATTCTTTCTTTCTACCACACCATTTTGTTGAGGTGTCCTAGGTATAGAAAAGTTATATGATATGCCCTCTAAGTCACAATATTTTTCTATGCTCTCATTTTTGAATTCAATGCCTCTATCACTTCTTATATGAGTTATCTTATATTCATTTTCATTTTGAATTCTCCTACAAAGTTTGGTAAACTGTTCACATGAATCATTTTAAGTGCGAGAAACAACACCCATGTGAATCTAGAAAATTCATCCACAATTACAAAAGCATAAGATTTACCACCAAGACTTTGCATAGAATAGGTTCAAACAAATCTAAGTGAAGCATCTCAAGTGGTCTTGTAGTAGATATGAATTTCTTTTTCTTGAAACTAGATTTGGTTTGCTTACCCATTTGACATGCATGACAAATTTTATCCTTTACAAAAGACATCTTAGGCAAGCCTTTAACTAATTCTTTTCTAATAAGTTTAGACAACAAATCCATGCTAGCATGTACTAAGCGCCTATGCCATAACCAACTAGCTTCATTTACAACAGAAAAACATGTCACTTGTTGTGAAGCTAAGTTATCAAAAGAAGTAGTATAAACATTTTCATAACGATCGGGAGTAAAAAGCACTTTGTGATCTGATTTATTTTCTACTATGCATTTGTCATTTTCAAAAGATATTTTATATCCTATGTCACACAACTGACATATGCTAAGTAAATTATGTTTCAGCCCATTAACTAATAAAACATTATCAATAGTAAGAGAGGAATTCTTACCAACCTTACCTACCCTGATGATGCAACCTTTTGCATTGTCGCCAAATGCACATAGCCTCCATCATTGGGAATGATAAAGGTGAATTTTCCCTTGTCTCCGGTCATGTCGTGAGCACCCACTATCCAAATACCATCGATCCTTGGAGGAGGATGATCTTAGGCATACCTGCAAAATACACTAAGTAACTGATGCTGGTCCCCAAATTTTGTTGGGTCCACGGGGGTTAGTGGTCGAGTCTCCCTTAACTATCCATACTTTCCTAATTCTAGCACGCTTATTTCTAAGTGGAAAATCAAATTGAATATGACCAATTTGTTTACATTTGAAACATCTTAATCTACACTAAGGATCTTTAGGAGGGACATGAGACTTTGACTCATGTGTAAAATGTCATAAGTAAAGATTAGGTCATTTAACATTTTAAATACCATTAAAACCAAGACCCTCTTTACTTAAGGAGTTTCTTTGGACACCAAGTAGTTTTTCAAAATTGCATTTTCCCTTGGTGAATTTAAAAATGATTTTGGAGCTATCCTCCAATTTCCTCTCAAGCTCAACAATGGTATCATCCTTTTCTTTTAAAATGAAGGCATAAGAGGTTTTTGCAATATTAAACAATTTTGACCAATTTTCACATTTTTTTTTCAAATCGTTATTTTATTTGGTTATTTTTCCTAACAATTTAGATACATGAATATAGTCAAGTTGAAACTCTTTAAATGTGGGCATGCAATCAGAATCACAATCATCGAATGAGTAATATGAAGATAATGAACTGGGAGATGATACCTCATCATTGTGTGCCATCAAGCATAGATTGGTGACCTCTAAGTCTCTACGGTCTGATTCTGAGTCGCTATTGCTAAGCTTATCCCATGATGTCCCAACCTTCATGGCTTTCTTCTTTTTCTTAGCCTCTTTTTCAGCAATGGGCAATCTGGGTTGATGTGCCCGACCTTATTGCAGTTATAACACATGGGAGCATTTGAATTTTCTTTTTTTTTGATAGACTCTCCCTTTTTAGATGTAGACTTCCTATATCTTCTGTATGGCTTTCTATTCATATTGAAAAACCCGCTAAACTTTCTAGTTATCATTGCCATATCATCATCAGTATCGGGTTCACTGCATTCACTAGATGTGTTAGGGGAATTTTTTAATGCAGTCACTTTCTTAGTCCTATTATGTTTATTAAGCCTCTCATTTTTGGCTAATTCATAAGTGATTAGGGAACCTATCAATTCATCTAGAGTCATGGCCTTAAATTCTCTACCTTCAACAATGGCCGTAGCCTTGGCTTCCCAAATAAGAGTTAGGCCTCCAAGGATTTTCCAAATCATCTCATATGTGGGATAGGTCTTTCCTAATGTATGCGGTGATTTTATAATGTGTGTGAATCTGGTGTACATGCTCTGAATGGACTCACCTACATTCATCCTAAGGGCCTCACACTCACTAGTCAACATATCTATCCTTCTATCTTTCACATCTCTAGTGCCCTCATATGTGACTTCTAACTTATCCCATATTTCTTTTACAACAGAACAAGCCATAATTCTGTTAAATTCATTTACATCAAGACTACAGTACAAAATATTCATAGCAATGTTATTTATACTAATAGATTTCATATCATCATCATCATATTCATCCTCAATCTTAGGAACTCTAGTTGCACCCTTTGTTTTCATAGGGACATAATTTCCCTTAAAGAAAATCCTCCACACCCTCCAATCTCAGTATTCTGAAGGTAGATGCACATCCTCTGTTTCTAGAAGGTGTAATTAACACCATTAAAAACAAAGGTTGTGTGGAAGATGGTCCCTTAGGGAAAGGGGTCACAAAGCTATGAGCCATAAGTGATCTTTTTGCAAAATAACAGCTAAACTATGTTTCGTGGCTCTGATACCAATTGATAGCTTTACCGTGATCCCAAGAGGAGGCTAAATTGGTACTTTTAAAATTTAAGCCCTAGGTCAATCTCCTAACAGTAGTATTTTCATAACCCTATGGTCAATCTAGCGCAAGTAATGTAAATTAGTTGTAATATGTACAAGTAATAAAATAAAGCGATCTAATTAACAATACAAGCACCAAAAAGCAGTAAAATAAGAGTGACAGGCAAAAATGTTATCAAGGTTTGGCCAATTGCCTACGTCCCCGCCTTGACTAACAAGCACAAGGATTACCACTATAATTACTCACTTAAGCGAGTAGAGCAGCACCTATACAAACCAGGTTAATTAACACAGGACTGATCTCAACCTTTATGCCCAATCCTTACCGGACAGGATTACCACCCCTTTAGGCCATGCCTGGAAATACAACAGTATTCTCTCAAATAGATGGTACAGAAATAGTGCTTTCACGTAAAGCTGATATGTACCCAAATACACACATTCACATACACATCAATAACATGGATATAGTGTAAGCTCAGTGATGCAAGTTTTGTGCAATCTGTACTCAACACAATATAATCAATATGATGCTCATGAGTGTTCAACACAAGCAATATCTTGGAATAAAAAATAAAGTATTTTAAGAGCATATCAATATTCCAAGTATACAAATCAGACAATCAAACTGGTTCAAAAAGAGTTTTCCTCAATGAAAGATGCACAACACTAGTTTGAAAATAGTTGCTTGTTGGAGAAATCTTTGCACACCATAAATCAAGCTATTGGACACTTGCAACAAATATGCAAATATCCTAAGCTTAATTGGTTTATCCCCACACAAGATTTATAATGAGCAAATATGTGGGATAAACTTAAGCTAAAACTCCCCAAAAGATATATAGCAATCAATCACTTAAATGGGAGTTTCTAGCAAGTTATAACAATCTTAAGATCTCTAGAAATGTTCACACAATCTCAGAACATATCAAATGAACGGAGATTTGAGAGTATTTGGCCAAAAGATGTATTTTTAAAAAAGAGGATATTTTGGCTAATCTATTTTCTAATAATGTGCTAAGCTTGCAAATGAACTCATATTTATAGCTAGGAGAAAAAATATAACCGGTTGGGACATGATGAGAATAATTAAAAAAGTCTCAAATGATTAAAATGCATTTAATCCGAATTAACCCTGTTTTATCGCTGTTAAAATTATTTTAACCGGCTGAGGTTCGGGAGGCTGAACCTAGGTTCGGTCGCCCGACCAGACTCAATAATAAAAGGCATTCAAAGTAGTTCGATCTCCTGTATTATTCTTCAATAGCCTGAATCAAACTTAGTAGCCTTTGTTTGTGACTTTGGGTGCCCGGTCCTTTGGTCGATGGCCCAAACTCAAGTGTTCAGTCGCCTGAGGTTCTTTTTGAACTAAAATGATTGGTCGCCCGAGTTGGTGAACTATCCATTTCGAGGGGTTTAGGTTCTTGTGAATGATGTGTGCATTTATGGAATGGTCGCTCGAGAGCCTGGTCAACCTGTTGACTTGTCAACAGTCGGGCGCTCGAGGAGTTTTGAATTCTAGGGGTTCGGTCATCCGAGCTCTCTCAAGTTGCTTAGAAATGTTCAATTCAAGCACAATTTCACCACTCCTATATATTATATACTATGTGTGTGAGTGTTGGGACCTAGAGTCTTACTATGGCTCTATTGAGCTTACCATATATCCAATATGCATGATGTGTAGGTAAGGTAAATAGAGACCACATCCTAAGTTACTATTACAGACCCATGTTGGCCTTACAAGGCTTAAAATCTTTTTATCTTGTTTTGATGCTAACAAACAAGTGAAATTTAATGTATTTGTGTGAGTAATGATATTTCAGGGTTCATATATGTGAAAGTAAGGTCAAAGTGCCCACAAGGATCAAATATGATGGAAGCAAGGTCAAAGTGCTCACAAGGATCAAATGAAACTTAAATGAGCCAAGACATGAATTACTTGTTGAAGAACATGAGGACATGAATAAGTTGTTGAAAGCCAAGACATATTAAAGTCAAAAGTTCCAAAGAAAGGCAAATTAAAAAAGCTTAAAGAATATGGAAGCTTGAAGAAAATATGGATTCAATCCAAGGACAAAGCATGAAGACTCAAGAACTTAGAATGTTAATATTTTAGAAGTCTCATGTACGTGCTTTAATGTTTAAAATATCGTTTGAAATATTTTGAAGCTCTTAGGTTAACTTCTTAGACCTAGATACTTTTTAAAATACCTGAATAATATTTTTATAAGGTAAAAAATTATTTTAAAAAGGTTAGAATCATTTTTGGAATAAAGAGCACCAAAAAGAGTTTTTCCCAAATGCTGTCAGTTTTTATACATCCGCATTAAGGTGAATTTTTATCTATCAAACACTCATTATTTTAAAGATTAGTAAACATGAAAGTTGTAGTATTTTCTCTTATATTTCTTTTGACACCAAGAACACCTAATGTGGAGTTATACAGAAAAAGTTATGGCCAAAACACTGAAATGGAGTCATTGTTGTCAAACATTTAAACACTGTTCAACGAGAAAATTTTTAAAATTATAATGTTTTAAATTATAGCCATTTGAACCTTAAATATTCTAATAAATAGGGAAATTCTTTAAGGAAACTTTTGCAAGTTTGAAAGCCTATAAATACATGATTTTGCAAAAAAAAAAAAACCCAAGAATTGAAAAATCTGTTTTGAGGAGCTGAAAGTACTCTTGTTCTTCCTAAGTTCTCTTGCTCACTCATTGAAAAATTCTTTTGCTGAGAATTCTGAAATACTGGTCTTTCTTCCTTTGAATTCCTACTGCTAATCCTCTTCTTAGAAGGATATTGGTGAATTCTACACTTGAGCTTCATTCTATTTCATATTGATATTTTACATTTAAGTATATAGTGCTGAAATTGTACTAACTTGCTCTTTGAGAGAGTATACTTGTACGCAGATTTTATCTTATGTTTCTTGTAGTTCATTGAAGTTCCAAGGTGTTTGGATCATTGGCTAAGCAAGGGGATATTGCTTAGAGAGGCGGACTCTAGCCTATGTAAGGAGTGACCGAACGAGGGAATATCGTTTGGAGAAGGTAGGTTCTAGCCTTAACCAAGGAATGTTGTAATTGGTTTTGTTCCACCCGTCAACGGAACAGGTTTAGTGAATCCTTTGGTGTTTTGCCAAAGGCAAGGACGTAGGTTGGGTATAAGCCGAACCTCGTAAAAATCTCCGTCTCACTCTCTCTTTCCCTATTTTTTATTTTCAGTACATATTTAAAATTGCGTGGATGATTTAAATTGAAAATCAAATATATTACGCATATTTGGAAATCAAGTAAACTTAAAGATTAATTTTGATTTGGGTTGCGGAAACCGAAAGGGAGTACGTTGGTTAAACCATATCTTGCGGAAACCATACGGGAGTACGTTTCTTGGTTAAACACTCAAAGATAAATTAACTGAAAATTTATTTGAGTTTTGAATATTTGGAAAGAGTGATTGAATGTTGTATTGAACATCATATTAAGAGAATCCATATATATAGGGCTTGATTAAAATTTATATCTAGGGCTTACTACAAAAGCTTTATTGTGTTTGTAAAAGGATTGTTGAATATTAAATTACATTCTTCACAAGGTTTTCAAATTCATAATCACGGGGCTTATATAAACAAACAAAAAATCTTAAGATTTTATATTACCAAAGTGCTAAAAACTTTATATCCTAGTTTGGTTGTTTGATGTTTAACTTGTATTTGGCAATTAAATTAATTGTTTGGTTTGAAGATTGTGTTTAATTGATTGGTTGTTTAATTGTGTTATTGATTGGACAAAAGAACTAAGTTCTTGTGGGATTGGTGAAATTAAACAAACAAGTTAAAGAATTGGTTAAGTGTTTAAAGAAGTTAAGGATTCTTAAAAGAAGTTAAAAGAAATTTTTAAAAGCCAATTCACCCCTCCCCCCCTCTTGGGAAGCTATTCCTAATTTCAACCCATATTACAAGTATTGAATTTACAATTACAAATATGAAAGGTCTTCAGGGTCTTCTAGTTGCTTCAAGTGTCCTTCCTTGGGATGTTCATTTAAACCTGCACAAACACTTGACAATTATCAAATACATGAGTATTTGTCATTATCAAAACCCGGTGCGACCTAAAAGGTCAACAGTATGTTTAAACGTTTAATAGTGCTGATCTTGTTTCCAAAACTTGCATGATTGGTTTGCAAATTGAGAGAAAATTTGAGGAAAACTTTTTAAAACCCTAGTGCACTATTTAAACTTCATATTCTCGCACATTAGGGCATAAGAAGAGAGGATGACACACTCATATTCCATAAAACTTGTTGGTTATACTTTTTTGAGGAGGCTTTTGTGTTCTTGCTGAATACTCACATTAATATAATTTAATATTTCAAAAATTGACACTCATAAGTCAGATTTCTAGGGATATACTTTCGAGCTTCAACTTCTATATTGATTTTATTTGAAGTATTGTGACTCTAACATGTACTAATCTACTCAACTGAGGAGTACTTTTTTGTACAAACCATTGTGTTTGTTGGCCTTACAAGGCTTGACATCCTATTTTGATGCAAACAAACAAGTGAAACTTAACATATATGTTGAGTAATGATATTTCAGGACTCACAAGGATCAAGCATGAAAATGTAAGCTT
This sequence comes from Malania oleifera, assembly GCF_029873635.1. NCBI lineage: Eukaryota > Viridiplantae > Streptophyta > Magnoliopsida > Santalales > Ximeniaceae > Malania > Malania oleifera. Next base: position 69,558,309 of record NC_080427.1, read on the forward strand.
ATACTTCAAAGAAGGATGATCATATGAAGCTTAAAGCATGGATTTCAAGATGATATTTTAAAGCTCGAATAAAATGAGAGAAAGATTAAAAGTATATCAAAGCTTGAAGAAAAGAAAAGCAAAGCAAGAAATTCAAAAGAAAAACAAAAAAAGAAAGCTCACAAGACAAGCAAAAAGACTCAAGCACCAAGAATGTTCAAAGTCCTAGAATTCTTTATGTAAGTGCTTTATATTTTAAATATATTTTGAAATATTGTTGAAGTTCTTTTAGGGTTGAATATAGACTTAGAGACCAGATTTTTAAAATCTTGGAAAATGTTTTTGACAAAGTTATATGTAAATCTTTCAAATAACAAAAGGGTTTAAAAATGAAAAATGAAAGATGAAAGATTTTCAGAAAATTTTCTGGTCAGCCGACTAACCAAAAAACACTAAGATTGGCTAGCCGACTAACAATATATCAGAATTAATAACTGCCCAGTCGACTGACAGTTTGCACTGAGATCAGTCAGTTGATTGACACGCCCAGCCGACTGACCATTTTTGAACTGTGTCGAGCCAGGCGATTGACAAATTAATATAATTTATTTATGGTAGACAGAAAGTCCTTCGCCACCTATCCAGCTAACTAACCCTGTGGAATACACTATTCAGTCGCTTGTCTAACCAACTGACTCTATGAGAATTTGAATTTTTAAACCTCAATGGAAAAATTCTAAAAATCAGTTTTTCAAATATAAACATTATAAAAACTTGGTGGACATTCCAAGTAACTTGGGGAACAAGGAAACTAATCCTAAAAAGTCTATAAATACTACCTTAATCCCAAGAAATTAACAACTGAGCAATTACACAACAGACTTGCATTCAATTTCTCAATCTCTCTCAAAGTTCTCTATTGCTCATACTCTCACTGGCAGAAATCATCTGAATTGCTACTAAAACATCAACCTACAGTTTTCATACTGAGTTTTCTCAATCATAAAGGAGCCCTTGGTGATCTCTACACTTTAGCTTAAATTCTATTTCATATTGGTATTTAAATTGTTGAAGTACATAATGCTGAATTTGTACTAATCTACTCTATTTGAGAGTGTTCTTGTACGCAGCTATTCTTTTCTATTCTTGTAGTATTATTGAAAATTCCAAGGTGTTTGGATCATTGGCTAAGTGTGGGGATATTGCTTAGAGAGGTGGGCTCTAGCCTAATTGAAGGAGTGACCGAGTGAGGGGATATCACTTGGAGAGGGGTGAACTCTAGCCTACTAAAGAAGTGTGTAAACGGTGTTGTTTCGCATGAAAAAGGAACTGATTTAGTGGAATCATTTGGTTATTTGCCAAAGTCGAGGACATGGGTTGGGGATAAGTCGAACCTCATAAAAATCGTGGACTCACTTTCTCTTTCCCTTGCTCTTTAGTTTTAGCAGACATAAACTGCGTGGATGATTTAAATTTCAATCATATATACTACGTGGCTTCGATATTAAATAAACTTAAGCTTAATTTGTTTTTGGGATTGCGGAAACTGAAAAGGACTACGTTGGTTGATCCATACTTGCAAAAACTATAAAGGAGTACGTTGATTGTTGAAACACTTAAGACCCTTTTACTGAAAGTTTATTTAACGTATAAGCTTTTGGAAAGAGTGTTGGATTTTATATTAGGCAAATTCATTACCTCAGGGCATGAATCAAACTTTCATATATACAGGGCTACAAACCAACAAAAGTTGAATATTATATTTTAGTTTGGATATTGTGTTTGATTGGTTTGGTTAATTGGTTGTTTACTTGTTTTGTTAAATAAATTGTGTGGTTGTGAATTGTATAAAGGACTTAAGTATTTGTTGTGTATAAATTTACAAGAAGTTAAGAATTCATTAAAAGAAGTAAAAGAGGTTGAGGATTCTTAAAAAGAAATAAAAGAAAATTTTTAATTCATATTCACCCCCTCTTGGGACTACACCATAGTTTTTAATTTGTATCATAGCGGGATTATAGCATATTTTAATTAGTAGCTATAGAAGGATCTATATGGCACACTTAGGCGTAGCTCCCTTTGGAGAAGGAGAATCCTCAACTAGGCCTCCCAGCTTTTGTGGTTTAAATTATACATTTTGGAAACAAAGGATAAGAATATATCCTCAAACTATGAATTGGAAAGCTTGGGAGGTTGTCACGGATGGTGACCTAATTCCCCTCAAACTAGTAGATGGAAAACAAATCCCTAAGGAGAGAAAAGACATGAATGAAATAGATCACAAAATGCTGCAAGTTAGTTCAAGTACTATCAATGCTTTATATTGTGTTTTAGATGTTAACGAATTCAATAGATTCATGGCTTGCAAAACAGCCAAAGAAATTTGAGATAAGTTAAAGGTAACCTATGAAGAAACAATAGATGTTAGAGACAATAGAATTGACATGCTAACTAGTGAATACGAAGCTTTCAAAATGAATATGGATGAAACAATCACTTGTATGTATACTAGGATCACCCATATTATAAACAATCACTCCATATTATGAATATGGAAAAACATATTCAACGTATGAAATGATTCGTAAAATTCTTAGAGGGATGCCACCAATGTGGGAACCAAAAACCACTGCCATAACCGAAGGAAGAAACTTGAAAAACACCTCGTTAGATGAACTAATAGGTTCTCTCCTTATATATGAAATGTCAATGAATGAAAGAAGTGGAAAATCCAAAGCCCAAGAATCTATAGCCTTTAAAACTTCAAACAAAAACTCTAGTGATAAGGATAAAGATGAAATGGATGAAGATGAACTAGCCTTTATATCTAAGAAACTAGCAAGAATACTAAGAAGGAAGAATAAATTCAAAATAAGAAATACATGAAAATCAAAATCTGAATTAGATGAAGAAGAAGAAGAAATTAGCAAATAGAAATCAAAAAATAAAATTCCTGCATGTTATAATTGCAACAAAGTTGGACATATAAAATGGAATGTCCACTACTTAAGAAGGATTTCAAAAAGAAAAAGGCAATGAAAGTCACTACTTGGGATAGTACAAGTAGTTTGGAATGTGAATCAAGTGACCAAGAGGTTGCTTATACTTGCTTTATAGCTTGGGACTATGAGGAAGGCTCCACATCCAAATCCTTAAATAATTCTTGTAGTGATTCATAAAATTAATCCAATGATGAGTGTATGTCATCTTATGAAGAATTACTAAATGATTTATTCAAAGTACATAAGATGCTAATCAAAGTAACTAAACAAAATACATCATTGAAAAAAAAAGAATGATGGAGTGATGAAAGAGCTAGAATCAATTAAGCTTGCTGAAGATGATAAATATTCAAAGATCAAGAAAATAAAAAATAAACATGAAGCCGTGATGAATGAGTTAGAAGCTAAAAATTTTGTTGAAAAAGAAAAAGAATTGAAAATCAAGAAATTAGAAAGCATGAATGAAAACTTGATGAAGGAGGTAGAAGACTTAAGATCTCAATCCTCTATGGAAAATGAGAAAGACTTAGATATTTTTCAATTAGAGGATAAAATTACTAAGATGTCTAAAAACCAAGAAAAGGGTAAAAATATAGAAAATTCTGAAATTTATGATCTTAAGAAAGAAATTGAGGATCAAGCCAAAATCATTTACAATTTCACTAAAGGAAAAGAAAAGGTTGACAAGATTATTGGCTCACAAAGAATGTCTCTAAATAAAGAAGGCATAGGGTTCAATGGAATTGAAAATAAAAGGAAAAAGAATCCTTACATGGGATACTTTACAAAAGCATCTAACAATTATGCTAGCACCTCCTCAAATGCTTACATTCATACCACATGCTATCTATGTAAAAAGAAAGGACATATAAAATTTCAATGTCCATTTAAGAGAAAGGGTGTGAAAACTAAACAAGTATGGAAAGTAAAAGAAACATATTTTATGAGTACCCAAGAAAGTATGGGTACCAAGATAAAAAGCTCTATATGGAAAATCTCAAAGAAGAGTTTATGAACTTATCTTAATAAAACAAATAAAAACAAAAATGAAAATTGTTGGCCTCAATTAATGAATGATACATACAAGCCTTGAATTAAAAAGCATTAAGATACATAAAGATATATGGATGTTTATATGAAATCAAAAGAAAATAAAATCTAAAGCAAATAGAGCTTATTAATAAGGAAGAGAGCTTGATAGAAAAATTGTTAACCGACTGACCACAAGCACAACCGACTGACTGAACAAATACCTTAAGGAGAAAGGATAAGTCAGCTGAATGGACAAAAGCTCAGCCAACTAACTGAAGGTAAAAATGTTGAACAAGTTCGAAATGAAATACTTAAGCAACATAAGAACAATCCAAGTAAAAGTATAGTACAATGCACATGATATGATATACTCCATGCTTATATGAATGCAATATGATACTTGTTGACTCTACAAGTCTAATTCTGTTTTGATAATGACAAATCACTTGGTATTTGATATGTGCATTGAGATTGTGAACAAGAACAATACTTAGCATGCACGAAATGATAACAAGTTGGAAGCCATGAAGAATGAAGCATACTCAACTTGGCATAATCCATGGAACTAAAAGAGTAGAAGAATGAAGATGCAAGCAACAAGTTCAAGAACGTCATAGGAATGGGTACTTAGAACTTATGTATACACATATTGCATATGATCTAATTTGAGGCTCAACATATACCCTAGAATGACCTTAGGACTCATGCATCTCATGAACATAATTAGGGGATATTTATGGACTCAAAAATATTTTTAAAACCTTGAAAAATATTTTTATAAAAGAGCCAAGAAAGAGAACAAAGTAGATTTTTTGAACTAAAATGAAAAATCTAGGATTTGGTCACTTTAGAAGATCGAACTCAACATTTAGTCATTTGAAGTTGCAACTTCAGAAGATCGAAGTTAAGCTCAGTCATCTAAAGAATTTCTTCAAAAGACCAAAGATTAAGTTCAGTCGTCCGAAGAATTATTGGTGAAACACAGAACCTGGAAGAAGCACCATAGAAGACTGAAATCAGACTTCAGTCGTCTGAACTTGACACTTCAAAAGACTGAACCCCAACTTCAGTCCTCTGACCCTGTGTCTAGGTTAATTTTTTGAAACTCTAAGGAACTTCAGTCGTCTGGGATTTAACCCTAAGTTGTTTGAACCTGTGGGAAAGTTTAAAATTTAATTTTTAATGAAAGAACATGCGAGCTAATTTTTTATCCAATGGTTAAGATTGATTCTAAGGGCAAGATACTTATATAATGAAAATCTAAACCCTAGTACCCCAACGAAGATCAACTAGAATAAGAAGAGAAGAGAAGAAAAAATTCTTTGGCATATGATTGAGCTGATTGCACGTTGAACACAACTTTGAGCACACTGCTGAAACCTTTGCCTGGGATTTCAAAGCTTGTACATTGAATATAAGCTGAGGCTATCTAGATTTGCAAAAGGCCATCTAGCAATCCTTGTGCTTTCATTTTGGTATTGAGGTTTGGTAAATCAATTTGCTCATTAGTATCTATTCTCATAGAGTTTATTTATCTAAACTGATTTGCTAGTTGATATCTATTTTTTCAAAGAGCATGTCATCACTAACTCAATTTTTGAATATTTGTTAAGAGGTTCATATTGAGTGTGCATATATTAAATCATTTTGATAAGATTATCACTTGAGAAAAGCTTTTGTTATTGATTAGATATTTTTTATTCAAGTGAGTTTTCATTCAAAGACTTGATATTTTCAATATTACAAAACTACTTGTTTGAATATCCTTAGTGTTCATAACGATATATTATTGAGGGATATTTTTTGAAAATATAACATTAGGTTTTTGATCCTTGGAAATCTTATTGTGTATATATCTATATATATATATATTCGTATATTACAAAATTTGCATTGTGGTTGAATATTTGGAAGTAAACTTCATGATTTTGATCGTTATAATATTCAAGATAAATCTTCTGATAAGATCACTGTTGATATTTGTGCATTAAAGAAGTTGAACTTGAATCATAATTTCTATAAAGATTTTACTTATATCATCAATTTTGGGAGATTTGATAAAACAAGAAATTGTGTGTTGAAGCATTTCATTCATAAAATGATTGTATAGTTTCATACATACTGAGCTTCAAGTTTCATCATATGTATATGTGATAGGTTTCAATTGTACTCACTTAGCTTTGTTAGAAGCATATCTTGAGTTGTTTGTGTAGATTTGAAAATTATATATTGTAATCACGGTTCAAGTTGTGAATTGGATGAAGAGGAAGTTGTACCTCTTGCAAGCAGCGGATGTAAGGGAAGCTCCATCCCAATTTAAGGAGTAGAGATTATAGTGGAATCCTTGAGTGGGTTGCTCAAAGTGAGCACATAGGCCGAGTTGGCTGAATCTCATAAAATTGCGTTTGCCTTCTCTTTTCCTTTGTCTTTTTATTTTCCACATTACATTTCAATATTTAGTTTGCACGTGTATGTTGAATAACCTCACATGACCTTTATAAGTAATGGGTTAAGTATAGAACTAAGGACTAATTGGTAAATAATCTAAAAGAATTTTAAAATACCCAATTCACCCCCTTTCTTGGGATTACACCTAAATCAACAATACTTGTGTATATCTTGAAATTGGTATCTTGAAATTTCTAAAGACTATGAAAATATTGAGGATTTATGGCCCACTATATTTTGAAAATCTAAGCATAATGTTATTAAGCATGATTTAGAAACATAAATTTTGATATGACTTGATTAATTCTTAACCATGTATGTTTATGATGAATCACATGGATAAATGGATAAATTTGCATCCAAATAATCGAGTATTCATGAGCTGTGCATCATGTGACATTGGCATTGGTATCTATAAAATAGATTAGTATCCATGAATATATAAATTAATATTTGAGCATGTCAAGTATAATAATATCCATGAGTATGTTGTGACATTGATATAGTATTTATATTTGATATTTGATATCCACGGGCATATACATGATATGAATGAAATGTTTGAAACATGGATGATAAACTTAGAAAGCATAATTGGTATCAAATATGAATGTATTAAATTCAGGGGGAGTATTATGACTCATTGCTTGATTTTTCCCTAAATTTTAAATGGGTATCATAAATAATTTTTTTAATTGGTATCATAATAATTTTCAATTGGTATTAAAAAATTCAGAAGTTTAATTGGAATTAGAATTAATGAAAATCTCAAATGATATTCATATACTCAAAAATATGATTTATTTTTATATCCTGCTCTTTTTGATTGATGTCAAAAGGGGAAGAAGTTTTGAGCAAAAATTAAATAAAATTTGACCTTGGTATGGAAAAATTTTGATTGCAAAATTTTGAAATTTTTGTAGCAAAGGGGCGAGAAGTATTTGACAAAGGGGGAGAAATATTTGACATTGAATGATCTAAAACTTAACATGATGTGATGAGCATGATATTGAAATTAGTATTTATATTGATCTTGAAAATACAAATATTGTTAAGTGTGTTGAGATGATGCTTATTAAAAGGGGGAGTCCTTTTAAGGCTTACTCAAAATTTTGCTCCCTGTTTGTCATCATCAAAAAGGGGGAGAGTTTGGCCTTACGAGGCTTAACATCCTATTTTGATGCTAACAAACAAGTAAAACTTAACATATTTGTTTAGTAATGATATTTCAGGACTCGTAACTATCAGGCATGAAAATGTAAGCTTATACTTCAAAGAAGGATGATCATATGAAGCATAAGGTATGAATTTCTAGAGGATATTTTAAAACTTGAAGAAAATGAGAGAAAGCTTAAAAGTATATCAAAGCTTGAAGAAAAGAAAAGCAAAACAAGAAAGACAAGAGAAAAACAAAGAAAGAAAGCTCACAAGGCAAGCATAAAGACTCAAGCGCCAAAATTGTTCAAAGTCCTATAAGTCTTTGTGTAAGAGTTTCATATTTTAAATATCTTTTGAAATATTGTTGAAGCTCTTTAAGGGTTGAATATGAACTTAGAGACCATATTTTTAAAACCCTAGAAAATGTGTTTGACAAAGTTATATTTAAATCTTTCAAATAACAAAAGGGTTTGAAAATGAAAAATGAAAGACTTTCAAAAAATTGACTAGTCAACCAACTAACCAGAAAACACTGAGATTGGCCAGCTGATTGAAAAAACATCAGAATGAATAATTGTCCGGCCGACTGATAGTTTGTACTGAGATCAGTCAACCGACTGACATGTACAGTCCACTAAACATTTTTGAAATGTGTCGAGCCAGCCGACTGGAAAATTAATAGAATTTATTTCTAACAGACAGAATGACCTCAGCCACTTGTTCGGTTGACTGACCCTGTGAAATACACTACCCAGTCACCGGTCCAGCCAACTGACTCTATGGGAATTTGAATCTTTAAACCTCAACAAAAAAATTCTAAAATCAGTTTTTCAAATATGAACATTATAAAAGCTTGATGGAAACTCCAAGTAACTTGGGGAACAAGGAAACTAATCCTAAAAAGTCTATAAATACTACCTTAATCCCAAGAAATTAACAACCAAGCAATTACACAGCAAACTTGCATTCAATCTCTCAATCTCTCTCAAAGTTCTCTATGGCTCATACTTTTGCTGGGGGAAATCATCTGAATTGCTGCTGAAACATCAACCTACGGTTCTCATACTAAGTTTTCTCAATCACAAAAGAACTTTTGGTGATCTTTACACTTGAGTTTCAATTCTATTTCATATTGGTATTTAAATTGTTGAAGTACATAGTGCTGAATTTGTACTAATCTACTATATTTAAAAGTGTTCTTGAACACAGCTACTCTTTTGTATTCTTGCAGTATTTTTAATGATTCCAAGGTATTTGGATTGTTGGTTAAACATGGGGTTATCGCTTAGAGAGGCGAGCTCTAGCCTAATTAAAGAAGTGACTAAGTGAGGGGATATCACTTGGAGAGGCAGGCTCTAGCCTACTAAAAGAGTGTGTAAACGGTGTTGTTCCATCCAGAAAAGGAACTGATTTAGTTGAATCCTTTGGTGGATTGCCAAAGGTGAGGACCTAGGCTGAGGATAATCCAAACCTCATAAAAACTGTGGTCACACTCTATCTTTCCCTTGCTCTTTATTTTTAGCACATATAAACTACGTGGATGATTTAAATTTCAATCATATATACTACATGGGTTAGACATTAAATAAACTAAAGTTTTTTTTTTTTTTTTTTTTTGGGATTATGAAAACCAAAAGGGAGTACATTGGTGAATCCATACTTTGCGGAAATCGTAAGGGAGTACGTTGATTGGTAAAACACCCAAAGACTCTTTAATTGAAAGTTATTTAACGTCTAAACTTTTGGAAAAAGTATTGGATTTTATATTATGCAAATTCATTAACCTCAGGGCATAAATCAAACTTTCATATATACAGGGCTGCAACTAACAAAAGCTGAATATTATATCTTAGTTTGGATATTGTGGTTGATTGGTATGGTTAATTGGTTGTTTACTTGATTGGTTAAGTAAATTTTGTGGTTGTGAATTGTATAAAGGACTTAAGTATTTGTTGTGTATAAATTAACAAGAAGTTAAGAATTCATTAAAAGAAGTAAAAGAAGTTGAGGATTCTTAAAAGGAATTAAAAGAAAATTTTTAAATCCAATTCACCCCCTCTTAGGACTACACCTTAATTTTCAGTACTTCTTTGTTATTTATTTATTTATTTAATTTTTTATTTTTACGATTGAGGGACTTTGAATCGCTGGATAATGAGAAGGTTGTTCTCATTAGAGAGGCGAACTCCACCTTGAATGGAGAGAGGCTTTACTTCACCTGGTAACGAAGTTAGAAAGGAAGTCCTCATATCAGGTTGTTTGAGGCAAGGATGTAGGCTGGGACCGAACCTTGTAAAAATAACAGTGGTCAACTTCTTCTTCCCTTAACTCTTTAATTTATGCAAGATATAAACTATGTGGATGATTTTATAATCTTTGAATACTTGCCGAATATTTGAGAACTTGTTGGACATTGATATTGCTGAATATTGAAGAATTTGTTGAATGAGAGGAAACAAATTTTTGGTTGAAACAAGAACATCTATTATTTGCTAATTGTATGTTGGATTAAACAATTTGGAATCACAAAAGTTTTTGAATCTTTGATTAAAACGGTTGTGGGAAAAGAGTTGGTATTTAGTCATACTATTGAAGTATATATGGTAAGATAAACTAACTTCTATTACTGAATTTTCTTTTGAAAATAGCATTGATTGTATATGAAAATCAGATTCTGAAATATTGATTAACTGAATTCATTAAAGCTTAGTTTTGTATTGTAAATTCAGATTTTACATTTATCTTCATATCTAGGACCCTTTATTGGTATAGTACAGTTGTTGCATAGAAACATTGTTTGTATAATTGTTAAAGCTTAAAATAATTAAGGGTTAAAGTAAATAGGAATTCTGCAAATAAATTTTAAATAACCCAATTCACCCCCCCTTTTGGGAATGCATCCTAATTTCAATTGGTATCAGAGAGTAGGTTGTAGTAAATCCTAACAAGTAATTACATAAAGAGTCCTATGGCACAGTTTAGGAGTATCCTCTTTTGGTGAGGCCATTCTTCATCAAGACCACCCATTTTTTGTAGTGTTAACTAGACCTTCTGGAAACAACGAATGAGGATCTTCTCACAGACCATGGACTATAAGGTATGGAAAGTAGTTGCACATGGTGAGTTGATTCCTTCCAAAAATTTAGATAGTAAAGAAGTCCCTAAAGAAGAAAAAGAATTGAATGACACACATATGAAACATCTACAAAATAATTCTAGTGCAATGAATGCACTATATTGTGCCTTAGATGCCAACAAATTCAATAGAGTTATGGGTTGTAAATCGGCTAAGGATATTTGGGACAAGTTAGAGGTTACCTATGAGGAAGATGTAGATGTCAGGGACAGTAGGATTGACATGCTCACAAGCGAGTATGAGGCCTTTAAGATGAACCTAGAAGAATCTATCACTAGTATGTACACTAGGTTCACCCACATAATAAATTCCCTTAATGCACTAGGTAAGAACAACTCTACCCAAGAGATGATTAGGAAAGTTCTTAGAGGACTTCCTTTTGTTTGGAATACACTACCATAATTGAAGGAAGAAATCCGAAAAATACTTGCCTAGATGAACTTATATGATCACTTCTCACATAAGGGATGGTGATAAATGAAAGAACCACCAAGGATAGTAAACAAAATAAAACAATAGCCCTTAAAGCCTCAAAGGAGTGCTCTAGTAAGGAAGAGGACAATGAAGTAGATGATGATGATCTAGCCCTATTTACTAGATGTTTAGGCAAATTATTTAATAAGAATAAAAGATTTGCTAGAAAATTCAGAGGGTCAAAAATAGATAAGGGTGAAACAAGTAAAAGAAACAAAAAATGAACCCCCTACTTGCTATAATTGTAAGAAAGTAGGACATATAGAACTTGATTGTCCATAGCTCAAGAAAGACACCAAGAAGAATAAAAAGAAAGCAATGAAAGCAACTTGGGATGACTCAAGCTCAAGTGCCTCTGAAAGTGAATCAAGTGATCGTAAGATTGCTAACCTGTGCTTCACGACAAGATACAATGAGGTAAATTCCTATTCAACCTCATTTTATGAAACTAGTGATGAATCTTGTAATGAATCATGTGAAAGTATGCCATCATATAGGGAAATCCAAGTTGAACTATTTTCATTACATAATATATTCATAAAACTGGCCAAGAAAAACATAGCACTAAGAGAACGAAATGAAAAACTTATGAACCAACTAGAGTTATCAAAATCAGTTGAAAAAGAAAAATACTCAACTATTGAAGAACTCATCAGTAAAATCAACTAGATGTCTCAAGAACTAGTTAACTTACAAGTCAATGGTAAAAGTGTAAAAGACTCAGAAATTCATAATCTTAAAAGTAAAATTGAGGATCAAACTAAAATAATTTACAATATTACTAGAGGAAAAGAGAACTTTGATAAACTTGTTGGAGCTCAAAGAATGTCCTAGATAAAGAAGGAATAGGTCTCAAAGGAGTTAAGAACATGAAGAAAAAGAACCTCTACATGGGGTACTTTGTAAAAGCCTCTAAAAATTATGCTAGTACATCTTCAATCAATACAAATGAACACACTACATGTTCGAATGTCCATACAAGAGAAAATATGTTAAAATTAAAAAGATATGGAGAGTGAAAACTAAAAATGAAAAAGAATTCAAAAAGACCTAAGAAGGTTTGGGACCAAAAGTGACACCATGAATCCCTTCTTGTAGGTATGCTTTAGGTCCACACCAAAAAAAAAACAAATGGTACTTGGATAGTGGTTGCTCAAGGCATATGACTAAAGAAAATTCCAAGTTCACCTCGTTGATGCTAAAGGATGGTGGTGGATATGTCACCTTTGGAGACAATGCAAAGGCAAAATTATCAGCATCAGTAAAGTCTGTAAGGAACCCTCTTTGGAGATTGATGATGTTTTATTCGTAGAAGGGTTAAAACAAAATCTACTTAGCATTATTTAATTAAGTGACATAGTTTTTGAAGTAACATTCAAAGAAAAAAAATGCATACTTGAAAACAGTGAAAAGCATAAAACCTTGTTTATTGATAATTGGGTTGATAGCATATATTGCATTAACTTTGAAACCTAATATCTCAAGAAGTTCAATGCTTCACAGTCATGAATGAAGCTAGTTTGCTGTCACATAGGAGATTAGGACATGCAAGTATGGACATGTTTTCCAAATTAGCAAAACAGAACTTAGTCATAGTTAGTCATCTAAACCTATTTGGCCCCACCAAAACTCAAAACCTAAGAGAAAAGAAATACGCATTCATCATAGTTGATGACTGCTCTAGGTTTACCTGGGTACTTTTCTTATCCTCCAAGGATGAAGCATGTAAGATGTTAATCAACTTATGCAAGAAGCTTCAAAATGAAAAGGGGTATGGTGTTCAAAACATTAGGAGTGACCGAGGTAGAGAGTTAAAAAATAAAGATGGGGAGAGTATACCCTATCCAGCAAACACGAATTCCTTTTCACAACCGTACCCTGTTATGCATAATTTCCTGAATCCTAGCTATGTCGTTCTTATCCCAGGGTTTCATCACAACTAGAAAACTCAACTAATTAGATACTAAAGGTGCATTAATTTAAAGACAATGTATTGAAAGACAATATTAAAAACATGACTTGTATTGAAATTTCTAAAACGTGACAATTTTTTAGAGCAAGGCACTAAATTCATCGGAGTAAAATCCACAGCGTAAAGATCAAATGGCAAATATAATAAAGGTACCACTCACCTAGGAACAATCTGTCGATCATCCACTAAGGTTCAATGGAAGAAACTAATCAGCATGGAAGAATTGAATGACTATCTTCATGCAGTCACACGATCTTGAGATGTGGCAGGTAGTGAAAAGGGGAGACTACATCTTCAATAATGATAAAGGGGAACCAAAAGATATAGAAGAGATGCCAACCATGGAAGAAAGGTTAGCACAATTGAATTTTAAAACAAAGAACTCTGTTTAATTGTGCTTTAAGCGATGAAGAATAAAATCGCATTTGTAGGTGCGACACTGCAAAGGCAATCTCGTACAAGCTCAAGGTAACATATGAAGGTACGTCTCAAGAAAAAAAAATCTAAAATTTATATGTTAGTGAAAGAATATGAAATGTTTAAAATGGATGAAGGGGAATCAATCACCTCCGTGTTTACTCATTTTACTCTCATAAAAAATGGATTGAAAGCACTTGGTAGGGATTACTCTATAGAAGATAATGTGCAGAAAGTTCTTCGATAATTACCATAGTCATGGCATGCCAAATGAACAACAATCAAAGAATCAAAGGATCTCTCCAAGGTAACCCTAGATGAGTTGATCGGGTCCCTCATGGCCTATGTGATCAAAAAGAAGAATGCAACACTTGAGCAAGAAAAGCCCAAAAAGTCAATTGGTATCACCTTAAAATCAACAACCTAGAAAGAAATAGTTAAGGAAGAGGAGGGTGATGGTGAAGATGAAGTTGCTCTATTCAAAAGAAGATTCAAAAGATTTCAACAGAACAAGAAGATTGAAAAGCGAAGAGAAAAGGGGGAAGCTAGTAAAAATAATAGCATGAAATGATATAATTGCAAGAAGGTCGAGCATAAGATGGTCGATTGTCCTCAATTCAAAAACAAAGGCAACTATCGAAAGGGAGACAACAAAAAGTACAAAGCCATGAATGCAACTAGGTGGGATGAATTAAATGGATGTTCGACAGATGAAGAATATTGACCTTATAAGTCATACCATGGTTTGATTATGACAAATACTCCGGTATTTAATATCTATCAAGTTTATGTGTAGGTTTATATTAGTAAGATTGTATGATGGCACATGTTATCTTGAAGCAAAAGAAGACCTAGAAGATCCACTTGTTGTAATTTTATATTATGTTTTATTTGAGTCTGTAATAGTAAAATAGGAAAGGTCTATAATAATTAATGCATATCATGCATGTAGGAATTGATAAACTCAAAGACCTTAGAAAGACCCTAGGTCTTTGCACTTACACTTAAGTTAGTCCCCAAAATCACATATACTATCAGGGGAAACAATTGAATTGAAATAGGACTTAAAGGATTAAAGTAGTAAGGTTTCGGGCGATCAAACCTTGGTGTTCAAAACACCTCGATCAACTGAACCATTGAATGGTCAAAAATTTGACCTGACTTTGGGCGACCAAACTCAAATGAATTGAGTGTCCACGGTCGACCGAACTCAAGCCTTACTTTTTCCAACAACTTGGGCGCCCAATTTTCACATTCAAAATAACCCCGGGCGACCAAATGTTCTAGTTCAGCAGATCGAACTTGATACTAGGTGAACAAACCTCAGAAAGATTGGAAAATCGCCTTGGTCAGCAAACTGAACCCTTATTCAAGAACCCAAAGTTCAAATTTTACTTTTTCTGTTGTGACTGTTCAAGCGAAACTCTCGGGTTGGTTTAAATTTTACCCAGATAGTTGGGGTTAAATTGGGTTAATTTTTTTAAACACATTTAAAATAAATTTAATTATTCCCTATGTATCCCAACGGTTATAATTTAGGCCTTCTCTATATGTATGGATTCATTTGTTCAAATTAGCAAGTAATTAGCAATTTGATTAGCAAAAAATTCTCTATATTTTTTAGAACTCTTTTACAAAATACAAAACATATACTCTTTCATACACTCATTCCTTTGCTAAACTAAATCTTGTGAGAGTTATTTAAGTGATTATACGTTGTTCTATTGTGCTAGGGAATTCTCATTGTATTATGCATTTGATTTTTCATATTGAGACTTGAGCATAAGATTTTTCCCTAGATTTTATTTCATAAACCAATGTGTGAAAAAATCTTATAGCTAGTGAGTCTTTGCATCTTCGTTGCAAGACTCATTAAGCTTGTATTTTTGTGTATGCAAAAATATTTCACAAGCTTACTTTTGAATATCTCTTTGTGTTTGATTATTGAGAAAATATTTTTGAGATACTTTTATTACTCTTGGTAGAAATCTTTGAAACCATAAACTGTGATTGAGTTTTTCATCTATACATAGTTTCAAAGATTAGCTTGTTAATACACTTTTGTGTATGATTGAATATAGACATTACTCTGAGTGTCGTTTGCACACATATACATCTGATCTTATAGTTCATACATTATTGGTGTGCATTGATTCTTACTAGTACAAATCTGCTTGATTGAGAAGCAAATATTTTGTACACATTTTGTATTGTGATTATGTTGTATTCCAGGCATGGGTTGAGGGGGCGTTGATCCAATCCAAAAGGATTGGTTGTAAAAGGTTGAGGTCAACCCTGTGTTAATTTGACCTGGTTTGTTTTACGTTGCCACTTCACCCATGAAGTGAGCCTTAGTGTAATCCTTGTGTTTGTGAGCTAAGGCGAGGACATAGGTAGTTTACTGAACCTCGATAACATATCTAGTGTTATCTCTCTTTACCTGCTTTACCTTGCATGTGTAATTAGCTTACTTGTGTAATTTAATTTCAGCATATATATATATATTGATTTATTTTATATCTACACTAGATTGACCCTAAGGTTGTGTAATACTACTGCTAGTTAATTGACCTAGGGGAGAAATTTTAAATTACCAATTCATGCCCCCCTCTTGGAATTACAGTAAAGCTAACAATTGGTATCAAAGCCTAATAGCTTAGACTTAAACATTTTTCTGCAAAAAATCTAGATGGCTCATAACACTGTAACCCTTTTCTTAGAGGGACCCTCTTCCACACATCCTCCTAATTTTAATGGTGTCAATTACACCTTCTGGAAACAAAGGATGCGTATTTACCTTCAAAATATTGGCTGGAAGGTGTGGAGAGTTGTCTCTAAGGAAAACTATGTTCCTATGAAAACTGAAGGTGAAACTAGAGTTCCTATGATTGAAAAGGAATATACTGTTGATGATATCAAAGCTCTTAGTATAAATGCTACTACAATGAATAATATCTTCTATAGAGTTGATGTTAATGAATTTTATAGAGTTATGGCATGTTCTAATGCAAAGGAGATATGGGATACGTTAGAGGTCACATATAAGGGTACTAGAGATGTAAAGGATAGTAGGATTGATATGTTGATCAGTGAGTCTAAAGCATTTAGGATGAACACTAGTGAGTCCATATAGAGCATGTACACTAGATTCACACATATTATTAATTCTCTACATGCATTAGGTAAGACCTATCCCACATATAAAATGATCAGAAAAATCCTTAGGGGTTTGCCTCATGTTTGGAAAGCAAAGGCTATGGCCATATCTAAGGGTAAAGACCTTATGGCTATGTCACTAGATGAACTGATAGGTTCACTTATCACTTATGAGTTAGCTATTAATGAGAGACTAAATGAGCACAATAGAATGAGAAAAGTGACTGCATTTCAAGCTTCTACTAATTCATCTAGTGAGTGTAGTGAACCTGAATCTAGAGATGACATGGTTATGCTTACTAGGAAAATCAGCAGGTTCTTCAGGAAGAACAGCAGGCCATATAGAAAATTTAGAAATGCAGTATTTGAGAAGGGAGAGCCTAGTTAAAGAAAAAAAAATCCAAGGCTCCCACGTGCTACAATTGCAACAAGGTCGGGCATATCAAACCTGATTGCCCGTTGCTGAAAAAGGAGTCTAAGAAAAAGAAGAAAGCCATGAAAGCAGGCACCTCGTGGGATAGAAAAAATAGCAGTGATTCATATTTAGATTGCAGCGACTCTGAGATTGCTAACTTGTGCCTAATGGAACGGGATGACGAGGTATTGTCCTCCTCTTCCTTATCTTCATATTTTTTTGATGATGATTGTGATTCTAATAGCATGTTTACTTTTAAAGAATTGCAATATGAATATATTTGTGTATCTAAATTACTAAGAAAAATGATAAAGGAAAATGATGTTTTGAAAAAGAAATGTGAAAATTGGTCAAAACTATTTGAAATTGCAAATAATTCTCATGCCTCTATTCTTAAAGAAAAAGATTTGAAAATTGCTGAGCTTGAGAGAAATTTGGAGGATAGCTCCAAAATTGTTTATAATTTTTTTGAGGGCCAACGTAATTTTAAAAAACTTATTGGGGCCCAAAGAAACTCTCTTAGAAAATAAGGTCTTGGATTTAATGATATTGAAAATATAAGATGACCTAATCCGTATTTAGGACATTTCACTCGAGAATCAAAATCCCAAATTCCACCTAAAGATTGTCGGTGTCAGATTATATGTTTTAAATGTAAACAAATTGATCATATTCAGTTTGACTATCCACTTAGAAATACACATGTAAGAATTAAAAGGGTGTGGAGAGTCAACAGTGGACCCAAGAGAATTTGGGGACCAGCGTGAGTTACTTAGATTTTTTGCAGGTGCATTTGAGATCGTCCTCATCCAAGGACAAGTGGTACTTGGATAGTGACTGCTCACGGCATATGACCGACAACAATGCCAGGTTTGCATCCATCACTCCCAAGGATAGAGGGTACATGACATTCAAGCATAATGCAAACGATAGAATCATCGGTGTAGGTAAGGTTGGTAAGGATCCTTCCCTGGTTATTGATGGTTTGAAACATTTTGTTGAGTACTAGTCAATTATGTGATAAAGGGTATAAAGTATCTTTTGAAAATGATAAATGCATTTTTAAGAGTAAATCTGATAACAAAGTACTATTTACTGCTAAACGTCATGAAAATGTGTAAAAAATTAGTTTTGATAATTTAGCTTCTCAACAAGTTACATGTTTTTCAGTAATAAATGAAGCTAGTTGGTTGTAGCATAGATGGTTAGGACATGCTAGTATGGATCTTTTGTCAAAATTTGTGAAAAAAGATTTAGTCAATGGTTTGCCAAAAACATAGCTTGTAAAGGATAAAATTTGCAATGCATGTCAAATGGGTAAGCAAATTAAATCAAGTTTTAGGAAAAATAAATTCATATCCACCACTAGACCACTTGAAATTCTACACTTAGATTTATTTGGTCCTAATCATGTTCAAAGTCTAGGTGGAAAATTGTATGTCTTTGTTATTGTGGATGATTATTCTAGGTTCACATGGGTGTTGTTTCTCTCTCATAAAGATGAATCATGTAAACAATTCACTAAACTAAGTAGAAGAATTTAGAATGAAAAAGGCTACAAAATCACACACATAAGAAGTGATAGGGGAACTGAATTCAAAAATGATGGCATAGAAAACTATTCACTTAGAGGGCATTTCACATAATTTTTCTGTACCTAAGACCCCACAAAAAAACGAAGTTGTAGAAAGAAAGAATAGGTCCATGCAAGAAATGGGTAGGACAATGCTAAATGAACATAAATTATCCAAATATTTTTAGGCCAAAGCAGTGAACACTGCTTGTTATCTAATGAACAGAGTATTAATCAGATCCTCACTTAATAAGACTCCATATGAATTGTGGAACAACCATAGACCTAACATTTCCTATTTTCATGTCTTTGATTGTAAGTGCTTTGTGCTTAGAGATAATGAACACTTAGGGAAATTGGACTCCAAGTCTAATGAAGGTATTTTCCAAGACTACTCACTTAGTAGTAAAGCATATAGAATTTTTAATAAAAGAATGTTAACTGTTATTGAATATATTTGTATTATGTTTGATGAATCTAATCCATTTTCTAAAAGAGATAATCAAGATGATATTGATATTAGAAAGGAACTAAATAAGCTATCTAGTGAAAATAATGTGGACAAAAATTCAGAAATAAATGATAAATCAATTAAAGAAAATAAAGTAGAAATTGAGGTTCATGAACTGCCTAGGGATTGGAAATTCATTAGGAACGATCAAATTATAGGTGAACCTTCACATGGTGTAGCCACTCGATCTTCCTTAAGAAACCCAATGAGTAATTTTGCATTTCTTTCCCAAGAAGAACCCAAAAATATTAAAGAAACCATAGAGGATGAGTCTTGGGTAATGTCTATGCACGAAGAGCTTAACCAATTTGAAAGAAGCAAAGTGTGGACCCTAGTTCCTAGGCCCGATGATCATACCATTATTGGAGATAAATAAGTTTATAGGAATAAAAAGGATGATAATGGGGTAGTATCTAGAAATAAAGTTATACTAGTTGCCCAGGAATATAATAAGGAAGAAGGGATAGATTTTGAGGAAACTTATGCTCCCGTAGCTAGAATGGAAGTCATTCATATGTTGCTTGCTTATGCCGCTTTTAAGAACTTTAAATTGTATCAAATGGATGTTAAAAATGTCTTCTTAAATGGCTACATAAATGAAGAAGTGTACGTAGAACAACCTCGCAGTTTTAAAAATCATAAGTATCCTAGTCATGTATACCTATTGTCCAAAGCCTTGTATGGATTGAAACAAGTTCCTAGAGCTTGGTATGAGAGGTTTAATGGTTTTCCATTAGAAAATGGGTTTACCCATGGCAAAATTGACACTACACTTTTCATCAAATCTAAAAATGATGATATGCTCCTTGTTCAAATTTATGTTGATATTATTTTTGGAGCAACAAATGATGATTTGTGTAACGGGTTTGCCAAATGCATGCAAAGTGAATTTGAGATGAGCATGATGGGTGAACTGAGTTTCTTCTTACGGCTTCAAATTAAACAGGCTAAATATGAGACTTTCATTTGCCAATCTAAATACGTTAGGGACTTGCTAAAGAAATTTAATATGCAAGATGGTAAAATTCTTAGTACTCCTATAAGTTCTTCCACCAAACTTGATAAATATAAGCAAGGCATCCCTATTGATGCGAAATTATATCATGGCATGATTGGTAGTCTCCTATACCGTAGAGCTAGTCAACCTGATATAATGATTAGTGTGTGCATGTGTACCAGGTTTTAGGCCGCTCGTAAGGAGTCTCATCAATTAGCCATGAAAAGAATACTTATGTACCTAGTTGGAACTATAAAATTAGGCTTATGGTACCCTAAGCATGTGATATTTGAGACTTTTAGTTATACTGATGCTAACTTTACCGGTAGTAAGATTGATAGGAAGAGTACTAGCGACACTTGTCACTATTTAGAAAAAAATTTTGTTTCTTGGTTCTCCAAGAAACAGAACTCTGTTGCCTTATCCATAGCCGAAGCTGAATATATTGCGACTGTAAATTGTTGTACTCAAACGCTTTATATGAAACAACAACTTATGGATTTTGGATTGCACTATGATACGGTTCCGATTAAATGTGATAATACTAGTGCAATTAACATTTCAAAGAATCCTATCTCACATTCGCGAACCAAACATATTGAGATTAGACGTCATTTCATTGGTGATCATGTAGAGAAAGGGGATATGGCACTTGAGTTTGTATGCATAAATGAGCAGTGGGTTGATATTTTTACTAAACCTCTTTAGGAAGATAGGCTTATACAAATTAGATGAGAGCTAGGTCTAATGCATAGTAGAGAGACCATATAGAAATTTGATAGAACACACAAACTTAGGGGGAGCTTCTTATCATAGAAAATATATGGCTCTAAAAACCTTAAATCTATCATTGCTTTGTACTTTATGAATATGTTTGTGGCTTGCAATGCATGGCTATCATATCTCTAGCGTGTTGATAGTTGTATTTATATTTTATGTTTTTGATCATACTAGACTGTTTAAGTTGCTAGTTGTGGATAAATTGTGAACTTAAGCTCAAATCAGGTCATTTTTATACAGTTATTTTATGGAAATGTTCTATTTTCAAACGGCATGATGCCTAATTTTTTAAAAATCTTCCCAACCATATCTTGTATTTAAATGATTCATACTCAATGCCTTGTTCATATACTTTAAATTTATGGCCCTTTTTGTTGTTGCCAAAAGTGGGAAAAGAGGCAAATTGGGTACTTGGGATATGTGTTTAAAATTTGAAAGCTTTAAATTTCTCATTATGTATACTGTTAGGGGGAGCCTTTCTTGGCTATACCCACTTTTGCATGATGTGTTGGTCATCATCAAAAAGGGGGAGAATGTTGATGTTGACTTTACGAGTCCTTCCCATTTTGATTATGAAGAATCCAATTGTTCTTACTTGTGCACTGAGCTTTTGAAACAGGATCATCCTTTGTGTGCACTGAGGGTTGGAACACAAGAAGTCATAAGGAACGCAAAGACCACATCACATATAACATTTGAAGAGCAAAGAGATTGAGGATAAAAAAGAATGAAGACCATTTCATTATTGTGTTTGCATTTATTCATTTGGGTTTGTAATATTTAATATGGTCTGTAATAGTGTATCGTCATGCATGTAAGGACTTATAAGCTCAAGACCATCGAGTGACCTTAGGGCAGGTCAATTGACACCGAATTTTTTCAGCAAGCAAAATGACCTTAGGAACACCCTAGGTCCGAGCACTTACATGTAAAATAGTCCCCAAGATCGCATATAATATCAGGGGAATAAATTGAATAAAATTAGGGCTTAAAGGGTAAAAATAGTGAGGCCTCGAGTGATCGAACTATAGTGTTCAAAACACTTCAGGCGACCAAACCGTTGACAAGTAAGAATGTTGACTTGGTTTCGGGCGACCGAACCATTGTGACTGTTGTGTCCACGGGTGACCAAACCATTACTTTGACTTTTCCCACCAGCTCATCAGCCCAAACTTATACATTCAAGATATCCTCGGGCACCCGAACATATGAGTTCGACAAACCAAACTCAATACTGGGCGACCGAACCATGGTCTTCGGAAATCGCCTTCGGTTTAGCAGACCGAACCCTTTCTTAGGCGACCGAACTTCAAAATTAATTTTTTTCATTGTGTCTGTTTGGGCGACCGAACCAAGCGTCAGGCTCCCAAAACTCTTGGGTTGAAATAATATTTGTGGTAACACGGGGTTATTTGGGTTAAACTGGTTTAAAACTTTTTTAATATTCCCCATTGTGTCCCAATGATCGCTTTTTGAGTCCAACCTATATATATATATATATATATATATATATATCATTTCATTTGTCTCAATTAGTGATGATTAGAAAAAAGTGATTAAGGAATTCTCAATTTTTTCATAGCACTTTTTGCTACATCTTTCACATTCCAAGCATATATTTCAAAATATCACTTAGATACTCACTAGCAAACATCCTTTTGAAAATAGAGAGTTGGTGTTATTCATTTCCCTCTCTTGCAAATCAATTGCAAGATTGAAGGGAGTTTGTTTGTGCTCATTGTATACATTTTTATACATTACTTTCTTGGAAAATACTCTCAAATATTCATACATTTTTGAAAACCTTTTTTGAGAGTTCTTGCTTGGTTGATCTTTCCCATAATATTTCATATATAAATATATAAAAATAGAAGGATCTTGTTAAGACTAATCAGTGAGATTTTCTTCAAAATGGACTTGGGAATGAAAGAGAGAAACTTTGGGAGAGTGGAGATATATGGTCAGTTGACTAAGGTGTGAAAAGTTAGGGTTTTTATGAATAGTAATTACTTATACCACCACAAGTCAGTTTGTTGTGCTTGATGAGTCAGTCGCTTGACCTGTGTATGTCTTCAAACATTCACAAGTCAGTAGTGAGTCAATTGGCTGCACCTAAAGGAGTCAGTCACCTAATCAACCTGAACTTGAAAGACTAGTAAGTAAGAGAGTGTCCAGTAATTTAAGGATAAGTTGTCAGTAGCTTGACCTTCAGTGTTTTGACTTGCTTACTAAACCACTAATCAAATTTTCTTTCTCAAATTACTTCTCTACTATGTAATAGACCTAATTGTCATCATATAGAGATGAATCTATCCTTAGAAAGAGGTTTTGTAAAAATATCTGCCCATTTTTCATCCATATTTACGAATTTAAGAATAATGTCTTCTTCTTGCACTTGATCTCTCAAAAAACGATGTCTAATGTCAATATGCTTTGTCCTGGAGTGAGAAATGGAATTTTTGTAAATATTGATGGAACTATTATTATCACATTTAATTGGTACAATTAATATCCCAAATTAAAATTTTTTAACTATTGTTTCATATATAGAGTTTGTGAACAACAGCTACCTGCTGTCACGTACTCTGCTTCAGTAGTGGACAATGCCGTAGAATTTAGTTTCTTGGAGAACCAAAGAATCAGAGATCATCCTAGGAAGTGGCAAGTTTCACTTATACTTTTTCAGTTAATTTTACATCGTACATGATTCACATCCAAATATCTAATCATCTTGAAGCCTGTAACTTTAGGATACCATAGACCTTAGTCGATTGTACCTATCAAACACCTCAAGATCCTCTTGAGTGCTATTTGAAGGGATTTGTTAGGAGTTGCTTGAAACCGAATGCACATCCAAATTGATCTTACAAACTTCTATTCTTTAGGCAATTCAGATTGATCTTGAGCGTTTTCATTTAATGATGTGTTGGATTCCTCACTCTCATGTTTTACTTCTTGACTTGCTAGATCTTTTAAGCTTTGTTTAACTTCAACTTCATCAAAAGCTACATGAATTGATTCTATGACTGAATGAGTCCTTTTGTTGTAGACTCTAAAAGCTTTGATATTCAGCATATATCCTAAGAAGATTCCTTCATCTGATTTTGTATAAAATTTTCCTAAGTCCTCTTTATCATTCAACACAAAACACTTACATCCAAATACATGGAAGTAAGATATGTTTGGTCATCTACCTTTCCAAAGTTCATAGGGGTTCTTTTCTAGGCTTGTCATAAGGGAGACTCCATTCATCACATAACATGTCGTGTTTACCGCTTTAGCCCAAAAGTACATAAGTAGGTTATGCTTATTTAGCATGGTCCTAGCCATTTCCTAAAGTGACCTATTCTTCCTTTCAACAACTCCATTTTGTTGAGGAGTATAAGGTGCCAAAAATTTTTGAGTTATTCCATATTCATCACAAAATTTCTCAACATCTTTATTTTTGAATTCTATACCTTGATCACTTCTGATGTTTAGAACTCTGTACCCTTTTTCATTTTGAATTCTCATGCATAAGTTGATTAGCATCTTACACATTTCGTTCTTGGAGGATAAGAAAAGTGCCCAAACAAACTTAGAGTAGTCATCAACAATGACAAATGCGCATTGCTTTCCCCCTAGGCTTTGTGTTCTGGTGGGGCCAAACAAGTCTAAATGAATGAGTTCTAAAGGCCAACCAGTGGAGATGTGCTTCTTCTTTTTAAAGCTTGTCTTGAAGTGATTCCCAAGTTGACAAGCATCATATACTTTGTATTTTACAAGCTTAGTGCTAGGTAGACCCTTGGCTAAGATAATTTTTGCTAATTTGGACAACAGGTCCATACTAGTGTGTATCAGTCTCCTATGCCACAACCAGCTGGCTTAGTTCAAGACTGTTAAGCATGTGACTTCCTGAGATGTCAGATTTTCAAAATTAATGTCGTATACGGTGTCAACCCTATTTGTTAGAATTGGTGTATTCCCAAGACGGGGGGTGAATTGGAATTTAAAACTTTTTCTCTTAGGTTAATTTATCCAACAATAGTATATACACAACCTAGGGTCAGTCTATTCAATTTCCAAATGTGTAGATAAATATAATGTAGAAATTAAGTCATACGCATCATTCACCCATAACATACATGTGCGGTAAATATAAAGTGCGGAAATGTAAATGAACACACGATATGTTATCAGGGTTCGGCCAACTATGCCTACGTCCCCGCCTCTAGCTCGCAAGTTGGAGGATTCCACTAATAGCTCACTTAAAGGTGGAGCGGCCCCATTTACAATCAGTTCAAATTAATACAGGGCTGACCTCAACCTACAGCCTTAACAGGACGACGCACCTAGCTTTCCTAACCGGGTCTAAGCCAATCCGGAACTATTCCAGGACTAGTCTCCCTCTTCAGGCCCGTGCCTGGAAATACAACCCAAGTGTATTACAATCAAATGGTACAGTCATTGTGCTTTCGTGTAAAGCAGATATGTACCCAGATGCGTGCAATAACATACACCACAATATGATTTAATATGTAAGCTCGATGTGGTCTAAATGGTTCAACTCTCAAAGGTATTTTCTATATGTGTAATGAGTATGTGAGAGTGGCAAACAAGCAATATTTGTATCACACAATATTCAACAAATAAGTTCACACAAAGATGTCAAGTCTCCAGTATTTCAATCAGCAAGATAACTCAAGCATGTAAGTATTAAATGATGTATATGCTTGGTTTGTAAAGATGTGTAATCTTTGTATTCAGCAAATAATATATGAGTGAATGAATATTGCTACGAAGACCACTATCAATTAAATAAATATCTCTTCAAATGTATTTATTCAATATAAAGCACACTAGATATTTAAAGATGATTTTGAAAAGATTTGGCAAACAAAGTACTATACGATCTTCTCAGGATATTGCAATGAAGGTGCAAGCTAGGAAGATCTAACAAAGTTTTCTTAGGATAGACTTATCAACAAAGTCCCCTAAGAATCCTTAGGTTTCGCTCTCAAATAAAATTATGTCAAGCAAATAAAACAAGGAGAGCAAAACTTACCAAACACACACTCTATCCACTTTCAAATGATGTAGATGATAATAAAAGGTAAGCTTAAGTGAATGAGGCCCAAAAATGAGTAGTATAGGGTTTTTATTTTTCAGAGAATTCTTCCCTAATCAAGGTGGCTAATCACCCATAAATTTCTCAAATGAACTCATATATATAGGCATGGGAGAAAATATAACCGTTGGGGACCTATTAGGGATTGTTGGAAAAGTTTAATGACACTTAAACCAATTTAACCCTGTTTAAAATTATTAACCGCGGTAAAAAAATAGGAGCAACCCGAGAGGTTCGGTCGACAAGAAATGTCTCGGTCGACCAAGATTCAAGTGGTACAGTCAACCAGGGGTATTTTGAACTGAGTGGTCGGTCGACCAGGGCAAGGCAATTTTCCAAATTTCTGAGGTTCGGTCGACCAGGCCATTTTGAACTGGCTGGATCGGTCAACCAGACCGCTGGGAATTCTCTCGAGGAACCTCGGTCGACCAGGTCGTAGGAGTACAAAAGTGGTCGGTCGACCGGGAGGTCAAAATGTTGACTTCCAGGTGGTTTGGTCGACCGGGGTCAAATGAACTGTAAGGGCTCAATTGACTAGATGGTCAACTATTGACCCAAGAGGGTTTCGATCGACCAGGGCCTTTTGAACTACCTTTGCTGGTCGACCGGGTGGTCAAACTTTGACCCAAGGTGTCCCGGTCGACTAGGCCAAAATGAACTGGCTTGGCTGGTCGACCGAAAGTGCATCATGTGTGCATTTCGGTCCCGTATTGAAGCAAACAAACCCTATTCAAGTGCCTAACAAATATATGTGAAAGTGTGAGTGTCCTAGGGGCACTTGGTGTCCAATTTGAAGACACTGAAAAAGTCCAGTGTCGGTCGACCGAAGGGTACACCCTAGGGTTTTCTAATGTCCTTTCTCATTTATGATTTGGTTTGAGCTTACGTAGTAAATCATACATGTGATGTGTGTGTGAGCTTATTACAAACCAAATACCTACTTAATATTACAGACCAATATAAATATATTACAATGCTGAATTATATATTGATCTTCAAGCTTTTCTTGCTTTGTGCATATCTTGATCTTATTACCCTTAGTTCCTGCACAAAACCTCAAACGCTCATTAGATATAATGAGTATTTGTCATAATCAAAACCGGGCGTGACCAATAAGGTCAACAATAACAAACCGTAGAATTGGGGCAGTAATGACATCCTCCCGCGCTTTATCATGAAATTAAGCTCTTCATCAGGCAAAATAGTGGAAGAGGATGCAGTGGCATATTCAAGATGCAAAAAGTCCATTATCATACACGAGGCAGGTGCAGTCATACTTATGTTGTTGTTTTTTTTTTTCTTTTTTCAAAACTGAATTTTGTTTTCTTTTTTTCGATTTTCGTATTTTTTTCTTTTTTATTTTTTCATAAGACTAATTAAAATGAAAAGAAAAATGCTAATTTGAGACTAAGATCAACTTTCCCCGGCAACTGTGCCAAAAACTTGACTCACTCGAAAAATAAAGAACTCGAAAGCTATCCAAAGTATAAGAGTTATTTCGTATAATATTCAACCCAAGGGCTAGATCATCTCCTCAGGGAATGCATTTTAATCACAAATTTCAAATTTTCCCAATCAAAAATAAAAAGTTACTGAACTTAGTTCAGATTCGAGATTTTCAAGGTTGGTTGAGACTTATATTGACAAATTAAATGAAGATGCAAATTAAAACCCTAAAACTTAGCATGCATGGAATCAAAGAGCAAGAATGGAAACCCTAATCTACTCAAGGAAACATCGGAACACGCGTTAATTAAATATGGTAACTTAGAATACGAAATTAAAACACGCAATGGAGACTCAATCAAATTCAACACACACACTAAAAATCGAACCTTTAACAAAATGAAAAATTCAAACTAAAATTAATCATTAAAAACTTAAATGATAACATAACACAATAAAAACACATACTTCATATTTTATTCTTTTTATTTTTATCTTAGAACTGAACCAGACCTCATTAGATTATAAATAAGTAAATATTGCAATAAGGATAAAAAGCCTAATTCAATACTCCTATAAAAATTCATACTTCAATGAAAATTCTAAACAATAATCAAAGTCTAAAGCAAACTTTAATAAAATTCAATACTATTTAAATCAATACTCAATCAAACAATAATAATAAAAGGAAAAAGAAAAGTTGAGAGAGAGTAAAAGAGAGGGAGAGAGAGAGAGAGAGAAGAGTTGGAGAGAAAGGAGAGTTGTAGAGAGCTCTCAGGTTGCAGCTGTTTTCTGCTAGTGCGGTGGCTAGGTGTTGGCTGCTGGTGCTACGGTGGACCGGTGGTGCTACGATGGCTAGAAGTTCTGGTGCAGTGGCTGGGAGTCAGAGGTAGCTCAGCTGCTTGTTGTGGTGGCTGAGAGGCAGAGGAGCTCAGTTGCTTGTAGTGGTGGCCGAGAGCTAGAGTGGATGGCTGGCTGCTGGTATTGTGGTTGCAGCAATTGGGGCAACCGAAAGGGGGAGTTAAAGGAGAAGAGTAGGGAAGATTGGGGGAGAGAAAGTAAGATTGAAAGAGAGGGAGAGGAACTGAGAGTCAGAGAGAGTAAAAGATAAAGAGGAAGAACAGGGAAAGAGAACAAGAGAGAAAATAGAGAGCGAGTTTGAGAGAGAAGGAAATAGGGATCAAGGGGAAAGAGGAAAAAGAAAAGAAAAGAGAAGAAAAGAGTGTTGGCTATGTGTGCGCAAAATGGAGGCATTTTAAAGACAAGAGTAAGTGAAGCCCTAAGACTCGGATGGCATGCTCTGTTTTCAAAGATCTAACAGGGCCTGCATGGCCGGGTCACATCAAGCAGCTTTATTATATATTTTTTCTTTTTTTCCTTTCTTTCCTCTCCGCAAACACGGCCTATTTTGACCTTTCTAGAACCCGTTTCTCTTGAAACTCAAAACACAGAAGTTGTAGATAATCCTCTCATATTTCTCTAGAAATTCAAATCATCTCGATTAAAGCTCGTATGGGAAAGTTATGTATGAATTACAAACTAGTGTCGGTTTTGGCTCTCGGGAATTTTCCTGCAATAAAGAATTGCCAAAAATTCATAAATTATTAAATAAAACTCATAAATTATAAATAAGGAACTTTTTTAAAATGTTGAACGTAATTAGATATTTAATTAAAAATATAACCCCTAATGACCGGATTAAGATGCCTAATTACGCAATTGTAGCGCGTAATCACTATTTCATTGCTTTATGGTTAAGAAACTCAAAACTCTCTCTCTCGCTCTTTCTCTCACTCTCTCTCTCTCTCTCTCTAGAATCAACGAACTCTCTCTCTCTTTCCCTCTCTCTTTGATCCTCCGCTATTTGTCACCTGAATCCACGATCCGACGTTATTACGTGGATCAAGGGGAAAACCTCTATGATTATAGCGGATCAGGTCTTCGTTTTGAGGATTTCCATGTTTCATCCGGAAATCGAGGTAAGAGTCTAAGTTTGTTTTTAGTTCGGTAGATCTGTAGTAAATAGAATTGTGTTGAAGTACTATTCTGTGGTTTAAAGGTTCTCCAAACTCGGTTCGATGTTTTGGAGCCGTATGGTTCGTATTTCGGAGTTCATGCAAAGGTAAGGGGATTTGTTTACATCATTCTTTTTAGAAAAATAAACCACTAAAAATTTAGCTTATGTTTATATGCACATATTGACTGCTTATTTGCAAAGCTTTACGAGGTAAAAATGTATGTTTTTACAATTTCACGATTTTGGAAAAAATGAGGGTTTTGGCATATGATCTCCAAACTTTTCAAAATTTATTTATTTGCATAAAACTTAATGAAGGAGATTCTTGAACCCCTTGTCTTATGTTTAAATGTTATTTTTAAAGTTATATACTATATATAGAGCATTTTTTATCAAATGAGTATGGCATATGATATGAAATGGAATATACTGAATTGTTATACACGTATATGAACTATGGGAACTGAAATTCCATTTTGCTATCTGAAAATTTGGAAAACAGGTGCACATTATATACAGAGCTTTATATGTGAAAAGGGTTAAACCGAGAGTGTGTGTGCCGGTTTATACCATAGTATGAATGAGTTAGTTTGTGAAAAATACTGGAACTGTACAAGTGATTTGTGAATTTGAAACAAATTAATTCATTTTATTATAAATTGTATAAATGATATTGGAACCCCAGCTTGTTACTATGAGAGCCTTAAAAAACTCAATGTTATATGAGAGCCTTAAAAAGCTCAAAGATATATGAAGCCTTAAAAAGCTTAAGCGTGGTTTCATTGCTATATTCTGGATACAGTGCAACCACTCACTTGATTTTTAGTGTGGGTATTGAGATGGTCGGCTGGGTAGGTGTGTGCCATTGGTGGATTAATGGACGAGGTGGATTCAGTCAGACTATAGTAAATCGCACAACCTATGCCAAGGGGTAGTGATGGCATTAGTTATGAAGTTTCTAAGCTGGACGATGTTCTAAATATGCATATACATGATTTAAAATCTAAAATTGGCAATGTCACAAGTTTAAGTACCAAGAGGAGGGATTGTACAGTGTATGGGCCTGTACCCTACCCTAACCTCATGAACTTTCACTTGCTATGATGCTAAACCATCTATTGTAGGAATATCCATATATATATATATATATATATATATATATATATATATATCTTCTATGTTACAGTATTGAGAATATGCTATACATGTAACTACTTTCAACTGAACTAAACACATGTTGTCACACACTGATGTAATATCTTCTACCTTGCTGAGAAGTTTCTCACCACAACATACAACCTTTGTTTTAGGTCCTGCAGGACATCGGTCCTAGTTGCTAGAGGGACTTGGAGTGTCATATTGTGTATAGATTACGTAAGTGTTTTGTATATATAATAAACTTAGTTCAGAATGTCTTTTTGGGAAATTGTAAGAACAGGTCATGTTTTAAGCACAATCGTATGTATATGAGGATGCAGTTAGAAACTTTAGTTATATGTTATAGATTCCATATGAATGTTATGCTTTTCACTATGCATGAGATTTCAGATCAGTATGAAACACCCATATGTCCTTATTCAAGGTGGGTTGTATATGTATGTTTATTAGAGATAGGTGTATTATATAGGTGTAGTAGCACTTTGAGGCCATATAAAGGCCCAAGGCGTTACATCATCTACATCTTCACTAGAGGCAAGGACAACTTTTATAAGTTGTTTGGTTCACGTAAGATGACTTTAGACAAGGAAGGTATAGGATATAATGGAGTTAAAAACAAAAAGAGGAAAAATATGATACTTTGTGAGAGTCTGATCATTATACTAGTGCCTCCTCTAGTCTTTATACCCATACCTATTGTTCTTTATGTAAAAAGAAGGGACACACTAAGTTTGGTTGTTCGTTCAAAAGGAAAGGGATCAAAATGAAGCAAGTGTGGAGTGTAAAAGCAAAACATGAATCCATCTCTCCTTGACCCAAAAATGTTTTTTAAGTGTCAATTGGGTAGAATATGTGGACTCCATAATCCTTAGGTTTTGTATCTGAATCATAGGTGGTCATATTATACAAGAAAAGGTCAAAGGAAGGAAAGTCAACTAGGTTCGGTTGACTGAACCACTTCAGCCTAAACCATTCAAGTGACCGAACTTGAAGTTTGACCAGCATGTTGACCACATTCAGGTGGCTAAACGTTTCAGTTCAAAATACGTTTGGGCCACCGAACATCGTTCAGGTAACCAAACTAATTTTAGGGAAACCGAATCCTAGGTTCAACCAACCAAATCGAAATGAACTATTTTGGTTCGAGCTACCGAGCGTTGGAACAAGAGAAGTCTCTTGAGATTCAGCCTATCGACACTATGTTCATTCAACCAAATAGACTCAGAGCCTTGGGCAATTATTACAATTCAGGCGACTGAAAGATTGTTCATACGACCGAATTGTGGCCTATATATATTTTTACCCACGTGAACAGTCTCATTTTTTCTCTGTTCTTGAGAGGTCCTTTGGAATTTCTCTCTTCCAGCCTTCCCATTTTCATTCCTAGTCCAATATTTCTTAGAAAAACCTTCTCTTAATCATGTCCACATATCAAAGACGCGCAGAGTCAGACATTGTTCTTGAGCATTGGTTCCTTGTGCTTGAAAAAAGGATCAAGTATGAGAAGGTCTTTCAGCTCAAGAAGCCCATGCTAGGTAAGGTTCTGGAAATTTAGTATATGTAGAACTACTTCAATAATGTGCTAGAAATGTTCAGATACTAGGGTTGGAATAACTTTGTGAGCTTCCAGCCCAGGGGGAGCTACCCCATCCTTGTCAGGCTATTCTATACCAATATTGGGTAGGATGACCAGGGAAGCTATTCTCGGGTGTATGAGACAGACATTTAGTTCGATGATGCATATCTGGCTGAGACGTTCAATATCCACAGAGGTGATTTTGACTGTCTTGATTCCACCTCGACTTGGATCAATTAGCAGGATTTCACAGTGATTACATTCGTGAATTTGGTTATATCTCATTTTGTTGTTGATCTCAGCCACACACCTAGCTATAGGTCATTGACTCTGGAGGCAAAAGTGGGTCTAGAGATCATGTCTCGTACCTAGATTGCTTTGTGATATGGTGTTTGTTCATGAGGAAGAAGCTGGACCTCCTTTGATTGATCCTGAGATGGATGTTCATGAAGACAGTAGGGAAGAGGATTTTACTTCCATACGGGGGCATCCTATCTAGGGTGTTGTCAGAAAGAGAGTCACGAGGACTCTGTATACATATCTTAAGAAGATTAAGAGCACGGACACCTTCTCCTCCACTACCCTAAAGTTGATGGGCTATGAGCTCGCTAGTAACATGTGGTTACCTACCATACCTGAGAGACGTCTAGGGCCTCAAGAGGTTCCACAGGAGCAGCCCCACATGCCATCAAATACCAAGATCATGGCTGCTATTACTAGTCTCTCCGCATCTATTGAGGAGCTTAAGACCTCCATTCAAAGCGAGATCAGGGAGTAGGATTCCTCCTCCCAGGCAAGGCATGATGCGTTCTACTTTGAGTTCACAGAGTTCTAGTATGATGTTAGGGAAAAATTTCACATACTCGGTGAGCACCTGAGGGAGATGGATGATGAAGATGTTGGCGAGGAGCAGATGAAGGTGAGGGGTGATGAGGATGACGAGCATGATGATAGGGAGACCTAGATGTGAGCCTTGGAGATCACTGCTATTTTAACTATCCTATCCTTTACATACATACATTTACATTTGGGGTCTATAATAACTTAACAACTTTTTATTTTTCTTTTTGGCTACACACTCTCACCACACACACACACAAATACTATTATGTGGGGTTTGTCTTTTGCTTATACTTATATATATCTAATGGTTTGATGGCTTGCATGTACTTTTATATATGTATATATGTTTATTTGATTGATTTCTTTTGCATAGCAGATGCAGTTGATGTGTGTTAGCTTTGGTGTATTCCCAAAAGGGGGGGGGGTGAATTGGGTATTTAAAATTTCTCCTTAGGTTTGACCAGACATTTGTAGTATTACACAACTTAGAGTCTGTCTATGTAATCCTAAATGCGTAGATAAGTATAATATGTGGGAATTTAAATCATGTGCATCATTTACACAATAACATACACGTGCAAGAATTTAAATTGTGAAAATATAAACAGACACACGATATGTTATCGGGGTTCGGCCAACTATGCCTACGTCCCCGCCTTGGCTCACCAACACAAGGATTCCACTATGGCTCACTTAATGGGTAGAGTGACACCGTTTACAACCAAGTCAATTAGTGGGGCTGACCTCAACCTAACGACACCTTACCAGGATGGTGCACGTAACTTTCCTAACCGAGTCTAAGCCAATCTGGGACTATTCAACAGAACTAGTCTCCCTCTTCAGGCCCATGTCTAGAATACAACGAATATAAAAATTTTCGTACAAAAAACCGCTTCTTACACAAGCAGTATGTACCACTATGCACAGTATAATCAATGGACATCAACAAGATAGGAACTATAAGCTCTGTGCATTGTGTTCAACTACACTCTAACACACGTCAATATGCAATAACCACAAAGAGTGTACAATTAATCTATCTTTAAAACCAAGTATCAATATTGATCAATCATAGCAAGGGTTTCTAAGATTTGCAATAAAAGTGTTCAAAATCTCTCACAAATGATTTTCTCAAAAATATAGCTCAAGAGATATTTGAAAAGTTTGCTTATAAAAAATATATTTGCACAATCAAAACCACATGCCAAGTGAGTCTTGCAATGGTGATGCAAAGACCCACTAGCTACAAGGTTTTCCCACACAAAGAATATTAGTTAAACTGGGGGAAAAACCTTATCTAAAACTCTCCAATAAAATCAATAATCAATCTATATTCAATGAGAGTTTTAAGCAAGAGTAGCTAATCAAGATCACACCCTAACACTCTTTGGAAACAAGGTTGTTAAGGGAATGACAAAGAAAGAGTGTATTTGGTTTGGTATATGAAATATGAGCACTCAAATTTTCAAAGAATTTTTAAGATAATCTAGGTGCCAATCATATCTTTAATTTTGAAAATGAGCTTGTATATATAGGCATAGGCAAAATTATGATTGTTGGGGACTCGATGGGTATTATTAAATTTGTTTAAAAATGTTTAGCAAAATTAACCATGTTTAACCCTATTTACCTCAGTTAAAAATTGGACCAACCCGAGAGTTTCGGCTGCCCAACTTGAAGTTCAGTTGCCTGAACAGATACAACGGAAAAATTCATTTTTGAACATTTGGGTTCTTGAATAAGGGCTTGGTTTGCTGAACCAAGGCGATTTCCAAAAGTCCACGATTCAATTGCATGTCCCTAAGTTTGGTAGCCCGAACTTAACAATTCGGTCGCCCGAGGGTATTTTTGAACATAAGTGTTTGGGTGCCCAAGTTGGTGGGAAAGGCGAAAGTTAGGGTTCGGTCACCCATGGACAATGCGGTCATTTTTGGTTCGGTTGCCCGAAACCAAGTCAACCCTTTGACTTCTAATAGTTTGGTCGACCAAAGTGTTTTGAACACCTGAGTTCGGTCGCCTGAAGTTATATAATTTTGCATATTTAAGTTCATTTTCAAAACATAAGATTTCCTCGATAATATATGTGATAATGGGGACATTCCTAAGTGCAAGTGCTAGGACCTATGGTCTTTCTAAGGCCTTTTTAATGCCTAGAAACCTAGCATCGGTCGACCGAAGTCAACCCTAAAGTCATTTGATTAACCTATGGTCTGTCTACGACATTTTTGAGCTTATAGATCCTACATGCATGATATGTAGTGATTATTACAGACCGGTCCTATATTACTGTTATAGACCCAAATTAAACTTAATATACAATTACAACAAGTGAATCTTATGGGTCTTCTTTTTCCTTTGAGCCATCATGTGCCATCATACAATATTCTCAATGAAAACCTACACACACACTTGGCAAACATTAAATACTTAAGTATTTGTCATAATCAAAACAGGCTATGACCCATAGGGTCAACAATGTGTATTGCCTACTAGTAGAGTTGTTAGGTTCTCGCATGCTCAAAACTGGATGATATACTATATGCATGAATCCTTTTATGCAGGTTCATATGGGAAATGTCCTATTTATAGACAGCATGCTGCCGAATTTTTGTTTGACATTTTCCAAAAATATTCAAACATTTTCTAAAATGGATGTGCATGCTAAATCTGCTTTTGGTTTTTAAAATTCTTGCACTTAGCTCAATTTAAATTTAATCTTCTAAAGCTTGTGCATATGTTTAAATGTTTTGTAATTGGCACGTGTTTATGAAAAAAGTTGTATTTTTAAACAAAGTGCTGTCAAATTTTTTCCAAATTCATTGCACACACATTATACGGTCTTACAAATCTGAACATTTTCAACTTAGGTTGTGATTTTAGAACATCATCTTTTTGTGCATCATGAATATTATTTTAATATGATCTATTATAGTTTTCTTGAATCACTTTGTTGGACTTAAATTCAACATTTTGTGGCAAATTGTATCCCCAAAACAATAATTAGTACTCGTTTTTTTTTTTTTTTTAAGAAAAAGCGCGATTTCTTTTAAAAGTCAAATATGCATGAACTAATCTCAAAAGATAATCTTTTATCATGCGTGTATTTTTAAGTTTTAAGTACCTTGTGCCATATGCTCACATTATAAGATTAAAGAGAATGCACAATTTGAGGGGGAGGTATACGGCTCAGAAATATTAAATTTCACATCATTCATTGTTATAATCTATACCTTGTGGGAATACATGAATATCCAACAATTGGTATTCTTTAGTCATCTTGAGATGCATGAACATACTATCTCTTTGACTTGATGATTTGAGTGGTTCAATACTGAATTGTTTGAGTTGTTGGATGTAAATTGTTGAATAGTATTTATTAAACTCAAACAAGTCACATAGGTACAGATTTAGCTTTGGAAATGCTCTATTTTCAAATGTCGTATTGCCAAAATTTTCAAAAAAAATCCCAGGTTATTTCTTGAGTCTAAATGACTATGACTTATTGTTTGCTCAAATTACTTATAATTTTTTATTCTTGGTCCTTTTTGCTATTGCCAAAAGGGGGAGAAGAGGCAAAATTGGGTACATTAGGTACATTAGTTAATTTAATTAGTTCAATTTAATTGAGCATCAATTCTATTTATGCATATAGTTAGGGGGAGCCTTTCTTGGCTGTACCCACTTTTGCATAAAGTATTTGTCATCATCAAAAAGAGAGAGATTGTTGACCTAGTTGGTCATATCTCGTTTTGATAATGACAAATACACCTAGTACTGATGTTTGCATTATGGCTTGCATGCAGGTTCACTCTACGCATAGAATTGAAAAGAATTCTATATCATGATGGCGTATGGTGATATTACACAAGACTAAAGAATATTGTACCTTATTTGTAATTGTGTTTTTATATTCTTCTTTCGAGCTTATATTTAATTATGGACTATAACACTATATGGCCTATAATAATCCGCATCATGCATAGAAGGATAATATGCTCATAATGACCTTAAATAGAATGTAGGTTCCCACACTTAGTGCATAAAGCCACACCATACTTCACAAGTTATCAGGGGTTAAATTAAAATCAAAGAATGCACCTTAGGTTAAAATCATGAGGCTTCGAGAAACCAAACCTAGCAAGTCAAATTGCCTTGGTTGACCGAACCGTGGATTGGTAAAAGAGTTGACCTAGATTCGGACGATCAAACTCAAAATGACTTGAGGGTTCACGATCGACCGAACTTGTACCTTGTATTTTTCCATCGTTCCTAGGTGCTCAAACTTACAGTTCATTTTACCCTTGGGCGACCAAACTTGGCAATTCGATAAGCTAAACTATGGTTCAGATGACCAAACCTTGGACAGAATAGAAATCGCCTTTGGTCAACAAAACGAACCTAAATTCAGGTACCCGAACTTCAAAAATCACTTTTTCTATTATGTTTGTTTGAGGGACCAAACCAAGGAATAGGCGCCCGAAACTCTCGGGTTGTTTTAATTTTTACATTAGTTAATTTTGGAAAGACAGAGTTAATTTTCTTAAATGGTTTTAAAACAAATTTAATAATGCCCTACATGTCCCCAACGGTCATAAATCTTGCCTTCTTTATATATATGGGCTCATTTGCAAAAATTAAGAGAGATTAGCATACTTGATTAGCCAAAAATGCTCTATTTTTCAAAAATCATATCTTTCTCATACTAAGCCCATACACTCACTCTTTGCTATTCCTTTGAGAAATCCAACTTCCTAAGAGTGTTATTGAGTGTTTCTAGTTGCTAAAACTCTCCCGATTATAGATTGATTATTTGTTTTTATTTAGAGTTTTTAGCTAGGGTTCTTTCCCTAAATTAATCAATAAATCTTTGTGAGGGAAAACCCT
The DNA here is from genome assembly GCF_029873635.1 of Malania oleifera. Classification (NCBI taxonomy): domain Eukaryota; kingdom Viridiplantae; phylum Streptophyta; class Magnoliopsida; order Santalales; family Ximeniaceae; genus Malania; species Malania oleifera. The sequence continues at coordinate 69,596,390 of NC_080427.1, forward strand.
TGTAGCTAGTGAGTCTTTGCATTTTGGTTGCAAGACTCATCAAGCTTGTGTGTTTTGATTTGCAAAATACTTTTTCACAAGCTCACACTTTTCAAATATCTCTTTAGCTATTATGTTGTAAAAAATCTTGTTTGAGATATTTTGAATATACTTGTTGAAACACTTTGAAAATTGCAGTGATTGATTTACATTGATTATTTATTTCATAGTTTTCTTGTAAATACACTCTAGATCTTGATTGTATATTCACCTTAGATTGAGTGTTTAGCACACATTATTAAGCAGTGACCATATTTACTATCATCTGTGCTTGCATTATTATCTGGACTGTATTATGGTACATATCTGCTTGTTGAGAAGCATATTTCCATGTACATAAAATTTATATTTGTTGTATTCCAAGCATGGGCCTGAAGAGGGAGACTAACCCTATTAAATAGTCTTGGATTGGCTTAAACCCAGTTAGGAAAGTTAGGTGCACCATCCTAGTAAGCTGTAGTTGTAAGTTGAGGTCAGCCCCGTTAATTGACCTGGTTGTATTATTTGCCACTCCACCCGTGAAGTGATCTTATAGTTGAATCCTTGTGCTAATGAGCCAAAGAGAGGACATAGGTACTTTGGTCGAACCTCGATGACATATCATGTGTGCAATTTACATTTTTTGCAATTTATTTACCGCATGTGTATGTTTTATTGTGAATGATTGGATTTATAATTGCATAGATAGACCCTAGGTTGCATAATACTATTATTAGACTAGTTGACTTAGGAAAGAATTTTAAAATATCCAATTCACCCCTCCTCTTGGGATTGCACCTAAGCTAACAGAGTCAGTTGATTGGACTTTAAGAGGTTAGTTGCCTGCTCCTATTCTATTTGTTTATTAATAATGTCAACAACATATCCATCCCCTATCGATTAATCATTAGTCGCCTTTCCTACTTGCCACTTCTTTGTTTTTCAAAATTTTGTTTTGACACTTAACTTGTAACTTGGAAAAATTTTCTTAAGACTTTGAGAAAATGTTTTCCATGATTTAAAAATAGGTCTCTGAGTCAATGGTATTTCCTAAAAGCTTCAAACATCAATATTGAATTTGTGAAGTATTTACATGAGACTCTTATAAGATAAAACTATCTAATGCTCTAAGTCTTAATGTTTTAGCTTCCATGTTATGTCCAACTTTAAGCAATTCTTCAATATGCTTTAACTTCACTAGTTCTTATGGCTTTAAGTATAGACTTCATTTAAGCTCGTCAAATACTTGAACTTGATCTCATGAATACTTTTGAGCCCTGAAACTATACTTAAAAATACATGTTAAGTGCCCTTGATTTGTTATCATCAAAACTAGATTTAGCCTTGTTAGGCCAACATACAAGAACAACGTGACGATATTGGAGCAAGCACAAGATTAAGTGGACAATCATTAAGCAAGATCAAAGCTTACTCAGAAGTACCCAAGTAGAACGAACTAAAGCTAATGTAAAGTCACATATGTATAAAAGGATGTGTTTGAGGTAGGAAAATTTGTAACTCTTGTAGTTATGATTCTAGCAAATATATTTAGCAAGAGTTAAGCAATTGCATATGCATGCTAGTATATAGGATATCAATAACAAACTTAATTAACTTTTAAATACATTTTATACAAGATATCCTATAATTAAATGAGTTTTCATAAGGACAAGTTTTAAATGAGATTCCTGCTTTAGTTTAAACCATGATTAGCCACCCAAAAGAATGAAACAGGACAAGTGCTTCGACAATTTCAACAATAGGCTAAGATTGGTTCTAGCCTATGGGACACGACAGTTTCAGAAAAATTGTTGATGGTTTGCTACGGAGACAGAACCCCCAACAGGCAGAAAACGGCAAGTTCTCAACTTGTCTTATTATATTAAATGTCCACTAACCATAAAATACCTAGTTTGCCCCCTTGCCTATAAATACAAGCTACTAACACTCATTACACACCTTTGTTAGTTGTTAATTAATTATGGCAAGCATTTAAGTTCATCATTCATTGCTCAAATCTCTCTTACTTTTCATTCTTGTGAAGAATTCTTCCTAGAGAGAATAGTGTGAGGCTTTGTGTTGCAATTAGCTCAAGAAAGAGTGTCTTTTGTAGCAACCACTTTATTTCCATTCTCGTTTGACTATAAAAAGGTTCTTGGTGAACTTTGGGTTCTCAGTGAACCGGATCAAAGGGGCTCCTGGTAAGCATAAGGGATTGGTTCGCTGATTGTTAAATCTTCTTCATCTTTAAAGGAGATTGGCTAGTGGATTTTGCAACCCTTAAGTGTGTCTCAAGGTGCGGACGTAGGCAAGAGGCCGAACCATGTATTACAATGTTAAGCTTTTCAATTATATCTCTTTTATTTATTGCGTTATTCAGTTTGCTTATATTGTGATTTAAATTGATTGTATCTTGCAATGGCCAATTATTTTATAGAAAAATATATTAATCCGCAAAAGATTCTATTCACACCCCCCCCCCCCTCTAGAAATGACTCTAGGGCCAACAAATACACTTAAAGCCATGTACCCTTCCAAATAGTCACTCCTAACATGATAATTTCAGCAAGTTGATTTCATAGATTTAAATCCGAGACTAAGGATGGGCAAACCAAAGATAGCAAAAGTAGGGTTTTTCTTTACTCCAAAGGCCTTAACTGACTTAGGCATCAACATTGTTCATAAAATCTTAAACCGTATTTATTTTGCAAGATTTTTTGAGCTTTTCTATCTTAATTATTAGCTAACCATCTAGGTGATTTGAGCACGAAATTTAAATCAAGTACAAAAATAAAGAAAAAAAGTATAAAAAAAACAACTCCATTTTTATTAATTTAAGGTAAAACCAATGGTTACCATATATAAAATAAAACATCCCGAAGGTCGGTAAAATTTAACTTGTAACAAATGGTGTTAGTTTTTTTAGTCCAATCTCTGTTTTGATGCTGACAAACACAAATGTCTCTTATGTGTGTGTTTTAGTGCATGAACAGGCATAATTCAGGTCATAGTTTGACCTTGGGGTAGTTGACGGACATTAGATTTTTTAGGCTTAATTAAAAAGCCTAGGCCTTAAATTGACCTTAGGTCCCTAAACATTTCATGAAAAAACTATTGAACTAAAATGTCATACGTATATGAAAAAGGGAAACTTTTAATCAAAATCTAGACCTAAATCTACTTTGAAAGAGCTTTAGGCGACTGAGCCTTGGAGGTTATAAATGCCTTAGTCGACCAAACTAGTAATAAATCAACAAGATGACCGAGGATCGGGCGACCAAATCATATTTGAACTAACCATCCACGGTCGACTGAACCTTAAAGTTAACTTTTCCCACTGTCCCCAGGCGACCGAACTTGTAGTTCAAAATAGGCCTGGGCAACCAAATAGTGAAGTTCGGCAACCCAAACCATGGACAGGCGCCCGAAGTCACGAACAAATGAAAAAACTCCCTAACTTCAACCACCCAAACTTGCATTCAGTCACCCGAACCAAAGAACAGACTAGTGTCTGTTCGGGCGACCAAACCACTCGGGTTAACTTGTTTTAACTGTGGTAATTAGGGTAAAAACTTAAATAAACAATTTCAAAAATCCCTAATATATCCCTAACAGTCATAATTCTCAGAAAATCTATAAATACCCCTTCATAACCTCAAATTAGCAACTTTGATTAACCTTCAAATCCTCTCAAATTATTTTTTTAATCAAAATTCCCCCAAACCATTTTTAATGCAAAATCTTTTTCTTTGGGGCTAAATGTTTTAATCTCTCCTGCTCTCTTTCACTCTTTATTGTTGAAAAATAATTTTTGAAAGAGAGCACTTATCTTTTTGAGCATTCATGTTGTTAATCCATAGCTTTTACTCTCACTTAAGTTTTATCTTGAAAAACATTTTCGAGAGTAGCCTTAAGAATTCTTCCGATTATTTTTTGATAAACATTTTTGGAAGAAATCCTTTATTTCACAAATATTTTCTTTGAGCCAGAACTTCAAATTCTCCAAACATTTTTATTAGCAAAAATCTTTGTTGGAGAACATAATAATCATTTTGATATTTTTATATGTTTATGTGTGCAATAATTATTTAGATCAACACCCTTCCTCTATTGAACATAATGTATATAATTAGAGAGTGCATGTATTTGAGCTTTTAATGTGTACGTACATACTTGTATTTAGAAGTGTTTTAATATGTACAAAAATGATTTTTACTGTACCAGTTGGGTTTAGCCCAGAATTGAACTGGAGAGTCGCAGCCCCGTAAGTCAGGTCGGTTCGGTTCAGCCCAAAAATTGAACTGGGGAGTCTCCATCCCATAAGGGTGACCAGTTGGGCTCAGCCTGGAATTTGATATAGGGTTTACCTTGCCCCTTAAGAAAAGGTTGTAACGGCTTCTGATCCACCCATTTAAGTGAGCATAGATAGTGGAATCCTTGGGGGGTATGCCCAAGGCGGGGATGTAGGCTGGTTTGGATTAGCCTCAATAACAAATATCATGTGTTGTTCTTTCTATCTCATTTAATTACTGCACTTTTATTTCCATATGTGTATGCTTGCTTATTTACTATTATGATTATTTGCATCCACACATTTAATTTTAATGAGATATGATGCACACGTGTATGTCTGTACTGATGGCTTAATCATTATACATACACGCTTTTAATATTGAATGGGATATGAACTGTGGTGAATTGGCGAAATGATTTAATTAGCTGAAAATTTTTTAAATCTCCAATTCACCCCCCCCCCCCTGGGATCACACCATTTCCAACAAGAGGGTTGGCATATTACATCCTTTTGTCATCGATTTATGTAGACAACATTCCAAAGGTGTGGATCATTTGTTTCTTCACTGTGTTTTTCATGGAATATTTGGTCCATTATTCTAGGTCTTTTTAAGCTATAGTGGGTCTTGTCATATTCTTTCAAAAACTTGCTCCGAAGTTAGGGTATTTTCGAGCTTAAAGGATTAGTGAAGTATTTTAGGTGCTCTCCATTCTGGCAAAGGTGATAAGGGAGATATGGAAAGAGAGAAACAGCAGAATTGTCAAAGACTAGTCTAGCTCATACACAAAAAGTAGCCTCAAGAATTTTGAATAACCTTTTTTATTGGAGTCATGTTAGATGAGAAGTAAGGTGTACTCCCAAAAGGGGGGTTGAATTGGGTTTTAAAAACTTATTTATAAATCTTTTTTATTAAGTATTTTCTAACTATTTTATATTCAGCAATCACAAGTACAACTAAGAACCAATTTAAGATTAAATCTTTATTAATGAAAAGATCTACTTGAATAATATTTTTAAGATTTTATTTTACAACGCTTTGCAACTTTATTAATATTCCTTTCACCAATTTAATTCAAAATCAGAACTCAATTTAGCTTTTGAATATGTCAATCTAATCAAAAAGGTAAGCTTGATTTCACAATATGAAACAAACTAGAAATTTCAGCAAGCTTCCAAAATTTAGACTTTGATATCAAATAAGTTAATGGGCTTTGATATTTTCAAATCAACGTACTCCCTTTGATTAAGGTTTCTTTAATTCCCAATAAAAAATTAATTTCTAGCAAATAAGTAAGCATCTACAAAATTTATATATGCAGAAAATTAAAGAGAGTAGGGAAAAGAGTGAGACACCGGATTTTTACAAAGTTCGGCCCAAGGCCTAAGTTCTTGCCCCAAGCAACCGCTATGAGGATTCCAACTTTCTTTATTAGGCCAAAGTTACATCCTCTCTCCTTCTTAGGTGAAGTTCCCTCTCTAATGAGAATCCATCTTGCTAGGCAATGATTCAACAACCCTGAATAGTCAAAAACAAAAGAAAAACAAGAACAATTTTGTGTATAAGAAACACTCTCAAAAAAGTAGATTAGTACAATTTAAAATCAAAATATACTTAAGCAATTTATCAATATAAAGAGGCAAAGCTTAGAGTAAATATCACCATGGATTTATTCTTAGAATAAAATCTGAGTAGAAAGCTCAAAATATGGTGAGAATTGATCATCAATAACTCAACAATGAACTTTCAACAAAGTGTATTCATTAAAAGAGCTTTAAGAGTATGAGTGTAGGCTTGTATGTTGATTGCTAATGATTGTTGGGTGTGTAATTCTTGAAATCAAATTATATTTATAGAGTTTAAAAAGTAATTTTCATATGCCCCAAGTTACTTGGTGTGTTTCCCAAGTTTTCTCGTTGTTTGGGGTTCAAGCAATCAATTTCGGAAACATTCCCACGCTGTTTTAAATTTGAATTCTTGAAGGTCAGTCGATAGAACTATCAGGTTCAATCGCCTGTGGCTTTATAAATTAGAAAAATTTCAAACATAAAATAGCGTTAGTTGCCTGATCCTGAGAGGTCAGTTACCTGATGCCATTCTGTCTGCTCAAATTACTCAGCATAAAAATTGTCAGTCGACTAATTAGACATAGTCAATCGCTTGAGGTTACCACTTTCCAAAACCTTTTGAATTTCTATCCATTAATGATGTCAGTCAACTGATCTTACAAAGTCAATCACTTGAACTACAAATTTACAAAAACTTTGCTTTTCAACCTTAAAACTTTTAAAACTTAAACGAGACTTAAAAAATATTTCTGAGGTTTTCAAAATATGGTCTCTAAGTCAATAATTGTTCCTAAGAGCTTCAAACACTTATATTGAAAATATACGAAGCACTTACATGAAACTTTTAAATAATTATGACACTTCTATTCACTAAGTCTTCATGTATTGCTTCCTTTCTTTATGCTTATCTTGACTTCATGTTTCAATAGTCCTTTAGCTTCATAAGATCTTCTATCTTTGAGTTTGAGCTTTCAAAAGACTTTGTCAAGCACTTGTTCTTGATCACTTGAACCACTTGATCTTGATACAGTTATCTGAAATACCATCACTTAACCAAACATGTTAACTTTCTTTAATTTGTTATCATCAAAATAAGGTTCTTAAGCCTTGTTAGGCCAACAATCTCCTTCTTTCTGATGATGAAAAATAAGGAGCAAAAATGAGTAAGCCTTGAGAAGGCTCCCCCTTACAATAAGCATTAACTTAAAAATATATATTATGAATGCACTTTCAAAAAAGAATTTCATTTTCTTTCTCATGTATCAATATCTTAAGTAAAAGCATATTATATTAGAATTCAAATTTATGCTCAAATATTCAATTTGTAGTGAACTATACTTAAAAACTAAAATTTTTTGCCCAGAAATTCTCCCCCTTTTGACATCAATCAAAAAGAGATAGATATCAAGAAATTCATACAAGAATGAAAGCAATAAGCAACCATAAGCATATGATATAATCATGCATAATCGAATAAGCAATAAATCCAAAAGGCAAAAACACACATAAATCTGTGTTTATACAACCATAAAGTGTTCGAATAAAAAGAAATTATGTAGTTCCAACATGTACATCATCATTATCTTCATCATCTTCTTCTTCTTCTTCTCCTTCTTCATCATCACCTTCTTCATCTTCTTCATCATCATCACCAACATCAACTGAGCTTATATCCATTGGAGCTTTGCCATGAGAAGAGGATGAACTAGCCATGCGATGTTCAATCCGATTAAGCTGTTGATCTAGTGAAGAATAATTGACTCAAAGAGATGTGAAATTATTATGAAGTGAGCTAAGTCCTGATCTTATTTCTCCACTAAAATCAATAAATGGTTTGTGATAATCCAAGAACCATGATGGTACAACATCTATCGGAGGAGCAGGTTGCTGGTCTTCAGGTTGTGGCTCAAAAGCTTGTCTTTGGCGCCGTCCTCCTTTAGGAAACCAACCTTGCTTATGTTCCTCATACCCCATTTTTTTAATTGTAGTAGAAGAGAAAAGATCATAATAGGTACGTTTAACAAATAAGTCATTTGGAGATGAAACATAAAGATGAGCAAAGAGGAGGTTCAGAATTCCTCTATGAGGTAAAGTTACTTGGTGAGCTTTGGTTCGAGAAATCATCCACTTAAGAATTAAGCTCGATAAATCAAGCCTCTTCTCTTTCAGCAAACACCACATAACAAATCAATCCAAATATGTCATATAGTCATGAGAACCAACCTGAGCCATAAGGTTGTATATTATGATCTTTTGGAGGCTTTGTGCTTGAAGGTTCAATTGTTTGCAAAGTGGAGGATGTCCAAAGTAAATAGGCTCTTCAACCATAATCAAAGGTAAAAATTCATCATGAGTGAACCCTTGTTCCATGATCCATGTTTGCCCAAAGACAAGGCATTCAAATTAACCTTGTTGAATATTGAAAATAGGTGCCAAGGTTTGTGGAGTTAGGCTGATTGCCTTTCCCATAACTTCGGTAGTGATTACTAATTCTCCTTTAACCATATTAGCATAGAAAATTTTTACTAGATTTGAATAGAGGCCTTTGTCTTCGTAGGTAATGAAATTTTTCCATCCTAGATATCATAAAATTCTTCTTCAAAGAAAGTAGTGTCTAAAATCTTACCAAGAATCTGATCACTTGTTCGAAGATGATCTCTATACAACCGTTTTGCATTTGGAGTGACAAACCATTTCTCGATTGAAGAATTATCATCTTGTCGTGAAGAGAATGCCTTGTTGCCAGTTGTTTTTGTTCGCGAAATTGTGAGTTCAAGAACACCAAACGGAAAAACCCTAAAATTTTACGAGGGAAAGGTTTGGAATGATGTTCTTCAAGCTTTAATTGGAGGATTTTAAGTGTATAAGCACTATGATTTGAAAGGGAATGAGTGAGGAACAGAGAGAGACTACGGTCAGGTGCCTGAGGGTGTGAAAAATTAGGGTTTCGGGCATTGTAAGTATTTAAAATGCCATCAGTTAGTTGACTGGGGTCAAGGGTAAGTCACATGACATTTTAACACAATTAAATTTTCCCAAGCAGCAACATATCAATCGACTGAGGTTGAAAGGGTCAGTCGCCTGACCTTGCTTATCTTGAAATATTAACAAAATTAGTAAGGGTTCAGTTGACTGATACATGTAGTTCAGTCACCTGACCTCTCTTGTCTTTCAAATTTTACTTTGCTAAACAACTTCTCCGTTATGTAACAATCCTAGTTCTCTTCTTATTAATATAAATCTATCTTCTGAAAGAGGTTTGGTAAAAATATTTGCCTATTGGTCACTTGTATTCACAAGTTCAAGTATGATATCTTCTTTTTGTTCATAATCTCTTAAAAACTGATGCATTATGTCTATATGCTTGGTTCTTGAGTGTGATATGGGATTTTTGGAGATGTTTATCGCACTGGTATTATCGCACTTTATAGGTATCCTTGAATACTCTAAATTAAAATCTTTTAATTGTTGTTTCATATAGAATGTTTGTGCACAACAGCTCCCTAGTGCCACATACTCAGCTTCAGCAGTAGACAAGGCTACAAAATTTTATTTCTTGGAGAACCAAGACACAAGAGACCTTCCTAGAAAGTGGCAAGTACCACTTGTGATTTTTCTATCAACCTAAGTCAATAGTACCTATCGAGTATCTTAAAAAAAATTTTACGGCTATTGGTGAGATTGCTTAGGGGCTGACTAAAATTGGGCACATATGCATACACTAAACATAATATCCGGTCTACTCACTGTCAAGTATAATAGACTTCCTATCATGCCTCGGTAATACTTCATATCTACCGTTTTCCTTTTTCATCCTTATCAAGATTTATAGACGTACTCATCGGAGTTCCTATAGGTTTGCTACTTTCCATGTCAAACTTCTTAAGAATATCCCTTATATATTTTGATTGATTTATGAAGGTTTCATTTTTAGCTTGCTTAATTTGATGTCCTAGGAAATAATTCAACTCTTCCATTATACTCATTTCAAATTCATCTTACATACATTTTGCAAAATCCTTACATAAATCTTCTTTTGTAGCACCAAATATGATATCATCCACATATATTTGAATGATTAGCACGTCTATATTTTTAGATTTAATAAACAATGAGTTATCTACCTTTCCTCTTGAAAAGCCATTTTCTAATAGAAATCCACTTAACCTCTCATACCAAGCCCTAAGGGCTTGTTTTAAACAATTTAATGCTTTTGTTAATCAAAAGACATGATCAACATTATAAATATCCTCAAAACCTAAAGGTTGTGCGACATAGAATTCTTCATTTATAAATCCATTTAAGAATGCACTCTTCACATCCATTTGGTATAGTTTAAATTCTTTGTGAGATGCATATGCTAATAGCATTCTTATGGCTTCCATTCTAGCTACGGGAGCAAAGGTCTCATCATAGTTTATTCCTTCTTCTTGATTATATCCTTGTGCTACAAGTCTAACTTTATTACATACTACTATTTTGTTTTTATCCTTCTTATTCCTAAATACCCATTTGGTTCCAATTACAGAATGATCAGTGGGTCTAGGAACCAAATTCCATACTTTATTTCTCTCAAACTAATTCAATTCTTCTTGCATAGCTACTATCCAAAAAATCATCACTTAAGGCTTCTTCTACGTTCGTGGGTTCTTCTTGAGATAGAAATGCGTAATGATTATATAGATTTTTCAGTGAGGATCTAGTAAAGACATCACGTGAAGGTTCACCAATGATTTTGTCTTTTGGGTGATTCCTTACAAACTTCCATTCTTTAGGTTGTTTGGAAAATTCTAAAGATTCATCATTTGAGGTTAATTCATTGTTCTTTTTTTTTTTTTTTTTTCTTGAATTTTCAATTCATCTAGATTTTTCTTTATATCAACTTCTTCATTCTTCGGTATTTTTGAGAATGGATTAGTTTCATCAAAGGCTACATGAACATATTCTATAATTGTGAGTGTCCTTTTGTTGTAGATTCTGAATGCCTTACTATTTAATGCATATCATAAGAATATTCCTTCATCTGATTTTGCATCCCATTTTCCTAAGTCATCTTTATCATTCAATAGAAAACAGTTGCATCCAAATACATGAAAATACGATATCTTAGGCCTTCTTCCTTTCGAAAGTTTAGAGGATGTCTTATCAAGGCTTGTTCTTATGGAAACTCTATTCATCACATAGCATATGGTATTTACCGCTTTAGTCCAAAAGTACTTTGGTAAGTTATGTTCATTTAGCATGGTCCTAGCCATTTCTTGAAGAGATATGTTTCTCCTTTCAACAACTCCATTTGGTTGTGGAGTTTGGGGTGCTGAAAAATTATGTTTTATTCCATGTTCATAATAGAATTTATCAAATTATTGTTAAATTCTCTTCCTTGATCACTCCTAATATTTAAAACACTATACCCTTTTTCATTTTGTAGTCTTTTGCATAAGTTTATTAACATTTTGCAGGCTTCATCTTTGGAGGCTAAGAACAGTACCCATGTAAACCTAGAGTAATCATCAATGATGACGAAAGCATATTGCTTTCCTCCTAAACATTGAGTTCTAGTAGGGTCGAATAAATCTAAGTGAATAAGCTTTAAGGGCCTACTAGTGGAAATATGTTTCTTTCTTTTAAAGCTAGTCTTAGTTTGATTTTCAAGTTGGCAAGCATTGTAGATTTTGTCTTTTACAAACTTAGTATTGGGTAGAACTTTGACTAAGTTTTTCTTAGCTAGTTTAGAAAGTAAATCCATACTTGCATGTCCAAGTCTCCCATGCCCCAGCCAGCTTGCTTCATTTATAGCTGTCAAGCAAGTGACTTCTTAAGAGATCAAGTTTTCAAAGTTTATGCAGTACACATTATCAACTCTTTTTACAATGAACAAGATTTTATTCTTATCTTTGTTTTCAACTATCACACCCCGAACCCGGCAATGGGACCTAGGATGTGATATAATAACCTAACCTGTCCATGTATCATACTAAACACAAATGATACAATAATGATTGAGGGTCCGACCCCATGGGGTTCCCATACACCCTATACACATTCACATACACGACATATACACAGTGGAAAAGTTCATTCAATACATACATAGTACCATACCAGAGTCTATATAGATAGAGTCTAAGCTCTATAATACAAAACATAACCCAGGGTGCCAGAAAATACCCAAAATGACAACCCTGTTACAGTCCAAGTACTTACACTGGTACCTATGTAGTAAACCAACCACCACGCTCCCAATACAAGGACGCTAGTTCCAGTTACTCGAAGGACCTGAAAAACATGTATGTACGATAGGGGTGAGACACCTCTCAGTAAGGAAGAATCAAGTTATATCGGTGTGTGGCATATGAGTGTTATCATGACATATAAAACATACAAAATTCAATACAGTTCCAGTATAGTTCTCAACACCCACACACACATGATCAAGTAACCCGGTGTCATCACACCCTTCGACATGAAGCTGGCCCACATTACACGGTGTCCCCGACACATGGCATAGCCCCAGGCTCCCATGGCTCCGTACCGATACGTATAGTGGATCCACACCCTTCGGTGATCATCTAGTAAGAGGCGATATTTCACGCCCTTGGATATAGAGTCGGACACTTTTGCCACTGGCAAGTGGTATTTCACACTCTCGGATATAGAGTCGAACACTCTTTTACGACCTAGAACAATTCGGAACACATGTTCCTATATCTCATTTCTGAAAATCACAACTCATTCCACACTCATTTGGTAATCTCAAAATCATGATTTTCAAAATACAGTTTAAACAAGTCAAGGCACGGTCATCTCTATAACAAAAATATATAATACAATATCTTTACAGTTTTCCAATGCAACCAGATATGCAACTTGATGCCCCTTTTTTCCCAAAACTGCAATATGAAAACCCTATAATTTCACCCGTTAGATTTCCCTCAAATAAGTAGCCAAAACACACACAGGATTGTGAACCACAATTCTACCAAATTTGATTTTTAAAATAACTTATATAAACAGAATCCCCTTACCTTTCCCTAAAAATCCAACCTGAATTCTACGACTCCTAAACAGTGAACCGAGTTCCCAAAACCTATAAACCACAGTACAATAATTACTTACAATCTTACTCCCTGTAGTTCTATTGAAATGGAAATGAAAATTGAACCCTACCTTGATTTTTGGGTCAAACCCAAAGACCTCAAAATGAAGATCCATTCCACAGAACACATAGAGATTTCTTCCTTGATCCTCGCTATAAGGTTGGTTTGTCGATTCTAACAACGAACGGCGAAGAAATCGAGAGAGAGAGTGTGTGGCTTCAAGTTCTAGAGAAAGAAAAAAAAAAACCTTGATAACATAGCTTCTAAGCAAATAAAAAGATATTTATTGCACCTTTCACTCAACTAACCTCGTCGATGAGGCGGCATCTTCGTCGACGAGCCAGAGAAGCAAATTCATCGATGAAGCGGTGGTCTCATCGACGAGCATGAGATTTTAGAATTTCCCAAAACCTCTCGACTTCTCCTCGTCGATGAACCTCTAAATTTCATTACCGAATAATAAAAGGGCCTTCGTCGACGAAACTCTTGCTTCATCGATGAAGCCTGCTCAAATTACCATTTTAACTTTTTCTTATTTTTTTATTTATTCCATATCTCGCGGGTGTTCTTACAACACCCCCTCCTTACAAAAATTTCATCCTCGAAATTTGTTATCTCTTATTTACGAACTCATCCATACAACCATATACACATACTTGACTCTAGGAAGAGTCAGTGGCCACTTACAACGCAGCCTCGTCACAATACATACATACCCTCACTTATGACGGAGGAATACCGTGGTTACATACATACATCTTGGGAGTTCACAATAACACATATTCCCAAAGACTAACCACCCATCATAATACAATATAATAGTAGCATCATTCACACGTACTCAACTATCACTACTATCCAAACTACCACTTAGAACAAATTTGGATACTTCTGGCATACCTCCGCTTCCAATTCCCAAGAAGCTTCCCTAACCCTATGATTTTGCCACATTACCTTCACTGACAATATATCCTTGGTGCGTAGCTTCTAAACTTTATGGTCCATAATCTGAATGGGTACATCCTCGTATGCTAAAGTATCCCTAATCTCCAAGTTCTCATAACTAATAACATGTGATGGATCCGACACTTACCTCCTCAACATGAATACATGAAACACATCGTGGATCCTCAAGAGTGCTGGGTGTAGTGCAATCCTGTAGGCTATCAGACCCACTCGCTTCGGAACCTCGAATGGTCAAATATACCTCTGGCTCAACTTGCCCTTCCTCCCGAATCTCATCACCCTTTTCATCAGAGCGATCCTCAAGAATATCTGCGCCCCCCCCCCCCCCACTTTGAACTCCAACTCATGGTAGCGAATATCTGCGTAACTCTTCTGCTGACTTTGATCCAATTTAATCCTATCCCAAAACAAACCCACCCTCTAAGATGCCTATTGCACGAGTTCAGGTCCTAAAACCTTATGTTCACCAACCTCATCCCAATATAGAGAAGACCAACACCTCTAACCATATAAAGCCTTGAACGGTTCCATCCCAATACTGGCCTGGAAGCTATTGTTATAGGTAAACTCTACTAGTGGCAGAAACTGCATCCAACTACCACCAAAGTCTAACACACAAGCCCCATAACATATCCTCCAAGATCAGTATTGTTCTCTCCAACTGTCCATCAGTCTGAAAGCTGTACTGAAAGTAAGCTTCATCCCCAATGCTTCTTGCAAGTTCTTCCAGAAATAAAAGGTAACCCACGGGTCTCGATCTGACGCAATGGACATTGGTACCCTGAGCATTCTAACTATCTCATGCATGTACAAGTCTGCTAGCTTACCCAAGGAGTAGCTAATCTTCATCGATACTAAGTGAGCAGATTTTGTCAACCTGTCCACAATCACCCAAATGGCATTTTGCCAGTGAAGCGTTGGCGAAAATTCGATAAAAGTCCATGGGAATATGCTCCCATTTCCATTCTGATATAGCTAAGGGTTGTAACAACCTTACCGGCCTCTGATGATTAGCTTTCACCTAATGACACGTCAAACATTGCTCCACAAACTAAGCAATCACCCTTTTCATACCACTCCACTATAAGGTTTTGCACAAATCTCGATATATCTTCGTGCTACCTAGATGTACCGTATACAAAGAACGATATGCTTCCTCCAGAATTGTCCTTCTAATCTTGTCATCATTTGGAACACACAGTCTGGTTCCAAAACTCAACACATCTCCCTCTGAGATGTTAAAATCTGCAGCCAACCCCTGCTGCACTTTCTCCACAATCTCAACTAACTCCACGTCACTAGCCTATGTGGCTTCAATACGCTCAAACAAAGTCGACTGGATCATCAAGCTAGCAATGAAAGCATGATAATCTTTGGCCACTAACTCTATACCAAGGCTTTCTAGATCCTGTCTCATATGATGCTGAGCTACAACTATAGATACTACAACATGCTCTGACTTCCGACTCAATGCATCAGCTAACACGTTAGCTTTCCCCGAGTGATAACTGATGGTGCAATCATAGTTTTGATCAGCTCAAGCCACCTCCACTGCCTCATGTTTAACTCCTTCTGCATGAAAAAGTACTTGAGGCTTTTGTGGTCAGTGAAAATCTTGCACTGAACACCATACAGGTAGCGTCGCCAGATCTTTAGTGCATAAACTACAGCAGCCAATTCCAAATCATGCGAAGGGTAACTCTTCTTGTATTCCCTGACTTGCCAAGAAGCATAAGTTATTACCTTACCCTATTGCATAAGCACACATCCCAAACCCTTCAGAGATGTGTCGCTATAAATCACAAAATTTTTATCCCCAAAAGGAATGGTCAAAATCGAAGTAGTAACCAATCACTGTTTTAGCTCCTGAAAACACCGCTTGCAATCCTCGGTCCAATCAAACTTCACCCCCTTCCTTGTCAATCGTGTTAAAGGCCCAGACAACTAAAAGAATCCCTCTACAAACCAACGATAATAACCTACCAATCTTAGGAAACTCTAAACCTCCTACACACTCTTCGGTCTCACTCATTTGATCACAGCTTCAACCTTGCTAGGATCAACTAAGATACCACCTTGAGACACCACATGGCCTAAAAATGTGACCTGATTCAACTAGAACTCACACTTCTTCAGCTTAGCATACAACTTCCTCCCCCATAGAATCTGTAGCACCAACTTCAGATGGTTTTCATGCTCTTCTGAACTCCTCGAATATACCAGAATGTCACCGATAAACACCACTACAAACTAGTCCAAGTACTTATGGAAAACCATATTCATCAGATCCATGAACACTGCCAAAGCATTCGTCAACCCAAAAGGCATGACTAAAAACTCATAGTGGTCGTATCTGGTTTGGAAAGCAGTCTTCGAAACATCCTCAGATCAAACCCTCACGTGATGATACCCTGACCATAGGTCAATCTTCAAAAAGACCTGCGTCCCCTATAACTAGTCACAAAGATCATCAATACGAGGCAACGGGTAACGGTTCTTCACAGTCACCTTGTTGACCTCATGGTAATCAATGCATATGTGCATCGACCTGTCCTTTTTCTTCACAAACAAAACTAAAGCTCCCTAAGGCAAAATGCTAGGTCGAATAAAGCCCTTGTCCAGTAATTCCTACAACTACTCCTTTAACTCCTAAAGTTTAGTTGGAGCCATATGGTACAGAGATTTAGAGATTGGTGCCTTGCCAGGAAGCAACTCGATCGCAAACTCCACCTCACGATCTGGAGGTAAACCGAGTAAGTCTTCTAGAAACACATCTAGGAACTCGTTAATGACTTGAATATCCTCAAGCTTTAACTCATCCCGCAGTGATTCCTTCACGTAAGCTAAGTACCCCTGACTTCCGTCCAATAGTAGCCTCTTCGCCTATAATGCCAATAGAATCTGTGGCGTCGAATGCACACACGATCCTACAAACTCATACTCCAGCTCCCTAGGAGGTTTGAACACTACTACCTTTCCTCGACAGTCGATCACAGCATAACTAGAGGATAACCAATCCATCCCTAGTATGATGTCAAAACCAGACATATCATATACCACAAGATTCGCCAATAGCAGCCTTCCCTGAATTTCCACTGGGCAGCCTCCCAACATTCTCCTATAAGACGTTACACTTCTAGATGGTGTAGCTACATATAACCCTTTATTTATAACTTGGGTCTCAACCCCAAATGGCTTCATGAAGTTCACAGATACAAAAGAATTGGTTGCCCTCGAATCAAATAAAACAATACTATTTGAAAGCAATAACAAGGTACCTATCACTACATTCCCTGCACGGTCCGCATCTGCTGGAGTAAGAGAATATTCCCTCGCTGGAGCCATGTTCACCTAACTGGTTCCCTGAGGTATCTGATTGCTACCCTGGTTCACACTGGATGTAGGTGTGTCTCTCTTCAGTGTGCAGCAGTCACTAGCCAAGTGGCCTAGCTAGCCACAACTGTAACAGTTACCCCGAAATGACTGGCACTCACCTTCATCCCATCAGTAGCACCTGATACAATGATCACATGACTGATCCACCCGAGAACCTTGATGCTCGGTATTTTGGTGATAACCCAAGCCCTTATTCTTCTTCCTTTATGATCCCTGACTAGAACCTAATGGCACTCGCCTCTTCTTCGGTTCCTAATCCACCTCATCCTCCTAGATTCCAGTCTCGATCATAGTGGCCTTGTCCACCAAAATTGAAAACTCATGGATCTACAGCATACCCACTAATCTATGGATGTCTTTCCTCAAGCCCTTTTCGATCCACCGAGCCTTCTCATACTCATTCAAGATCAAGCACGACGTGAAACAGGATTGCTCTATATACCGAGCAGCATACCCCAGCACCGTTATATCTTCTTGTGTCAGAATAGAGAACTCATTCGCCTTAGCATCATGTGTGGAGGTCGGGAAGTATCTCTTAAAGAAAACTTCCTTGAAGCGGCTCCATGTCGTCTCTATAGGACCAGCTCTCTGCTTCTCCAATAGACTTACCATAGTCCACCATCACCCCGGCTCCCCAGATAACTGGAAGGTAGCGTAAAGGATTCTCTCCTTATCTGTGCAATGTAGGACCTTCTGAATCCTTTCGGTCTTCTCGACCCAGTCCTCTACTATCATCAGATCGGGTCCTCCTAAGAACATCGAAGGGTGTACACATGTGAACCTCTCGATGGTACACCTTGCAGCAGTAGGAGAACATTCATGTCTCCTAACACTCCACTCAGTCTCCCGCATAACTTGCCTCATCAACCCTCGAGGCACAGAAGGAGACTCATCGCTCGCAGTCTCCTCAGAGCCACTATCCAAGCTGTTATCCTTGGGCTCCGTTCTAAAAATAGAATAGGAATCAGTTAGAATCCCTATGTCATATACAGTTTACGCAATCATTGACATTTAACCATGCTAACTACCAAACTCACGGGTCCAGGCATGTCCTATCACACCGATATGAAACCATCAATGCTTTGTCGTGATTTTATTAAAATCTTCATTCCAAGAAAAACGAAGAACACCGCCAACAAATCCTTGTCTAGCAACAAAACAACCCTCGACCTATTCTACCTATTTCCTACATTCTAGACTCTGGTATGTACACATAGCGACACCTAAGCAAGTCTACAAGACCTAGCAACCTGGTTAGCTTTGATACCAAACTGTCATGCCATGAACCCAACAATGGGACCCAGGGTGTGATATGGTAACCTAACTTGTCCATGTATAATACAAAACACAAATGACACAATAATGATTGAGGGTCCGACCCCGTGGGGTTCTCATACACCCTATACACATTCACATGCATGACATATACACAGCGAAAAAGTTCATTCTATACATACATAGTACTATTCCAGAGTCTATACAGATAGAGTCTAAGCTCCATAATCTAGGGTGCCAGAAAATACCCAAAATGACAACCCTGTTACAATCTAAGTACTTACACTAGTACCCTGCGCAGTAAAACTGACCACCATGCTCCCAACACAAGGAAGCTAGTTCCGGTTACTTGAAGGACCTAAAAACATGTACGTATGGTAGGTGTGAGACACCTCTTAGTAAGGAAGAATAAGGTTATATCGGTGTGTGGCATATGAGTGTTATCACGGCATATAAAACATGCACAGTTCAATATAGTTCTAGCATTTTCATAAAACAATTCTAGTACAGTTCTCAACACCCACACACACATGATCAAGTAACCCGGTGTCGTCATACCCTTCGGCACAAAGACGGCCCGCAATACACGATGTCCCTAGCACATGGTGTAGCCCTAGGCTCCCATGGCATTGTATTGGTACATTTGGTGGATCCACACCTTTCGGTGATCAGCCGGTAAGAGGCAATATTTCACACCCTCAGATATAGAGTCGGACACTCTTGCCACTGGTAGGTGGTATTTCACATTCTTGGATATAGAGCCGAACACTCCTTCATGACCTAGAACAATTCAGGACACACGTTCCTATATCTCATTTCAACAAATCACAACTTAATGCATGTTCATATAATAGTTCATTCCACACTCATTTGGTAATCTCAAAATGATTTTCAAAATACAGTTTAAACAAGTCAAGGCACAACCATCTCTATAACACAATATATCTACGGTTTTCCAATGAAACTAGAGATGCAACCTGATTGCCCCTTTTTCACAAAACTGCAATATGAAAACCCCATAATTTTACCTGTTAGATTTCCCCAAATAAGTTGCCAAAACACACGCAAGATTGTGAACCATAGTTCTACCAAATCTGATTTCAAAAATAACCGATATAAATAGAATCCCCTTACCTTTCCCCAAAAAATCCAACCCAAACTCTATGACTCCTAAACAACAAACCGAATTCCCAAAACCTATAAACCACGGTACAATAATTACTTACGATCTTACTCCCTACAGTTCTACTGAAACAGAAATGAAAATCGAGCCCTACCTCGATTTTTGGGTCAAGCATGAAGACCTCAAAACGAAGATCCATTCCATAGAACACGTAGAGATTTCTTCCCTGATCCTCGTTGTAACGTTGGTTTGTCAATTCTAGAAATCTAGAGAGAGAGAGAGAGAGAGAGGTGGCTTCCAGTTCTAGAGAGAGAGAGAAAAAAAAAACCTTGATAACTTAGCTTCTAAGCAAAGAAAAAGATATTTATAGCACCTTTGACTCAGCCAACCACGTTGATGAGGCGGCGTCTTCATCGACAAGCCAGAGAAGGAAATTCGTCGACGAAGCAGTGGTCGCATCGACGAGCCTAAGATTTTAGAATTTCCCAAAACCTTTTGGCTCCTCCTCGTCGATGAACCTCTGAATTTCATCTTCGAACAATAAAAGGGCATTCGTTGATGAAACTCAGCTTCGTCGACGAAGCCTGCTCAAATTACCGTTTTACCATTTTCTTATTTAATTATTCCATATCTCACGGGTCAGGTTCTTACATCAACTATGCATTTGTCTTGTTTAAATATTATTTCAAATCCTTTATCACTTAGTTGACTAATGCTGAGTAGATTATCTTTTAACCCTTCTACTAGTAAGACTTCATCAATAGTTAAGTATCGATCTTTACCTACTTTTCCGATACCGATTATCTTACCTTTGGCATTGTCTTCGAAGGGGACATATCTACCATCCTTAAGCATTAATGTGGTGAACTTGGACTTGTCTCTAGTCATGTTTCTTGAACACCCACTATCCAAGTACCATTTGTATTTTGATGGAGTGGTCCTAAAGCATACCTACAAGAAGGTTTCAAGGTGTTACTCTTTGGCATCCAAACCTTCTTAGGCTTTTGGGTTTCAGGTTTAGTTTCAGCTTTTACTCTCCATGATTTCTTTACTTTATTTTTTCTTTTAAATGGACATTCAAATTTTATGTGTCCCTTTTTCTTACACAAGAAGCAAATAGTGTTTTCATAAGCATTAGTGGAAGACGTGATTGTACAGTATTTTGATTCCCTTACAAAGTACCCCATCTAAAGATTCTTTTTCCTTTTGTTTTCAACTCCATTGAATCCAATTCCTTCTTTGTCTAGTGACATTCTTTGAGTACCTATTAGCTTTTCAAAGTTTTCCTTTTTTTTTGTAAAATTGTAGATGATTTTGTCTTTATCCTCAATTTTACTTTTAAGGTTGCTTATTTCTAAATCCTTCTTACTTTTACCATTTACTTGTAACTTTACTAGGTCTTGAGACATCTCATTTAATTTGTTCATGAGAACATTAATGTGCGAGTCCTTTTCTTTTTTAATTGATTTTGAAGTCTCTAGTTGATTTTTTTAAGTATTTCATTTTATTCTTTCAAGGCTAGATTTCTTTTAGATACTCTTATGAACCTTTTATGTATAGTTCATCTTGCATTTCTCTATGTGAAGGCATACTATCACACGAATCACTGCATGGCTCATCACTAGTTTCTTTAGATGAGCTAATATAGGAGTTTACCTCATCATCTTTTGCCATGAAGCAGATGTTTTCTATTTCTTGATCGTTTGATTCATCCTCCAATTCACTTGAGCTTGAGTTATCCCATGTAGCTTTTATAGTCTTCTTTTTCTTCTTCTTTGTGTCCTTCTTATGCTATGGACAATCAGGTTTAATATGTCCAACCTTCTTACAATTATAACAAGTAGGGGGTTCATTCTTTGTTTCCTTTTTACTTGTCTCCCCTTTGTCAAATTTTGAACCTTTAAACTTTCGAGTGACCTTCTTATTCTTTTTTAAAAGCTTTCCAAGTCTTCTAGTGATGAAGGTTATATCATCATCGTCTATTTCATTTTCTTCTTCTTCATTATAGCTATCTTTAGCAGCCTTGAGGGCTATTGATTTTTTGTTTTTAATTTTAAGAATTTCTTTCATTTATTGCCATCTCATAGGTGAAGAGTGATCCTATCAATTCATCTAGGGAAGTATTTTTTAAGTTTCTTCCTTTTGTTATTACAGTTGCCTTAGGTTCCCAAATTGGTGGAAGTCCTCTAAGGATTTTTAGCATCATTTCACAAGTTGAGTAATTCTTTCCTAAGGAATTAAGAGAGTTTATTATATGCGTATATCTAGTGTACATACTAGTAATGGTCTCATTAGGATTCATCTTAAAAGCTTCATACTCTCTAGTGAGCATATCGATTCTATTATCTCTTACATCAATAGTACCTTCATAGGTTACTTCAAGTTTATCCCAGATTTCTTTAGTTGATTTACATGCCACGATCCTATTGAATTCATTTAAATCAAGAGCACCACATAATGCATTCATAACACTTGAATTAACTTGCAACATTTTATGGTCATTGTTGTTCATCTCTTTTTCTTCTTTAGGTATTTCTTTACCATCGACGATTTTAGTGGTGATAAGGTCACCATGTGTGACAACTTTCCATGCTTTCAAATGCATAGTTTGTAAATAAATTCTCATTCTTTATTTCCAAAAGGTGCAGTTTACACCGCAGAAAATAGGTGATCTAGATGAGGATTGACCCTCAGCAAAGGGAGATACACCTAGGTGTGCCATATGGATCTTTATGTAGCTTCTAGTTTAAGATTTACTACAACCTATGTCTCTGATACCAATTGAGAAGTAAGGTGACTCTCAAGAAGGGGGTAAATTGGGTTTTAAAAATTTCTTTATAAATCTTTTTATTAAGTATTCTCCAACTATTTTATATTTAGCAATCACAAATACAGCTAAGAACCAATTTAAGATTAAATCTTTATGAATGAAAAGATCAACTTGAATAATATTTTAGAGATTTTATTTTACAAAGCTTTGCAACTTTATCAAAAATCCTTGTATGTTGATTGCTATTGATTGTTGGTGTGTAATTCTTCAAATAAAATTGTATTTATAGAGTTTAAAAAGTAATTTTCATATTCCCCAAGTTACTTGGTGTGTTTTCCAAGTTTTCTCATTGTTTGGGGTTCAAGCAATCAATTTCAGAAACATTCCCTCATTGTTTTAAATTTGAATTCTCAAAGGTCGGTCAACTAAACTATTAGGGTCAGACATTTGTGCCTTTATAAATTAGAGAAATTTCAAACATAGAATAGGATCAGTCGCCTGATCCTAAAAGGTCAATCACCTGCCATTCTGTCTGCTCAAATTACTCAGTATAAAAATTGTCAGTCAACTAACCAGACATGGTCGGTCGCCCGAGGTTACTTTCCAAAAACTTTTGAATTTCCATCCATTAATGATGTCAATCAAGTGATCTTACAAAGTCAATTGCCTGAGCTAGCAATTTTACAAAAACTTTGCTTTTCAACCTTAGAACTTTGAAAACTTAAATAAGACTTAAAAAATATTTTTCGAGGTTTTGAAAATATGGTCTTTAAGTCAATAATTGTTCCTATGAGCTTCAAACACTTATATTGAAAATATACGAAGTGCTTACATAAGACTTTTAAACAACTATGACACTTCTATTCACTAAGTCTTCATGTATTGCTTCCTTTCTTTATGCTTTTCTTGACTTTATGTTTCAATAGTCTTTTAGCTTCATAAGATCTTCTATCTTCTAGTTCGAGCTTTCAAAAGATTTTGTCAAACACTTGTCCTTGATCACTTGAGTCACTTGAACTTGATACTTGAGTTTTCTGAAATATCATCACTTAACCAAACATGTTAAGTTCCTTTGATTTATTATCATCAAAATAAGGTTCTTAAGCCTTGTTAGGCCAACATTAGCAAGTACCTTCCAAATTTGAAGTAATGAGACTTTCGACGGTTATTGGATTTCCAAGGGGATTAGGGAGCTAGTTAGTGCTTTCACTCTTAGAGTAAGGTCGTGAGTTTTCTTCTCCTACATCACTTCATCATCTTCAGTCTTTTCCAGGGAAGTTGGTTAGCTTCTTATTTGTTTTTTTTTTTTTTTTCTCAGATTTCTTCTCTTTTCTACAAGCTGGGTGTTGGCTAGTCTTTTGTTGTCGTTGATTGGTTTTATGCTTCTATTTTGGGTCTTTATTTTGTTTGGTTTAATAAAATTTCTACTTTATCTCTTAAAAAAGAACATTTCTATTACATTTGGTTCACCAAATAGTTACTCATTGTAACAAGATGCAATATAATGTAAATTTTGGGAGTAAAAATAATAGTTATTCTTTGTATATTACTAATTTTTCATTTAATATGTAATAAGAAAGGAATTGATATTTTCATGATGAAATTTAGTTACCAATAGGTAATAAGAAAAGAATAAACATTTTCATGAAAGTTTTTATTAAGCACTGATAAAAATTAAGTTTCGGATTATTATTTGCTTTATAATAATTGTAATTACCATGTTACTACTAGTTTTTTCCTAAGAATAAGCATTCCGCATGCAAACCAAACATAGGGTTATTTTTTTATTAATAAAAAAGATTCATCATGGAATTTTCAAGGTCATACATGCAATTAAGAAATAGTTAATTGAAAACATGAGTAAACACAAATTTTCTTTACTATGAATCTTTTTTTTTTTTTTTTTTTTGCATTTATTTTTTTATACTTAATAATATTATAATGTCTACTCATTAAAATTAGAAAATCCTAAAATAAGTGGAATCTTATAAATGATACAATATATAATGTCAATAACTCTGCACATTAAAAATTCAAATTCAATGGCCTCTAGAGGGCATACAAAACATAGGACTTTAATATTGAAGGTTTTGCATTCAAATTATGAGAAAAGTGCAAAGGGTTATGATACCTATTATTGCGTTACCCATACATAGCCAAAAAAAGTTATTTGCCCAACAAATAAAGAATTATTATTAATTAATTAGTTGATGCTCTAATACTTTAAATTTAATATTAAATCATACCTACTAAAAAGAAAAAAAAAATAATTACATTAATCACGTGATAAAGGAAAATGTTCAAAAGATCAATTTACAAGAGAACAACTTTATGCACTCATACCCAAGATAAGGGCTAGACTTCGACTAAATACGACTGGAGACCGCTAGGAACAAAAAGAGTGTCAATAATCTCTGCCGTTGCAGGTCCTTCTGCTAAGACAACTTTTTTTTTTTTTTTGGTTCACCACGGCCTTCTACCGACTGGGACCACCCAAATAGAAAGTACTCTATCGATCTACTCTCTCTCTCTCTCTCTCTCTCTCTCTCTCTCTCTCCACACACACACAACAATACTACGAAGGGCTTCATCCAGAGAGAGAGATGTCACCCTGTTCAACGTAGTAATGGGTAATTTTTTCTCATAGATCAAATTAAACCAAGCTATGAGAAAAATTTACCCATTGCTACAAATGAGCCATCAACAACAACAACAGAGGAGCACTTGCCAACACTGCACACAGATCAGCAACTCATCAGCAGAACTTTTCATAAAATCCATATTCAAGGAGGAGTTCCTATCAATCACATCAAGAGGAAGAGTCATTGCTAGATTCATATTGGTCCATGTTGAAGTGATCCCAAGGCTAGGTGGTAGGCTCGCCAAGGCTTGGGTCCTTAACTACCAAAAATAATATTTGTAAAACCTAACTATTCCAAGTTCAGTAGAAAGTGGGTAAGTCAGGCATCGATCCACAAAGACTTGAAGTGCAATTATTAAACCACTTCCAATTTAGTTTACTAAAGCCTTGTTATGAAAAAGAAGTGAAAGATGATATTTTGCAATGGTGATTATCTAACAACTACCGGAAAGCATGTATCTGAAAGCAAGTAAATCTATACTATTGGAAATCAAGTAAATTTCTAAGTTACTCTACTTCTACAAAGCGATATTGTGGTCCAAATCAGACGTTGGACACCATGCTTATAACTATGCTCATCTAGACTTCCATAGAAGCACTAACCCGAGCGGGCCAAATTTGGTGAGTGGCGATCAAGGGCACGGAGTAGCAATGGTGCACCAACTGTTCAAAGTACAGTCGGGAACCATAGTATACGTTGTCTCAACGATAACGAATACCTCTACAGTTCCGTAGCCAACTATTTTCCTCTGACTGATATGTAGCAGTGCTTATCCTTATGTACAATCTTTCATCAAACACACATCAAGTAAATGGAAAGTAGTAAATTGAAAGCAGTAAATGAAAGAATGAGAAAAAGGAACATCCCTTTATCATTCAAAATGTCTATCACTAACACTAGAAGTAAAAGAGGAGACCATCGAATGTACACAACTAATGTATGAATGTCGCTGATTGTCATAGGCCGTTGGACACTCCATACACTAACCAAAATTACTCTACTCCTACTCTAACTTGGCTCTTAATGACTTCCTAAGTCTATCATTAACCTAAAAGGGGCCAAAGAGGAACCCAAAGCTTGCATTGGTAACAAATACTTATAAGCTCCAGGGTTTACAAGGGTTGTTTTACACATTAGGAAGGTTTGTAGAAAATCTCACGCAGAAGATCATCGTTGTCGACCAAGTTGCCCTTCTATCATTCTTGTGCATGCCATGGTAGAGACTCATGGGAAGTTAGGGATTCAAATCTTAAATTTCTTTGACTTTGTAGTGCCTTAGGGTTGTGTTGGTCCAACTGATGTTCAAGACTTGTAGGATCTCGATCTTCAGGAAATCTTAGTATCTTGACATGGTCGCCCTTGAAGGTCTTCCGGTCGAACACTTCATCGAGACTTTCAGTATTTCTACTCTCAGTTCTGTCTTAGTATCTTGACATGGTTGCTCCAAGGTGTCAATTGGTCGAGCACTTGGTTGAACCTTGCAGCAATATGATCTCAGTCTAAACCTTTAAGTTTGTAGTGGAAGAATAAGTCACCCTTATGTGTTGCTAGTCGCGCCACATGATCGAGCATCATCTTCTTGTTCATTTATGATTTGAAACTTCTAGAACTTGGCTTGACATCTAAATTCAAGCTTTGAGTCCTCTAAATCCTCCTTGACTTCTTGTAATGCCTAACTCCATGGTTTTAACCTGTTTTTCCTAAAAAGACAAACAAATATTGCATAGCTTCGAACAATGATAACTCTAAGTAAATACATAATAAAATAAGGATAAGCAAAGATAAATGAGGGTCTAAAATCATGTATTTTAGGAACTCGTCACAACCCCCAACTTGCTAGTCCTCGACCAAAGCAAAATCTAAGAAATCTATCAAATCCTAACTACATCCTCTTTTGCGGGAAAAATGATTGCATTTACGGTATGCAACAAAGCTTTAAACCCCTAGGTTGATCCTAGTGGATGAGTTCTAGTCTCGTGAGGGTTTCCAGGGTGATACCCACAAACACCAATTTAGTAAATAAAAGATGGAAACACATGCAGCATAATTATACCATTTTACATATAGAAATATAACTTTATTACATACAGAATCCTTCATACACGACTCCATTATACACACACTCTGCAGCATTTCAATCATGCAAAGCTCAACACAACACAACCATCTCAAGATACTATTCACAGAGAATTAACCCATGATTATAATGCAGAGTTAATATTAGCATGTAAATTCAAGTATGAATAGGCCACTTCACAAGGCATGTGTAAAGTATATGATTTGTCTCGCTCAGAATGCTCAGAGGCCCCTGCAGAACGGTCGTCTTAACTCAACCTCACTGGTTTATTCTCTTAAAATTCACTCAAGAGAATGGGTTCACTCTCATATGTGAGGAAGAGTGTCATGATCAAACGTCCCACATATTTGAAGAACTAACGCTATAAGTGTGGAGTGAACTAGTCTTATAGGAAAGGAATCTAGCCCTTACTAAGGTGTCGGGTCCTTCACCCTAGCATCTTCTCATATACTTGCCACATTTAATCAAGACCACCCTAGATTATCTTATTCCCATACTTGTGTGAATTCAACAAATGCATTGGCCAGAAGATCCTTCATAGTGCAGACTCGTAGTGTGTGTCTTCAGCTTGACCTTTTAATCTTTTCTCATACTAGGTGTATATTTTTGTTTTTCTTTTTTTTTTTTCCTCGGGTTTCTCTTTATTTTTCATTTTCTTTCTTTGCATGGTCAGCTGAAACAATCATCACCTTTTTATATTACTTCATGTTTACAATGGGAATGTAGCTCGAATAGGAGTCCATGGAAAAAGTCAGTCTCTGGGGTTGGCTTAATCTTTATGTCTGAGTAAGCTACAAGACCTAGATTTATATCTCCCCACTTGATGTCACCTCTAGCCTAGCAAATACAAGTGTAAAGACTAGTTGACAAAGGAAATCCAATAAACAAAGGATAGTTGAGTTTTATAAACTCAAAGTTTAACGTCAAAAACTCGAGAAATGAACAAATGGCTCAATTGTACCTCACAAGGTGTCATAGTCACCACGGTTGTTCTCTCAGTGCTCTCAAAGAACCCTAAGTGTTACAAATCAAGTGTGTTACAAATCAGTGGATACTGGGAGGCATTAAATATGTTCAGCCTTCGTTGCTTACGGCCCCACGAGATATCCATGATCCATGTCCTACATTGAATGTAAGCATTGCCTGCAGCTAGGAATGGTCATCCTAAAAGGACAAGGATCAAATTTATGGAGGGTTCCATATCTAGAAAAATGAAGTCTATCGGGTAATGGAATTCTCCAAGTATGACTATGACATCCTTTACTACACCCCTAGGTTTCTTATGGCATCGATCAGCTGAACTCAATGTGACCTGAGTGGGTTGTAGCTTCCCAATGTTAAGTTACTAATAAGTTAAGTATGGGAGGATGTTCACACTTGCCCCTAAATCTAAAAGAGCTCCTTCCAAGGCGTAATCACCAATTACACAAGAGGTACTGGGGGAGCCGGGGTCTTTTAGCTTAGGAGGGAGGTGACTTTGTGTCATGGAACTCCAGTGCTCAGTGAGTCTCACTTGTCCATTCATAGCCGCCCTTGAATTATTTTGTAACATATACAGTTTCCTGATGATTTTTTGCATATTTAGGCATTTTCTTCCTTGCATCCAAGAGGGTTGGTTTAGCTGAAGTCGCCGAAATGCATCCAAAGATGACTTAGTGGTGGTCCCCGCACTAGATGAGAAGGGCATAGGAAGATTTGGAGGGCGTGGGGCTAGAAAGACATGAAAGGTCCTATGAGGGGCATAATGTGGCTTGGTCCCTCCAACCATGGTTGAGGAAGTGGGGTTGTCATGTTTTAGGCTGGAAGAAAGTGAGAGATGAGGATCAATAGGGTGTGCTGCCTTCTCCTCTTATGCATTCTCTCTTTCGCTTAATTGTTCCTCGGTTTCACAATCTGTCACCTTACAACTTACTACCTAGGTCTGCTTAGGATAAGTTGTTGAACCAATGCTCGGTTCACACTCTACCCCATATTACCCCTTTGAATTTATGATGGGTTGACTTGCTAACTTATCTTCATCTCTCCGACTTAAAGTAGTAGCTAGCTGCCTTATGGTAGCTTCTAGCTTTGCGATGGATTAGAAGTATGAGTGAAGGAGTTGCTGATCCACTTAATGGTTAGATTCGATTCTCTTAAGAGCCCTCAACATTGTCTCTTGAAATGAATCATATTTGTGTTGAGATGAAGGATGCTGCTGCAGTAATGACGATTTAGGGTGGGAGTTAGGGTGACTTTAAAAATTTTGATATGGTCATGGAGGCAGAGCATTCAGAGCTTGTGGAGGTCTTTGAGATTGAAAACCTGAAACTTGCGGCCTCCATGAGAAGTTAGGATGTTGTTTCCACTCGGGATTGTAGGTATTCGAGTAGGGATCATTAGCTAGCTTATCATACAAATTGTGGGTGGCCTTTACTTCCTCGTGCACCAGCTTAGGAAGGGAATGCACATGAAGGCAATTGTAACATGTATTGGAAGGGTTGGAGCAGTTTGCATATACCTTTGCACACGCCATTGTTTGTGGTCCTAGGGACAAGAACTGGTCTAATTTTTTGGATATGGCATGCAAAGTAGGGGCCAGATCTTGGCTTATGGCTAGCTCATAAACTCCCTTAGGATTAGAGGTTAATGGAGTGGGTAGTCTACGGGTGGTAGCCATGTGCTGTTGAGAATTTTCAACCAGACTTTCAAAGAGAATCCAAGCCTTGTTCTCGTGCTTAGTGAGGAAAGTAACTTTGCATGACCATCAACCATAGACCTATCTCTCTCAGCTAACATTTCATCAAAATTTTGCACTAATTGCCACTTGGGGACCTGGTGATGTGGGCATTTTCGGAGCAAGTTCCTAAAGCACTCCCAAGTCTCGAAAAAGAGTTCCCCATCCATCTGTGAGAAATTTTTGATGGCTCTCCGAATCTGGTTGGTCTTCCCAATTAGGAAGTACTTTTTAAGAAATTCATGTTGCATGGTGGCCCAATTGGCCACTAAATTCGGTTCTAAGGAAGTCAGCCAATATTTGGCCTTATCCTTCGAAGAGAACGGAAAAAGCCTAAGACAGAGAGCATCATCACCATAATTAGGTATGCAGATGGTGGAACAAATTTCCAAGAACTTATCTAGATGCTGATAAGATTTTCAGTCGAGTTCCCAAAAAAGTAGGGCAGCATGGAAATGATTGAAGTTTTTATCTCAAATTGTGCCGCCTGAACATCCAAGAACTGGATGTAGGACAGTGAGGTTTATGCACTAGGTAAAAGTAGTCCTTAAGGGGTTGAAGATGTTACTCTCCTACCATAGGTAGCTGGGGATCGAGCGCGGGGTTCCGAGATTTGTTCAGCGGGAACCGATGGGTTATTTTCAGCCATGGCTTTCAGTTCAGATGACTGAGGCTTCTCTGGATTAGAGATAGGTTTCCTAAGGGACCTATGGAATTTCTCAATCTCAAGATCTATGGGAATTATCTCGGGTTTCAAAGAATGCAGACCAAACATACACACTTGTAAGCACACAAATTCAGACATCACAAATAGAAAACAAAAATAAAGAAAATAGAAATTAACAAAGAAAGGGAAAACAAAAGGAGAGCAAATCAAAAGAACAAGGAAATAATACTCTAAAGCAGAAGTTGGCTTATAACCGTAGCCAAGTCTCTGACAACGGCACCAAAATTTGGTAGGCTTTTCCTTAACTAACAAAAATAATATTTGTAAAACCTAACTATCCCAAGTTGTAGAGACCTGAAGAATTGTAGTAATTAAATAATAAAAGAGAGGAAAGAAAAGGAATTTTAAAAATGGGTTTCAATAGGGTCTTGTCGGCGAGTGTAGAAGTGCTCGTTGACAAGCAAGGCTCTTGGGCTCGTCAACGGGGACGCGTGTATCGTCGACAAGAAATTACTGAGAGGACTATTTCTAGAACATGAAACTCGTTGATAAGGAGAAGGTGTTCGTCGACAAACTCCCTTCATTGACTCATCGATGAGGTGACGTGTCTTGTCGACGAGGCCAAATGGACAACACTCTATATATAGCCTCAAAATGGATTTTCAGCGAGAAAATTTCATTTTTATCAGTTTTTCTCTCTCTCTACACGGTTTCTCTCACTTCTCTCTAGGTTGCTGGCTCCGTCTCTCCCCGGTTCGATAATCAGGATCCTAGGGAGATTATCTATAATGTAGTAGGAGCAAATGTTGATATAAGAAGTTTGGGAAACATCCCAAAACTAGGGTAAGTAGATTATTTGGGTATTTCCAGTAATATCTAGCTTATTTAAGCTTAGGTTCATATTATATGAGAATATACTGCTATTTTGTGAAATAAAATCAGGGTGTTATATTCTCAGGGTTAGGATGTTTTGGGACCCTGCAAGAATGGGTTGAGGACCTCAATGGATATCTTTTCAAAAGCCCAGATAAATAATGAATAGTTTATAATTCAAAAGACAGAAGAATTATATATATATATATATATATATATATATATATAATATTTTCAGGATTATGGAATTATAAATGCTAGAGGCATAATTTAGAACGTTCGTAGGAGAGCTTAATTAATAGGTAAGAGAATATACTATGCTAGCAAATTTAGGAATTTTTATCAGTATTAGTTATAATATTTGAATATGAGTATAAGGTGTGATTTTGAATATGTCAAAAAATAGATTTATACAAATTTTATTATTTGTGTTTTAATCAGTTTGTGGCATAAGTTTGTTTTTATTTAGTACAGAATTTATATAGTTTTCAGAATATCATGAAACATACATGTTTTGTAGAATTATGAATTTCTAGTTTACATACAGATAGACATTTTTCAGAATATTCACAAACATGATTTATAGTATTTTCAGAATATTTTGATTTTAGAACCATAACACTTAGATATTTAGATAATCAGTTAGATATTCAGATATACAGAGATTTAGATACTCAGGCAGTCATTTAGATATTCAGATTATTCAGATCAGTTTTACAGTATTATGGTTATTTCAAAATCATGGGAAATCAGTAACATAATTATAAATATTAGTATTATATAGTATCAAAACTTGATGAATTATTCCATCAGTATCAGCGAGTAGAGCATGGCATCGTAGTTTTTTTTAGTTTAGAGTGCAACCACATAACTCAGATAGTATGTGGATTTTCAGCAGTCGATCCTACCTATGTTGTGGATAGGCTCCCCATCAATTAGAGTTGAGGAGGTCGATCTAACTTTCAAAGTTTAGTTGACTTATCCAAGTTGGCCAGCCAGTGATAGGTCCCGCCTGTGGGCCGCACAACCCTATCATGAGGGGTTAAATCATGACGTACAATTTTCCAAGGTAACATCACAATTATCTATATGTTATTATAGTTTTACAAAATAGCAATAGAGATACTATATTTCTAGAAGTATGAATAAGTAAAATAGAAATATTATAGTTGCATCTTAAACTATGTTAGGTGTATGTTGTGTAGTATATTATTTTATCGGTTTTACAAATTCAGTAATATATCAGTTATTATTATGTAACTCAGTTTCCACACACTAGCACTAGCATATTTCATTTCACTGAGCAATGTCTCATCCCAGTGATTTAATATTTTTCAGGTAATTTAGGTAGGCGAGCAGATTAGACTCGCAGATAGAAGGGACTACAGTACTACACTGTCTATAGCAAGAGTATTTTTGGGAAGTCACTTTTTTAGTAGTCCCTAGGTCCAGGTGAGGGCATTCTAGGAATGGCTATGTATGCATATTCTAAAAAATTTTGACACTCTATTATTGTACATATTGATGTGGTTATATGTATTCTGCTTTCCGCTGCATAGGTAGTTTATTAAGTTTCAGACTCCACAGTCCCTATCTGGCCCGTGATAATGGTTTGGTTTATATGGGAAGGTATCAAAGCAGTGAAATTTTACAGTTTATATATATATGGAAAGAAAAAGAAAAAAAAAATATATATATATATATACATATATATATATATATATATTTATGCAGTATGAAAAATCAGGTCGTTATAGTTTTGTATCAAAGCCTAGGGTACTAGGTTCTGTAGACTCTAGAGTGCAGCAGAAGCAATACCAGAGTATAGGAAAGGATTTAAGGTTTTATTCCATGGTCTAGATACAGGATTTTCGTGGTGGTTTTTGTGTCTTTCCTAGGATGATGATTTCTGAAAAGTCATAGTAAACTAATGTCGGGTCGTGTGTCTAGGTTGCAGGATTGAATTTTGAAGTAAAGTCAGGGAGGGTAGTTAATTGTGAATATGAGATTTCAGTTGAATAAAATAAATTAGATCTATATGGGAGATAGGGTCCTTAAATTATATTCTTTGTTTTCAGGATGGACCTTGGGAGCAATGGTACGAATGATGGGGGTGATGGAGCAGGACCTTCCGGTATAGGAGGTAGAGATTCACATGAAGTACTGTGCAGTTTCACCCAACAAACGATGGCTGAGATGGCCAGAAGCTCAAGGGAGCGTAGCTGCACGATCGAGCAGTTTACGCGGATGAAGCTCCCATCTTTTTCTAGAGGAACTGGCCCGATTGTAACTGAAAATTGGGTCCAGGACATTGAGGAAATGTTGGCAGTGCTTCCATGTATGGACGAATAGAAGGTTATATTTAGGACGTTCAAACTGATCAAGGACGCAAAACGTTGGTGGAGATTATCAAGCTTGATTGAAGAGCAGAGACCAAATCCTGTGCCAGTGACACGGAGTCGATTCAAGGAACTATTCTTTGAGCGATATTTACCTACTATCATTTGGAGTGGAAAAGCAGCGAAATTCATGCACTTAGCTCAGGGGCAGATGACAGTATCACAGTACACAACTCAATTTATTGAGTTGACTCGATTTGCCCCACATTTGGCACCGAATGAGGAGAAGAAGGCGAGAAAGTTAGAAGAAGGTCTGAGACAAAATCTATTTGAGTAGGTTATTGGTTTTTGAGCTCACACATTTGCAGAGGTTATAGATAGAGCTGCAGTTATTGAGAGTGGCATGTAAAGAGGCACCGCAGCTCAGAGTCAGAGAAAGAGGCCCACGCCTCAGGGTTTTCAGGTGGGTTTCAGTCGGGACCCATGGAGAGGAGATCATTATGGTGAAGGTCGAAGATAGATGACGGGACCTCGTGAGAATTAGGGTGTGTAGACCTACCCTGTGTATTAGATGTGCGAGAGGAAACATTTGGGTGAGTACTAGGTAGGGAGAGATGTCTGGTATCGTTATGGGAGACCTGGCTATAAGGCACGAGCATGCCCAAGACTGTCGGCTCAAGCCCTAGCTCCCAAACCATTTCGGGGTGGTTATCAAGTGCCTCGTGGAGGCCAATAGAGGAATGTAGCCCCAGCGAGAGTTTATGCTCTAACACCGGGAGACGCCGAGGCGGCCAGAGACATTATTATATGTACATTTATTGATTTACTATATAAAGCTATTATTTTTTTTGGTAACAGATGGGTGCGGCCGACAGCTACTGTGGTTCTTAGGTGGTCCATGGAGCAAATAAGATGGCTGACTGCTGCTTTGGTGGTTGAAGACGGTGGCTGGTTGTAGAGTTCTTCGGACTGGCCATGGAGAGTGGCTAGAACAGAGGGAGTTTGGGAGAGAATTGAGAGGCTGAGGGAAGAAAAGAGAGGGCTCGAGAAGAAGGAAAGGGAGTGTGAGGGTGTAGAGAAGCAGGGGACGAGAGGGAGAATGAAAGCGAGTCGAAACAGAGAGAGAGAGAGAGAGAGAGAGAGAGAGAGAGAGAGAGAGAGAGAGAGAGAGAGAAATGAAAAAAAAAAAAGAGAAAAAGAGAATGAGCACGGAAACCGGGAAGAAAAGGAAGGAAGAAGAGAGAAGCTCTGTGCTTTCTTGGGCGTGAGTGCGTGTTTTTTATAGAAAAAAAAATCTTTTTTTTTTCCTTTTATCTTTATTATAATAAATAATAATAATAATAATAATAATAATAATAATAATAATGATCATAATAAAAATAATACTAATAATAATAATAATAATAAAATAATATTTAAAATAATGATAATGATAACAATATAAATAATAATAATAATAATAATAATAATAATAATAATAATAATTTTGTTATATTAGCCCTAGGTAAAAATGGGGCGTCTACAGCTGCCCCTTTTGTAGGCTTTGTTGCTTCAACGTAACGGTAAGAACTCTCCTACATTTTTGTAGCAACAAACTTGCAAAGATAAAAGACACGAATTTTGGACTGGGCCAAATATAACAAAAGAGACAAAAAATGGTCTGTGAAAACTGATTTGTACTGGGTTTAAGAGCATATGAGGATAACTTGCGGCGGCTGTAGGAACCCGAGCTATCACGGAGAGTGACTTGCACCGAGTGTAGGAAACCGAGCGTTCACAAAGGGTGACTTGCACCGATGTAATAACCCGAGCGTTCACGGAGGGTGACTTGCACGGAGTGTAGGAACCCAAGTGTTCACGGAGGGTAACTTGCACCGGGTGTAGGAACCCGAGCGTTCACAGAGGGTGACTTGCACCGGGTGTAGGAACCAGAGCGTTCACGAAGGGTCACTTGCACCGGGTGTAGGAACGCAAGCTTTCAAGGAGGGTGGCTTGCTCTGGGTGTAGGAACCCAAGCATTCACGGAGGGTGACTTGCACCAGGTGTAGGAATTCGAGCGTTCACGGAGGGTGACTTGCATCGGGTGTAGGAACGTGAGCGTTCATGGAGGGTGACTTGCACCGAGTGTAGGAACTTGAGTGTTCACGAAGGGTGACTTACACCGGGTGTAGGAACTCAAGCGTTCACAGAGGATGACTTGCACCGGGTGTAGGAACCCGAGCATTCACGAAGGGTGACTTGCCTCGGATGTAGGAACCCGAGTGTTCACAGAGGGTGACTTGCATTGGGTATAGGAACCCAAGCTTTCACGGAGTGTGACTTGCACTGGGTGTAGAAACCCGAGCGTTCATGGAGGGTGACTTGCACCGAGTGTAGGAACCCGAGCATTCACGAAGGGTGACTTGCACCGGGTGTAGGAACTCGAGCGTTAATGGAGGGTGAATTGCACCGGGTGTAGGAACCCGAGCATTCACGTAGGGTGACTTGCACCGGGTGTAGGAACCCGAGCATTCATGAAGGGTTCCTTGCATCCGGTGTAGGAACCCGAGCATTCATGGAGGGTGACTTGCACCGGGTGTAGGAACCCGAGCGTTCACGGAGGGTGACTTGCACCAGGTGTTGGAACCCGAGCGTTCACGGAGGGTGACTTGCACCAGGTGTTGGAACCCGAGCGTTCACGGAGGGTGACTTGCATCGGGTGTAGGAACCCGAGCATTCATGAAGGGTGACTTGCATCGAGTGTAGGACCCCGAGCGTTTACG
Source organism: Malania oleifera (assembly GCF_029873635.1). Taxonomy (NCBI): domain Eukaryota; kingdom Viridiplantae; phylum Streptophyta; class Magnoliopsida; order Santalales; family Ximeniaceae; genus Malania; species Malania oleifera. The sequence continues at coordinate 69,632,968 of NC_080427.1, forward strand.
GAGGGTGACTTGCACCGGGTGTAGGAACTCAAGCATTCCCAAAGGGTGATCTACACAGGGCGTGGGAACCCATCCTATGGTTCACGGAGGATGACTTGCATCGGGTGTAGGAACCCGAGCCAATTGCCCCAGTATTCAAGCATTAGTGAAATGAGGGTTGCTTGGACAATGATGAAAATAAATGCACTACAAAACGAGTACGACCGAATGATGTTATATGATGTGTGAATGTTACAATCGGTGATGCTAGAATGCAAGGGTGCGAGTTGTTTGATGTGATACCAGAATATGGAGATATGTATGCATGCTGCATGCTATGACATGTGTATTCCTTTTATTATCACTTCCTTTTTCCAATGTGCTTGTAATCAACAACCCCAACTCTAATCTTGGCCATGTTGTCCCTGAATCGGTTCCCTTGAAACTCAATTTGAAACTTGCCCCAGATGAATGGATCTATAATTGATCTTGGCTCGATTTCCTTAATGGAGGTGGTCGACTTTGCTCGAATGAAACTTAATCATAAAACCTGCTCTAGTTGAATGGATCTATAACTAATCTTAGCCATGTTCTTATATTCCAATCGGATATGAAGGCATCTGACTTGGCTCAACATGACATCTGCCCTAGTTAAAGTGTGCCAGTAAATGCTCTCAATTTTTACTTTTGATATGAAGGCATCAAAATCAACTCCACTGGAACTTAACATGGACCTTGTCCAAATTTCCAATCTTCATGAAGGCACCTGAGCATGGGATTTTCCTTAGTTATATTTGCTTATCCTTCCTATATCAAGAGCATACTGGCGAACCCTTTTGATTACCCTATTCTTGAGAGTTTAGAAAAGGTTTTTTTTTTTAAATAATAAACGACAATGCGTTGGTGACATTCTTTTGCTAAATCAAAGGATCATATGTGAGAGATAAATGATTTACCAAGCTTAAATGCCAGTTCAAGGGGAAAACTTTATACCAGTATTCAAGAGTCAAAGTACATGGATGTTAAGTTGTCAAGCTTAATCCTCACTTAGCTGAGCGAGATAAATGATTTACCAAGCTTAAATGCCAGTTCAAGGGGAAAACTTTATACCAGTATTCAAGAGTCAAATTACATGGATGTTAAGTTGTCAAGCTTAATCCTCACTTAGCTGATCATTCCCTCTTTCGTTGATGGCCCCGATTGAAGGAAGCATTCCTTACTCATTTTTTCTTATTCTATTATGAACCCCTTGGAATCCTCATCTAGCTGCTACCTCTACTTTAATCCAATTCAGTCTATGTTTTGATCTTAAGATGGTCTTTAAGACACGAGACGAAAAGTAGGCTTATGGATATAAGTTTTCAGAAGAAAAGGGAAACTAAGGCTCAAAAATCCCCTCCCATAATAACATTTTTTGCCCTAATTTAAGTTGAGGTGCTTTGCAAGATATTGACCGAACTTGTCATTTAAACAAGTTACCTACGTACCTTTTCAGGATCAAGACATTACGTAGTTCAGACTCAACATTGAGTCTGACAAATCATTCGAGACAACAATGTATAGCAATGTAGTTAGGACTTTTATTTGGACCGTAATGTAGGCTAAGGGTATGGATTAAAGAAGAAAAGAGTTAAATAAGGTTCAAAATCATCAATTTTATCAAAGATAATTTGGTCAAAGATCACATATGTAGTATGTCCCTTATTTCTTTCTTTCCTTTTTTCTTTTTCTCTTTTTCATGCATCTTCTTCTTTTACTGCACTCTTTATTTTTCCTTTCACGAAGGACTTTTAGAATTTTATTTGGACCTTATTTGGGATTGATCTTTTTGAAACTGCCCAGTGTGGGGTTGATTCTTTGACGGGTTAATTAAGAATTGAATTTTTCAAGCTCAAAAGGGCTTGCAAGGGATTTTTTCTTTGAGTTTCTTATGGGTAGTAGAAAAATGGCCTGCCATCCTTTTGGTAATGATTATTGTCTCAAATGACTTGCCAAACATTAGGGAACCCAAACCCAGGTTAAATTTTTGGTGAACTGACTTTTAAGAAAAAACTGGTTTAACATTTAGGCTCAACTTGATTGACAAATGGTAAATTATTGTTTGGTTCTTTTTTATGGGAAAATAGGTTGGCCAAAGATGGTCATCTATCATTTGATTAAAACATGAGTGATGAACAGACATAAGATTTATGAAGCAAACAATCATCTTATTGAATTTCTTTGAGAGTTTATAGGGTTTCTAGGAGAAATATTTCTCTACAGCATCTAAGTTTGTGGGGTGCAAAAGATCAGTTCCATCCATATCTGCTAATAATAGGGCACCTCCTGAAAAAGCTTTCTTTACTACATACGGCCCTCCTGAATCAGTAAAATCTTTTTTAAAACTAGATCTCCTTCTTGAAACCGTCGAGGACGCACCTTCTTGTTAAAGGCTCTCATCATTATCCTTTGGTATAATTGTCCATGAACTATAGTTGCCAATCTTTTCTCTTCAATTAGATTCAACTGGTCATATCTAGATTGCACCCATTCTGCCTTGGTTAATTCTGCATCCTTTAGGACTCGTAATGATGGGATCTCAACTTCTATCGGAATTACAACCTCCATTTCGCACACCAAACAGAAAGGGGTGGCCCCTGTAGAAGTCCGAACAATAGTCTTGTATGCCAATAAAGCGAAAGGTAACTTGTCATGCCAGTCTTTGTAGGTCTCTGTCATTTTTTCCAAGATGCACTTGATATTTTTGTTATGCGCTTCCACTGCTCCATTCATTTGCGGTCGATAAGGGGTCAAATTATGATGTTTGATCTTGAATTGACTACACAACTTTGTCATGATCTCATTGTTTAAGTTTTTGGCATTATCTAAGATTATCCTTTCCGAGATCCCATATCTACAAATTATTTCTCTCCTAATGAAGCGTCTAATTATTCTTTAAGTGACACAGGAGTATGATGCAGCTTCTGCCCATTTTGTGAAGTAGTCAATGACCACGAAAATGAATTGATGCCCATTATTGGCCTTCGGGGTTATTGGTCCAATCACATCCATGCCCTAGGCTGAGAAGGCCAAGGCGTAATAAAACCTAGAGCTGAGTGGGTGGGACTTGTATATGATCTCCATAAATTTGACACTTATGGCATTTTTGAACATATTCTATACAATCACGTTCCATGGTCATCCAATAGTATCAACTTCTTAAGATTTTTCGGGCTAGCGAGTGACCTCATGCATGGATCCCACAAACCCCTTCGTGTACTTCCTGCATGATTTGTCTTGCCTCTTGCAACTCTATGCATCATAGGAAGGTCATATCATGGTTTCTTTTATACAATATTTCTCCGTCTAAGAAGAATCCCATAGCTAGTCTCCTAATCGTCTTCCGATCATTATTGGAGGCTCCTACAGGGTATTCCTTCCCTAGAATGTAGGTTTTGATGTCATGAAACCATGGTTTTTTGTCAGCTTCTTTCGTTATCACACAATATGCTGGCTCCATATGCAGCCTTATTCAAATGGGTTCAATCTCTATTCCAGGCTCAACCATGAATAAAGTCGCCAATGTTGCCAGCGCATCTGAGATTAGATTACTTTCTCTCGGTTCATAGGAAAAACTAATAGTATCAAATTCCTTCATCATTTCTTGAATGTACTCCTGATACGATATTAATTTGGAATCTCAAGTTTCCCACTCTCCAGTCAATTGATGAATTACCAAAGCTAAATCTCCTTTTAAGGTCAATTCTTTAATACCTCGGTCAATAGCTACATGTAAGCCCCATACGCATACTTCATACTCAGCTACATTGTTAGTACAAGGAAAGGTGAGTTTGGCTGTGACTGGGTAGTATTTACCCTCTGGTGAAATAAGTACAGCCCCTATTCCAAGCCCTCATACATTGGTCGCTCCATCAAATAGCATCATCCACCCGACACTATCCTCCTCTTCTTGATTTATTGAATTAATATCTTGATCCGAGAAGTCAAACTCCATGGGTTGGTAATCGTTAACGGCTCTATCAGCCAAATACTCTGCTATAGCACTCCCCTTGATGGTTTTCCTCATCACATATGTAATATCATATTCAGTCAACAACATCTGCCAACGAGCCATTCCTCCTGTTACTGTGGGTTTTTCGAAAACATACTTGATCGGGTCCATTTTAGAAACCAGCCACGTCGTGTAATACAATGTGTATTGCCTTAATTTACTAACCACCCATACCAAAGCACAACATGTTTTCTCCAAGTTAGAATACCTAGATTCATATTTCGTGAACTTTTTGCTTAGGTAATAAATGGTGTGCTCTTTTCTTCCAGACTTATCATGTTGCCTTAACACACACCCCATGAAATTTTCTGATATTGCCAAGTACAATATAAGAGGCCTTTCAAGTACAGAGGGAACCAATACCGGAGGGTTCAATAGATATTTTTTATTTTTTTAAAGGCTTTTTGACACTCCTCATTCCATTTTTTGGGGTTATCCTTTTTCAACAACTTAAATATAGGCTCACAAGTAGTAGTCAACTGAGATATGAATCGAGCTATGTAGTTTAATTTGCCTAGAAAACTCCTGGCTTCTTTTTCGGTTTTAGGACTAAGCATTTCTCGAATAGCCTTTATTTTATTTGGGTTTACCTCAATCCCTTTCTCACTTACAATAAATCCCAACAGCTTTCCTGAGAGGCGCCAAATGTGCATTTTTTTGAATTTAATTTCAATTGACATTTTCGTAGCCTTTTAAACAACTTCTCCAAGTTCATCCCATGGCTATTCTCATCCCAAGACTTAACGATCATGTCGTCTACATACACTTCTATCTCCTTATGCATCAAGTCATGGAATAAAGTCACCATGGCTCTCTGATAAGTTGCCCCTGCATTCTTTAGACCGAAAGGCATAACCTTATAGCAAAAGGTCCCCCATAAGGTAATGAATGTGGTTTTTTATTTATCTTCTAGGGCCATCTTAATTTGATTATATCCAGAAAAGCCATCCATAAATGAAAACAGGGCATGTACTACTGTATTGTCTACCAGCACATCTATATGTGGAAGTGGGAAATTATCTTTAGGGCTAGATTTATTCAAGTCTCGATAGTCAACACAAACTCTCACTTTTCCATTTTTCTTCATTATTGGAACTACATTAGCCATCCATTCCGTATATTTGGCTACTTCTAAAAAACTAGCCTCAAACTGTTTTTGGACCTCTTCTTTTATTTTAATCAACATATCTGGGCACATTCTCCTCAATTTCTTTTTTATCGGTTTGCTATCTGGGTAGATGGGTATTTTATATGTGACTAGATCTGTGTCCAAACCCGGCATATCCTGATATGACCATGCAAAAACATCTTGGTATTCCTTCAGAAGGTGTATCATTTTGTCTTTTTCTCCTCCTCCCAACAGTGCCCCAATTTTTAATTCTTTTGGCTCTGTATTGGTCCCCAAATTTATTGTGACTGTTGGGTCACTACCAGTTAAAGTTGGTTTTTCATCTGATTTCAACATTCTTTTCATTTCAGGTGATAAGTTGGTTTCTTCATCTTTTATTTCTGCTTCTAGGATTAGGTTTTCAATGTTAACATCAGTTTATGGCTCATGAATATTGGTATGGTTATTTTCCCTATCCCTGCATAAAACAAAAGTAAACAATTTCTTGACAACTGATCCCATGATGCAAATAATGAAAGGAAATGCATACTTGTTTTATTGATGAAAAGACAAATGGCCCAAGGCGATAATGTCCACAGATTACAAAAAGAAAATAAAATAAGCAAAACTATTACATGAAGTGAATTGAGTAATCAAAAGATGTCCAGTTCTGGATTTATGCTCCTGTAGTCAAACGGTAGATACATTCGCTCGAGTCATTCACGGGATTCCCCAAATCCAAGGCCAATATGCTCATCTGTCTCATTTCTGCCTCAAGAGTGACTTGACCGCCCTTGCAAAAGGTTCGATTAATTGGCGGGATTTCTACTCCCCACTTGGTACTTACTTTTCCTATGCGCCTCTTGATTCTGAGTATTCTTTTCTCTTCTGCCTTCTTCTTACATTCGGTTAGAGTAGGAGTATATCCGATGTCGTATTTCTCCTTCTTGCCTTCTAGTATTAATGGCATGGTAATACCTTGAAGATGCTTCCCCAATCCTTTGCCTTGACAAAACCCCGATTTAATCATTTCAGAAGCCATCATGCATACCGAAGAAGAGATTCGTGGTTGAGGGATAAAGGACCCCTCCATTATAGTGGTGGCATTGACGATTTCAACTGCTTGGAATGAATCTTCATGAGCTTCTTCAGCCACTTCTACATAAGGAGTGTAATAAGGTTTGGTAACCATTATATCAGTCTCTCCATAGACACACACCAGTTTATCCCCTACTACAAACTTCACTCGCGAATGCAAAGATGATGGAATTGCCCCTGTATTGCGTATCCATGGTCTCCCTAAGAGACAACTATATGAAGGTGTAATATCCATGACCTAAAAAGTAATGTTGAAGGTTACTGGTCCAATTTGAATAGGGATCTCAAAGGACCCTATAGATTCTCTTCGTGTTCCATCAAAAGCATGCACCACCAAATTGTTTGGCATCACATAATAGGGATCAATGGGCAACCTTTGCAACGGTGTCATTGGCATAACATTAAGAGATGACCTATTGTCTATTAATACCCGTGACATCATGTGGTCGTTGCATTTGGTGGATATGTGCAACACCTTGTTATGTCCCTAGCCTTCTGGCAAGATTTCATCATCAATAAAAGTGATGTTGTTTGAGGCTGCCAAGCTTCCGATCACATGGTTGAACTTATCGACTTTGATATCTTGGGGAATGTAGGCTTGTTTTAGGACCTAAAGTAATGCTTCCCGATGGATCTCCGAATTTTGTAGAAGTGACAAAACAAATATGTGCGCCAAAATTTTCTTTAACTGGTCCACAATATTGTACTCACCGTGCTTTATTATTTTCAGGAATTCTTCTGCCTCTATATTGGGCACTGGGTTTTTCGTTGCCCTATCTAGTTCTCCCACCTTCTATTGATTTGATTTTTTCGAATATTCTGGTGTATACACCCTACCACTTCGAGTTATCCCTTTTACCCCTACTATGCTACTAGTGCTCCCTTTGACATATGCTTCACATTCATATTTCTAAGTACAGCTTGGTTACTCTTGTATGGGAATGGCTAGGGAGTAGATATCACTAAGTGAGCTGGCGCTTCCTGTGCAAGGAGGGTCTTGTTTATGGCAGGTATGAATGGTTGATTATCGTACTAGTGATAGACTAGCATGTCTTCCTCGATGACTGAAATCTCCCCGCCCTTGTGGGTACAACCAATCTCCACAAACTTGTTATCCACCATCTTTTGGACGAACATTATAAAAGTTTCACAATGTCGTACTGATCTCCTTTCCTTGCTCTGGAATAGACAAAGTGCGTTGGCAGGGCAAACAACCTCCTGCCCTATATGACCTGCTACAGCAAGTTCCTCGAACACCCAATCTAAAGAAATTTTTTCAAACTCTACTCCATCTGTCCCTTATTTTATCATTCTGACATTGTTGCCCCCATGATTAAGTAAAGGATTCCCCTGGATTCCTAGTTGTTTATCATCAAATTCTAGCCATCCAACTTCTCTTAGTGTTTGCACCTTATTTTTAAATGCCCAACAGCATTCAATGGCATGATATGCACACTTGGCTTCTGGGTTGTACCATTGTGGAAAAGGTACCGTAACGACCATTCCAGGAATGGCTGAAACCAAGTTCCTTTCCAACAATTGTGAGAATATTTCTAAATTCATCATTAGAATAGGATCTATTCTTCTCGCATTTCTCTGGATGCCTCTATCTTGTGTCTGAACATTCAGTTAGCTGGGCGTGGGCCTGGAAGGAACAACTTGGGCTCTCATGCCTGCGCAGACAGTCTGATTAATAGAGGGTTCGAAAGCAGAATTCCTTCTAGGCCCTTGGCCATGACCTCTTTGATATTGTTACCCTTGAATCATCTGGGCCTCTTTTTTTTTTTTTCCTGTTTGTTCATTTCTTGCCTAGACCGGTTTTTGCGCTACTACTTTTGGTTCTTCCAACTTTGATGGCCATCTCAATCCTCTCTCTGGTAGAAACAATGTCCATGAATTCCTGGGGGGTTGCCTCTAAGAGATGCCCAAAGTATGGATCTTTCAATATATTCACAAATAGGGAAACAACCTCCCTATCTTCCACCAGAGGGCTCACTTGGATGGACATATCCCTCCATCTTTACGCATATTCTCTAAATATTTCATTAGGTTTCATTTGCATACTTTGCAAGGTTATGCGATCAAGTGCCATTTCTATCACATGGCGGTACTAAGCTATAAAAGAATTTGCCAGATCTTTCCAAGTACAGATTTGAGCTCGATCTTGCTAAATGTACCATCTAATAGCCGCTCCAGTCAAGCTATCCTGAATGTAATACATCATCAACCTTTCGTCGTCTGTGTGTGCAGCCATTTTTTGGCAATAGAGGCGCAAGTGGATCCGAGGACAGTGGGTTCCATCGAATTTTTCAAAATTCGGAACTTTAAATTTTGGTGGCAAGATGACCTTTGGCACGAGGCATAGGTCATTAGGATCAACGAAGTCGAATGTATTAGATCCCTCGATGGCTTTCAGGCGCTCCTCCAACATGTCATAACGACGCTCGGTCTCATATCTATTTACCCCCATATCAGAAGCTACCAGTGAGGAAGTCCCTACCACTGGGAACCCCTGTGTTGGCACAGTAGGGATGAATGGGGATATATTTGGCATCGGGCCCTCCATGGCGCTAGGTGGTGGAGCTGACGCTTGTCCATGAACCGAGGTGAACCCCGAAGGATGAGTGGGATCCGCATCTATCTCAGGATCATTCGATACCGCTTTTCCTTTATTCATCAATAATTCCAAGATTTTTCTCATTTTCTCATTCAATTCTTCTTGTCCTTGTTCTATGCTTAGGACTCTATTTTCAAGTTGTTCACTCATTTCTCTTGCCTTTCGCCTGGTATTATATTGATGTGTAATGGTCTCAATGTTGCTTCTCGTTACTCAAACGTCTTCTTTGGTTTGGAGCTGCAAACCAAAACCTTCCCTTTTTAGAACCATGAATGCATAATTATGATTGCATGAATGTTTAATGCATGATCATGAGACGGGATGGGTTTTTAAGGTATGTGTACAATTCAAAATTATGAAAACATGGACATGTATGCAACCTAATGTACATTAACCGAGGTTCATGGAAAAGATCATCATCATCTTAGAAAACTTTTTATTCATTTATTGCCCACAACACTTTCGGAGATAATCTAATCGGATATTGAATCAAGATTTGAAGGTCTGCTCATGATTATACTACCCCTATGTTTTGTTGTGCCATCTTCTTATGCAAATCCCGAAACTTGTCTTCTCAATAGTCAACTTTTGTTATGCACGACTCCATCTTCTCTAGTACTTGATTATATTTGGCTCTCTGCTCATCCCACTGCCTTTCCAGTTCCTGTATGTAGAGTGATTTCCTTTCATTTTCTACTTTGGCATCTTCTAACATCTGAGACTTCTGGTCAAGTGCCTCTCGAAGCATTCGTCTTTCCTTCCTCAGAGCCACGATCTCTTCTTCTAATTGTACATACCGAATTTTCTGCCGCTTGATTTCTCTTCGATAGATAGAGACTAGTTCCTCCCTTTTCTTAGCATGTTGATCTTCCATTTTTGCTTTCACATCTCTTTTTTCTTCTGGGCATTGATCCTCTCGCTGGCTTTTCCTCGATGATTTGACAAAGCTAGTAAGGGCTCAGGAAGTTCTCTTGAAGTGAGGATTCACTTGGTTGACCCGCCATAGCTCGTAGCCCCCTTAAGTTGCAATGGTTTCATTACCTGGGTCCACCAAGTGTATATGTTTCCAAGCCACTACAAACTTCCTAATCTAATTCTAGGCATCCATTGTTTCATAAGTAAAGACATATTTTGCCAACTTGTGGGTTGCAGGCACAAATTAAGATGCTCCCACTTGCCTCCTTACCATCAAAGGAGTGTATGCTATTCCTCTCCATGGACCTAGTAACGGGACTCATGGGAGGTTTCCACATCGATACATCATGTTGGAATGGTTCATCCATGGTGCTCGCCAGACTAATCCCAACTCCCCCAATTTGTGCAATTTTTCATTCAAGTTGGCCTTGCTCCATTGAACACTCTACTGAGCCTCCTTGAACTCGACTAAGGGGATTCGGAGAGCTGAAAAGTTGTTACGGTACCCCCTTTGATTACTTGGCAAAGTAATGGTACACAACATTTCAGTCGTTCCTGGTCCTTGCTCCTACATTTGTTGAGAGATCGGAAAGTTTCTACCAAAATACCGGGAACCAGATTAGTCCCATTCTTCACTTGTGCCACCAAAGAAATAGTGGCTCTATGAATGGTCCCTAGTTCTTTGGGAAATATAATTAGGCCATATATGGCCAGTGCGAACAAATGTATCTGAACCTCTTCACCTTTCTCTTCTTCCAAAAACTCCTTCAAGAATTTCCAAGTAACCCTTTCGTTTTCCCCTGCCTTCCATTGAATCTTGACCCTAGCAAGGTTATACAACTCTCATGTTATGGAAGTCCTAAAATTAGGTATGTAAGCCTGGTAGGGTGATCGATGTGTCATCAGATGCAGCAATGAGGTGTACTCTTCAATTGTAGGAACCATGTCAATTCCATCTATTGTAAAGCATGTGTACGAAGGATTCCAGAAGTCTACTAATGCCTTCACCATCTGAAGATTCACTGTTAACTGTAACAAGAAACCAATATGGCCATATAATTGTGAGAATTCCAAATGGCGTTGCGGTGTCCAATCCTTCCAAATAGTTTTTAGTTCCTCCAGGGGGTTTGACCAGGTATATAGGCAGACTTTGGCCGGTAACCCCACCACTAATTCCTCGTTCACGCTATCTCCCCACTACTCTTGTTGACTTTCAGAATACGACTGCACTACGAACTTGGTCTCCTGATAAATAACTGTGTTCTCCATGAATGAATCTGATCTCTTCCAGAAACCTTGGTAAAGTGAATGGGATGCCTATATTTATGCAATATGTTAGTGACACTATCATACAATTCAAAGCAGACATGTATAGACATAAAACCATACGGAGAAGGATGGAGCTTCTATCCCAACATAGAGGTAGATATATACAGGATGCTCTAGGGTTCTATCCTAGTTAGGGAAAACTATAGGCGAGTACGTGGGAGTAGGCTCTATTCCTTATAAATATAGGTCCCCAGTTTGAAATTTCATCCTCCCCCATAGGAGTCTAGACAAAACTCGCACTGAGTGGGGTGGTTCGCGGGTCCCATCAAGCTTGAGCTTTGAAAGGAAAAATGCTATTACACCCCTATCTAATCCTGGCAAGGAAGGCCTGGGTATAGAGCATGAAAGTGTGTGAATCCAAGTTTAACCTAATCCCGCTACCCCACATGCATGTCATATGCTTATTCACAATTAATCACATGTTTATTCAAGAAAAAAAGGAAAGTATTTATAATCAATCACATGCTTATGGAAACAAGATATTTACAATCAACACACTTAATCTAAAAAGTTGGAAATAAAATAATTACAATTAATATTCTTAAAAATTTTTGAAAGAAGATTTTTACAATTAGTATTCTTATCTAAAAATATGGAAAGAAAATATTTACAATTAATATTAAAAATTTGGAAAGAAAATATTTACAATTAATATTCTTATCTACAAATTTGAAATATTTACAATTAATATTAAAAATTTGGAAAGAAAATATTTACTATTAATATTCTTATCTACGAATTTGGAAAGAAAATATTCACAACTAATATTCAAAATTTGGAAAGAAAATATATACAATTAATATTCTTATCTACAAATTTGGAAAGAAAATATTTACAATTAATATTAAATATTTGGAAAGAAAATATTTACCATTAATATTCTTATCTACAAATTTAGAAAGAAAATATTTACAATTAATACTAAAAATTTGGAAAGAAGATATTTATCATTAATATTCTTATCTACGTATTTGGAAAGAAAGTATTTATAATTAATATTCACAAAATGAGGAGCAACTAAAAGATTTATTAAATTTGAATTCGGGATAATTTCTAATTAATTAGTGGCTTGGCTCTCTATAGTCCCTCGCGGAGTCGCCAAGTTGTCGCAACGTCCTAGAGCACGTGTGCCCTGGGGTGGCGAAATAAAAAATGTGTGTTAAATTTTTGAGAAAAACAGGGATGGAGTCGCCACTAACCTTTTAGTATTGTTAGAATACTAAATTACTATCTAATTAGGGGTAGATTTGGTCTACGTTACGAAAACTGGGGTCAAGAGTTCGGTTGCGCGAGGGGAAGGAACGAGCACCCCTTAAGTGCTCGTTCTTACGAACGATACCTAATTAATTATGAAATTATCCCTAAATTTAAAAAGCCTTTAAAATTGCTCCATTTTAGTGAATTTACAAATACACATGTGGAATAAATAGATAAATAAATAAATAAATCATACAAGAATATACGTAATATATATATATATATATATAAATATATTCCCTCAGAGCTGAAGGTACGTGAAGTTTAAAAACTTGTACCCTTTTTAATAGCAATCATAGGGATAAAAATCAAGAAAATATTTAAGAAAATACACTCCTAAAATTTGAAATTGTATAGAAATTTTTTATAGGAAAATATTAGTTTGGAAGGTTTTAATATATATTAATAGGATAATAAGTTAAGATATTAAACTATCACAATGCATATAACTTTAGTAATAACATGTATCTACTAAAATATTATAAATGTCAAAATAGATAATAAAATACCATATATATTACAATACTAAAGATACTTTAAAAAGTAATACCCTATATATTAAAATACTAAAAATACCCTAATAGGTAATACTAAATATCCTAAAGATACCATATTAAGTAGTATCTTATATATTGAAATACTAAAAATACCATAATGATTCATACTAATATACTAAAGATACCATAATAAGTAGTACCCTATTTGTTAGAATACTAAAAATACCCTAATAGGTGATACGAAATATCCTAAAAATACCATATTAAGTAGTACCTAAATAAATACAACCTTAAGCATGAATAATACTTACTCAACATCTATTGTTAACTATTGTACCCTAATTTATTTAACAAGCATAGTAAATACCATAAACATTAAAAACTAAGTAAATATTAGAAAGAAAAAAATAAATCCTGCAAAAAATAAATTGACGTCAAATATATATATATATATATATATATATATATATATATATATATCCTGAATAAATATTATTACCAAAATAAGAAAATCCTGAGTGATGAGAAACAGATGGTCGAAGCTCGCCGGAGTTGCAGCGGGTGGAGACTGGTGCGTGGCTGCCAGACTTTGGCTGGTCACAAATAGCCGGCTAGGATGTTCTGAAGGTGGCTGTGGCTGTGGCGTCTCTGCTGTGGGTGGCTGGCAGCAAAACGGCCGAAGATGGTGGAGCTTCTGGAGGAGCATTTGGTTGGTCTCCTCGACTTGCAACAGATGGGTGTGGCTGAGAGCTGCTGTGGTTCTTAGGTGATCCATGGAGTAGAGAAGACGGTTGGCTGCTGCTTTGATGGCCGAGGACGATGGCTGGCTGCAGAGTTCTTCAAACTAGTTGTGGAGAGTGGCTGGAGCAGAGGGAGTTTGGGAGAGAGCTGAGAGGTTAAGGGAAGAAAAGAGGGGGCTCGGGAAGGAGGAAAGGGAGAGTGAGGGTGTAGAGAAGCAGGGACAAGAGGGAGACTGAATGAGAGCCAAAACAAAGAGAGAGAGAGAGAGAGAGAGAGAGAGAGAGAGAGAGAAATGGAAAAAACAAAGAGAAAAAGAGAATGAGCAGGAAACCAGGAGGAAAAAGAAGGAAGAAGAGAGAAGCAAGGGTAGACAAGAGGAAGTTACGGGAGAAGGAGAGGTAGGGAAGAGTGAGGGGTGCGCCGGGGGCACCGCGGGAGGCTACAGAGCTTAGGGTGTTTTTTTGTATTTTGTGTTTTCTCTGCCCTCGACTCCGTGCTTTCTTGGGCGTGAGTGCGTGTTTTTTATAGAAAAAAAGGGGGGGGGGTGGGGGGCAAAGGAACCCTAGGGTTTCCGCCCCCCTTTTCTTATCCCCCTTCTTTTTTTTTCTCTTTTATCTTTATCATAATAATAATAATAATAATAATAATAATAATAATAATAATAATAATAAGGAGAAGAAGAGAAGAAGAACAACAACAATAATAATACTAAATAATAATAATAATAATAGTAATGACAATAACGATAATAACAATAATAGGATAATAGTAAAATAATAATAATAATAATAATAATAATAATAATAATAATAATAAAATAAAAATAATAATAGCAAAGTAATAATAATAATAATACCCTAATAATAAAATAATATTTAAAATAATAATAATAATAATAATAATAATAATAATAATAATAATAATTTTATTATATTGGCCCTGTGTAAAAATGGGGTGTCTACAGAACTCTTGCACCCCTTCAAAGTTAAGCATCTTTTGCTTGCTTGTAATTAACAAAAGAATTCTTACAATTGACAATTTGCAAAAAAATAAATAAATAAATAAATAAAATGTTGGAGGATAGCCTCTATGTGTATCTTATGTAAGAAGGAAAATGAAAGAGTTGGTCACATTTTCATACATTGTCCCTTTAGCAAGCATATTTGGGCTATTGTGTGTTAGAAAATTAGCAGCAACATAGTAATGTCGAACACCCTGAAATCAATGTTTTTAGCATGAAATTTTTTAAAGCTCAAAGGGTTTCTTAAAATGTTGAAAGTAGCTATTCCGGCAGTCATTTGTTGGTAATATGGAACGAAAGAATCTTCAAGAAAAACTACTCCATAGCCACGAAAGTGTACGATAAATGTCTATCAAATTTGTTTATTTGGACTAAATCCAATTCTCTTTTGTCCCATCTAAATTAGGAAGAGTTTTCATATATTGTTACGATTTAGGAGGGTGATTTTACTCACCTCTCCCCTTTATTTCTTCTATGTCATTCGAGAGGATCTAAGCTTCTTGCTTGTCACTCCTTTAATAAATTTACCCTTTTTTAAAAAATAACATATGCTTTAATTGGACACATTGCATATAGATATTGTTTCTCCTTCACATATCAATTGCAAACACAAAAAAAAATTTCATGTGAATCCATGTTTATTTTATTTTCTTTCTTATCTATGCAACACATTGACACCATTAAAAATAAAATAAAATAATAACAAAGAGAAAAGAGCATGAAGGTAGGTGCTTTGAATTTTTTATTTTTTGGTGTGGAAGGATAAAATAAGATGAAAATGGAAATAATTTTTGTAGCTTCATATTTTAATGATACCATTTTTCATTCTGATCCACTCCATTTCATTACTACATACCAAACATTAGATTATAATTTGTATATATCAATCCACATGTATGAGTTAATATATAGTTCTAACACTCAATTAACAAAAAGAAAGAAAGAAAGATACTAGAGTCGATGTTATTAGGATACTAATCCTATATATCCTAATCTCTTAATCTAGAGATAATATATCATCAAATACTTTGAATCACAAATTATTTTATCCCTTATCTTAAACACTAATGCTCCCTAAGATGAGTATATATGGAGTAAAGAGAAAATACATATATCATTTAAAAATTGATGAAGATCAATGGAAAAATCATAAACATGGAATTAGTTCAATTGCATGAGTACTGATGAAGAAAATATCCAACATGTGAAAAGCAACAAATCTTCATAAAGCCAATCGAGAAACAAAAGTAAGTTCTACACTGAATCATAAGAACCATCAATTTTGTTTTTGATGAAAAGAATTAATTTTGTTGAATAAGGTTGAGTTCGCATCAATGCACCTAACCAAATCACAGCCTTGCAAAATTAGCAAATTTTTTGGCTTCCATGTTATTATAAATTATTATAGATGAAATAAAAATTGTGGTGTTACTAGAAAAAGAAGAGAACGTGCACGAAAAAAGGCCACGGGATGTACGCTCTATTAGAGATAAAACAATGGTTGAGGTATTGTAGTTCCACATTCAATAATTGCTCTATTTTAACTCCAACTTGAGTGGATAATTAAAGGGTATAGGATATTTTATAACTCATAAGTGGAGTTGCTAATTAAAGTCATGCAACCATCGATCTAACTAGCTGTTTGTAAAATTGCATTTTGAGTGAAAGTGGTAAATGTAGGCTGGATTATGGAGGTGTTATATTGAAAAAAAATAAAAATAAAAAAAAACAAAATAAAATATTAAAAATAAAAAATAACGAAAGCGAAGATGAGATACTTGTATGTATAACTCAACCGTACAATAGTCGAGAGTATTAATTAATAGTGTGTGTGTGTGTGACAAAAATAAAAAACAATGTAAAAATTATCAATCCTATCCTAATATCTAAAACCAATTCTGACCACTGCTTATATATTCTCTTAGCTATCGCATACATATATGCATATCTAATGAAACATTGACATCCCTTTGTCTATCTCTTACATAATTATACATCTAATACATAAGTTTTGAGAAGAAAATCTCCAGTACGTAGCAAAGTCTACAGCCAAATGCAGCAAGGTGTATCCCAAAAATATGCAGTACAATGATTTTAATCAAAGGCAAAGCCACATGACAACCCTAACATGCCCATGGAGTAATCATCAGTACTTGTATAAATATATGCACAGCCCTTTTACAACCACTACTCATTGCTTCACCGGCACCTTATCTCCACATATTGCATGGAACTCTAAACCTAACTAGGGAGAGAAAATCCATAAAAATGTAGTAGAATAATATTATTTTGAATTTAATTTATACAAAGTTAAATTAAAGATTGGAGATTTATATTCTCAAACACAACCTACATTAAAATATTACTCATGTAGAAACATATATGTCTGTATATAAAAAATCAGTGGCCAACCTCTGATTAATGGCAGCTGCTAGCACAAGGCTTTTTCAGAATTTTAAATTTGCTTCCACATGATTCGGGCACTAGATAATATTTGACTCTACGAGATAGAAAACTTGAACAAAATTAAGGTAAAATGTACGCATTCTCAGAATTTTAGCTGCACTGGAAATTGTGTTTTTGTAAGATCTCCAGGGGCCGACCACTCGAGTGGATCAAAGGCCTTAAATCCACGTACCATATCATCTCCCCATAGAAAAGTTGAGCTTGTGTGTTGATTTTCCCCGCGAATTAAAATAGGCAATTGATGAAAATGTCTACCACCTTGGGGACAATCGCCCTTTAAGACAGGGAACATTACTGCATGCATCCATTTATCTAAATGCTGCAATATTAACTTTACAACATCTTCATGATGTCCACCTAAAGGCATCCCCTTGGCATTTCTCAACAAATACAGACTGCACATGCATACTTCATAGGTATGCACAGACATAATTAAGCTTATGGGGAAGGAGATATATATATATATATATATATATATATTATATATGTAGTACGTACATGTATAGTTTTCTTCATGATCCTTTTTGAAAGTTCTATTGTATAGTTTTCTTCATGATATATTTATATATGTAGTATGTACATGTATAGTTTTCTTCATGATCCCTTTAGAAAGTTCTATTGTACAGTTTTCTTCATGACCCTTTTTGAATGTTATATTGAAGATAATAGAGAAAATAGAGTAGAACATTCAGAAAGGTCCCGAAGAAAATTATATACAGTATATGTGTATCATATCACCATATATTATGGTTTATATTGCCAGTAAAATAAAACATTCAAAAGGATCTTGAAAAAAAACTATATAATATGCATTTACCATATCACCAATACAACATTTGAAAGAGCCTTGAAGAAAAACTATGCATATATGCATCCTATCACCCATAAGTGTTATATATACACACACACATACATTTATATATGTATATATACATATATACATGTACACACACACACACACATATATATATACATACATATATACACATTTATATATATATATGTATGTATGTATGTATGTATGTATGTATGTATGTATGTATGTCAGTGTACCTAAAAATATAATTCTAGGCATATACTAGTGTACCTAAAAAAATAAGTCTATAATACATGCCTCAAGATGGTGTAGCGTACACACTATATTATATATGGTTGGATTTTAAAATTACGGAGGCTAAAACTGAAGAATGTTTAGATTGTGTTCCTACTAGCTTTTTCTGTTTTTTTTTTTTTTTTCTTTGGATAGAAACCTAATAATAGGCTGTATTACTATTTAAATATATCTTCAAATTTTAATGGGATAAATTATGCAAAGGACATACGTACGGAGACAGCAATCCAGCCAGCTAGTTACAAATACAGGAGTACTGTGCAGCAGCACCAGTCGAAGCCAACTATATCTAAAATTATTCAATATGCTTTCCATTTAGAAAATCAATATTGTCTCAAACATTAACTGGATTTTCTCATATTAATGTAAACTATGTCAACTTTGTTTTTCTTTTTCTGTAGATATGGTGGAGCTTCAATTTACAGGGTTATATTTAAAGCATGAGAATGATCAAACTCTTTTTCACCAGAAAATTGATTAAAGAATCCTCAGGGAGCAAATAAAGAAGTGAAAAAAGTATATGAGAATGAAGTAAAAGAAAACGAAAGCAAAAACAAAAACAAGAACCAAAACAAAAGCATTTCCTAAACAAGAGTTCTAAGACAAACCTCTCAAGGCTTCTCTTCTTCAAAACATCAAAAACAAAGGAGCTAGCAAGCAGCTTGCTACCCAGCTACGGCCTTCAAATTACTACATGTTCTCTTCTCTTCTCAGCTTGTTTAGAAGTGCAGTGATTAGGGCATCCCTCTTCTCAGCCCTAGCCTCTTCTCTCATCCTTCTTTGCTCTTCCCTTTCCCTCCACCTTCTATCCATCATTATCCTCTCATTCTCCAAGCTCTGCATGGCCTTTCTCCACTCCATCTCCTTCATTGTCCTCTCCTTTTCCCTTGCCTCGTACGCTTCTTGCCACTGCATCTCTATTTGCATCTGTTGCTTCAGGAAGTCCTCCAAAATCTCTCTCAAATTATTAATATTTCCACCACTGCTGCTTCCACCTCCACTGGTAGTACTCGTATGGCCCTTAATCTTCTTCTTCTTTCTACCCGTTCCCTTATCGCCATCGCTCTCTTCATTCTCCTCCTCATCCTCGGAAGAGAAATGCCCAGCTTTCTTCCTCGACCCGCCCGCTCCGCCTTCTGCTTCACTCCATAGCATTCTCTGCATCCTCGCCGCAAAAATTGCCTGAAGCTCATTATAAAATGGGAACTGCTGCCGCAGGGCTTCTGGTTCCATCGTTTCACATCCCTATATATCAAAATATATACCAAAAACGTGCATGAATTAGGCTTTATATTTATTCTCATCCCCTCATCATAAAAACAAAAAGGAAAGAAACCCATGGAGCTAGCTAGCTAGCTAGCTTTACATATATACAGTTTGTGAGGTTTTATGAAGAAATAAAAAGAAGCAAAAGCTTTGCGAATGGGGGCTTATAAAGAGAAGCAATCAATACATTTAGTACTGTTCTATGGGGGTTTTTGTGATCAAGTTCATGTCATATACATAAATAGACACACATATACATATAATCCAATACCTTATTTTTGAGTATATATGTATATGTACATCTTTTCTTGTTCATAGACTAAATAAAGGGTAAGGGTAATTCATATTTAGACTGATAATAATGGTGATGATGACGAGGAAAGAAGATCGATTTACCTTGTATCTGGTGACGAGATTCTTCCACTTGCACTTGCACTGTTCTGCACTGCGATTGTAGCCCTTTTCCTTCATCTTGGTGGCGATGACTTCCCAGAGAAGCTTGTTGCGTTTTGTCTCCATGAAGGTTTGATCCAGCTCGGCTCTGATCATCAAGAACTCCCGCGTCTCTTGAATACTCCACTGGGGGAACCTGTCACCCCCAGTCGTATCAATACTCACACTCATATGATGATGATGATGATGTGCCCCCTGATCCATATCTGGGTATATTACCCTTGCTTGCTCCCTTCCTTTCGAAACCCCACAACTCCAAATTCCCTGCTATATAATATATATTTATCGATAAAAAGATGATTTGATTCGCACAACAAAGCAAGATCCGAATGAATAATCAGATAATCAGAGAGAGAGAAAGGGGTATATGGTGAAGTTGAGAGGGATTTGTGAAGGTGGTGTGAACAGAGACGTGTGTGAAACGTCAAAGAGAAAGCAAGATTTTTATTCTTGGAGGGGAAGGGAGAGATGTTGTCAAAGGAAGCGTTTTATTTTATTGTTCAGATTTCAGGAAACGAAACCAAACAAGCTTTCTTCCTTTCATTTCTCTCTTTCTTTCTTCCTTTCTCTGTCTAATTTTCTCTTTCCTTTATTTTCTTCTGACCCCCACTCTGCCCCCCGCCCTTAATAGTTCCCCTCAGTCTCATCTCTCTACGCGGAAACTCACCCTGCTCTCTCTCTCTCTCTCTCTTAAAAGAAAAAAAGGGAAAAAAAATTCACATCCCCATTTGTTCCCATTGCGTTTACATGTCGTCACGCTTACGAGGAAGCCGATCACACAGAAGGGACGGTGGTCACGCTGCTGGTGGGGGCTTTATTCGCTGCATTCAGATGTACAGAACTTGCTCTCTAAGCTTTCTTTTTTTTTTTTTTTTTTTTAAAAAAATCTTTTAATATTTTAATCTTTTTAAATTTTAAATTTTAAAAAAATTTTAATTTTCAAAAATATCTTCACAAAAATCTATAAAATGCGCGTAGACTTTAAAATAACAAGAAATCAAATAGTTTTATATTATTGTTTCTATAATGTCAGAATACAACCCATAAATATCCACCTCAAAATGTATCCCTTATTTATACAAGTCAAGTACTCTTAATATTAGTACTTTATAATTAATAAATTATAAATTGCTATTAAAAAATTATTTTCCAAAAGCATTTTTCTTACCAATTTTATTCGAATCCTTTTTTAAAAAAAATAAATAAATATATTTTGGAGCCTGTGGGCAGGCATCCAGATTGTACGTGGTGGCTGTAGTACTGCTGCATGGATTTCCATACTACATTTCTTTTTTCTTTTTTCTGCTTTTTCTCTTTTTATAACGTTCTGGGCTGTGGGCCGTCTGTTTTCTTCTTCTGATCTCCGACGCGTTTAGCGACGGCTGACCCACGTGTGCCAGCCTACCACCGCCATCCACGTGGCTCGCATGCAGACCTCAGAAGACGTGCGGGTTGAAATCGTTGGACCCAGCGGGGGCGCGGTTCACACCTCCCGCGCGCCGAATATTCGGTCCGGTGCTCGCCTTAATGTTTGACCCCCGAACAGCTTTTCTCCGGTTCGTGCAGTTAGCAAATGAAAGCCCGACGCGTGGGAACGTCGGCCCCCCGCCACCTGAGGCAACGGCGAATAGTGTTTGGGTCTTGGAATTGACCGACTTTCTTGTGAAATTTGTAACGGTAAAAGGAGACTTCCGACTTCCATTAATGGGAGATTGCGTTTGACCTTTCTGACGGAAATTCCATGGGTGAGACTAGGACCCTTTATTTTTATTTTTTTTTAATTCACCCACTGAGTCACTCACTGGGTGAGCCGGGCGCAGCACAGGTTGGCATGGATCACCGTCAGGGGACCGGCGCCTTTACCCCCTATGCGACTTCTTTTCCTCATTTCTCGCGTTAGGCCTCGCATGGCCCAAATTACAGTTGTAAGAAACATATATTATTGTCAGTATTATCATTGTACTATATATTCTTTTTAAAAAAATTGTACGCGGCATTATCCATCTGTAACTTGCTCTTTTTTCTTTTGTTTTTTTGGAGGTAAACCTTTTTTTTTTTTTTTTTTTTTTTTTAATGCAAAGTTTTCAACGGCACGAGAGGCTCTAACTGCCTAAGAACAAAATTTTTATGCTAAGGTCGTATTTGGTAATTGAAAATTAGCTTTAAGAATTGGAATCAGAATCAGAATGATTGATTTTCATTTCTAACGTTTATTTTTATTCTTATAATTTCATGTTGCAATGGGATTCCCCCTTTTACTTACATTTTGATTCATGTCATAAAATAGTGTTACAAAATATGATATTTTTATTTACATTTAATAAATTACATATTAAAATATAAAACTTATAAAATATAATACACAAAGTATAATCAATCAATGATTATCAAACTGATTTTATTATAAAAAATTATTTATTACATAGAATAGTAAAATAATATTATATGGTAATTATATTTGTAATATTTTTATTTTATATTAAATTAATTGAATAGATTTTCTATACTAGCTAGACTCATTTCCGATTCCTATGCCTATATATATATATCAAACACTATTATATAATTTCGATTATGATTCTGTATCGAACTAAACATGAAGGAGAAATCTGACATTACGTTTCTAATTCTAGTAAATTCCAATTTCGAATCCAATTGTGGACCAAACCCTACCTAACAGAAAAAAGAAAAGGCACAAATGTTCAAATACCACCGAGAGACCAACCAACTTAGAGAAAAACCATATCTATAGATATAAAGACACTGAATAATAGGCTTGTATGCCTTAGCAAGTATTGAGAAGGCTAAAACCCCATATCTACTTTAAAAGACGAAAAGATGAATCGTACAACCTAAAGGGTCAGTGCCAACTCAGCATTATCTTTAATTGTGGTTTCATTTTTCCTTTATATCTTGAAGCTTTATTAAATCCTTCTTTTATATTGATCAAATAATATACAAAAATACATATATGATGATGGTGTCCTGTTGTAATTTTATTGGCTACTTCTAAAAAAGTTAAGCATATCAACTTCTCCTCAATGTTGTCTTATACTTATAAATTTAACTTCAAGAAAAATTAAAAATTCAAAACATTCAAGTTGACAGCTGTATTGAAATTCACTTTATAGCTAAGTTATCTTATGTATAATGATTGAAAATAAGTATCAAGGGTCCACTAAACAACGTAAATAAGGATTTTTGGGTAAATTATATGTACTGTTGGTTTAATTTTCTTTGACACCTTTTTTACCAAATTAAATGAAGGAGAATTTATATAGAAATAAGAAGGGATGAAATCTAAAGTTATTTGATGTGGTCTTCTTAATTAATAACTTGATTTGTTTGATTGATTTAGCACATACTAGGTATTTTGGTGCCTAATAAAATAGCTAGTTTAATTAGAGAGTAGTAGGTAGATTAAATTTTTCAAACTTGAAAATTCGTTCAAAATGACAGTTAGAGGTCCTCAGTGATTCATTCCAATTTTATTGAGTATGTTAGTTACACAACTTTCTCTAAATAATAAAATGGAAAAAGAAAAGAATAAAAAATAACTATAAATTAATAAATACAGAGTAACACACAATCCGACCCAATTTATAGTTTAGATACTAAAATCATGATACTTAGAGCGAGAAATTAAAATTAATAAAATCCAAAGTCAATGTCATATCCAAGATCCTATACGTCTCTCTCAAGCCTAGTTTTGCGCAATTGTCCACTCTAGGGCACGGAAGCAAAAGTTAATTGAGGAAAAAGGAGTAATTCAAGGGTGAATTTAATTAGGAAACATATACTACAAAAAATGTCATTTTTAGTGACTAAAGTAATAGTGATGAATCGACAATCGTCACTAATAATGCACTATTAGTGATGAAATAAAAAATTTTCACTAGTATTTAAGCCATTAGTGATAAACCTCATATCCATGACTAATAATGCATTATTAGTGACGGTTTCACGTTCGTCACTAATACGTTCGTCACTATACATAGATTTTCCCGCTCTAACGATTGCGCGAAAATGTTAGTAACGATTTTTCAAAAAGTAGGGATGAAATTTATTGTCACTAATGGTTGTCTTTTAGTGACAATTTTAAAAAACTATCACTAATAATGCTCTTTTAGTGACGGTTTTTAAAACGGTCACTAAAAACTTCCTTAAATATTCCCCTGCTCCTTGACCTCACGCAAAATCCAGTGCATCCCAAATCCCTATTCTCTCTCCCACGCTCCCATCCTGCGTCCCCTCCTACTAGTGCATGAAATTCGTTGGAGAGCCATCACCGCCTCTACTTGGTTGCTGCTAGCTAGTCATTTTCTATCGATGGCAATAACAGTCGGTACCACCTACCATTGCACACCACAATTGGTTATCCCCTGATGCATCACCAGCATGCCGCAAGTCGCCTGTCGCTTGAGGAGTGTTGTATGTCACTTTTGTAATTTTTGGTGTATTCCCAAGAGGGGGGTGAATTTGAAGTTTTAAAATTTATAGGTCAAGTATGTCCTATTTTTAGGGTCTTTCTAAGCAATCACAATTTCAACAAATATTAAGATAGACAAATATTTAAATCATGCACAATAGACAAAATATAATGTTGGCCTAAAATGGCTTTTGAATCTTGTTTTGATGATAACAAATGAAGGTTGATTTAGCATGTGTTGTTAAGTGATGATGTTTCAGGAATGCTTAAATGACAAAGTTCAAAATATCAAAGGAAATGCAAGTTCAAAGATCACCAAGGACCACAAAGTCATACTCGTTCTCAAAGTAATCCAAAGGAAGCTCAAGTGGACTAAAAAGATTCAAAGCATTCGGAAACCTAAAGTTGACTCAAGCTTCAAGTCAAGAGGACTCAAAGTAAAGACACTTATAAAGACTTCAAGTTTAGAGTACTTAAGGTTTTAGGATGAACCAATGTAAGTACTTCATATTCAAATATCATGTGAAATGGTTTGAAGCTCATTAAGGTTTATCTTAGACTTAGAGACATTGTTTTTAAAACCCTAAAAAATGATTTTGTAAAGTAACAATGCAAAAGAGCTAAGTATTTTTGAAAACTGAACAAAAAAGCAGGAAATTTATCTCTTTAGGCGACTGAAGTCAAAGCTCAGGCACCTGAAGAATTTCCTAATGAATTCCTGAAGAGGCAGTGTACCCTCAAGTGACTGACCTTTGTCACCTCAAGCGCCAGACCCTATTTTCAGTACAAAAATTTCAATTTTAATAAACCTCGGGCAACTAATTCGACTCCTCAAGAGACTAAACACTGTTAACGACTATATTTTTTAAAAGTTTTAAAATTCCAAATTAAGTTTCTCGTGCTCCAAATTTTGTAAAAACTTGTGAAATACTCCAAGTAAACTTGGACAACACGAATTAAGCTTTATGAGCCTATAAATACATGTTTTCATGAATTAAACAAACACCAAGCAATTGAAAAATCTACTCTTAAGCTGAAAGCTCACTTACTCTCTCAAAGTTCTCTCTTGCTCAATCAATCATTCTGATTTGTTGAGATTTTCTGAAGCACTGATCACTCTTCTCTAAGCTATACAATTTGAAATACTAATTTCCATCTAGAGAAGTATTCTGGTGATATTGTTCTTAAGCTTCAACTTTATTTCATTCAATATTTGTTATTGAAGTACATAGATTTCAATTGTACTAACCAACTCTGTATGAGAGCATTCTTTGTATAAAAGAATTTGTTTTCTTGTTATTGTTTCCTTTGACAATTTAGGTATTTGGATCGTTGTACCCAAGCGTGGGGTATCGCTTGGAGAGGGGGCTCTACCCTAAATGAGGATTGTAATTGGTTTGTTCCGCTAAAAAAGGAACTAGTTAGTGGAATCCTTAGGTGGTATTGCCTAAGGCAAGGACGTAGGCTGGGGATAAGTCGAACCTCGTAAAAAATCTCGGTCTCACTCTCTCTACCTTTTTCTATTTAAATTTCAACATATATACAAGTTGTCATTCAAAGTGCAGGGTTGCTGAAATTGAGATTGAAGAAGACCTTTTAAATCTAAGAAAGTAAGTTGGTTAATATTTTGCGGAAACCTTTAAGGGAGTACACTGATTAACCGCTTGTAGAAATCTTGTTTAAAAGGAGCACATAAAAATCATACATACAGGGCTATAAGCTGAAAATTGGCAAACATTGAAAATAAAGAAATTGTAGCAAGCTTTCTCAAATCTTGGTTAAGTATTGTGGTTGATTGCTTGGTTACTATTTGTGTTTGTGATTGATATTTGGTTTATGTTTGGATTGTGGTTGATTTAAAATTAAGTCACTCTTGTGTGTTTGTTTAAATATACAAAAAGTTGAAAATTTGTAATAACACTTAAAAGAATTTTTATAAACCCAATTCACCCCCCCCCCCCCTCTTGAGATAACACCTTAACTTTCAATTGGTACCAAAGCCTAGTTATAGCAAATCCTAATTAGAAGCTATATAAAGGTCTAAATGGCACACCTAAGTGTTTTCCCTTTTACTGAAGGCCAATCATCTACTAGACCGCCTATCTTTTATGGTTTAAATTATACATTTTGGAAACAAGTATGAGGATATTTATTCAAACCATGGTTTGGAAAGCATGAAATGTCACGCCCTGAACTTGGAAATGGAACCCAGAGGTCAAAATGTAATTTAACCTGTCCCTGTATCATACAAACCATCCAAAGACACAAGACAATGGATGAGGGTCCGACTCCGTGGGGTTCCCAGGCACCCAATACGCATTCATATACAATCATATACGCAGTGGAAAAAGGTTTTTCTATATACATACAGTACCATACCAGAGTCTATACAAGAACGGAATCAAGGCTCCATTAAACAACATACAATTGGGTGTCCAACATATCTCAAAATGGCAACCCGCAAAACAAAAGTCCTAGCACTTACCCAAGCGCTATCCGCAGTACACTGGCCACTACACTCCCAACACAAGGACACTAGTTCCAGTTACTTGAAGGACCTGAAAAATATGCACATACAAAAGGGGTGAGACACCTCTCAGTAAGGACGAATACAGGTTATATCGGTGTCTGGAATTTGAGTGTTATCATGACGCAACATATACGTAGTTAAATGCAGTTCCAGTACTAATTTCACAACAGTGCATACACGCACACACACATGATCAAGCAATCCCGGTGTCGTCACACCCTTTGGCTCGAAACCGGCCCACGGTATCTGGCGTTGGCCCGTAGCCAACCTGCGAAACACAGCGCCACCGGCACATGGTTAGTCCCAGACTCCCATGGCATCGTACCAATGCAAACTAGTGTATCCACACCCTTCGATGATCAGCCGGTAAAGCTCATGCCCTCGGATATAGAGTCGAACACTCTTTCCAAACATGGCCAGCGATTTCATACGCCCTCGGATATAGAGTCAAACACTCTCAGTACCTGGAACAAATTCAAAACCCCGTTCCTACTTGCATTTCAACCAAAATACAACACATGCATGCTCATATAACCAAACAAATCACACCCATTTGGTAATCTAAAATCATGGTTTTCCAAAACACATACAGTTAAACAAGTCAAGGCATAACCATCCCTATAACACAGTATAAATCACCATATACATTCGGTTTTCAATAAAACCAGGGATGCAACCGGATACCCCCTTTTCCCCAAAAATGTAATCATGAAAAACCCATAATTTTACCCATTAAATCCCCCTAAATGAGTAACCAAAATGCACACAGGACCATGGACCATAGTTCCACCAAGTTTGATTTCAAAAATAACTGACATAATCTGAATCCCTTTACCTTTCCTCCAAATAACAAATCTCGAACTCCAAGGCTCCTAAACAGCGAACCGATCTCCAAAACCTACAAATCATAGTATAGAAAATACTCACAACTCCGTACTCTGCCAAACTACCGGATCAAAAATGAAAACCAAGCCTTACCTCGATTTTATGCCAAAACTCGAAAATCTCTAAAACGAAGATCCGACCCGTAGAACTTGTAGAGAATCCTTCACTGATCCTCGTGGTAATTTCAGATCGTCGAATCAAACGATGAATGACGAAGAAATCTAGAGAGAGAGGGAGAGAGAGTGTATGGTGAGTTTCTAGAGAGATAGAGAGAAGATATTTAGATTTCTTAGCTGAGAAGTAATGGAAATTCCTTTTTATAGCACTTGACCTGGCCCCCCTCGTTGACAGAATAGCGTCCTCGTCGACGAGCCTGAGATTCCAAGTTTCTCGAAATCTCTTGGCTTTTCCTCGTCGACGAACCTCTGAACTTTGTCGACGAGCAGAACAAAGCCTTTGTCAAGGAAATCTGGCTTCATCAACAAAGCCTACTTAAATTTCAATTTTACTATTCTCTTAATTAATTTTACCCACCTATCATAGTTCGAGTTCTTACAACCTCCCCTCACAAAAATTTCGCCCTCGAAATTTGCCATCTCTCATTCACAATTCAACATACAATCAAATACATATACGCAATTCTAGAAAGAAACTGGCGACTACTACAACGCAGCCTCATCACAATATATATGTACCCTCACTTATGGCGAAGAAATACCATGATTACATACATAAACCGTCTCAAGAGTTCACAATAGCATACACTCCCAACGACTAACCACCTATCCCAACCCAAGGTAGAGAAATGTACACATACTCAGAACAACTGCGGATACTTTGGGCGTATTTCCGTTTCCAATTCCCAAGAAGTTTCCTCAACCTCATGATTCTACCACAATACCTTCACTAACAGTATATCCTTGGTACGAAGCTTTTGAACTTTATGGTCCAAAATCTGAACAGGAATCTCCTCATAGGCTAAAGCATCCTCAATCTCCAAATCCTCGTAGCTATTAACATGTGAAGGATCCAACATATACCTCCTCAACATGGATATGTGAAACACATCGTGGACCCTTGAGAGTGCTGAGGGTAGGGCAATCCTATAGGCCACCAGACCCACTCACTCAAGAACCTCAAATGGTTCGATGTACCTCGGGTTCACCTTGCCCTTCTTCCCAAATCTCATCACCCCTTTCATCGAAGCGATCCTCAAAAATACCGTAATCCCCACCTCGAACTCTAACTCACTGAGGCGAACATTTGTGTAGCTCTTCTGCCGACTTTGAGCTAATTTAATCCTCTCCCGGATCAAACCTACCTTCTCAGACACCTGCTGCACAAGTTCAGGTCCTAGCACCTGAAGTTCACGAACCTCATCCCAATACAGAGGAGATCGACACCTCCGACCATACAAAGTCTCGAACGATGCCATCCCGATACTTGCTTGAAAGCTGTTGTTATAGGTGAACTCTACTAGTAGCATAAATTGTATCCATCTACCAACGAAGTTTAACACACAAGCTCGCAACATATCTTCCAAAATCGGTATCGTCCTCTCCGACTGTCCATCAGTCTGGGGGTGGAACGTTGTACTAAAAGTAAACTTCATCCTCAGTGCCTCCTGCAAGCTTGACCAGAATCAAGAAGTAAACCTCGGATCTCAATCTGATACAATGGATACCGGTACTCCGTGCATTCTCACAATCTCATGTACATACATATCTGCTAGCCTACTCAAAGGATAGCTAACCTTCATTGGTAAGAAGTGAGCAGATTTCGTCAACTTGTCCACGATCACCCAGATAGCATTCTGCCCGTGAAGTACTGGCGCAATCCGGTCACAAAATCCATGGAAATATGCTCCCATTTCCACTACAGAATAGCTAAGGGCTGCAAAGGCCCTATCAACCTCTGATGTTCAGCTTTCACTTGCTGACACGTTAGACACTGCTCCATGAACTGAGTAATTTGTCTCTTCATACCACTCCACTAGAAGGTCTCGCACAAGTCCCGATACATCTTTGTACTAACAGGATGTATGGTATGTAATGAACGATGCGCTTCCTCCAGAATCGTTCTTCTGATCTCATTGTCGTTCGAAACACATAGCCTAGTCCCGAACCTCAACACACCTTCCTCAGAGATGTTGAACTCTGAAGCTAATCCCTACTGTACCATTTCCACAACCTTTGTCAACTCTGCATCACTAACCTACGCGGATTTTATACGTTCACACAAAGTCGGCTGGACCACCAAGCTAGCAAGGAAAGTCTGATGGTCACCATGCACCAACTCTATACTTGAGCTCTCTAGATCTTGTCTGATGTGATGCCGAGCTATAACTGCAAATACAGTCGTATATTCTAACTTCTGACTCAATGCATTAGCCACCACATTAGCTTTTCCCGAGTGATAGCTGATGGTGCAATTGTAGTCCTTGATCAACTCAAGCCACCGTCTCTGCCTCATATTTAACTCCTTCTACGTGAAGAAATACTTAAGGCTTTTGTGGTTAGTAAAGATCTTGCATTGCACACCATATAAATAGTGTCACCAGATCTTCAGTGCATATACCACAGCAGCTAATTCCAGATCATGCGTAGGATAATTCTTCTCGTATTCTTTCAGTTGCCAAGAAGAATATGCTACAACTTTGCCCTGCTGCATAAGCACACATCCTAGACCCCTCAGAGATAAGTCGCTATAAATCACAAACCCGCCATCCCCCAAAGGAATGGTCAAAACCAGAGCAGTGACCAACTAGTGCTTCAACTCCTGAAAACACTGCTCACAATCACTGGTCCACTCAAACTACACTCCTTTTCTAGTTAATCAAGTCAGAGGGCCAGACAGTTTAGAGAACCCTTCCATGAACCAACGATAATAACCCGCCAGTCGTAGAAAACTTCAAACCTCCTGCATATTCTTTGACCTTACCCAGTCGACCACCGCTTCAATCTTGCTAGGATTAACTGATATACCGTCACCACTCACCACATGGCCTATGAATGCAACCTGATCCAACCAGAATTCACACTTCTTCAGTTTAGCATACAACTTCTTCTCCCGCAGAACCTTTAATACTAACTTCAGATGATTCTCGTGCTCTTCAAACTTCTCGAGTATACCAAAATATCATCAATGAACATCACTACGAACTGATCCAGGTACTTAAGGAAAACCTTATTCATAAAATCCATAAATACTGTCGGAGCATTCGTCAACCCAAAAGGCATAACCAAGAACTCATAGTGGTTGTATCTAGTTCAGAAAGCCGTCTTCGCAACATCTTCGAATCGAACCCTCACTTGATGATACCCTGACCGTACATCAATCTTCGAAAATACCTGCGTATCCTAGAGCTGGTCAAAGAGATTATCTATATGAAGCAAAGGATAACGATTCTTCACAATTACGTTATTAATCTCATGGTAATCAATGCACATCTGCATCGACCCGTCCTTCTTCTTCACAAATAGTACTGGAGCTCCCCAAGGCAAAACACGAGGTCAAATGAAACCCCTGTCCAGTAATTCTTACAACTGCTCCTTCAACTCTTGAAGTTCTGTTGGAGCCATCCAATACAGAGTTTTAGAGATTGGTGCCTTGCTAGGAAGCAACTCTATCACGAACTCCACCTCACGATCCAAAGGTAAACTGGGTAAGTCATCTGGAAACACATCCCAGAACTCGCTGACTACCCAAATATCCTTAAGTCTCAACTCCTCCTGCAGTGGTTCCTTCACACAAGTTAGGTACCCCTAACATCCGTCCAAGAGTAATCTCCTCGCCTATAGTGCCGATAGTACCTTTGGCGTCGAATGCACACACGATCCCACAAACTCATACTCATGCTCCCCAAGAGGTTTGAACACTACCGCCTTCCTATGACAGTCGATTACAGCATAATTGGAGAACAACTAATCCCTCCCCAGAATACCAGCGAACGTCGACATGTCGTATATCACAAGATTCGCCGGTAGTAGCTTCCCCTGGATTACCACTAGGTAGTTTTCCAACATCCTACTATAGAATGATACACACTCTTAGATGGTGTAGCAACAGATAATACCTTGTTCATGAATTGGGTCTCAACCCCACACAATTTAACAAAACTCAAAGATACTAAAGAATGGGTCGCACCCGAATCAAACAAAGTAGGAGCCTTATTTGAAAGCAGTAATAAGGTACCTGTCACTACATTCCTTGCATGTTCAGCATCCGCTGGAGTAAGAGAGTATACTCTGGTCGGAACTGTATTCGCCTGAATGATTCCCCTAGGTATCTGATTGCTCCCCCGGTTCACACTGGATGCAGGCACGTCTCGCTTCAGTGAACAAAAATCGCAAAACATGTGACCTAATTGGCCACAGTTGTAGCAGTTATCCCCAAATGACAAGCACTCACCCTCGTGTCATCTGTGGCATCTGGTACAACGACCACTAACTTGGCCCCCCTAAGACCCCTGGCGCTCGGTGTTCTGATGGTAACCTGAGCTCTTGCTCTTCTTCTTCCATGATCCCTGGCAAGATTTAGATTGAGAACCAGAAGGTGCTGACCTCTTCTTTAGATCCTGATCCACCTTGTCCTCTCAGATACCATTCTTAATCATAGTGGCTTTATCCACTAAAACCAAGAACTCGCGGATCTGAAGTATAGCCACCAATCAGCATATGTCTTTCCTCAGGCCCTTCTCGAATCTCCGAGTCCTCTCATACTCGGTCAAGATCAAACACAATGTGAACCGGGACAACTATATGTATCGAGCCGCATACCCTTGCACTATCATACTCCCCTGAGTCATAGAAGAAAACTCATCCGCCCTAGCATCATGTACAGAAGTCGGGAAGTATCTGTTAAAGAACACCTCCTTGAAATGGCTCCACATCATCTCCACTGGACCAGCTCTCTACTTCTCCAGCAGATTCACCACAGTCCACCATCGACCCGCCTCCACAGATAGCTAGAAGGTAGCATAGAGGACTCGTTGCCTATCCATGTAGTGCAAGACCTCCAAGATCCTCTCAGTCTTCTCCACCCAGTCTTCTGCTATCATTGGGTCACGTCCCCTAGAGAACGTTGGAGGATGCATGCATATGAACCTCTTAATGGTGCACCTCGTAGTAATAGGAGAGCGTTTGCGTCTCCTCACATTTCACCCGATCTCCCGCAAAACCTGCCTCGTCAATCCTTGAGGCATAGATGGAGACTCATCACTCGCAGTCTCCTTGGAGCCACTTCCTAGATCGTTATTGTAACGACCCAAAAATTATTTCATTTTCATAATTTTTTTATATCAATATATATTACTTAAGTATCCCTGCTATAAACTCTAGGCCTCAGATAGGCACTACAGTATTTCTATAGATAGTGGGCATACCTACGCAGCAGAAAAACATAAGTCACATAACCACATATATACATACTATACCAGAATCCAGTAATTTTCCATATTATATTTACATATACTAGTATCACCTACCCAAAACTCAAACCTCCCTGTATCAACTTACCCTAAGTACAGAGCAACCAAGGGACTCTCTATCCACGAGCCCGATCTGCTCGCCTAGCTGGCTCACTTGAAAAATATTAAAATAATGGGATGAGTCGACGCTCAGTAAGTGGAAATAAGCTATTACTAGTGTGTGGCGACCAAGTTGCATGTCAATAATAATAACATTGAAACTGTAAAGCTAGAAAATCAATAAAAATATGTTTTACGTTTATTGTAGCTTAAAATATAACTATATCATTTGATCTTTCTATTCTTCATACTGCTATTATCACATTATATACATCAAATGCTGTAAAAATTGTATAATATATATATATATATATATATCAATGCTTTTCCCTGAAAATCTGTATGTCATGATTTGACCCCTCATGACAGGGTTATACAACCTGTAGGCGGGACTTAACGCTGGTCGGCCCTCCAGGTAAGTCACTATACTTTACACTACCTTAGTCAGGCCAAACTACATCCACTCCTAAGCACGGAACTGGAACTTCTACCACATAAAACTAGCCCCCTCAACCCAACTGAGGAGCGCCATCCTCTCCGAGCATGGTTTGACGGTACCCACACACTATCTAAGATATGTGGTTGCACTCTATTCTGTATATAGCAATGGTACCATGCTCTGTTGACTGTATATGTCTGTAATTTCTCATCAGCGATCTGATACTATATAAATATATATACTATAATTATCTTTGTTGTTTTTATCATGTTTCCAAAATAACCATAACATTATAATTCTGTACTGTAAATACTGTAATATCTGAACAACATGTCCGCAACATCTTGATGCTATAACTATATATTATGTCTCTATAAACTGTCTGTATAAACTGAGTGTTATGGCATTAGGAAAACATGACATTCTGTAAATACTATATATACTGATCTAAGTAAACATTTGTGTACATGCATATATATATATATATATATATATATATATCTGTCTGTGTAAATATCTGAATATATATACTGATATGAATAAAACTGTAGATGTACATATGCTCGTATATACTATATAACATGATATTCTGAGAAAAACTGCATAGGATTCTATATCAAATAATATCTACTCAGGCCACATATTCTTTAATACTCTTATTCTATAAAAATGCCTAATAACTGGTATACATGCATATAAAATCTCTAATAACATAAGTAAAATCTCCTAGCATAGCATATTTCCCTTACCTAGTTTCTGGAAAGCCCTCACTGAACTCTAACCATACACCCGCAGGGTTCTCCACTCAACACCCTGAAAGCGACATCCCCCAAAACAAAACATCAGTATTTTCTTACATACAACATTTCCTATAACTGTAGGGAAAACAAATTCTGAATAAAACACCTTACCCAGAATTTAGGATGAATTCCAAACCAATTCCACCAATGATCAAGTCCACCAGTCTTGCAAATAACTTCACCAAGAGCATCATGGTGGCCTTGGATTTTCGATCCAGCAAGAAACGGGGCCTAAATCGAAGAGAGAAGGCGGGAGAGGCATTTAGAGAGAGAGAGAGAGGAAGATTTACGCCACTTTTTGCAAATTAACCCAAGTTTTCACTATTTATAGGCCTGGATTCATCGACGAGACTTGTCATCTCGTCGACGAGTTTTTAAGTGAATTCATCGACGAACCTTACTTCCTCGTCAATGAATTTTAGACTGCCCAAAACCCCTCTTGGTATCTTCTCGTCGATGAGACATGGTTTCGTCGACGAGGTCTCCTTAAGCACTCATCGACGAACTCCCTGTGTTCGTTGACGAGGTCCTATGTAAATCTTCTGAGTTATTACATCCAAAGCTCAACATCATCAATGAACTCTTCCCATTCGTTGACGAAGTCTGCTACCTTCTTCTGTTTTTGTTTCCATTTCCCTCACTCTTTATTATTTAAATACCATTATTCTTTGGGTCATTACATTCCCCCCTCCTTATAAAATTTCGTCCTCAAAATTTACTAGTCATATAACTCATCATTCTTTAAAGGCAAAATGGTCTACTTATTTTATTACCTACCCTCACTTATGGCGGAAGAATGTCGTGGTTACATTCTATGTTCTAGGAGATTACACAAATAAAATTAAAAACTACTTACTAACTAAATAGCACATGTACCTGCAAAAGAAACATTACCTAACTATTTACATTACCTGATTACTCTTGGAACAAATGTGGGTATTTCTTTTTAATTTCACCCTCAAGTTCCCATGAGGCTTCTTCCATAGCATGGTTCCTCCATAAAATCTTCACTTGCTGAATTTCTTTAGTATGCAGTTCTTGTGTCTTTCTGTCTAAAATTTGTACTAGCGTCTCTTCATAAGCTAGTGAATCCTTGAGTTCTATCTCTGTATAGCTGATTATGTGGGACGGGTTTAGGACGTTTTTCCTTAACATAGCAACATGAAACACGTCATGAATTCAAGCCAAAGCTGGTAGCAAAGCTAGCCTATAGGCAACTGACCCTATTCTCTCTAATATCTCAAAAGGGCCAATATACCTTGGGCTCAACTTGCCCTTCTTTCCAAACCTCATAACTCCTTTCAGAGGAACTATCTTCAAAAATACTTGATCTCCCACATCAAACTGTAGCTCTCAGCGGCGCGTTTCTGCGTAGCTTTTCTTCCGACTCTGCATGGTGCTAATCCTTTCTTTAATTAGTCGGACCTTATCACACACCTACTGTACAATCTCTGGACCTAACACTCGCCTTTCACCTACTTCATCCTAGAAGAGTGGAGAACAACATCTCCTACCATACAGTGCCTCGTATGGAGCCATGTCGATACTAGCCTGGTAGCTGTTATTATAGGAAAATTCAACTAATGGTAAAAACTGGGTCCAGCTACCCCCAAATCCAGCACGCAAGCATGAAGCATATCTTCCAATGCCTAGATCGTCCTCTCATTCTGACCATCTGTCTGGGGGTGGAAAAGAGTGCTAAATGCTAGCTGTGTATCCATAGCCTCCTGAAACTTTTCCAGAATCGTGAAGTAAACTAAGGATCTCGGTCCGAGACTATGGATACTGGCACTCCGTGAACACGAACTATCTCCTGAACATATATCTCTGCCAGTCTGTCCATGGAATAGTCGACTTTAATCGAAATGAAATTAGAGGTCTTTGTCAAACGATCAACTACCACCCAAATTGTATTCAACCCCTGTCGTGCTAGTGGTAATCCCGTAACGAAATCCATCGAAACGTGATCCCATTTCTACTCCGGAATAAACAATGGCTGCAACTGCCCTACTGGTCTCTGGTGCTCAGCTTTAACTTGCTGGAACGTCAAGCACTGTTGTACAAATTTAGCTATCTTTCTCTTCATTCCATTCCACCAGAATCACTTCGTAAGATCCCGATACATTTTAGTGCTACCTGAATGTACGGTGTATAGGGATTTTTGAGCCTTCTCGAATATAGTTCTCTTGATCTCGGTATCTACAAGAACAAAGAGCCGAGTACGGAACCGCAGGGCTTCGTCATCTAATATGCTGAATTCCTCACCCTAACCAACTTACAACCTAGCTATTACCTCTGCCAACTCTGCATCATCACTCTGAGCTACTTTAATCCTCTCGTATAATGTAGGCTAAACCACTAGAGTGGCAATGGCTGCCTGAGGAATTTCCTCTATTAATTCTATGTTGAGTCTCTCCAAATCTATCAAAATTGAATGCAGAATCTCCATGGCTGCTAGTACTGGTCCCATTGATTTCCTACTCAAAGCATCAGTTACCACATTCGCTTTCCCTGGGTGGTAACTAATGGCGCAGTCATAGTCTTTAATAAACTTTAGCCACCTTCTTTGTCTCATATTAAGTTCCTGCTGCGTAAATAAATACTTCAGGCTCTTGTGATCCGTGAAAATCTCATACTTTCCACTATATAGGTAATGCCTCCAGATCTTGAGAGCATACACCACCGCAGCAAGCTCTGAATCATGGACAGAATAATTCCTCTCATACTCTTTAGGCTATCTAGACGCATACGCAATAACCCTGTCATGCTGCATTAATATGCACCCAAGTCCCTTCAGGGACGCATCACTATATGCCACAAATTTATCCTCCCCTGAAGGAATAGTCAGTACAGGAGTTGAAACTAACCGTCGCTTTAACTCCTGAAAACTCTGCTCACAATCGTCGATCCAACCAAACTTCACATTTTTCCTCATAAGTCATGTTAACGGACTAGACAACTTGGAGAAGCCATCCATGAAGCGCCGGAAATAGCCTGCCAATCCTAGAAAACTCCTAACTTCTTGAACATTTCCCGGCCTTTCCCAATTCAATACTGCTTCTATTTTACTCGAATCAACTGACACTCCCGCTTCAGAGATCACATGGCCGAGAAAGGTAACCTGCCTTAACCAAAACTCACACTTCTTGAATTTTGCATACAATTTTCTTTTCCTTTATACCTACAACACCTATTTCAGATGATGCTCATGCTCCTTAAAATTTCTTGAACAGACCAGTATATCATCAATGAAGAAAACCACAAACTGGTCCAAATATTGATGAAACACTCGATTCATTAAATCCATGAATACTGCTGGTGCGTTCGTTAACCCAAATGGCATCACCAAGAACTCATAATGCCCATATTGGGTTCGAAATGATGTCTTCGAAATATCTTCTGCTTTAACTTTCACTTGATTATAACTCGACCGCAAGTCAATTTTAGAGTAAACTTGGGTCCGCTGCAGCTTATCAAATAAATCATCGATCCTAGGGAGAGGATATTTATTCTTGACTGTCAATTTATTTATCTCCCTGTAATTGATACACAACCTCATGGTCTCATCCTTCTTTTTCATAAACAGAACTAATGCACCCCAAAGTGACACACTAGGCTTGATGAAACCTTTATCTAGCAATTCCTGTAACTGTTCTTTCAATTCTTTTAACTCTACTAGGGTCATAGAGTAAGGTGCTTTAGATATTGGTGCAGACCCTGACAATAGATCTATAGTAAATTCAATCTCACGATCAGCCAGTAAACCAGGAAATTCTTCTGGAAAGATGTCTAGGAATTCCCTTACTACTGGTATGTCAGCTTGTTCCAATTCTTCTTTCGGAAATTCTTTTATGTATGCGACATACCCCTAGCAAGCATCTTGTAGCAGTCTCCTCACATGAATAGATGACACTAAAATGTGGTGAGGCACGTACGCATGAACCCACAAATCTGAATTCTAGCTCACCCGAAGGTCTGAAAATCACTTCTCTCTGATGACAAACAATACTGGCGTGATGAGTTGGTAGCCAATCCATGCCAAGTATCACATCAAACCCTTGCATATCTAGGACCACAAGATCAGTTGGTAGTATTCTCTCCTAAATACTTATTGAGATATTCCGAAACACGTTCCTGCATCTCACTACAGATCCCATCGGTGTACCCATAGACAATTCTTCACATAATAACTGTGTCTCCACCCCAGTTAGTCTGATATATTCCGCCGATATAAAAGAGTGGGTAGCACCTGTATCAAATAAAACAATAATTTTATATGGTAAAGCAATAATGGTACCTGTAACTACGTCTCCAGCCATCTCAGCGTCACCTAGAGTCAACGCATAGGCTCGCTGGCGCAGTATTCCTCTGCTGACCTCCGCAGGGTGCTTAATATCCACCTCGAAACGGTCTGGGATCCGGTGCATGATTCAATGGCATCCGACATGATCGAGCCATATGGCCGAGTTTCCCGCAATGATAACATACATTCTCCCCCAATCAACACTCACCTAGGTGTCTCCATCCACATCTGGTACAAATGGTGGGAGGCTAACCACCCTAAAATCCACCCTGCTCTACCATCTGTCTCTAACCTCTACCAGATCTACCTCTAAGGGCCTCAGCTGGGACCCGCCTGAAAGCTCGAGAGTGTGGTCCTCTTCTTTTGAATCTATGTCTCAGTCTCTTTCAGTAGACTCTCCTCTGCTATAATGGCCCGGTTAACCAACTCTACAAAATCCTGGATCTTCAGTACTATCATTTTCTTGTAAATATCTCGCCTCAAATTCCTTTCGAACATTTTAGCCTTCTTTACTTCATCGGGGATGATATATGGGCAGAAACGCGAGAGCTCAATAAATTTTACCATGTATTGCTGGACTGTCAATGACCCCTAGGACAAACACAGGAATTCCTGTACCTGAGCCTCTCTGACTAAGGCAGGATAATATCTATCAAAGAACACGTCCCTGAATCGAACCCAGGTTAGGGGTACTGGAATCGCCCTCTGCTCCTCCAACAATCTGGTGGATCCACCATCTCTCGACCTCCCCCGCCAGTCTGTATGTGGCATATAAGACTCTCTGCTCGTCAGTGCAATGAAGTACTATCAGAATCTTCTCTACCTCCTGCAACCAGTTCTCCGCCACTGCAGGGTCAGCTGCTCTAGAAAATGCCAGTGGGTTCATCTTCATAAATTTCTCTATGGTACATCCTTGAGACAACCATGGACCTCCCTGTTCCCTAGAGCTCCAAGTAATCTCAGCCATAACTATTTGAGCCACACTACATAGCATAGCATCTGAATCTCCGCCGCCTGCGCTAGAAGGACCCGCTTCATCATCTCCACTAACATGAGCGCTACTACCCCCTGAGTCCATCCTGCAAACACACAAAACACCGTTTCAGAATCCTATTTCCTATATATACCTAACTTACTCGATTCAACTAAAACTTCAAATTCTCTAATAACAATCTCTCTTGTTCTTGACCCCAAATCAAATCCTGCAATCCAAACACATGACTCGTCAACAGTTTACGATGGTTTTCCTAGAATCGTCACCTCAGGAAAAACACGGAAACTACCATGAAAGTCCTGTATTCGGATCATAGAATAAAACCTCAATTCCTTTCCTAAATTTTGGTATTATTTTCCGCTGCACTCTAGAGTCTACAGAACCTAGGAACCTAGGCTCTAATACCAAAAATGTAACGACCCAAAAATTATTTTATTTTCATAACTTTTTTTATATCAATATATATATTACTTAAGTATCCCTGCTATAGACTCTAGGCCTCAGATAGGCACTACAGTATTTCTGTAGATAGTGGGCATACCTATGCAGCGGAAAAAAAAAATCACATAACCACATATATACATATTATACTAGAATCAAGTAATTTTCCATATTATATTTACATATACTAGTATCACCTACCCAAAACCCAAACCTCCCTATATCAACCTACCCTAAGTATAGAGCAACCAAGGGACTCTCTATCCGCAAGCCTGATCTGCTCGCCTAACTGGCTCACCTGAAAAATGTTAAAATAATGGGATGAGTCGATGCTCAATAAGTGGAAATATGCTATTACTAGTGTGTGGCGACCAAGTTGCATGTCAATAATACTAACATTGAAACTGTAAAACTGGAAAATCAGTAAAAATATCTTTTACCTTTATTGTAGCTTAAAATATAACTATATCATTTGATCTTTCTATTCTTCATACTGCAATTATCACATTATATACATCAAATGCTATAAAAATTGTATACATACATATATATATATATATATATATATATATATATATATATATCTATATATCTATGCTTTTCCCTGAAAATCTGTATATCATGATTTAATGCCTCATGACAGGGTTGTGCAGCCCGTAGGCGGGACTTAACGCTTGTCAACCCTCCAGGTAAGTCACTATACTCCACACTACCTCAGTCTGGCCAAACTACATCCACTCCTAAGCACGGAACTGGAACTGCTACCTCATAAAACCAGCCCCCTCAACCCAATTGGGGAGCACCATCCTCTCCAAGCATGGTTTGACGGTACCCACACACTATCTAAGATATGTGGTTGCACTCTATTCTATATATAGCAATGGTACCGTGCACTGTAGACTGTATCTTTTTGTAATATCTCATTAGGGATCTAATACTATATAAATATATATGTTATAATTATCTTTGTTGTTTTTATCATGTTTCCAAAATAACCATAACATTATAATTTTGTACTGTAAATACTATAACATCTTAACAACATGTCCGCAACATCTTGATGCTATAACTATATATTATGTCTCTATAAACTGTCTGTATAAACTGAGTGTTATGGCATTAGGAAAACATGACATTCTGTAAATACTATATATACTTATCTAAGTAAACATCTGTGTACATGTATATACATCTGTCTGTGTAAATATCTGAATATATATACTAATATGAATAAAACTATAGATGTACATATGCTCGTATATACTATATAACAAGATATTCTGAGAAAAACTGCATAAGATTCTATATCAGATAATATCTACTCAGGCCACACATTCTTTAATACTCTTATTCTATAAAACTGCATAATAACTAGTATACATGCATATAAAAATCTCTAATAATATAAGTAAAATCTCCTAGCATAGCATATTTCTCTTACCTAGTTTCGGAAAGCCCTCACTGAACTCTGACCCTACACCTGCAGGGTTCTCCACTCAACACCCTGAAAGCGAGATCCCCCAGAACAAAACATCAATATTTTCTTACATACAACATTTCCTATAACTGTAGGGAAAACAAATTCTGAATAAAACACCTTACTCAGAATTTGGGATGAATTCCAAACTAATTCCACCAACAATCAGCTCTAGCAGTCTTGCAAAGAACTTCACCAGGAGCGTCGTGGTGGCCTTGGATTTTCGTTCCAGCGAGAAACGGGGCCGAAATCGAAGAGAGAAGGAGGGAGAGGAATTTAGAGAGAGAGAGAGAGAGAGGAAGATTTACGCCACTTTTTTCAAATTAACCTGGGTTTTCACTATTTATAGGCCTGGATTTGTCGACGAGACACGTCATCTCGTCGACAAGTTCTTAAGTGATTTCATCGACGAACCTTACTTCCTCGTCGACGGATTTCAGACTACCCAAAACCCCTCTCAGTATCTTCTCATCGACGAGACATGGTTTCGTTGATGAGGTCTCCTTATGCGCTCATCAACGAACTCCATGTGTTCGTCTACGATGCCCTGTGTAAATCTCTAGAGTTATTACATCCAAAGTGCAACATCATCGACGAACGCTTCGCGTTCGTGGATGAAATCTGCTGCCTCCTTCTATTTTTGTTTCCATTTCCCTCCCTCTTTATTATTTAAATATCATTATTCACTGGGTCATTACATTCTCCCTTCCTTATAAAATTTCGTCCTCGAAAATTACTATTTATATAACTCATCATTCTTTAAAGGCAAAACGGTCTACTTATTTTATTACCTGCCCTCACTTATGGCGGAGGAATACCGTGGTTACATTCTATGTTCTGGGAGATTACACAAATAAAATTAAAAACTACTTACTAACTAAATAGTACATGTACCTGCGAAAGAAACATTACCTAACTATTTACATTGCCTGATTACAGTTAACACAATTATCTGGTACCAATCATATTAACTACTCCCTACTAGGTCTAGGTCTGTCCTATCACACTGACACGAAAGTCATCAATGGTCTACCCTTCTTTTACTAGAATCATCATTCTAGGAAAAATATAGAATACCACTGACAAGTCTCAGTCTAGCAACGGAACAAACCTCAACCAACTCTACCCACATCCAACATCGTATACTCTACTATGTACTTACAGCTAAGCCTAACCAAGTCTACAAGACCTAACAACCTAGTTAGCTCTGATACCAAGCTATCACACCCCAAACCCGAAATGGGACCTAGGGGTGAAAATGTAATCTAACATGTCCCTATATCATACAAACCATCCAAAGACATAGGATAATGGATGAGGATCCAACCTCGTGGGGTTCCCAGGCACCCAATACGCATCCACGTACAATCATATACACAGCAAAAAAAGCTTTTTCTATATACATTCAGTACCATACCAGAGTCTATACAATAACAGAATCAAGGCTCCATCAAACAACATACAATCGGGTGCCTAACATATCTCAAAATGGTAACCTGCAAAACAAAATTCCTAGCACTTACCCAAGCGCTATCCGCAGTACACTGGCCACTACGCTTCCGACACAAGGAAACTAGTTCTAGTTTCTCGAAGGACTTGAAAAATATATATGTATAACAAGGGTGAGGCACCTCTCAATAAGGAAGAATACAAGTTATATCGGTGTGTGGCATTTGAGTGTTATCATGACGCAACATATACACAGTTAAATTCAATTCTAGTACTAATTTCACAACAATGCATACATGCACACACATGTGATCAAGCAATCCCAGTATCGTCACACCTTTCGACCTGAAGCCGGACCGCGATATCCGGTGTTGGCCCGTAACCAACCCGCGAAACACGATACCACCGACACATGGCTAGTCCCAGACTCCCATGGTATCGTATCAGAGCAAACTGGTGGATCCACACCCTTCGATGATCAACCAGTAAGGTTCACACCCTCAAATATAGAGCCGAAAACTCTTGCCAAACATGGCCAGCAATACACCCTCGGATATAGAGCTGAACACTCTCACTACCTGGAACAAATTCAAAACCCTGTTCCTACTTGTATTTCAACCAAAATACAACACATGCATGCTCATATAACCAAAAAAACCACACCCATTTGGTAATCTAAAATCATGGTTTTCCAAAACACATACACTTAAACAAGTCAAGGCATGACCATCCTTATAACATAGTATAAATCACCATATACATTTGGTTTTCAATAAAACCAAGGATGCAACCCGATACCCCCTTTTTTCCAAAGCTGTAATCATGAAAAACTCATACTTTTAAGTATAAG
Source organism: Malania oleifera (assembly GCF_029873635.1). NCBI lineage: Eukaryota > Viridiplantae > Streptophyta > Magnoliopsida > Santalales > Ximeniaceae > Malania > Malania oleifera. The sequence goes on from NC_080427.1 coordinate 69,677,001, forward strand.
TCAACTTAGTGACAAAGGTCATGACATAACCTCTAAGCAAGATAAGTGTATAGTTCAAAATACTAGAAATCATGAAATTCTATTCACAACCTATAAAATAAACAATGTATATTGCATAAACCTTGAAAACTTAGCCTCTCAAGATGTAACATGCTTGGCTGCCATAAATGAAGCTAGTTGGCTTTGGCATAGAAGGCTAGGATATGCAAGCATGGACCTATTATCAAACCTACCTAGAAAGAACTTAGTTAAAGGTTTACCAAACACAAAGTTCATAAAAGATAAAATTTTTTATTCTTGCAAACTTGGAAAACAAATCAAAATAAGTTTTAAAAAGAAGAGACATATATCAACTAGTAGACCCTTAGAACTTATGTATATGGATTTGGTTGGTCCTACTAGAACTCAAAGCTTAGAAGGTAAGTAATATGCTTTTGTAATAGTTGATGACTATTTTAGGTTTACTTTTGTATTGTTTTTAGCCTCCAAATATGAAGCTTGTAATATATTGACAAATCCATGCAAAAAGAGTTAAATCAATTTGAAAGAAGCAAAGTATGGACATTAGTTCCCAAACCAGAAAATCATTCAATTATAGGAACTAAATGGGTATTTAGAAACAAAAAGGAATTAAGGTGTAGGTTGAGGTCAACCCCGCTAATTGACCTGGTTGTAAAGGTTGAGGTTAGCCCTATGGTAATTGACCTGGTTGTAATTGGTGCCGCTCCACTCGTTAAGTGAGCCTTTAGTGGAATCCTCGGGTCTGCGAGCTAGAGGCGAGGATGTAGGCACAATTAGCCGAACCCCAATAACATATCATGTGTGCATTGTTTATATTTCCCAGGTTATATTTCCGTACGTGTATGTTATAGTGTGAATGTTGCATATAATTTAATTTCCACGTTATATTCATCTGCGCGTATTGGAATTGCATAAACAGATCTTAGGTTGTGAATGTACTGCAGCTATTTAGGTCAAACCTAGGAAACATTTTTTAAATTTCAATTCACCCCCCCTCTTGGGAATACACCAATTTTAACAGAGTGGTTTGATAAGCACAAACCCTTCTTTGATTTGATCTGTAATAAAAGGATAGGTCATCATTGTCAACTGGCTTATCATTCTATTCTCCCCTGTATTTGTACCATCTACCATTTTTTTATGTCATTCCTTGAACACTAAAACATCGTTTATTGCAATGAGAAAACCTTATCTATTCTAAATGAAAAAGATAAGAAATTAAAGGCATAGAAGAGTTCTTAAAAATGGTTGAACCATAAAGATCAAGCATATGAAAGATACAAAAGGAAGATTCAAGGCATGTGATGACCCATAAATATATATATGATTAAAGCATAATAATAATAATAATAATAATAATAATAATAATAATAATAATAATAATAATAATAATAATAATAATAATAATAGTCATTAAGTTAATATCAATACAAAAGCACTTTCTGTAGAATCCTTGATTCCATATTTGATGCCTAAGAAATACCTTGTCTTAGCGAGTGCTTAGAGACCATTGCCGCTCAGCCGCTCCCTGGAGGTTGGCCTGGTCAAAATGGAATATCATAGGATAAACACTATTTGTACACGTAAATAAGTACATATACATAAAATAATATTTTGATAGACATAATTTGTAGAAATACATGATAAAATACTAATAATAATATAGGTATCCTATGATGGGTCCATAAGACTGTGTGGGGCCCACATGAGTCCTGAAGTTGTGTGGGATCCACATGAGTCCCGAAACTATATATGACTCATAAAACCGTGTGAGAACTATTGGAGTTACATAGTATCCACTTGGGTCTCGAAGTTATGTGAGGCCCACAAGACCATGTGGGGCCCACATGAGTTTTCAAATTTTGAATTTAATTTTTTTTTATTAAAAAAATACTAAAACATGACTTAATAATAATAATAATAATAATAATAATAATAATAATAATAATAATAATAATAATAATAATAATAGTAATGATTTAAAAAAAATTTTAAAAGTAAAATAATCAATTAATTAAATGGGAGTGATGGCAAGCACTCCCACATGGCCTCCATACCTATGCCATACTCAACCCATACCTAGCCCATCCCTTGCCCATTCTTTAATTTTTTTAAAAAAATTATAATTTCACCTCTCTCCCCATACTTTTACAAATTTCATTTCTTCCCCAAAATTTTCCTATAAATAGGAAGCTCTTAACCTTGATTTTTCACAAAAATTTTCAAAGTAAGAGAAAGATTAGTGAGTGAAAGAATTAGTGGTGGAGAGAGAATTTTTGAGTAAGTTCTCACTCACCCACTCTTTCCGATCTTATTTCTTAAAGATATTCATTGTGTTCATAGCACAAGGTAAAAGAAAAGGTAAGTAAATTTGATTATGTTAGTATTTTTATTCAAAATTTATACCCGAGTTTATTTATAAGTAAATTTGATTATGTTAGTATTTTTATTCAAAATTTATACGTGAGTTTAGTTGCGAGTAAATTTGATTATGTTAGTATTTTTATACAAAATTTATACCCGAGTTTATTTGTAAGTAAATTTGATTATGTTAGTATTTTGTTTCAAAATTTATACCCGAGTTTATTTGTAAGTAAATTTAATTATGTTAGTATTTTTATTCAAAATTTATACCTGAGTTTATTTGTAAATAAATTTGATTATGTTAGATTTTTGTTTAAAATTTATACCTGAGTTTATTTGTAAGTAACTTTCGATTATGTTAGTTAGTTTCATAAAATTCTCTTGAGTAGTTTTATCTTTAATATACTTGCATTTATTTTTGAGTTAAGAAATGTTTTAAACCCCTCGGGTATTTTACATCAATAATTTCTATTCAAGAAAATAGTTTTAACACAAAAATTGTGTAGCATGAGTTTATTTATATGTTGGATATTTCACGAAAATATGAGTAAAGATTACATGAGTTGAATTTTTTTATATTGCGTATTTCATGAAAATATGAGTAAAAATGAGATTTTCATGATATTATTTTAATTGTACAAATTATATAATATAATATTTTTAAAACCTCTTATGGTTAAGACGATACAGAAAATTACAAATGCTCGGTACCGCAGCTTAAACTTTAAATGGATCAGAGTGCACCTACACTATTTACAGAGTGGTTTTATATGGTAGTGGATTTCTCCTGAGTGCACACTTAGGTCGAACCAGGATTTAATAGGGAAAATCTCACTTAATGATGATGTACGTTGATTTAGTTTGGCCGGCCAACCAGTTAAGTCCAGTCTTTGAACCGCACAACCCAGTTATGGGAGTAAACATGACTTACGATTAACATGCCTAAGGGTGATTTTTACAGTACGTGTATATACATATTTAATTATGTATACGAAACTATTGATGAATTGAAGGAAAAATGTATGTTTATGTAAACGTGGACATTTTTGTGCCTAAATAATGATTTAGTAAGGAAAAGTATATCATAGTTATAATTTTAAAAGTTAAAAAGTTCAGTTTAACAGCTATAGTATATGATTATATAATTTTACTGATAATAAAAGTTTTTCTGTAGAAATTTTTAAATTTACATTTATTTTTAAAGCAATTTTAAAGTTATAGTATGAAATATTATTTTAAAAAATTAAAATATTTTAAAAGCTTATTTTGGCCACACACTAATAATAATCTTATTTACTTACTGAGCGTCGTCTCACCTCAATCATTATTTTATATTTCAGATTATTTTGAAGAGTGTACCAGAAATCTAGCGTAGCAAGTGCATGGGTGGGAATAGAAAGAGTAGAGTAGAATAAAAATTTAGTATAATGCAATTTAGAATATGTTTGTGTATTTTAGAATTTTAGAATTTTGCATTTTAATAGTTAAGACATATATTTGTAATAAAGTTAATTAGTGCTCTAGTAATAAAAATAATTTAGATTTATTTGCACCCGCTGAAAAATTTATATGTAGGAACCCATTCGGGTTCGGGTCTTTACAATTGGTATCAGAGAATAGGATATAGATTCTGCATACTCTAATATATAAATTTTATCAGAGCTTAGGCATAAAACATGATTTGGGTAGGATTGAGTAGTTTACAATATTTCTTTTAGTTTGTTATATTATTATACGTTAATAATAGATTTATGATTTTAAAATAACAATTGATCATTGTTTAAGAATGGATCCTAAAGATAGCAACATTTGAGGAAATGAGATTAACGTGAAAACTCCCAAGGACAGGTAACAATCATATATTCTCTAAGAAAAATGGTAGCATTATTGAAGACACGTTAATTAATTTAAATATGTTATTTATGTTTGTAGGAACATGTACTCATATTGATGACTCATAATTAATTGCTAGATTAGACGCATTAATAATTTAAAATTTATATATATAAATAGAATAATATAATAATATCGAGATTTATTTATTTTCGCTGTTATTATTTTCACTAAAATATAAGAAGTAGCACATTATACCCTACTGGATTTGGAAGTGCTACACATATAGATAGATATGAACATATGATTTATTCTGAAATATGGATTTACCCAAAATTCCTTTACATGTGCAAGTTGGACATAAATGTTTATATTTTTACATTGCATATTCAGTTATCATCAAAACATTCTAGCTTAATTTAGGAATATATATATTTTGACGAAATTTTAATTTTAATTTTGTATTAGTTTATGAGAAATTAAATATAATTTAAATGTAACTATATTATATTTAAATTCAAAAAAAAAAATCCCTTATGCAAGTTAAATAGGAATAAATATACATTGCATATTCAGTTTCCATCAAGTATCTAAGTTTGATTTAGGAGTATAAATTTTGACAAAATCTTTAATTTTTATTTTGTATAAATTTATAAAAGTAAATACAACTTAAATTTTACTATATTATAAAAAAAAATTCGTTAATGAAAGCAATATAAAAATTAACTAATCTTCTTCAAATAACTAACCAATGTCAAATCATTGATCGGTCAAACATACCCAATATATATTTGATCTAATAATAATAATAATAATAATAATAATAATAATAATAATAATAATAATAATAAAATAATACTAATAATATTGAAATATAAAATATATATATATAAGGGATACTCTCGCAGTAAAAAAAAAAGCCTTATGGGTAGAAATCATCGGCTATAGCTCACTTTCCCCCGAAGCAAAGTTAAGGCATGAGACCACTTGGGCATAGTGGGGATTCGAACCCACGATCACATGGATGCACGGCTGGTTCCATACCACTAAGCCACCCACCCAAGTGGTGACCTAAGGATCGATGAAATTAATTATAGTTAAAGCATTAATAAAGATGTAGAAACATGAACGGAACATTGAGTCTGCAAATTTTGCAATACGTGTCGCTTGTTCGATTTCCGCAGCACGCGTCACTCTCTTCATTTCCGCAACACATATCGCTCTTCCTTGATTTTTGAAAAATGCGTCACTCCAGGCACGCGTCGCTCTCTCTCGATTTTCGTGACACACATCATTCTCCCTCGATTTTTGCAAAACGCATTGCTTGATATCTGTGATACGTGTCACTCTCTCTCGATTCTCACTGCACATGTCGCTCTCCCTCGATTTTTGCAAAACACATGCTTAATATCTGTGACACACGTCGCTCTCCCTCAATTTGTGCAAAACGCGTGCTCGATATCCGTGACATGGGTCGCTCTCTCTCGATTCTCACGGCACATGTCGTTCTCCCTCGATTTGTGCAAAATACGTCGCTCGATATCCATGACACGTATCGCTCTCTCTCGATTCTCGTGGCACATGTCGCTCTCTCTCAATTTCCACAACACGCGACCATTCCCCTATAAAAAGGGCCCGCCCTTCTTCAACTCTAAGTATCATAGCTTTCTATCATCTTGAACAATCATATTTTCGTTTGCAGAGATTAGCTATTCCCAACTTGCCTCTTAGTTGTCTCATACTCAAAAATGTTTCCAAATCACCCAACTCCCCAAGTTGCTGAGAGCAGCACTAGATCGTCGATCCAAAGATGGAAACTCAGTAAGACACAACTGGATATTTTAGAGGAGGCCTTCCACAGCAGTCAAGGGAAACTCCCTTCTGTGAAGCGGGCTATCTTGCTTGCAGCACAACTCCGGCGGTATGGTCCAATCGAGTCGAGAAATGTACATTTTTGGTTTGGGAATTGTAGGCGTATGCAGGGATCAGTTGAAGAAGCCACTATCTCAACTACTGCCCCACCAATTATCCATCTTACCTCCTTCGCCACTACCGCCCCGAGCAGTGCTCTTGCCATTTTTCCAACCACTTGTACCCTGAATATTCCATCTATGAAACTCATAACTAACATCACACCAATGAGTCATACCCTTTACAACGACAGTATCGCAGTCACCACATTAAGGGTTTCAGATAATGTTGGCCTACTCCACCGTTGCAAAAAGATCCAATATGCATTGAGACTCATGTAACAAACGGGCATTCTCTCCCTTTTTTCGACCCAAGCCGGCGACATTACAAGAGGTCAACTCCGTTAAGAAAGAACCCAGGCAGTTAGCAGTGACACTGCTAGCACTTCGATAGATGTTGACGTTGATCTAAGGCTCTAAAGGCCAGATTTCGTTTCATTTTATATATATATTTTTAATTTATAGGACATGTATAATATATATATATATATATATGTGTGTGTGTGTGTGTGTGTGTGTGTGTGTGTGTGTGTGTGTATAATTATCCTTTTCCACGTCTTCTAAATTTCTTTTCCATTTCAACCCCTACTAAACTGATGATTCACACTTCAGTTCCTAAAATAAAATATTTCGCCAAATTGACCCTTGATCTATTCTAAAACTTAGTCAAATCGTTCATCAATTTATTCTTTCAAATAGTGCAACCAATTATACAGTACTCATTTTAAATTAGCAAATTTTGAGGACGAAATTTTTATAAGGAGGGGAGAATGTGATGACCCAAAAATATATATACAATTCAAGCATAATAATAATAATAATAATAATAATAATAATAATAATAATAATAATAATAATAATAATAATAATAATGGTCATTAAGTTAATATTAATACAAAAGTACTTTCTGTAGGATGATTGATTCGATATTTGATGCCTAAGAAAGACCTTATCTTAGCGAGTGCTCAGAAATCATTGCGGCTTAGTCACTCCCTGGAGGTTGGCCTAGTCAAAATGGAATTTCATAAGATAAACAGGATAAACACTGTTTGTACACGTAAATAAGTACATATACATAAAATAATGTTTTGATAGACATAATTTGTAAAAATATATGATAAAATACTAATAATAATATAGGTATCATATGATGGGCCCACAAGACTGTATGGGGCCCACATGAGTCCCGAAGTTGTGTGGGGCCCACGAGACCATGTGGGGCCCACATGAGTTTTCAAAATCAGAATTTAATCTTTTTTAAAAAAAGAAAAAACTAAAACATGGCTTAAAAATAATAACAATGATAATGATAATAATAATAATAATAGTAATGATTTAAAAAAATTAAAAAAAGTAAAATAAATAATTAATTAAGAATTAATTAAATGGGAGTGGTGGCAAGCACTCCCACATAACCTCCATCCCTATTCTATACTCAACCCATACCTAGCCCATCCCTTACCAATTCTTTAATTTTTTTTAAAAAAATTATAATTTCACCCCTCCCCACACTTTTATAAATTCCATTTTTTCTCCAAAATTTTCCTACAAATAGGAAGCTCTTAACCTTCATTTTTCACAAAAAAATTTCAAAGTAAGAGAAATATTAGTGAGTGAAAGAATTAGTGGTGGAAAGAGAATTTTTAAGTAAGTTCTCACTCACCCACTCTTTCCGATCTCATTTCTTAAAGATATTCATTGTGTTCGTAGCACAAAGTAAAAGAAGAGGTAAGTAAATTTGATTATGTAAGCATTTTTATTCAAAATTTATGCCTGAATTTATTTGTAAGTAAATTTGATTATATTAGTATTTTTATTCAAAATTTATACCCGAGTTTATTTGTAAGTAAATTTGATTATGTTAGTATTTTTATTCAAAATTTATACTCGAATTTATTTGTAAGTAAATTTGATTATGTCAGTATTTTTATTCAAAATTTATAACCGAGTTTATTTGTAAGTAAGTTTGATTAGTTTACTATTTTTATTCAAAATTTATACTCGAATTTATTTGTAAATAAATTTGATTATGTTAGATTTTTATTTAAAATTTATACCCGAATTTATTTGTAAGTAAATTTCGATTATGTTAGTTAGTTTCATAAAATTCTCTTGATTTTATTTTTATGCATATTTAATTATACTAGTTTTATTTTAATATATTTACATTTATTTTTAAGTTAAGAAATGTTCTAAATCTCTCGGGTATTTTACATCAATAATTTCTATTCAAGAAAATAGTTTTAACACGAAAATTGTGTGACATGAGTTTATTTATATGATGGATATTTCACAAAAATATGAGTAAAGATTACATGAGGTGAATTTTTTTATATTGCATATTTCACAAAAATATGAGTAAAAATGAGATTTTCATGATATTATTTTAATTGTACAAATTATATAATAAAAATATTTTTAAAACCTCTTATGGCTCAGACGATACAGAAAATTACGAATGCTCGGTACCACAGCTTAAAGTTTAAACGGATCAAAGTGCACTCACACTTTTTACAGAGTGGTTTTATATAGTAGTGGATTTCTCCTGAGTGCACACCTGGGTCGGACCAGGGTTTAATAGGAAAAATCTCACTTAATGATGATGTACGTTGATTTAGTTTGGCTGGCCAGCCAGCTAAGTCCAATCTTCAGACCGTACAACCAAGTCATGGGGGTAAACATGACTTACGATTAACCGGCCTAAGGGTGATTTTTATAGTACGTGTATATACATATTTAATTATATATACAGAACTATTGATGAATTGAAGGAAAAGTATATGTTTATGTAAACGGGGGCATTTTTGTGCCTAAATAATGATTTAGTACAGAAAAGTATATTAATATATATATACATGATTTAGTATTATAGTTATAGTTTTAAAAGTTAAAAAGTTCAGTTTAACAGTTATAGTATTTGATTATATAATTTTACTGATAGTAAAAGTTTTTATGTAGAAAATTTTAAATTTACATTTATTTTTAAAGCAGTTTTAAAGTTATAGTATTAAATATTATTTTACGAAATTAAAATATTTTGAAAACTCATTTTGACCACACACTAATAATAATCTTATTTACTTACTGAGCGTCGTCTCACCCCAATCATTATTTTATATTTCAGATCATTTTGAAGAGTGTACCAGAAATCCAGCGTAGCAAGTGCATAGGTGGGAATAGAAAGAGCATAGTAGAATAAAAATTTAGTATAATACAATTTAGAATATGTTTGTGTATTTTAAAATTTTAGAATTTTGCATTTTAATAATTGAGACATATATTTGTAATAAAGTTAATTAGTGCTCTGGTAATAAAAATAATTTAGATTTATTTGCACTCGCTGAAAAATTTATATGTAGGAACCCATTTGGGTTTGGGTCCGTACAAGGCAAAAGACAATATCTAGTATCTCATCAAGTCAGAAGTCACAAACTTCAATTATATTTTCATTTGACAAGCAATAAATTCAAGTTTTCACCTCAATATATCTACAAATTCATTTTGACTTCATTATTATCTATGGAAGATAGTCTAAAAAAAAGATGTGATTATTGTCATCAAAAGAAGGATTTTATCACTCACCATCTTAATAACATCTTAACTACAAATAGACTTCATTCTCGAAAATGGGGTATATAGGCAACCTATTGAGTCAAATGATGGGCTCAGTCAAACTAGTCACAAGGTTGAGGTTTCCTAAAGAAGATTTGATGCTTGTCAATTGGCTTTAAAAATTGAAGCTCATGATTCATTCAAAACTTAGAATATTGGATAGAAGATTGAATTAATTAAACTAGGGGAGTTAAATATATTCTTCAAAGTCTCAAGGATATTAACTGTGGTAGTTTTAAAAGAGTATGGACAGTCATTTTCAAGAAGTTATTCTTTTAAACTCCAATATCTTATTTATTTCATGAAGAATAAATAAATGTATTTTCAGAGCAATCAACAATGATTTCACCATCATTTCAAATTTTTCCTTAACCTTAACTTTCAATAATCCTTCATAACCCTAACCTCATCATTTGACATTTATCACTTTTACAAAGTGTTCGGCAATATCAATGATGACATGAACAAAAATGAGGAAAACATCTTGAAGAAATAGATGAGAAGGGTATAGAAGCATAAATAAGTTTTAAGAGTTCAAAAAATTCCTAGAAAGTTCTTGGCTAATATAATGATAAAGTCATTATTTTTCTTGTTAAAGTTTGATAAAAAAAAATGACATCTTTATTTTTTTCATAACATCTTAATTCAAAGATGTTAGTAAAAGATGTTGTAGCTGGAGCTAGGAGACAACCAGGAGCTTGAGCTGAGTTGGAAACGCTCTCCATTTATTTTGATATTATCCTGATGGATGAGACTCTCAAATTTGTAATTTAATGTATTAATTGTGATTTAAATATCAGCCCTATAAATAGAGAGCTGAGCAATGTGATATGTACACAAGTGAGAAGCTCATAGAGTAGAGAGAAGAAGAGAGGAGGAAGAGAGGGGGGAGAGAGAGAGAGTGAGAGTTGTAATTTTTTGGTGAATAGTGAATTTGTGGTGTGTGCTCCATAGACATAGGTCGATATTGATTGAATCACGTTAAAATTCTGGTGTCACATCTTTTTGGTTGCTCACAGGTTCCTAACAAGTGGTATTAGAGCTCGGTTGGAGCAGGAAAGTCAGATCGGAAGTGATCTCGAAATTAGAGCTCTGCCTAGTGGCTCGAAACTGAGTTTTGAGGCCACCATCACATTCAGCTCACTGAGATGAATCCAATCGTGCAATCTGGAGCTCGAAAGGAGCTAGGACGAATCCACACGTGCCCTTATGCGCCTCGCCGGAGCAAGACGCTTTGACATGAGCCGGTTAGGCACCGATGACGAGTTGCTCATGTGCCACACGCATTGCACGCGTCTTCCTCACCCGAAATGCCTCAACCTGATCCGGATCCTCTCTCAGATTGGATCAACCCGTGACCCGATCCGCGGATTTGTATTCAACCCGAACCGATCTAGACCTGGGGAGCCACGACACTGCCACGTCAAGCGGGTGCCATGTCAGTAGGTGGATCCCACTGCCACATCAGCAGGTGCCACGTCAGCACTGCTACGTCAGTGTGCCATGTCAGCATAGTTGACTAGTTTGAACAGGTTTGACCATAACTTTGACTGAGCTTTTCGGAATCGTTTTGGGTATGTTTTTCGAGCGACTTGAACCGTTTCTCGGGTTTTCGATTGTTTCAGATCTAACCGTGCTATTTATTTGAGCTAATTCCATCTCTAGATAAGCAAACAGAGATATCAAATGAAAAGAGCTCAAAAATTGAAATGTTCAATGGCAACAATTTCGGTTTTTAAAAGATGCAGATATAAGATTATTTGTTTGGGAAGGAATTGCACTTACTGTTGAAGGGTAAGCCAGTATCTATGAATGAGGATGAGTGGGAGTTGCTTGATCAAAAAGCACTCGGAGCCATTAGAATGACTTTGTCGAAATCTGTGGCGTTCAATATCAAGCATATATCATCCACCAAGTCTCTCATGGATGTGCTTTCTAATATGTATGAGCAGCCTACAGTCACAAACAAGGTACATCTCATGAAAAGAGTATTCATGATGAGCATGTTTGTAGGTGAAAGTTTCAGCAGGCATTTGAATAATTTCAATGAGTTGTCAAATCAACTTGCCTCAGTCGGGATAATGTTTGATAATGAGATTCGTGCCCTACTGATTCTCAGTCAGTTGCCCAAAACTTGGAATGGTGTTGTTACTGCCATAAGTAGCTCCACAGGAAAATTGAAGCTTGTTTATGATGAGGTCGTCAGCATGATTTTGACGAAGGAAATCAGAATGCAGTCCAACCCTAGCTCCACTTCGAGTTCAGCCTTGAACATGGAGAGTTAAGGCAGAGGAAACATGCATGAATGATCAAACAACTGCAGCAGATCTAGGCCCAGGCAGTCTAAATCGAGAAATCCTAGAGGAACTCAGGACACAGGTTCCCAGGGCACAAAAGTTATTGAGTGTTGGAACTATGGAAAAACTGGTCATTACAAGAACCAGTGCAGAAGTCAGAAAAAAGAATACGAGATGAGGGCAAAGATAGAAGTAAATATTGCTTCCGAAAATGATGAGTTGTTGATCTGCTCTTTGGAGAGCAAGTAGGAGTCTTGGGTCTTAGACTCTGAAGCCTAATTTCATGGCACTTGTTGTAGAGATTGCCTAGAGGAGTACACACTAGGTAATTTTGGTAAGGTTTACCTTGGCAACGATTAACCTTGCGACATAACCGGCAAGGGAGTTGTGAAGATCAATATAAATGGGTCAGTTTGGAAGCTGAAGGATGTCAGATATATTCCAGACTTGAGAAAGAATTCTATATCAAATGGTCAGCTGGCAGATGAGGGATACATGACAAAATTCATTGGCGATGAATAGAAAGTTTCAAAGGGTGTACTAACAATTGCGCAAGGTAAGAAAAGCGGAACACTTTTTCTAATCTCCAATGCCTTCATGTTTATTTTAGTTGCTACAAGAAATGACGACAGCAACATCTGGCACCAAGGACTCGGTCACATGAGCGAGAAGGGACTCAGGGTGATGCACTCAAAGGGAAAATTGAGTGGTCTACAGTCAGTGTAGATTGACATGTATGAGGATTGTATAGTCTGGAAACAGAAGAGGGTTAGTTTTGAGATAAACACCCGTGCCCCAAAGAAGAAGAGACTAGAACTAGTCCACTTAGAATGTGTTGGGACACAACAGCAGAATGTCGAGAATCCTCAGGTGGAGGAACCAGTGGAGTAGATCTTTGCACCACTGCCTCCTACTCCAGCTTTGGAGCTTAGGAGATCTACTCGGTCCCATGTACCAAACAGAAGGTATATTGATTACTTACTTCCTACAGATGAAGGAGAGCCTGAATGCCACTACAAAAAATAAGGTTATTAGTGACGGTTTCAAACCATCACTAATACTCACAAAATCGTCACTACTAGTTTTAGCAACGGTTCTATGAGTATTAGTGACGGTTTTCAATTTGTCGCTATACCTGCCGTTACTAATACTTATTAGTGACGAATATCTCAAACCGTCATTAATAATAGAGTATTAGTGACAGTTTAAATCTGTCACTACTAATATCGTATTAGTGACGGTTATAATCCGTCACTAAAGACCAAAACCCGTCACTATAGATTCGAGACCAGATCTGTCAAAAACCGTCACTAATGCTCTATTATTAGTGATGGTTTTAAATTCGTCACTAATTCTCTAGCATTAGTGATATTTAAATGCGTCACTATTGCTACCTTATTAGTGACAATTTTATATTCGTCAGTATTATTGAATTATTAGTGACGATTTAAGTTCGTCACTATTACTTCATTATTAGTGATAGTTTCTGAACCGTCACTATTTGTCTAGTATTAGTGACGGTTTAAGTTCATCACTATAACTTCATTATTAGTGATGATTTCTGAACCGTCACTATTTGTCTAGTAATAGTGACGGTTTCCAAATCGTCATTATTGCTCTTAAGAACCATTACTTATGGTTTTAGTGACGGTTTTAAACCATCACTAAAGACATAGTATTAGTGACGATTTTGAAATCGTCACTAATACTTAAATTGCACAATTAATAATTCCTGTAAAAATCTTATTCAAATTAATTCCTGTAAAAACATAATTGGAATTCAAATTTAAGTACAAATATATTATACAAATTCAAATTCAAATACAAATATATTATACAAATTCAAATTTAAATACACAACATTATAAAAATTCAAATTTCAATACATTTCATTTGTTGAGATAAAAAAAAAATGGAAAGCTGCATCCAAACTGCATGACATCGTCCTGACGTTGTCACAGTTGCAAACCCTACAAATTAAGAAAGTTAAAAAAATTAGTATACGATTTTTGAAAATAAATCACTACGTAGCACATATATAGACATAAAAAATAAATCACATCAACATCAGATTGTAGAGGACGAAATAATCCACCCCTCAATTAGTACACACCAATACAAAGAATGAAAAACACAGTAACAATGCAAATTAGGCAGCGCACACTAGCACAAAGCAACACTATAGAACTTCAAAGGTTAAGTTCAAAAAGTAGTCACGACTACAGAATTCAGTCTTCTAGGAGGAATCACAGATATACATAGCCTCGAATAACTACAGGCACTTAAGCAGCCGTGCTGATACTCAATAAACAATCTAGCAGTAGGTAGAAGCATTTGCAAGTAGGGCTAGGTGATCACGTACACACACTCACACTATCATTAAAGTATCTTCACTTGACAACCAATTGGAAGAAGAATCAGAAACATTTGTAAGTTGTCTTATGCTGAGATAATGCATTGAAGATGTATTTTGGACTACCACCACAATCTTGAGGCTTTGAAGGACATAATGTGAAATTTAGCATCACTTCTAAAAATATTTTTCCAAACAGAACTAGAGAGGAGTTTCTCAAGATGTAAGCTGATATTCTAGAAAGTATCTTTTTCTTTTCATTATTCTCATTGGTTAATTACATTTATTCTAGGGCCCATATCTAAACAAACAAAGGACTCACCTGCAAATAATTTTAGGGGGTGACAATGTATTGATTGTCAAATTTGCTAATAGAGAGATAAATCTCAGCACTTCGGCGACCTATTCTGGTAATCATTACACTGCCTACAGAAGTATTGCAAAGGAAGGAATTCTTGTAGGTTTACGTCGTTATCGATTTTTTGGTGAGTTTTTCTTCTCCCATTCATTCATGCTTTTGGTTTGGTTTATTTTGAAAATTTATGTTGATGAAGTCTTTTAAAAAAGAATGATTGATAATATGGGTTTTGTGTTTTCCATCTGCTGATTTGGATCAGTTGAATTTGGTCTGCTAGATGGGCAAGATATCATCATAAGATACAAATTTCTATTATGTTCATATGCGCATGACGTCAATACGAAGTTATGAGTTTGTTTTACATCCGTACATTTAATTTATAACAAGAATCAGATTGTAATTCATGCAGGGTGCATGGCAACCATCTTTGAACATTTCAACTATGCTAATAAGCATTGGGTTGTTACTAAGTGAACCCAACCCTGATGATGGCCTTATGTGTGAAGCAGTAAGTCGATGTACTTTCAAGTGTTTGGGATGGGGTATGTGGTTAAAGGCATTTCTTTGATTTATTAGTGTGTTTGCAGCGCTGACTACGTGTGTATGAGAGTCAAAAGGGTATAACCAAATATGAGAGAACTCAAGGGGCTACAAATGCCATAAAGGACATTCCCACAGAATCACTTGCCATCTCAGGGAACTCGTCTTCACCCCAGTTATAATTTCTTTTGTAAGAAAAAAAAGTCTAAAAGCAGAATACAAATGTAGTTTGAAACTTCCCCACTTGTGTGTAGATTAATTTTCTGATTAATCTGATCCTGATTTAAATTCCATTTCATGTTCGCAGGACTTATAGCAGCAGCTTGTAGGCAGTTTGATGCAGTCCTGCAGAAGATTGGTCATGGCCATGTAAGCAAGGTAGATGCAAAGAGAAATGGTTTTTGTAATGAACAATCAGTGGTGAAAGCCCACAGAAATGGACATGCTAATAGAACCTCCAATGGGTCACTAAATGCTGTGTATGGCAATGGTAATGGTGTGCATTGCAAAGAGAGATGGTGATTGTAAAATCTCCATCAATGTTCTTATGGTCCTGTTGTGCCTTGAAGGGTTTTTTCGCTAGCCATCCTAGATCTCTGTACAGCCATGAGTGTTTGTAGGTGTTTAGAACTTAGGAAAATGTTTTTGATATGTAGCTTTTTTCCGAGTCTTATGTGATCTCGCTATAGTTTTGAAGCTAATTTTAACTTTTTCAGCGCACAGAATATATGCAGCCCATTGATTTTTGCTTGTAATAAGCATGTAGTAATACTTTTCACGCTCCATTACTACACTTTTGAAGAGTTCAGTTTGAGTATGGTGAAGGATTTCCATCTTTCATTTAGAAGTCAGTAGCTGTGCCAATAGCTACCAAAATGTCACAGGGTGCCATAACTAGTAATTTTAGTTTCGACAACTTTGTACACTAATCAAAGCTTATAATAATGAAAGCTATATTTGTATGGCGAAATGATTATCCTTTGACAACATGCATGCTACATAAATTTAAAAAGTCAAAGAGCATAATTGTCATGTAATACATTCTTCATTGATTGCAAGCCTAAGTCGTTGCAAAAATTTAACATATGTATAAGATAGGAAAAGCATAGTAGGTAGTTTCTTTCGAAGATACTAAAAAACCAGATTTTCCACCCAAGTTGAGCCATAGAAAATGTTGGGCCGCCATCTGTGAAATTTTTCCAAATCTAATGGCAAGTGATTCACATTTCTTGCCACTTGACACAAGATTGGCTTCATCAGACTGCATGATCGGCAATCATTTAAAAGCTCAGCAATCAATTGGTTAAGATCAAAGAAATTTGTAATCACAATTTGAGGTTGGAAACTCCAAAACCTTTGGCTTTGTAGATGACCAGAATTTTGCTCATGGTGATCATGCTTCAGCAAAAAGCACAAACAATGCATAAAATACTATCCAAACAATGAATTTAAAATAATGAGTATTTCAAATTCAGGAATTTAAAATGTAAGTATTTGAAATACACATGCCAAATACAAATTCATGTCCCAAATGCAATTTAAATATTTTTTACATTTTTTCAGGTCTGCAAGGCAACTCCAAAAATCTGAGTTACTTAAATCAGGCATCACAATTTTGGACATTTAAAGGATAATCCAGGTTATGGGGATTTCAAAAAGCTGCTTTACTTTCGTCACAAAGAAAATGAACAAAGCTGATTGTAATCTTTTCACTGAAAATATCTCATCAAAGATCTACAAATCTGATGGTCAAAATGAAACAATCAAATGGTCAAGAATCATTCAAAAGGACATGGGAACCATGCAAGGCAAGCAGTGAAATTGTGGATTAATAGCTGATCATAAGCTGAATAAATTTATATAAAAAAAAAAAAACGAAAAAAGATACCCAAATGAACAATGAAAAAAGTTACGGATCTTAGAAAGTATACAGCTGAACATGCCTTGGCCATACTTGGCCATGAACATCTTTCTTGTTTTAGTTTCTCTTTAATTTAATAGAAAAAAAATGGGTATAGCCTTAACCTCCACACCAGTTGCGACCTCCAAGACAAACTAGCAAATGCAAACAAATTGTTCACATCATCACTGCAAAAATCTGCCCAAAAAATGTACTGTTTTTTGCAGGATAAATCAATTGCATATATCAATCAAGAAAAATCTTGAAACGCTAGTCTTGATTCTCTTACTTGAAAAAAGCACAAGGAGAGATTCTTTCCTACTTGAAATCTTATTGGTTCTAACTTATTCTAGATAGTGTGGTTGTGTTGGGAAGAACATATTTTAATTTTTAGGTTGTGTTTGGGAGTTAGGTGGTGTTTGGGGAGCGTGAATTTCAGATTTTGGATTTGAATTCGGATTTTATGTGGATTTAGACAAAAATCAGTGTAAGTCTGTATTATATTTTGTTTAAATTTTCAATAACTAAAGATGATACTCCCAAATATTGGGTGAATGTCCTTGACAAAGTGAGTGCTTTTTTATTAAAATGTTAATTTACCTCCAAAAATTTTTGTGAAATATTATTAGAAAAATTAGTGGAATAGACAACTAAAAATCTATAAATATATACATGATTTACTAGAAGTAATTTCTAAAGCTAGGAACCACCTAGCAACCATACTCAACTATAAAATAAGGCTCCTATTGCAGCTCCAAAAAAGGAAAGTTAGAGAAAGATACTCTCCCTTCTCTCTTGGAAGGTGCTTTCCTGCGGATGCTTGGTCTGATCGTGTGTTTTTGGTTGAAACTGGAAAGGAATCCTGTGTGTAATCCATTCGAGGGTTGCTGGAAGCGTATTCCCCCTGTTGGATCGTGTGTGGAAAAGTTTGGAGTGCGGTGATTCAAATTTTGGGTTTCCTGCTTGATGTGATTTTGAATTTGAGCCCTCCATGGCCGATGGCTGGTGGTTCAAAGAGTTGGGTTAAGGTTGCAATGGAAAGCAAAGAAGGTAGGAAGCAAGTGATTGAAAATGCTCTTAGGTTTATTGTTGCTAAAGGGGGAAGGAGAGGGCAATGGGCCGAAAAAAAGGACTCTGAAATTATTGCAGAATATGAGAGACTAGAGGAAGAAGCAGAGAAAAGGCTTCTGGAGTCGTGCAAACCTCTGCCGCCCACAACACTGTATGATAGCCTATAGAACAAGAGAGATGATCATACTAGCCCTTTGGAAGTTCAGAGTAAGTTACATGATGACCCTACTTGCCTCCAATTGCAAAAGGAGTTGCAGTATAAAAAAGGTGTAGCAGTAAGATTGGAAAATGCTAACAGGATGTTCCTATCTCAAGTAGCTAAGTGTAAGTTCCTGAGGTGCAGTGATAGGAACTCTTCTTTCTTCCATGCTCTTTTGCGAAGGAACAAATGCAGAAATCATATTTCTGCTATTATGAACCAGAATGGTGAGCTTACAAAGTCATATGATCAGATGGCATTCGAGTTTGTGACCTTTTATTCTCAGCTTCTGGGTATTGAAGAGAGGTGCTCAAAGCTAAATCCCCAGGTAGTAAATAGGGGAGCTGTGTTGACTGAATCAAGAAGAAATGACATGTTAAGACCTATATCAGAAGAGGAGATAAAAGAGGCTTTGTTCAGTATTGGGAGTGATAAAGCTCCAGGCCCTGATGGTTACTTTGCGGGTTTCTATAAGAAGGCTTGGAATACCATTGGCCATGAATTCTGTCTAGCAGTAAAGGAGTTCTTTCAGAGTGGCAAAATCTTAAAACAGATAAATCATACTGCTATTGTGTTAATTCCTAAGACTAGTCATGCCTGTACAGTAAGTGATTATCGTCCTATATCCTGTTGCAATGTTTTGTATAAAGTCATTGCTAAATTGATCTCTGGTAGAATTAAACCATGCTTGGAAGACCTGATAAACCCAGCACAAGCTGCATTTGTCAAAGGGAGAAATATGGTGGAAAATATATACCTGGTGTAAGAATTGATAAGAGGGTACAAAAGGAAAAGAATTTCCCCTCGATGCCTACTGAAAATTGATTTGAAAAAGTCTTATGACTCTGTTTCGTGGGCCTTCCTGAAGGATATGTTGGTGAATTTAAATTTCCCTGATCAAATGATCTCTTGGATCATGGAGTGTGTCTCGACGACTTCCTTCTCTGTTTCATTGAATGGAAGGCTTAATGGATTTTTCAAGGGGAGGAAGGGGCTTAGGCAGGGTGATCCTTTGTCTCCCTTGTTGTTTGTTATCTGTGTGGAGTACGTGTCAAGGCTAGTCAAATCATTGGAGGGTAAAGCTAATTTTAAATGTCATCCCAAATGTGATGAACTGAAGATTACACACTTGGCCTTTGCCGATGATCTCATGCTGTTCTCTAGGGAAGATGCAGTTTCAGTTGGCTACCTAATGGAATGTTTGAAGGAATTCTAACTGTGCTCTGGCCTCTTTGCAAAGAGCTTGAAATCAAACTTGTATTAGGCTGGCATGAAACCACAAGATCTGGAGGTTATATTGAATCAAATTGGATTCAAATAGGGGGAATTTCCTTTCAGATACCTGGGAGTCCCTCTGTTGTCTTCTAAACTGAATGCCACCCACTACAAGCCTTTGACTGATAGAATTGCTGGGTTATTTAAAGGGTGGCCTGGGCATACTCTAACGTATGCTGGTAGATTAGAAATAATTAATTCAATTATCCAAGGGATAGAATGCTTTTGGCTTGCTATTTTTCCAATTCCAGGGAATGTTCTAAACCAAGTAATCAAGCTATGCCGTGTATTCCTATGGGGTGGTAGAAGAAGGGCCTTGGTTGCTTGGAAAGAAATCTGCAAGCCAAAACAGGAAGGTGGCTTGGGTGTGGTTGACCTCAAGACATGGAACAGAGCTTTGTTGTCCAAAGCGTTGTAATATTCAAGCAAAGAAGGATTGTTTATGGGCGAAATGGATCCATCAATTCTACTTGAAGGAGGCCAAAATATGGTATGCTGTAGCTAAAAAAGATGACTCCCCCTATTCAAAAGCTTGGTTGAAATCAAGGACCAACTGGTACTGAATTCTGGGAGTGTAGCTGCTGCCATAGAAACTATGGAAAGAATGGGAAGAAGTTCGCATACACTGTATGACTTCTGGAGGGAGAAGAGCATATTATTTCAAGCACTAATAACAAATTTGGAATAGCCATAACATTATATGAATAATTATTAAATATCTATTGATGTATTTTGCAAGTAAAAAAAAAGGATAACGTATTTATTCTAATTGAAATCCTCATGCATTTTCTATTTCAATTAATTGTCACTAGCTTTTAGATACCTTCTAATGAGAGGAGTTGCCCGCATCATCTGGATGGGATTGGCGCATCATTTGTTCCATCTGCATTTTCCAATCCTTCATGGCTTGCATCTCCGCTTCCCAGTTCGAGATCTTTTCTTTCAATTGCTGGTTCTCCACTTCCACCATTTGCACTCGGATAACCATCTCCTCCTCTCGAGCCTTGGTGGCTCAATGCTCTCGGTCAATATCAGCATGAGACGGTGCACTGAAAGAAGATGATGATGTTGGGGCGACGTATCCACTCCCAAGACCGTTCAACCAGCCACTTGATCGTTGCCCAAGCATTTGAGTGCAGATCTCGTCATCCGTCATTGGCTAACTGCCCTCTGCAACGAGTGCTTCCTGTAGCTCAAGCATCCTTGCCTATTTTCAGTCATTAAAATGATGAAAATGAAGAAATAAGAATACAACTGATGTTTTGAATAAAATAATTAACTAAATAATTTTATTGACTTACATGTTTCATCTGCGCACCTTGGCACCACTCCCCCGATGTCCTCTGATGTGTTCTTCGATACAGATTCGGCCTCGACTCCAAGTTGCCAGTGATGGGATCACGCTACATTATCATATAAAATTTCATTAATATGAATTCAGCAGTGTCAATATAAATAACACTTGTCAAGTGATGGTCAGATAGTTTCGTAGCAATTACCTTTCGATGATTGACAAACAATTTCGAGCCACCACAATGCGTCGTATCTAGTTTGCTGCGATTCGCAGCATTTTTCTCACAGATAGCCTACAAAATAAATGTAATCACTTCTTATTATTCACATAAATATGAAAAAGTAGTTAGTGTAATTAATAGAAACACATCACCTGATAGTTAGGATCGCGAAAATGGCAACACACCACCCACCAATCCTCTAGGGAGATCTTATCATATGGGTGCACTTCTGTCTGATCTCCCATCTCCCTGAAATGATTGCGCATTTTTCTGCGATAGGTCTTAAACCGAGAGCACAGCTGCATGTTCATCACCTTTTTCACATGGTCTGCGGTGAAAATGTCCATATCAAACTCTTCTTGCATATGAAATATATTTTTTAATGTTAGAGAATCTTTAGTGTAATATATTAAAAGTGAAAGAAATGTTTTAGGGTTACTTACCAAGATGCGCTCATATAGAACCAAGCGCTGAGCCTCCATCACCTTTGGCCAGGTGAAGCAAGTGACTAGAGCATATTGGTGACATATAATCCCAAGCTCTCATGACCAAGTTGTGCACCAATCGTCAAGTGGGGCCGTAAAGCCTGGAGGAATGTCGATACAGATTCGCCGCCCAGTCCTCTTCAGGTGCTTCTTTAGCGCAACGTTCTTCCCTGCACCACGGCCTGCACTCGTATGCGTCATAGAGGTCAATGCTGAAAGAAGAGTTAATGAACAATAACATAATCATACACGTGAAATGACAGTAAATATATTATTCTAAATCAAATACGCATAACCTTACCAACGTTGCTGATTATGGACAGCAACTCACCCTAGGCTTCATCCCCAACTGATGTATCGATGTTGGACTGGGGTCCTGAGGGCTCAGATGGTGCCGTATCAGCCCTGACTAGCTCAGTCGCTCTCGATGATGACCCATCATCCTCGCAGGATGATGTCGTCGATAGCGTAGACTGACGTAAGGGGCAGCGACCTCCTGGGGCCATGTCTGCAAAATAGTTCACAAGTAAATATAAGAAGATTGGATATTAGATGGATGCATAGTAAATATATTTTCACTTGTTCTCACATGTCAAATACACGGTGACAACATAACACGCTAACCCCCTACTCATCCTCAATATCAGTATCGTCCTCACTTTCTAGAGTGTTTTCCTCTTCACTGCAGTACTCAACCATAGTTTCATCTTCCTCAGCAATTTCATCCCTATCAATTAAGTCAATATGTATAGAGGGTTCAATTCTAATGTCAGCAGTTCCTACGGGTTCTGCTGTGGCACCAACCCTATTTAATGGTATAGGATTGACTCCTTCCTCGGCAACATTGATAGCATATTGCGTTGCTACGGGATCAGATGGCTAATCTTCTTGGAAAGCATCATCGCTGACACTCTTCTCCCCATTTGCGACTTCTGTAATATCATACAAACTTTGAGGAGGAATTTTTTGGGCCACATGCCATTCACCCTTTAATTTTGTGTCCTTAAGGTATAACACTTGTTCTTCCTGCGTCGCAAGCACAAAATGGTCGTTTTGATACCATGTTTTACTGAAATTGATACTAGTAAAGTAGGCATCCGTATTTATCCCACTCTTTTTATTGCTAATGTCCCACTAGGTACACTTGAAGATGTGGACAAGTCTGTTAGCTCCATAGTGAAGCTCTATAATGTCATCCAACACACCAAAGTAGTCAATTTCCTCATCTCCTTCTGTGCCTAGCACCGCAATGCCACAATTTTGGGTTCTTCTATGCAGTTCGAGGGACTTGGTATGAAAGCGTAAGCCGTTGACAATGCAACCGTTGTAGCGGTTAACTCGTTGATCGAGGCCACATGCCAACGCGTACAAATCTTTACTTGTTGTTGCTTCTTTATTATAATACATGACTTTCATCTATTAATTACAAAGGACTTTAGATGAGTAAACCATCAATATTGGAAATGTACATTGTAGTGAACTTAGGCAGTAGTTGTTACTTACACGACACCCAAACCAATTGACAAATTCCTTCTTATGTCTTTCGTCAACATTCCTTTCATTTTGAGCGAAAAGTTCAGCTTTATGTGCGCTATATGCAACAATAGTACATGTTAATGTCAACTAAGTGTATATGCATATGTAAATACAATTTGAAGTTAGGAGTTTTGAACCACGTACTCGATATATGGAATAATTTCATCACAATTATTGAGGATGTAAAAATGTGCCTTTCAAGGTCGTCCATATCAATGAAATCGTAAACCCGTGCACTGAACGGCCGAACATTTCCTCGAAATATAGAGCTCCTCGGTTCTTCATCTTCAGCATTAATAGCATGAACTTCTACATTTTGCTCCTCATGAGTTAACCTTGTTTCAATATCATGTAGATACATTGAGCAAAATACAAGACATTCACTGTTAATGTATGCCTCAATGATTGAACCTTCCGGTCGTGCCTTATTGCACACATGCCCCTTCAAAGTGGATAAAAACATGTGCAGTTTACATAACATTAGTGAGTTGTACACATAAAAAAAAAAAAAAAAACAAGGAAATCATGAGAACGTTGTAGGACATTATAATGTACCTCTCAATAGGATACATCCAACGATATTGGACCGGTACTCCAATTATGGCCTCCATTAGTAAATGGACGGTTAGGTGGACCATCACATCGAAGAATGCTGGTAGAAATATTTTCTCCAGCTTGCATAGTATGATCACAATGTCCTCCGCTAACCGTTCAAGTACATTTACGCTCAATTTCTTGGAGCACAACTGTCGAAAGAAGATCCCCATTTTAATCAGCATCGAGCGAACATCTTCAGTCAAGTGTCCACGAAGGAAAACGGGAAGAACTCGTTGCAAAAGGATGTGACAGTCATGACTTTTCATTCCTAACATCTTCCCTTCCCTCGTACTTATGCATTTAGATATGTTTGATGCATATCCATCAAGGAACTTCACTGATTTCAACCATTCGAAGAAATTATTCTTCTCATCTTTCGAAAATGTGTAACAGGCAGATGGCATGAGAAGTTTGTCCCCATCACGAATCAGATGCAACTCGGGCCGTATTCCCATATCTTCCATATCCTGACGAGCATTTGCGTTGTCCTTTGTCTTCCCATTTATATCCAACAATGTACAAATGACATTCTCACAAATGTTCTTCTCGATGTGCATGACACCCAGGTTATGGTGTAGTGGAAGATCTTTCTAGTATGACAACTCGAAGAAGATGCTTCTCTTTGTGCAATTTAACTCCCACTCACCACGTTTCCTTTTTCTACTACTAGGTGATTTCCCAAATTTCATATCTCTGATCAACCTGAGTTGGTTTAATATCTCTTCCCCACTTAGTCGGTTTGGTTGCAACCTTCGTTCAGGCTTTCCATTAAAGCTTCTGACACCGCGAGTCCTCAAAGGATGTCCAGGTCGTAAAAAACGACAATGACACATAAAACATAACTTGTGTCCATGCTTTAAGGATAAGGACCCAGCATCCTTATTACACACTAGGCATGCTAAGTAACCTTTTGTGTTCCAGCTTGATAGATTTCCGTAGGCGGGGAAATCATTAATTGTCCACAAAAGTACACATGCATCTGAAATGTTGTCCCCGTTTGCACATCAAATGTCTCCACTCCTTTTTCCCATAGTTATTTCAACTCATCAATTAATGGCCTCAAGTAAATGTCAATATCATTACCAGGTGCCCTCGGTCCAGGAATAAGCAGAGACATAAATGAAGGGTTCTTTCATGCATCGCCATGGCGGCATATTGTATGGCATCATCATAACTGGCCACATGCTGTGCGGGTTGTTCATATTACCGAAAGGATTGAACCCATCTGAAGCAAAGCCAAGTCTGATGTTGTGAGGATCACTAGCAAACGACGAATGCATTTTATCAAACTTGTCCCAAGCTTCGGAGTCCGCTGGATGGCTAAGGGTGTTTCCATCTTGAAGACGTTTCTCTTTATGCCATCTCATATCTGTAGCAGTTTTTTTGCACATATATAATCGTTGCAGCTGCGGGATTAATGAACAATATCACAAAACTTTTTGGGGGATCTTTTTACCCTTCTTCTGATTAGTTGTGTACCTCGGTTCACCACATTCTGGACACTCATTCGAGTTTTCATGTTCACCATAAAATAGTGCACAATCATGCCTACACACATGTATTGTAGTGTAACCGAGACCCAATTCACGCATGTATGTCTTTGCCTTATAAAAGGACTTTGGAAGTGTTTCACCATCAGGCAGTGCTGCCTTAATGAGGCTTAAATGCATGTTGAATGCGCTCTGAGATAACCCATGCATTGTCTTTGCATGAAGCAACTTTATCAAGAACTCTAACTTTGAGAACTTTCTACAGTTTGGATATAATGGCACCTGTGCATCCCTGACGAGATTAGCAAATGGTTTACCAAATTGATTTAACGTACTACGATCGCAAGGTATGGTACCTGCTGAAGTAGATTCATCACCAGTATGCGACACACTGACGTCTTCTGTGTCCACTGCAATCCCCTTTTGTAAGTCACCTAACATTTCGATTAACCCTTCCGAACGTGTATCACAACCTACTATATTTGCCCCCTCATCTTCATCGTCATCATCATCGCTCTGAACTGGGTAAGATTCACCATGGAACACCCATCCTGTGTACCTTTTCTCCATTCCAAAGTCTAATAAATGTGAATGGACCAGATCAATGTGTTTGAATGTTATGTTTTGGTATTTCTTGCAAGGACACCTTATTCTACTAGCACCGTCAGCACGAGGATGCGCGAACTCTATGAAATCATTTACCCCTTTCACGTATTCTGGCAAAAACCTACCTCGAGCATTCATCCAACTCTTATCCATGTTCATTAATTCCCTATAACATGTTCAAGTAAATGGTGTTGATTACATTGTCAGAATGTTTATGACGCATGCATTTTGAATCCTATAATCAATGACCTTCCGTCTAAAGGGTACGGATCCTATCCCATTCAGGAATGTTGCAATTACATTGTGATCAATTGCTCAAATTCCTTCGTCGTAGTCATTATAAATTTCAGCAGCATCTCTCCATGGCTCTCCAAGTACATGAGATGGGGGAAGTGCACATCATCTGCTAGTTTTCCATCACTAACAAATTGTCACCACACCCCACTATGCACCCAGAGAACACAAGTACAGACACAAGCGATATATAATGACAATGACGAAAGCGTGAACGATGACAAGAATTTCAATACAACATCCTAAACTTTCCACATTGGACAATTCAATAATGGTTGAAATACAAACATGACTAGTCGTAAATGACACAAATAATCGACATGTTCAATTGATTATTAGTCTACATAATATAACTAATACTCAATTGAATTTTAACAATTGATTTGTCCCAAATGTACGATGAGGCATGAATGTATAGTAACCATTATTGAATGGGTCTAAGCTTCGATGCACATGATTACACGTCAAAACTGCGTAATTGGGCGTTTAACCCGGGCTTTACGGTTTATATTTTTAATTAGATGTCCAAATTTGTTCAATATTTTAACAAAGTGCCAAAATTATTATTCTTGAACTTTATTGCACTATTTATGAAGTTTTGGTAATTTTTTGTCGCAGGAAAAATTCCCGGGAATCAAAACTGACACCTGTTTGTATTTCATACATAACTTTTCTGTCCGAGCTCCGATCGAGACGATTCAAATTTCTAGAGAAAGTAGAAAGGATCATCTACAACTTTCATGTTTTGAGTTTTGTAATATATGGGCTCCAGAAGAACAGAATTTGCAACGAATAGAGAATTAAAAAAATGAAAAAATCAAGTTGCCGGGTCAACCCGTTGCAAACGGGTCGGGCTGGGTAATCCGGATCCTAGGGCACCAAATTTCCCCTTTTTATTCTCTCCTTTTTTCCTTTCTCTGGTATTGGGCGCTGCCCCCAGCCGGCTCTCCTCTCCTTTCTTCTTCTTCTTCTTCTTCTTCTTCTTCTTCTTCTTCTTTAGTTTGCTTTGTTTTTTTTTCATCTTGCTCTCTTCTCTTCCCTTTACTTTCTCTCCCTCAAACTCTCCTCTCTTCCCTTGCTCTTCCTCTCCCTCTTGTTCTCAGTTTAGCTACCAGACCTTCACGGCACAGAAGCTTGCAGCAACTTCTCCAGCCTTCAAACAGCATCCAAAGCCTCTGCAATTCCAACTCCAGCAGCCCTCTTCTCTCGGCATCATCCAGCCACGACAGCCCCTGCTGTCCACTCTGTTCCAGCACAGCAGAGAGGTCCCTCCTTGCAGCAACATAGCAGCAACTTGCTGCTAGCAGACGCCACAACAGCAGAGCTGCTCCACAACACCACTCCGGCACTGACAGCAGCTGAGAATCCCCTCCAAGATCAGCCAGCTTTCCGGCTCTTTCTCTCTCTTTTTCTCTATTTTTTTTCTCTTTCTTTTATTGTTGATTGCAGCAAAATAACTCCTTTCTTCTTATTTAGTTAGTTAGTAGAGTTTTGAAAACCTTATTTTGAATGGTTGTTAAGTAATTTTTAATTTGTTTGAGTGAAGTTTAATTTTGATTTTTGTTTTATGTTTATGTTCTCTTAATTAATGTTGTCATTAGGTTGAAAGAATTTGATTTAGTTTCTTTTATTTGTTTATTGGTCCTTCAATTTAAATTCCGTTTCATTTCTAACTAAATAATTAAATGAAAAGAGAAAATATAAAATAAAAAAAAAAAGAGTGTTTTTGTTTTGAAGTTGTTTTTTTTTTTTAAATTCAGTCTTTTTACTGAAGCATGGTTTAGTTAGGGTCGGGTTGAGCAAAAACTCATGTTTTCATTATATTTCGTCATTGTTTGCGTGCTTTAAATTCTTGTTGAATCCGTGTTTGTGTTTAAATTGTGATTCTTGATTTAATTTCGTAATTTTGTTCGGTTTCTATTGGGTGTTTTTAATTCCATGTTCTAGGTTACCATCTTTAATTAGTGCGTGTGTCGATGTTTCCTTAGGTAGATTAGAGTTTCCATTCTAGCGTGTTTTAATTCCTTATTTGTAGTTCCCATTTTTAATTAGTGCGTGTCCCAATGTTTCTTTAAGTAAACTAGGGTTTCTATTCTTGTTTTCTTTTATTTAGTGCATGTTAGTTTAGAGTTTTAAATTACGTGTCATTTAATTCATCAAAAGTGAAATTGAACAATCTTGAAAAACCCTGAATCTGAACTGAGTTCAGTACAATTTTATTTTCGATTGGAATAACGTAAGATTTGAGATTAAACGTATTCCCTGAGGAGACGATCTAACCCTTGGGCTTAATATTACACGACAGAACTCCTATACTTGGGATAGCTTTCGAGCTGCTCATTTTTTGAGTGAGTCAGCACACATTAAAATGACAATAATTAATTTTGCATAAGGAGCTCGTGATAAGTAGGCAAGGCATAGGCCTTATGGCATTAAGGTGTAAAGATGTGGCTGTTGAAGATAAATGCTTCAATAGGTAACAATCACGATTGATGGGACTATGAGAGTGATACTGAAAAGAAATTAATTATGCACAAACAATACTACCTCCAACCATGAATCACTCAGTTGCATAAAAATTCATTACACGAAAAGAGATAAAATATTTATCATATTATAATAATCATTACACCAGATACGCCCAGGTCACTCTTAGAATGAGGAAAGATTTTAAACAATTGTCAAGTAAAAGGACAGAAGCATCATAATAGTATAGGCAAATTCAAAGTATTCTCAGATTTAAGGGATGACTAATAATCCGCTAGAGGGACGTGCTATTATGTCAAAATAACTGGCCAAGTCAGGCTTGACTGAAAACCCTTTAGCAACCTTGAGAACACATAATCAATCGAAACGCACGCATAATGAGTTTAAAATTTTAAGTGAATTAGTTCTTTAACCGAAGGCAAGTGCATATTTGAACAAACTATAATTCCAAATTAAGTTCATTTGTAATTACAAATTATGCCTAATGGTCAGTATAATTTACTTTCAATTACAAACCTTTGAATGAGCAATGAATAAAACTAGCTCTGATACTAGATACGCCCAGGTCACTCTTAGAACAATGAAAAATTTTAAACAATTGTCAAGTAAAAGGATAGAAGCATCATAAATAGTATAGACAAATTGAAAGTATTCTCAAATGTAAGGGATGACTAATAGTCCACTAGAGGGATGTGCTAATATGTTAGAATAACTAGTCGAGCCAGGCTTGACTGACAACCCTTTAGCAACCTTGAGAACACATAATCAATCGAAACGCATGCATAATGAGTTTAAACTTTTAAGTGAATTAGTTCTTTAACCGAAGGCAAGTGCATATCTGAACAAACTGTAATTCCAAATTAAGTTCATTTGTAATTACAAATTATGCCTAATGGTCAGTATAATTTAATCTCAATTACAAACCTTTGAAAGAGCAATGAATAAAACTGGCTCTGATACCAGATACGGCCAGGTCACTCTTAGAACGAGGAAAGATTTTAAACAATTGTCAAGTAAAAGGACAGAAGCATCATAAATAGTATAGGCAAATTGAAAGTATTCTCAAATTTAAGGGATGACTAATAGTCCGCTGAAGGGACGTGCTATTATGTCAGAATAACTAGCCGAGCCAGGCTTGACTGAAAACCTTTTAGCAACCTTGAGAACACATAATCAATGGAAACACATGCATAATGAGTTTAAACTTTTAAGTGAATTAGTTCTTTATCCGAAGGCAAGTGCATATCTGAACAAACTGTAATTCCAAATTAAGTTCATTTGTAATTACAAATCATGCCTAATGGTCAGTATAATTTAATCTCAATTACAAACCTTTGAAAGAGCAATGAATAAAACTGGCTCTGATACCAGATACGCCCAGGTCACTCCTAGAACAAGGAAGGATTTTAAACAATTGTCAAGTAAAAGGATAGAAGCATCATAAATAGTACAGACAAATTGAAAGTATTCTCAGATTTAAGGGATGACTAATAGTCCGCTGGAGGGACGTGCTATTATGTCAGAATAACTGGCCGAGCCAGGCTTGACTAACAACCCTTTAGCAACCTTGAGAACACATAATCAATCGAAACGCATGCATAATGAGTTTAAATTTTTAAGTGAATTAGTTCTTTAATCGAAGGCAAGTGCATATCTGAACAGACTGTAATTCCAAATTAAGTTCATTTGTAATTACAAATTATGCCTAGCGGTCAGTATAATTTAATCTCAATTACAAACCTTTGAAAGCGTAATGAATAAAATTGGCTCTGATACCAGATATGCCTAGGTCACTCTTAGAATAAGGAAAGATTTTAAACAATTGTCAAGTAAAAGGACAGAAGCATCATAAATAGTATAGGCAAATTGAAAGTATTCTCAGATTTAAGGGATGACTAATAGTCCGCTGGAGGGACATGCTATTATGTTAGAATAACTGGCCAAGCTAGGCTTGACTGACAACCCTTGAGAACACATAATCAATCGAAACGCATGCATAATGAGTTTAAACTTTTAAGTGAATTAGTTCTTTAACCAAAGGCAAGTGCATATCTGAACAAACTGTAATTCCAAATTAAGTTCATTTGTAATTACAAATTATGCCTAATGGTCAGTATAATTTAATCTCAATTACAAACCTTTGAAAGAGCAATGAATAAAACTGGCTCTGATACCAGATACGCCCAGGTTACTCTTAGAACGAGGAAAGATTTTAAACAATTGTCGAGTAAAAGGACAGAAGCATCATAAATTGTATAGGCAAATTGAAAGTATTCTCAGATTTAAGGGATGACTAATAGTCCACTAGAGGGATGTGCTATTACGTCAGAATAACTAGTCGAGCCAGGCTTGACTGACAACCCTTTAGCAACCTTGAGAACACATAATCAATCGAAACGCATGCCTAATGAGTTTAAACTTTTAAGTGAGTTAGTTCTTTGTTTGCTGATCTCTTTTTATAAACCACCACCACAAACAAATTAAACGTAATTTTATAGCATGTTTAGTAGATAAAATGAAATGAAGTATGTTGAAATGGAATCAAATGTATCACTTGATTTTCTTATTCTTTGTGTTTAAATTTGCATTCTATTTCATTTCGCAAACTGAAAGTAACATTAGTGTTTAAGTAATATTTGAATGTTACATTTGAAAATATGATTTTTAGACCTTTGATATGGATTTGGATAGATTAAAATTTTTTAATTCAATTTATAATGCATCTAATAAAAATTTAATACAACTTCAAATTTAAAGTCTCTTTAAGCATAGGGTAAGTGTCAACATTATCTCGCTATTTTTTAGTACTTAACAATTGTTACTTGTTGATTAAGAAAATGAAAATGCAGGTTGACGAAGCCGCCAAAGAAATGGATTCATTCCTTGAGCCAGCAGATGCTAATGGGATTTCCAAAGAAGCAAGTGATGAAAAAAAGTACTCTAATTGCATTGTTTAAGTGAACTAATTAAAAGTCACACCAAATTTGAGCAACACAATGAAATGTGGTCAATTTTTCTCATTTCAGAACTTCAACATCTGAGTTATATTTGATTTACAGAAAACTTATTCCTCAAAATTCGATGAAATAGTGTATAAGTTTAAAAATAGACGTAGAAGTTATTCATTATATGTTAAAATATTGAAGTGAATTAGTTCTTTGTAAATTATGCCTAATGGTCAGTATAATTTAATCTCAATTACAGTATGTTTGGATATCTAAGGTTAACTCAATTTGAAAGCACAGCACAACGTAGCACAAGATGCAATTCCCAGTAAAATATTTCATACAACTTGTATAAACCATTTGCACATAATGTCTCAAAACATATTGAGTTAGCTTACAACATTGGGAAAAAAAAATTCCAACATTGAAAGCAAAAGCAGATTTGTAGAAGAAGAAGAATAATACTTAAAAATTTGAACTTTGACGCAGATGAACTCACGAAGGCTCAAAGACGAGCTTGCGACGAGCTCCTTTTGGTTCGAAATATCCACGACGAACTCATGAAGCTGCTGACAAACTCGCGAAGGGCTCCTGCTGGTTCGCAATGTGGAAGACTAACTCACGAAGCTTCTGCTGGCTTGAAGGGTTAACGATTAACTCATGAAGGTCAGAAGAAGGCCAGAGGGCTTTGAAAGGTCGAAGAAGAAGGCTAGAACTGAAGGGTCTCTTACTCTCTCCTCTTGTGCTGGCTCTCTGAACAGAGATGCTCAAATGAAGAATCAAATAGGGATTAGGACATTAGGGATTAGGGATTTAGGGTTCGCCTGGGAGTGGGAGGGCTGAGCAGGGCGTATGGGCCGTGTGGGCACTTGGGCAGTGAGCTTACTGGGCTGACTAGGTCTGGGGTATTAGTAACGGTTGTACCAAACCGTCACTAATACCCTTAATGATTTCTTTTTTAATCTTTTTTTAAATAAAAACACTATTAGCCACAGTCACTAAGACCACATTATTAGTGACGGTTTTTCCAAACCGTCACTAATTCCCTTACGATTTCTCTTTTAACATTTTTTAAATAAAAAACTAGTAGTGACGGTTTTAAAACCGTCACTAACAAATCAATATTAGTCACTAATACCCTCAACCATTTCTTTTTTAAATATTTTTTAGTAAAAACACTAGTAGTGACGGTTTACGAAACTGTCACTAATAATATGGTATTAGTGACGATTATCTAGAATCGTCACTAATACCCTTAACCTTTTCTTTTTAAATATTTTTTAAATATAAACATTAGCAGTGACGGTTTCAAAATCGTCACTAATACCATAGAATCGTCGCTAATATTTTCCCGGATAAATTTTCGCATGGAAATTGTTTACCGCGCTCTTTTAGTGGCAAAAGTATTAGTGACGAATTTTAATTCGTCACTAATAGTGTCGTATTAGTGACGGTTTCAGAAACCGTCACTAATACGCTGACTTTTAGTGACGGTTCTTAAAAATCGTCACTATTACCAACATTTAGTGACGAATTTGAATTCGTCACTAATACTTTTGTCACCAAAAACCTATTGTTTTGTGGTGTTCTATGATGAAGCATGTCAGGTGGCAGATACGAGCAAGTGGGAGCTTGTGATGAAGGATAAGATGAAGTCCCTCACCTCCAACAAAATGTGGGAACTAGTTGAGTTGCCCAAAGACTTTGACAACAAGTGGGTGTACAGAATTAAAGAGGAGCATGACGAGTCGAGAAGGTACAAGCCTCGGTTGGTAGTCAAAGGCTTCAGAAAAAAGGAAGCGTGTTGACTCTATGAGTCCAATCTTATTTTGATAATGACAAATCACTTGATATTTGATCTGTGCATTGAGTTTGTGAACAAGACTTACACTAAGCATGCACGGAAAGTTAAAAAATCTTGGCAAGATCCATGGAACTCAAAAAGTACGAGAATCAAGATGCAAGCGGCAAAGTTCAAGAATATCTTGGGAAAGGGTATTTAGAACTCATGTATTAACATTTTCATATGATTTAATTTGAGGCTCATTATAACTTAGAATGGTTTTAGGATTCATGCATTTCATATACATCATTAGGAAACTCTCATGGACCTTGAAATGTTTTCAAAATCATGAAAAATATATTTTATGAAAGACCCAAGAAAAGAAGCCAAGCAGACTTGAAATCAAAATTTGAGAGAATGGGTAGTTCAGTCGCCTGAACTCAAACCTCAGTAGCCTGAAGAATTTCTTCGGTTGCCTGAAGATTAAGTTCAGTCACTTGAAGAATTAAATGGAGAAGACAGAACCTGGCCGAGGCTCTTCGGTCGCTTGACTTTGGAACCTCAGGCGCCTGAAGTTGATACTTCAGGAGCCTAAAGTCGAGTTTGGTTGCCTGAACTCGCGGGAAAGCCTAAAAATAAGCTCTTTATTAAAAAGACACACGAAGTATCTTATTGATCCAATGTCTGAGATTAATTCTAAGGGTAATATAATATATATTATGAATATGTAAACCCTAGAACATAAGCTAAGGGACACAACAAGAAAGATACACTTCTTATTGCAAGATTTGAACCCTAGAGCCGATTTTCTGCACTTCAATCTTCTTCCATCCTTGTTTGGGAAAATCTCTACTGAAATCAAAAAGGGCATTCATTCATCTAACTAAACTTTGATCCAGTATTAAGGTTTGATCTGTCAAGTTATTACTTTTCAAGAATCTCTCATCTCTTTACGTGTTTATCATTAGAAAGAGGTTTTGATCTTGAGTGTGTATTCACATATAAAAACTGATTTTCGGGAAGATCATGTTTTGAGAAAAACTTGTTAGCTTGGTTGATTGATTTGAAATTCAAGAAGTACATAAACACATATTCATATATATTGTTTATTGGGCTTCTTATTGAAAAACCTACTTTGATTAAAATATTGGAACTTGAAGGAAAACTTTGTGATTTTTGATTGAGTTGCATTTAAGTCAAATTTTTGTTAAATAGCTCACTTCAAATATACTTGAGCATCTTTACAAAGTGAATTGAGAACCCTAGTAGACTCCAAAGCATTCCAAATATATTTTCACTTGGGAGTTTTGATTAAATACGAATTTGTGTTTTGACACATATCATGCATCAAACGATTGTATCGTTTTTCATACATTCTTGAGTTTCAAGTTATATCATACGTTAATGTACTAGGAAATTGAATTGTACTCACAAGCTTTTGTTAGAAGCATTGTTTTGAGTGTTATTTTCAGATTTCATTGTAAACACGATTCGGGTTGTGAATCGGGTGTGAGGAGGAAGTTGTACCTCTTGTGAGTAGCGGATAAGGAGGGAGTTGTATCTCTTGTAAGCAGCGGTTTGTAAGGGAAGCTTCGTCCCACTTTAAGGAGCAGGGTTTTTAGTGAATCCTTGAGTGGTTGCTCAAGGTGAAGACGTAGGCCAAGTCGGCTGAACCTCGCAAAATCGCGTTTGTCTTCTCTCTTCCTTTTATTCATTATTTTTCATGTTATATTTAAATTGAGTATATTGCATGCACAGATAGGATTGCCACACTCACACATAATTGAGCAACTAGAAGTAGTTGGTAAACTTATAAGAAGTGTGTAAAAGAAAATTAAGTGAATTTTTATTTAATATCCAATTCACCCCCCTTTCTTGGGATTACACCTTAATCAACAAAGAGATTGACTACACCGACATCTTTGCACCAATTGTGAAGTTGACAACCATTAGATTAGTCCGCAGGAATCAAATAGACACGAAGGTGGTGACTACAGAGAAACTGAAG
Organism: Malania oleifera; assembly: GCF_029873635.1. Taxonomy (NCBI): domain Eukaryota; kingdom Viridiplantae; phylum Streptophyta; class Magnoliopsida; order Santalales; family Ximeniaceae; genus Malania; species Malania oleifera. The sequence continues at coordinate 69,712,539 of NC_080427.1, forward strand.
TTGTGTTCAACTTCAGTTGGTCTTCATGGCTGAAGACATATTTTGAGCACATCATTTATTCATGATACTGGTTGAAGAAGCGTCTCTATCTCTAAGTGGGAGATTGTTGTAGCTGGAGCCAAGAGACAGCCAAGACTTGGAGCTGAGTTGGAAACGCTCTCCATTTATTTTGATTTTATCCTCATGAATGAAACTCTCAAATTTGTACTTTAATGTATTAATTTTGATTTAAATATCAGCCCTATAAAATAGAGAGCTGAGCAATGTGATATGTACACAAGTGAGAAGCTCAGAGAGCAGAGAGAAGAAGAGAGGAGGAAGAGAGGGAGAAAGAGAGAGTGAGAGTTATAATTTTTCGGCGAATAGTGAATTTGTGGTGTGTGCTCCGTGGACGTAGGTCGATATGGACCGAACCACGTTAAAATTCTAGTGTCACATCTTTCTGGTTGCTCACAGGTTCCTAACAAAAGAAAGGCATATGTCGATAGTTAGTTTTTTACCAAACAAAATCCAACCCATGTGAGGATCCAAAATCAAAAGAAAATAAAGAGAAAAAGTAAAATTACAATAGGTGGCTCCTTCCATTTCTATCAGTTGGCACCATTTTGAAGGTGGCCCATCGGCCCCTCCAGGCGATTGACTAGCCTACTACAAATTTGAATTTTGCCTTTATTTTAACTTAAAGAAAAAGAAGTGGTGACTCCATTTTCAATGAAGAAAAGGACAAGTTGGATGTATCAATGGTTTGGCATTGTAACTTGTTTGATTTCAAAATGGTCACTAAACATTGGAATTCCAAACACATCTTCAAAACCTGATGTTGATATTATGCATCAAAACTTAACTTCAACATTCTCTCCTTTTTTGAAACCAAAAAACAATTTCTGGCTTCTTACAAAATTATTATGAAGTATCTAACATCATTTAGATAAATACTTATCTAACTTCTACAAAAATCAATTTTAATAATAAAGTTATATATCAAAAAGAATTCTTGGATAGTTTATTTGAACTTAAAAAAAATTTAATTAATTTTGTTTGAAAGAATTAAGCACCAATATATAAATGAGGAAAAATTCAATATTACAAAGACCAACTGAATTGGAAAAATAGATACAGAGCTAAAGAGAGCAAAAAACCAAAGCTAAAGAACTAAAAAATCACATTGGAAGATGAAGTTAGAAAAAAACACAATCATAAAGAGCTAAAAATAGGTAAAGAATCAAAATCTTGGTATCAAAACATTTACCAAGAATACTAAGAATTATCTGTATTGAAACCCTAAAAATATCGAGAAGAACTCCCTCAAAAATGAGAAGGTTTCTTGTTTGTTAGAAAAAGTAGATAGAAGTGGACCCTATTAGCTTCTAATTCATCAGTATTTGAATTTCCCAAAGAAGAAATCCAATTTACATTTTCTCCCAACACTAAAAAAACACCTAAATACACACACACACACACACATATATATATAACATATGCTTTTTATTGTCATTGAACAATCTTTACAATAGGTGTCAATTGCACTTCCCCATTTGGAGACTCTCTCAAGAGTATATTTATGAGAGCAACCAAGTGATAAAAAGAGAATCTAAAACTAGATTATTAAACTAGACAGCATTGGCTCCAAGCAACCTTATTCTCTTTCTTACTTATAGCCTCCCAAGCAGATCCCAAAGAAATTTTCCTATTCTAAGTAGGACTCCAGCAAATTGCATCTTCAAAATTCTCATATGGATAGAAATTAAATTTTGACTTCAAATCAGTCAGCAACTTTGTTTGATAATCTCCTCAGCCATCTCCAGTTCTAATCATTTATCATAGAACATACCTGAGCATTTATTGGAAGCCCAAGTAATGTTGCATAAGGGGACTCAAACCAAAGATCTAGATTTTCAAATTTGCTTCCAATACTAATATTAATTGAATGTTTCTCATTCTGCTTATTAAGGCATTCCAATCACATCATATCTAATTATCAGCGTGGTATCATAATTGGACCTCAAAATGTCAAGATTTCATAATTTAATATTTGCAAATTAAAATATGTAATATATGATTAATTTCTTTTTGAAAACTATATCTACACCTTATTAAAAGTTATGAATATATTTTTCATAGTATTATTCCCATGCAAGCATGTGCAATCCAACATTTACTAGTAGTAATTAAAAGTTGTCTAATATTTCCATAAATAGATAAATACTTCCTATAAACATATGAAAATCACATGCTTTAAGGAAAGTTGACCAAATTTGATATGATACTTCAAATAATTATGAAAATCACACGTCGAACGTCCAACTGATGAACAAAAACTGTGTCCGCACCCAGAATTTAACTTGATCAGCGAGACCTAGGGGTGGATGACAATGATCCGTAGGTTTGGTGCCGCACCAGGAGATCCGAAGGGCTCGTTGGTGGCTAAAGTTCGTATGTAATAATAATAATAATAAAAATGTTTCTTATGAGAAATAGTTTTTAAATTAAACACATTTTTGAAGTTGATTGCATGTAACGAGCTTGCCTATAATAAAAAATAATAATGTCAACCATTAAATATATCAATGATTAAATTGTAATAAAAATACAAAAATGAAATTTGATGCAGAAATTTTTCATAATAATTTTTTTTTTTCATTCTTAATCAATATTGCATTAGCATTTGGCGTAATTCCTTTAAAGATCCATTTATTCCTAGCTTTCTAGGAATGGTAAATGGAAGTTGCCCACGACATTTTATGCATTTTTTTTTGCTTAGAATTTCCTGTGTCTAAAAATATATTCATATTAGCTTCCCAACTTGAATATTCAACCCTTAGGCCCATTTTTCCTGCATACAATCTAAGAAGCTTCTTTAAAGGGTGGCAATGCTCATTTTGACCCAAGGGCTCCTTACACGCTTTAATTACAATTCAAAAGCCTCTTAAGGGTCTCATAGTGTTCTTATTGGTGTTTTGCGGGTTTTAGGAGAGCCCTCAAGGTTTTGGGGCCTCTTAAGATCACTCTAGGTCATTTGCAGGGCCCTATGCAACTTTATTGGACCCAATTGAGCCCATAAGACCTCTAACACTACAAAAAAATTGATTTTTAGTAACGAAAGTATTAGTGATGAATTCAATTTCATAACTAAAAGTTGGTATTAGTGAAGATTTTTAACAACCATCACTAATAGTGTAAGCATTAGTGACGGTTTTAGCAGCAACCACTAATACAAAACTATTAGTGATGGTTTTAAGACTGTCACTAACACTTTCCTCACTAAAAATCGCGTGGGAAATAATTTTTCGCACAAAAATTATATCGGAAAAATATTAGCAAGGATTCTAGGATATTAGTGACGGATTAAATTCGTCGCTAAAAGTCATTTATTAGTGATGATTAACTAATCGTCACTACTAGTATTTATTAATAATTAAAAAAAATTATTTGACACTATTAGTAACGGTTTGTAAAATTCGTCACTAATAATATGATATTAGTGACGATTTAGATTTGTTACTAATATTTTTTTATTAAAAAAATTTTACTTGACATTATTAGTGACATTTTGTAAAATTCGTCACTAAGAAAAGGATACTAGTGACAGTTTAGATTCGTCAATAATAGTTTTTTTTATTTAAAAAAATATAAAAAAATTTATTTAACACTATTAATGATAGTTTGTAAAATTCGTCACTAATAATAGGGTATTAGTGACAGTTTAGATTCGTCACTAATAATTTTTTTATTTAAAAAGATCTTAAAAATATTTATTTCAGACTATTAGTTACAGTTTGTAAAATTCGTCACTAATAATAGGGTATTAGTGACGATTTAGATTCTTCGTTAATAGTTTTTTTTATTTAAAAAATATTAAAAAAAATAATTTCGCACTATTAGTGATAGTTTGTAAAATTCGTCACTAATAATAAGGTATTAATGACTGTTTAGATTCGTCACTAATAGTTTTTTTATTTAAAAAATATTATAAAAAATTTATTTAACACTATTAGTGATGGTTTTTAATATTCGTTACTAATAATAGGGTATTAGTGACGGTTTAGACTCGTCACTAATAGTTTTGTTTATTTAAAAAATATTAAAAAAAATTCATTTAACACTATTAGTGACGGTTTGTAAAATTTGTCACTAATAATAGGGTATTAGTGACGGTTTAGATTCGTCACTAATAGTTTTTTTATTTAAAAAAATTTTAAAAATTTTTTTTCACACTATTAGCGATGGTTTGTAATGTTCCTCACTAATTATAGAGTATTAGTGATGATTTAGATTCGTCACTAATAGTTCTTTTATTTAAAAAATATTTAAAAAATTCATTTAACACTAGTAGTGACGGTTTTTAAAATTCGTCACTAATAATAGGGTGTTAGTGATGGTTTAGATTCGTCACTAATAGTTTTTTATTTAAAAAATTTTAAAAAAAATTATTTAACACTATTAGTGACGATTTGGACAATATTAGTGAGGAATTTGAATTTGTCACTAATAGTCTCACATCGTAAAACCTACGTCGGCTCCCCCAAATTTTCTCCTTTCTCTCCAATCCTCCCTCCTTTCCCTCCTTCACTTTGTATTAGAGCATTTTCTCTTTCTCTCTCTTAGTTTCAAGAAAGCTTGAGAGTTCTTTCGTGTCTTCCTCTACAGATCCTCTTGCGGTCTCGCCTCTCAGATTTGCTCCGCTCTGATGCTCTCCTTTGCATATCCTCCTATTTTCATTTCCGGCGACACTCTTTAGCTCATCCTCGTCTTCATTTCCTTCAGTCATCGTTGTTCGGAGGTTCGCCATAGCTCTCATGGCCACCACCACCCGTTCGCCCCTCGCCCAAAGTCCGTTAGTGTGTGTGTGCGCGCGCATAATTTAACCTTATGGGGATAAATTTTGGTCTCTGATGGTTCTTCCTCCTCTTTATTTTTCCATTTGATTTGTTTGTTTTCTATTTGTTTGTTTGTCTTTTTGTTTTTTTTTTTTTTTGTTTTCTACATTTTATTTTTATCTTTTCATTTTTCTATGCAAAATTTATTTGGTGTTTGTAATTTCAGTTAATTGCTTTCAACTCTAGGCCTAATTATAGATTCATTTTATTTTTTCACCCATCAATCTTAATGCTTTATAAATTTAGACAATTTAACATAAAGTTATAGTAAATTTTATCAAATCTACATATTAAAATTCAAGACTTCAAATTCATGCACTCAAACTCAGTCTTAAAAAAAAAAAAAAAAAATTCAATGTAAAAAAGGTTGAAAACGATTGAGATTTTTTTTTAAAAAATAAAAATAAAAATCAATGCATGCTTTGCCAAAACATTTCATATATTCATAATTCAAATAGATTATTCTTTACTGATGCAAAAGATTTTATTTTTAGTAAATTCTTCCTTGAATGATTAAGCCTTCCAAGGTCTAAAAGAAGGTACATACCCATGCTGCCTTTGTAATGCTATTGCTAAAGTAATGGGAATAACATCTCCCCCATGTGTTGCAGAAAATAGATGTGATGAGGCTATTAGAATATTGGTTCCACCAGGAAAAGAAGCACCACCTCCCTTATAAGGTCAAATGGTGGCAGGAGAACCTCTGGAAAATGCAACAAGGAGGTTTGAGCGATCTCCAACCCATAGTATCTCTTCACTGATGTTATGTTGCTGTACAATGCTTACAAGTTCTTATCCTGCACGGGTATGTAAATAATTCTTGTAGTACTTCTTGAGAAATCAATTGGGGGTGAGAATCTAGTCACCATGCCTAGTATATTTGTAGGTAATGATCCCTTTTTTTGGTCAATCAATGTTTTGAAAAATATCACATGTATCTCTAACAAGTAGCTATTTCTGTTCGCCCCCTTCTTGCCCTTGTTGGAAGAGTGCTCGTGTGGATGGCTCTTTGCCACAATCCTTAATGCCCCTCATGACTACTTCTATGCAGCATGAGTTCATTTGTTCAAGACTTCCTATCTTGCACTCATATGGTTTGGAACTTCTCGGCGCCATCATAAAGGGAGTCCGTAGGTTAGTAACAACATTTATGGTTTTGTGGCATCATACATACTTCATTTTATTTTGGAGGACATAGGTTCTCAACATTCTGAATAAATTTTCCTTCAAACGCAGTGGGTTGTGAATTGTTATTTATATGCTGTCTCAACAGTAATTTCCTTTATCTCTTTCAGCTCAGTTATTTATACTTGGATAAATGGTGTCACTAATGGAAGTATCTTTATTGCACATGCATTGTTTTTTTGTGGCTATTAATCCTCAATTGTTGTAATAACATGCCCTTCCTATTCGATTATGTATCTTTATAATGAATAGAAGAGACATTATTGAAAACCAAGATGCAGTCCCAAGAGGAGGGGGGGGGGGGGTGAATTGGGTTTTAAAAATTTTATTTTAAATCTTTTTAGGAATTCTTAAATTATCGCTAATTCTTCAAACTTTCATCAAAAGCTTATTTCTTAATTCAATCCACAACCACACAATCATTCAATCATTCAAGTAATCAATCAACCAAACCAATCAACTACAATTTGAAAGCAAACAACCAAACCAAGATTAAAATATACAGCACTTTGGATAATGTAAGAACTTAATATGGTTGTTTGTTTATATAAGATGCTAATCAAAGCAACTAAACAAAACACATCATTGAAAAACAAGATCAATGGAATGATGAAAGAGCTAGAATCAAGTAAGATCGCTGAAAATGATAAAGATTCAAAACTCAAGAAAATAGAAAATAAGTATGAAATTGCAATAAAAGAATTAGAAGTTAAAAATCTTGCTGAAAAAAAAAAAAAGACTTGGAAATCAAGAAATTAGAAAGCAAGAATGAAAAGATGATAGAAGATCTTCGATCCTTATCCTCCATGGAATATGAGAAAGACATATATATTTCTGAATTAGAGGATAAAATCAGAAAATTATCTAAAAAATTAAAGAAATGACAAAAGAAGGTTGATGATAAGAAAGATATAGAGATAAATGATCTCAAAAATCAAATTGAAGATAAAGAAAAGATCATTTACAACTTTACAAAAGGAAATGAAAACTTTGACAAAATGATAGACTTACAGAGGATGGCCTTAAACAAAGAAGGCATTGGATTTAATGGGGTTGAAAATAAAAAGAAAAAAAAATCTTTACATGGGTTATTTTTCAAAAGCATCAAAAGATTATGCTAGCACATCGTCTAATGCCTACACTAACACCATATGCTATCAATGTAAGAAAAAAGGGACATATAAAGTTTGAATGTCCATTTAAAAGAAAGGGTATGAAGACTAAATAAGTTTAGAGAATTAAAGAAACATCCCTTGTTAAATCATCCGAACCCAAGAAAATATGGGTACCAAAAATGAAATACTAAATTCTTTAACTTCAATTGATATTAAATTTATGGAACATCACAAATATATTGACTAAATTGAAATAGTGAATAAGGATAAAATTATTCAAGCTTATCTTATTGAAACTCATGAAAATTGTTGGCCTCAAATCAATGAATGAATCATACATAACATAAAATAGAAAGTATTAGTTTGGATGTTTGAATGAAATCGAAAGAAAAGAAAATCTAAAGCAAATAGAGCTTATTGATAAAGAAGAAAGCTTGGCAGAAGATTTGTCAGCTGATTGACCATACGATCAGCCGACTGACTGAACAAAACCTTTAAAGAGAAAGTATAGGTCAGCCAACTGGATAGAAGCTTAGCTGACTGACTGAAGGAAAAATTGTTAAAAAAGCTTGAAACAAAATACTTGAGCAACATAAGAACAATCCAAGTAAAAGTATAGTACAAAGCACATGATATGATTTACTCCATGCTGATATGAATGCAATATGATACATGTGCACATCTTAAGTTTGGTATCTTGAAAATTTTTAAAGACAATGAAAATATTATAATTTATGGCTCACTATATTTTGAAAATTTGAGCATAAAGTTATGAAGCATGATTTAGAAACATTAATTTTGATATGAATTGATAAATTCTTGACCATGCATGCTTATGATGGATCACATGGATAAATGGATAAATTTGAATCTAAATAATAGAGTATTCATGAGCTGTGCATAATGTGACATTAACATAGGTATCTATAAAGTGCATTAGTATCCATGAATATATAAATTGGTATTTGAGCATGACAAGTATAATTATATCCATGAATAAATTATGAAATTGATATGATATCGTTATTTGATATCCATGAGCATATATATCAAATGTTTGAAACATGAACGATAAATTTAGAAAGCATAATTGGTATCAAATCTGAATGTATTAAATTCAGGGGGAGTATTATGACTCATAACTTGTATTTTGTTTCTTCCTAATTTTTTTGGTATCATGAATTATTTTTTATTGGTATCATAAGTTTTCAATTTGTATCATAAATTTTCAATTTGAGTTCGGTATTAAAAATTCAAAAATTCAAAAATTCAATTAGAATTAGAATTAATGAAAATCTAAATTGGTATCATATACTTGATATGCATGATTAATATTCATATGCTCAAAAATATGATTTATTTTATTTATATCCTACTCTTTTTGATTGATGCCAAAAGGGGGAGAAGTTTTGAGTAAAAATTGAAAATTGAGTTTGGTGTTGAAATATTTTGAAATTTTGGAACATGAATTATATTTCAAAAGGGGGAGAAGTATTTGACAAAGGGTAGAAGTACATGACATTGAATGGCCTTGAAATTGGTATTGATATGCATGATATTGAATAATATTAAAATTGGTGTTGATAGTAATCTTAATCATACAAATATGTTGAAGATGATGCTTATTGAAAGGGGGAGTCTTTTTAAGGCTTACTCATATCTTTTGCTCATTGTTTGTTATCATAAAAAAGGGAGAGATTATTGACCTTACAAGGCTTAATATCTTATTTTAATGCTAACAAACAAGTAGAACTTAACATATTTGGTTGAGTGATGATATTTCAGATCTCATATATGTGAAACCAAGGTCAAGTACTCACAAGGATCAATTGAAGCTTATATTCCAAAAGTACATGATCATATGAAGCTCAAATGACATGAATTCAAAGACTAAAGCTTGAAAATCATGAGAGCATGAATACTAAAGATAACTTGATGAAAAGCTCAAAGTATCTTAAATCTTGAAGACGAGAAGAAGACCAATGCATGAAGACTTAAGTGTTTAAGAAATGACAAATGGCATAGAAGTCTTTATGTAAGTGCTTTAATATTTAAATATCTTTTGAAATATTGTTGAAGCTCTTTAGGGGATATTTATGGACTTAGAGACCTATTTTAAAACCCCGAAAAATGTTTTATGAAAGATCAAAACATATGAGCAAAACTAAATTTGAAAAACCAAAAAGAAAAAATCAGTAAAAGGTTTGCCACCCTAACTGACCAAAAACACTCTAGTTTAGTCAGTCGACTGATAGATAAACAATAGAAAAATTAACTGTCTAGCCAACTAACTCAATAAATTGAAAGTACCCAGTCGACTGACCCAAAATGAACTGTGCCACTCAATCCAACTAACTATTTCCTGATTTAATTTCTGGGAGATAGAAGGGTGTTAGCCACCTATCCTACTAACTAACCCTGTGGAAATACACTACCCAGTCTCTTGTCTAGCCAACTAACTCCATAAGTTTTGAATTTTTAAATCCCAACAGGAAAATTTCAAATTTTGGTTTTTCAAGTATGAACGTTATAAAAACTTGGTGGACACTCCAAGTCACTTGGGGAACAAGAAAATAATCCTAAATTGCCTATAAATAATCATTTAATCCCAAGATTTTAATATACAAGCAAATCACACAACATACTTGCATCGAATCTCTCAATCTCTCTCAAAGCTCCATATTGCTCAAACTTTTGCTGAAGGGAAATCATCTAAATTTCTATTGAAACACCAACCTAAAGTTCTTATACTGAGTTTTCTTAAATCACAGAGGAACCCTTAGTGAATTCTACACTCGAGCTTCAATTCTATTTCTTATTGGTATTTAAATTGTTAAAGTACCTAGAGCTGAAATTGTACTAATCTACTCTGTTTTGAGAGTGCTATTGTATGCAAAGATTACTTCATATATTTTTTGGTTCTTGAATGATTTGAGGTGTTTGGATCATTGACTAGGTGAGGGGATATCACTTAGAGAGGTGCTGCTCTAGCCTAATTGAAGGAGTGATTGAATGAGGGTATATCGTTAGGAGAGAATGGCTTTAGCCTACTGAAGGAGTGTGTAAAGGCAAAGGAATTGGTTTTAGTGAATCCTTTGGTGGTTTACCAAAGGCGAGGACGTAGGCTAGGAATAAGTCAAACCTTGTAAAAATCCCGGTCTCACGCTCTCTTTCCCTTATGCTTTATTTTCTGCACATATAAATTACGTGGATGATTTAATTTTTAATCATATATACTACGTATATTTGGAAATCAAGTAAACTTAAAGTCTAATTTTGATTTGGGTTGTCGAAACCGAAAGGGAGTACATTGGTTAAACCATACTTTGCGAAAACCATACAGGAGTGCGTTACTTGGTTAACACCCAAAGATAAATTAACTAGGAGTTTATTTGAATTCTGAATTTTGGAAAGAGTGAATGTTTTGTTGAAAATTACTTTGAGAAAGTTAATTTGTTATCAAAAGGATTGCAATTAACCACAGGGCTTGAATCAAACTTTCATATTTACAAGGCTGCAAACAAACAAGAGTTGAAATTTTGTACCATATATCTTGGTTAAAATATTGTGTTTGATTGGATAATTGGTTTGTTTGAATGATTGGTTACTTGATTGTTTAAATAGTTGTGTTGTTGATTGTATAAAAGGAACTAAGTTCTTGTGTGATTGGAAAATTAAACAAACAAGTCAAGAATTGGTTAAAAAAAAATAAAAGAGGTTAAGAAGTCTTAAAAAAAATCAAGAGAAAATTTTTTAAATCCAATTCACCCCCCTCTTGGGACTACATCTTAGTTTTCAAGTTATAAGCCAATTTCTAGTTTAGCATATTATTGCTTTGTTTTTCCTTATTTTCTTTTATTTTTGTTTTGGTTTGATACTCTGAAGTCTTGATTGTGTGCCGCATGTGTACATACTGGATTTGCATTCTTTGGATCTTGAGTTAGTGCCTATAGACCCTGAGATTGAGAGATCTCGCAGGTTCCTTAGGAAATCCACCTCTAATCCTGAGTTTGCTGAGTCATCTTAACTTAAAGTTATGGAAAAAGTCCACCGATTCCCACTATTCAAAACCTGGAACCTCAAGCTCCCCCCCAACCTATGGCGGTGGAGCAACATCTTCGACCCATTAGAGACAACTTCACTCCCAACACATACACCTCGTCGTCTTGCATTCGGTTCCTAGATGTCAAGGTGCCACAATTTTAGATTAAGACTTCCATCATCTCAATGCTTCCCAATTTTTATGGGAATTCTAATGAAAATCCTTATAAGCATCTAGATAAATTTCTTGAAATTTGTTCCACCATTCAAATATCCAAATTTTGGTGATGATACCCTCCAATCAAGGCTATTCCCATTCTTTCTAAAATACAAGGCCAATTATTGGCTGAATTCCTTAGAACTGAACTCAGTGACCACCTGAGCCACCATGAAACATCATGCAACATGGGTTCTTGAAAAATTATTTACCCATCGAGAAAACTAACCAGCTAAGGAGGGCAATCACTAGTTTCCCACAATTGGATAGGGTGCTATTTTTTGAGACATGGGAATGCTTTCGGGACCTCTTGCGCAAATGCCCACATCACCAAGCCCCTAAGTGGTAATTGGTTCAGACCTTCTATGAAGGATTAGCTGAGCAAGACCAGTCCATGGTAGATGCATCTTGCAGAGGTACTTTCCTCACCAAGGAAGAGAATAAAGCTTGGGCTCTCTTTGAGAACCTAACCACAATTTCTCAGTAGCATGCTGTTACTCATCATAAACCATCCGAACCCTCCTATTCCAAACCTAAGAGAGTCTGTGAGTTAGCCATGGGCTATGACCTTACTAAAATTAGGATAGCTTTCCCAAGAGAGGGGGTGAATTGATTTATTTTTAAATTTTGACCTCTTTTGACTACTTACTTGTTGTAATACATCAAAGAGAAAAATAAATCAATCAACTAATAACCACAACCAAAAAACCACACCACAAGATACTGAAATTTAAACACACAATCCAATTAACCAAACTATTCAAACAAACATGCAAGTTTTGTTAAGCCTTTTGTCAGCTGCCCTATAGATGTTTGACACCTGCTTTGAATGAAATCTTTGTTTGCACATCACTTGATTAAGATTTAGGCAAATTAACCAATGTACTCCCTTTTGGGTTTCCGCAAACAGTTAATCAAAACGTACTTTCTAAATATCTAGAGTCTTCCTTTAATTTTAATTTTAAGCCCCTCAACCTGCACATTAGTATACACAAAAATATGCTGCATAGAAAATAAAGAGTAAGGAAGAGAGAAAGACACAAAGATTTTACGAGGTTTGGCTTCAACATAGCCTATGTCCTCGCCCTTGGCAAACCACCAAAGGGTTCCACTATCGTAGTTCCTTTACCGGGTGGAACAACACCAATTACAACACTCCTTTGTTAAGGCTAGAGCCCTTCTTCTCCAAATGATGTACTCTCGTTCAGTCAATAATCCAACAACCTAGTATCGTCCAATAACTACAAGAGAAACAATAAGAGGATTGTTTACAAAGAGTGCTCACACAAAGAGCAAGTTAGAACAATTCAAATCTATGTACCTCAAAATGTAAATATCAAGAAAGAAATACACTTTTGAAGCTTAAAAATAGAATTCACCAAACTCCCTTTTCTCCAGATGAGAAATCAATGAGTAGGACACAAGGATTGATGATCAATGATCTCAGAACACCAACACTTTCAGTTTGCAAAAGATAAGCAACTTGGAACTTTGAGAGCAAGAGAGCTTATGGCAGATTTTTCAATACTTGGTAAGTTTTGATTTGGAAAACCATGTATTTATAGGAATTAAAAAGAGTTTTCTTGTTGCTTAAGTTTACTTGGAGTATTTCCCAAGTTTTTAAAAAGTTTGGAGCCCAAACAACTAATATTTTAAAAATAAAATTTTTGAAAAATATTTCCGTTAACAATGTTCATACAATTAAACACTCGAGTACAGTCATCTGAAGTTCCTAAGCCTTTTGAAAAAATGAACTGGATATAGGGTCAGACGATCGAGGTCAAGGGCAGACGACCGCAGAGTTGAATTCATAGGACCAAGGTCAAGGGTCAGACATCTGAAGTGCTTCTTCCAGTTACTATCTTTCACAAATTGTTAGCATTACCGTGATCCCAAGAGGGGGGGGGGGTGGGTGAATTGGTATTTTTAATATCTATCCCCTAGATGTTCCTCCTAACAGCAATATGTTCACAACCCTATGGTCAATCTAATGCAAGTAATATTAGAAGTTAAATAACGCAGTTTAATCAATTACACAAGCACCAGAAAGCAGTAAAGAAAAGGGTGACACACATATATGTTATCGAGGTTCGGCTAACTGCCTACATCCCCGCCTTGGCTAACCAGCACAAGGATTATCACAATAACTTGCTCACTTAAATGGGTGGAGCGGCACCTACACAAACCAGGTCAAATTATCACAAGGCTGACCTCAACCTTTACACCAATCCTTACCGGGCTGGATTACCGCCCCCTCAGGCCATACCTGGAATCTCTCCGATATACAATCAAAAGGTACAATACAAGTGTGCTTTCACGTAAAGCAAATTTGTACCACAAATGCACACAATCACAAACACCACATATGATTTAAAATGTAAGCTCAGAGTGGTCTATATAGTTCAACTCTCAAATATATTTTCTATCAATGTAGTACGCACGTGAGAGTGTCAATAATAATCTGTGTATTTTAAAATATTCAATCAAACGTGTTTACACAGAATATCAAATAAGTCTCAAGAATGTCAATCAGTAGAATATCTCAATCACATAAATATGTATATGCTTGGACTTGCAAAATATATATGATCTTTGTTTTCAGCAAAAATATGTGAGTGAATAAATATTGCAACAAATATGTTTCACCTAAAAAACAAATATCTCCTTAAATGGTTGTCAAAATAAAGAGCAAAAGATATTTGTAAATGATTTTGAAAATATTTCGCAACCAAAGGTAAATGCGAGCTTCTCAAGATGTTGCAACGAATATGCAATCTTAGAAGATCTAGTAAAGTCTTCTTAAGATGAACTTATCAGCAAAGTCCCCTAAGAATCCTTTAAGGTTTGGCTCTCAACAAAATAAAACAATCTCACAGCAAAGAGAGAGCAAACCTTTCAATCAAAACACTCAAGAACACTTACAGATGATTTAACAACTTTTGAAGGTAAGCTAGAGTGTATTTGGAAGAGTATGAGCAATGGGAAATATTTTTCTTGAGAGAGAATTTGATTTTTTATTTTTGCTAATCGATGCTTAATTCTCCCAAATGAAAGAGTATATATAGACACACCAAAATATTTGACCGTTGGGGACCTATTAGGGATTGTTAGAAAAGTTTAATGATGTTTAAAGCATTTTAACCCTGTTTAAGACTTTTAACTACGATAAAAAAATAAGTGCAACCTGAGAGGTCCGGTCGATCAGAACAAGTTCGGTCGACCAAGTCTCATATGGTTCGATCGACTAGGGGACTTTTGAACTGAGGGCTCGGTCGACCAGGAAAAGGCGATTTCTCAATTTTCTGAGGTTCGGTTGACTATGCCATTTTGAACTGGCTGGTTCGGTCAACCAGACTGCTAGGATTTCTCCTAAGGACCCTCAGTCGACCAGGTAATTGGAGTACAAAAAGGGTCGATTGACCAGATGGTCAAACTTTTGACCTAGGGAGGTTTCGGTCGACCAGGGCTTTTTGAACTACCTGGTTTGGTCGACCAGGTGGTCAAAATGTGGACCATAGAGGGTTTCGGTCGACTAGGCCAAAATGAACTGACTGTGCTAGTCGACCGAAAGTGCACTATGTATGCATTTCGGTCCAATCTTGAAGCATACAAACCCTAATAAAGTGCCTAACAAACATATGTGTGAATGTGTGTGTCCTAGTGTCACTTGAGGTCCAATTTGAAGACACTGAAAAAGTCCGGTGTCGGTCGACCAAGGAAAAACCCTAAGGTCATTCTAAGGTCATTTTGCATTATGATTGGTTTGAGCTCACAAAATAAACCATACATGTGATGTGTGTGCTTATTACAAACCGAATACCCTAATTACTATTATAGACAAATTTCACTACAAAAATATTACAATCAAGAGTATGAATTTGTCTTCAAGCTTTGAGCTTTCACGTGCCATTAATGATCTGCTAATATGGACCTGCACATGAACTAGATATTCATTAAATACAGGAGTATTTGTCATTATCAAAACCGGGCGTGACCTATAAAGTCAACACAAATAATTATTCACATGACTGAGCTTATTCTTCAAATGTATGAAGTAATTCTTCAGACAACTGAACTTGGAGTTTAGTCATCTGAAGTTGCCACTTCAGTCTTCTGAGCAGAAACTTCAGTCTTTTGAGGTCTGTTTTTCTGATATTTCAAACTCAATTCAAAATATGATTTGCTCTCTTTATTTATCCTTTTACAAAAAAATTGTTGGGGTTTTTAAATAGGTCTTTAAGTCCATATAAATCTCCTAAAAAGCTTAAAAAGACATTTCAATAGATATTTAGACTTTGAAGTACTTACATTGTTTTTCCTAAAACCTCATATGCTAAGCTTGAAATCATCCACTTTATTTTTGCTTTGAAATCCCTTGGATGTTAGCTTGAGCTAGTTTTAGCTTCTCATGCTTTGATCAGTATAGTGCTGCTTTAAGCTTCTTTTTGGATCACTTGTTAGTTTATGTAGCTTGATGGTCCACAAAGATCCTTGTTTTCTTGTCAAACTTGAAACACCAAAACTCAACCATTCCAAGTTAAAAATGTCCTTTGTTTGTTATCACCAAAACTGATTGAAAGCCTAGTTAGACCAACAATCTCCCCCTTTTTGATGATGACAAATAGGGAGCAAAAATAAAGGGTTCTTTGAAAAAAAATACTTTCCCTTACTATAAGCATCTGATAAGAATGAAGTAAACAAGAAAACATGTCACTTTAGCATATTATCCAAGTCTTTGCAAGTTCACTTGTCCATATTCAAACATGTCAATATAAGTCTTTGCAAGTTCACTTGTCCATGTCTATATGGCTCATATTGAATTCTAAGTTCTCTAAGATCACTTCTCATATTTGAATTTTAAGTTCTCTACTTTGAAGATCACTTTACTGCTCAGAAGATCACTTTACCATTTCATTTTGTATTTATCTTCATTTTGCATTTATCTTTATCTTTGCTAACAACACTTTTTCCCCCTTCGTCATTATTTTAAAAGAACAAGTAATAAGAAAGAAATTCATTTTTATACTCATGAAGGAAGTGTTTACATAACAAGGCGTTACAAAAAAAATGTAATAGAGAGGTGTTACAACAAAAAGAGTCAAAGTACCAAAATTGCAACGAATGCATTGCAAACAAACTACAACTTTGAGCTAGGTACTAATTATATATGTTGCGTTACATTCAAAAAACTTCATTGTAGCTAGTAATCTATGCTAGGTGTTTCCTAACGATCCTGTCCTTCTTCTTCAGAGCCTTCTCCTTGTCATTCTTCATCTTCTTCTTCTTGGCCTCCTTCCTCCTCAGTTGCTTTTTCCTCTTCCAGTTCTCCCTATTCTTCTAAACCTTCTTCATTGTCCTCGGTTTCTTCATCATAAATATCATCTTCACTTCGAGGGGCTGAGCTGATATCTATGGGATCACCTCCCCTAGAAGATTTAGCCTAATATTCCTCAATTCGAGTGACGCGTTGATCAAGGAATGTAACTTTTTCTTTGATACTTTGAAGCCCGGTGCTCACTTCATATGAGAAACTAGATAAGTCTTTTTGAAATGATAAAAACCATGAAGGTGCATCGAAAGAGGATCCCAGATCCTATATGGGAGAAGAAGGAGCTGCTGCTAATGCTGAGGCTGCAGCTACTAGTGCACGCTGAATTCAACTTGATTTCAAATACCAACCGAACTACCTTTGTCATACCCCATTTTGTTTTTTAGAGGTCACATTAAAAAGATCATAGCGGGTTCTGTTTATGAAGAATTCAGAACTGTTGGAGACATGAAGGTGGGCGAAAAGAAGAGTAAGGATACTTCCATATGGAAGAACAACTCGAAAGGACTCTAGTTTGGCCTACATCCATTTGATAATTAAACTAACCATATCTTGTTTCTTCCCTTTGAGGAGACACCAAAGGATGAAGCACTCAATATATGAAAGGTGTTCAAATGAACCTTGTTTGGGTAGGATGTTATTGGCAACAATTTTGTGTAAAATTTGAGCTTTTAAACTTAGTTGCTTGTACAAAGGAGGATGCCCAAAATAGATAGGTTCGCTGTTCATGATCAATGGGAGGAAAGTTTCGGGGGTAAACCCTTGTTTTAAAATCCAGGACTGAGCAAGCATAGGATAATCAAATTCGCCTAGAGTAATTTTGAAAATGAGAGATAAAATTTTGAAATTTAACAAGATTTTCTTCCTTTTTACTTCATAAGAGAAAATCCCATTTTCATAAGTCATATTGGCATAAAATATTTTGATAAGATGAGGAAAAATTCCTTTTGGTTGCTGAGTAACAAAATCAAACCAACCTATGTTTTTAAATAAGGGAAGGATTTCTAGAAATTCAGCATTTAGGAATGAGACATCCAACACCTTACCTAGAATGGGTCCTATGGTGCCGATGGAAGCATGATAACAAAGCTTGTCTTGAGGTGCAACAAGCTATTTGTCAAGATTTTGCTCATCCCTCCCTGACGAAGAGCCACAATTGGATGTTTTCTTAAGACGAGGCATAGGCAATGAAGAGAACTGATTGTAGAAACCCTAGGCTTCGTGGAATGAACCTTAGAAGAGAGAATCAAGCTTCAGAGTGAGTGATTTCTGGGTGAGGATGAGGAGAAATAAAGAGAAGGGTTCAGACGAGTAGAGCAATGAACTTCTGAAGGCTGAAATTAGGGTTTTAAGGTGGTTGTTATATTTAAATCCCGCGACTTCAAATGACTAAGGATTATCTGCAGTCGTCTGAAGATTTTTAGATCTAGAATTTGAAAAGTTAGTAGCCTCCTAGTCATTTGAAGTTCTAGGTTCAGTCGTCTGAACCTGTTTGCTACAGTGTTAAGTCATCTAAAGTTCAGACGACCGAAGATTAGAAAAAAAATTGTAATTTCTTTTCTAACACACTTCTCTGCTATGAATTAGCCCAAGTTCTCTCCTAATGGTTATAAATCTTTCTTCACTTAGGGGTTTCGTAAATATGTCTGCCCATTGGTCACTTGTGTTAATGAATTCAAGTATTATATCCTCTTTCTGGACATGATCTCTTAAAAAATGATGCCTTATGTCTACATGCTTGGTTCTTGAGTGTGAAATTGGATTTTTGGATATATTTATAGCACTTGTGTTGTCACTCTTTATTGGAATTGTTTTATAATCTAGATTAAAGTCTTTTAATTGTTGTTTCATATAAAGAATTTGTGCGCAACAACTCTCGGCTACTACGTATTCAGCTTTGGTGGTTGATAAGGCTATATAATTTTGTTTCTTTGAGAACCAAGATACTAAAGATTGTACTAGGAAGTGACATGTGCCACTTGTACTCCTTCTATCAATCTTATATCCGACATAATCAGCATCGGAATAGCTTATCATTTCAAAATCAGTATCCTTTGGATACCATAAGCCTAGATCAAGTGTGCCTAGCAAGTACCTAAGTATCCTCTTAACTGCTGTTAGATGTGATTCCTTAGGTGCTGATTGAAACCTAGCACACATACATATACTAAATATAATATCAGGTCTACTAGTGGTTAGATATACTGAACTACCAATTATTCCTCTATAGTGTTTACTGTCTACTTGCTTTCCTTTTTCATCTCTATCAAGACTAGTTGAGGTACTCATAGGGGTTCCTATGGGTTTACTTTGTTACATATCAAACTTCTTAAGAATATCTTTAATGTATTTAGTTTGATTTATAAATGTTCCATTGTTGGCTTGTTTAATTTGTAACCCTAGGAAATAATTTAACTCCCCCATCATACTCATTTCAAATTCTTTTTGCATACATGTAGCAAAGTCTTTACATAGTTCTTCATTTGTGGCTCCGAATATAATATCATCCACATATATTTGAACAATTAGCATGTCTTTATTTTTGGTTTTGATAAATAAAGTGTTGTCTACCATTCCTCTTGAAAATTCATTTTTAAGTAAGAATTTACTTAACCTTTCGTACCAAGCTCTAGGAGCTTGTTTCAAACCATACAAAATTTTTGTTAACTTAAATACATGATTTGGATTTTTTGAGTCTTCAAAACCTGGAGGTTGTTTAACATACACTTCTTCATTTATATATCCATTTAAGAATGCACTCTTTACATCCATTTGGTATAATTTAAAATCCTTATGGGCTGCATAAGCTAGGAGCATTCTAATTGCTTCCATTCTAGCTACGGGAGCAAAGGTTTCATCATAATCAATGCCCTCTTCTTGATTATAGCTTTGTGCTACTAGCCTAACTTTATTTCTTACAACTACCCCATTTTCATCCTTTTTATTTATGATTGATTGCTCTTTGGGTTTTGGTACAAGTTGCCATACTTGGCTCCTTTCAAACTGATTTAATTCTTCCTGCATAGCTATAATCCAAGAATCGTCTTTTAAGGCTTTTTCAATATTCTTGGGTTCATCTTGAGATAATAAGACATAGTGGTTGCATATATTTTTCAATGATGCCCTAGTTGTTACTCCTTTTGATGGTTCTCTAAGAATTTGATCTTTTGGGTGACTTTTAACATATTTCCACTCTTTAGGAAGTTCTTGACTTTCTATGGAGTTTTCATTTGAGATTTCATCATTGTTTTCTTCTTTTATTTCAAGTTCTTCTTCTTTTTGTGAGATGTCTTCTCTTTCATCATTCTTTATTTCTTTGTCATAGTGATTTGATTCATCAAATCTTATGTGTATGGATTCAATAATAGTAAGAGTTCTTTTATTATAAACTCTATAAGCTTTACTATTTGTGGAATATCCTAGGAAGATGCCTTCATCAGATTTTGCATCAAACTTGCCTAAATCATCTTTAATATTGAGAATGAAGCATTTGCACCCAAAAGCATGAAAGTAGGATCTGCTGGGTCTTCTTCCTTTCCATAATTCATACCATGTTTTATCTAAACCTGATCTAATAGATACCCTATTTATAATATAACAAGCTGTATTTACAACTTCTGCCCAAAAGTATTTAGGTAGATTATCTTCATTTATCATGGTTCTTGCCATTTCTTGGAGGGTCCTATTTTTTCTTTCTACAACTCCATTTTGTTGTTGAGTCCTAGGTGCTAAAAAGTTACGATTTATTCCATGATCATCACAAAATTTATCAACTTCTTTTTTTTTGAATTCTCTACCTTGATCACTCCTAAAGTTGGTTACATTATATCCTTTTTCATTTTGTAGCTTCTTGCATAGAGTGATTAGCATATTACAAGTTTCATCTTTATTTGCTAAGAATAGTACCCAAGTAAATCTTGAATAGTCATCTACAATTACAAAGGCATATTGTTTGCCTCCTAGGCTTAGGGTTCTAGTGGGACCAAATAAGTCTAGGTGCAAGAGTTCTAGAGGTCTACAAGTTGATATGTACTTTTTTTTTTTGAAACTTGTTTTGACTTGTTTCCCCTTTTGACATGCATTACAAATTTTGTCTTTTATAAATTTTGTGTTTGGTAATCCTTTTACTAATTTTTTCTTGGATAGTTTAGATAATAGGTCCATACTAGCATGTCCTAGTTTCCTATGCCAAAGCCAACTCATTTCATTCATTGCAGTCAAACAAGTCACATTTTGATTTACTAAGTTCTCAAGGTTTATACAATATACATTATTTATCCTATGAGCTGCAAATAAGGTTTTATTGTTCTTATTGTTTTGAATAACACATTTGTCATTCTTAAAAATTATTTCAAACCTTTGTTACTTAACTGACTAATGCTCAAAAGATTGTGTTTTAATCCTTTTACCAATAGCACATTATCAATAGTAAGAGAAGGTTCATTACCTATTTTTCCAATGCCAAAAATTTTACCTTTGACATTGTCACTGACGGTCACGTATCCCCCATCCTTTTGTTTTAGTGTGGTGAACTTGGTCCTATCACCGGTCATGTGCCTTGAACACCCACTGTCAAAGTACCATTTTTCCTTTGATGGTGTTGTCCTAAAGCACACCTACAATGGATGATTCATAGTGTTAGTTTTTGGAATCCAAATTTTCTTGACTTTCTTTAAATTGTTTTTAGTCTCATTATTTACTTTCCACTCACCTTGAACTTTAACATATTTTCTTTTTAGTGGGCAATTGAACATCATATGACCTTTATTCTTGCACATGTAGCAAGTAGTGTGTTCATGTTTATTATTGGAAGAAGTACTAGCATAGTGCTTTGCTTCTCTAACGAAATATCTCATGTATAACTTCTTACTCTTTTTAGTTGCTTTTCCATTATATCCTATCCCTTCTCTATTTCCATGTAATTGTTGTTGTCCAATCATCTTTTCAAAATTTTCTTTTCCTTTGGTAAACTTATAAATTGTTTTCTCTTTATCCTCTATTGATTTCTTAAGTTCAATGATCTCTAAATCTTTCTTATTTAGACTTTCTTCTTGAATTTTGCCTATCTCTTAAGCCATATTTTTCATTTCCTCTTCTAACTTTTCAATACTAGAATTTTTCTCCTTTTCAATGGTTTTACCAGATTCAAGTTGTATTATTAATTCTTTATGTTGTTCTTTCAACTCTATGTTTCTCTTGTAAACTTTAATGAATATTTTATGTAAAGAAAATAACTCAACTTGTAGTTCCTTATAGAAGGGCATGCGCATGATTCATCACAAGACTCATTACAAGATTCTGTTGAGGAGTAGTATTTACCTCTTCTTCATTTTCCATGAAGCACATGTTTGCCATCTCTTGTCCCCTTGACTTGTTCTCTGTTTCGTTGGAGCTTGAATCATCCCAAGTAGCCTTCATGGCTTCCTTCTTTTTCTTTTTGTCTTTCTTGAGCAACGGGCAGTCCGACTTGATATGCCCTGGTTTCTTGCAATGATAACATATAGGAGGGTCATTTTTGCTTTTGTTTTCTTTTCTACTTGTTTCCCTTTTTTTAGATCTCTTTTTATTAAACTTTCTAGCAAACCTTTTATTTCTTCTATAAAATTTGCCTAGTCTTTTAGTGATGAAAACTAATTCATCTTGGTCTAAGTCACATGATTCACTTTCTTCTTCACTTGAGCTGCGATTAGAATCTTTTAAGGCAATGAACTTTTTATGTTTGGGTTCAAGGTTTCTTTCCTTTAATGACATTTGATAGGTGAGTAGTGAACCTATAAGTTCATCTAGTGAGGTGGTCTTAAGATTCCTACCTTCAGTGATGGCAGTAGCCCTTGGTTCCCATATGGAAGGAAGGCCTCTTAGTATTTTTCTAATCATTTTGTAGGTAGTGTAAGTCTTTCCTAAGACACTTAAAGAATTTATTATGTGAGTAAATCTAGTATACATACTAGAAATTGTTTCATCTGAATTCATTTTGAATGCTTCATACTCACTAGTTAACATCTCTATCCTATTGTCTCTCACATCTATTGTTCCTTCGTATGTTACTTCTAATTTGTCACATATCTCTTTAGCCATTTTGTAGGCCATCACCCTATTGAACTCATTTGCATCCAAGGCGCAATATAAAGCATTTATAGCGCTTGAATTTATTTGTAGCATCTTATAGTCTATATCGGTCATATCCTTTTTCTCTTTAGGAACTTATTTTCCATCTACTATCTTAGCGGGAATTAGGTCTCCATCGACAACTATATCCCAAGATTTCCAATCTATGTGTTGGAGATAGATTTACATTCTCTTTTTCCAAAAGGTATAGTTATGCCCACAAAATATTGGTGGACGAGTTGAGGATTGCCCCTCACTGAAGGGAGCTACTCCTATATGTGCCATTAGATCTTTTTATAGTTTCTTATTAAAATTTACTATAACCTTGCTCTGATACCAATTGAAATTAGGATAACTATCCCAAGAGAGGGGGTGAATTGGTTTATTTTAAAATTTTGACCTCTTTTGACTACTTGTTGTAATACAACAACAAGAAAAATAAATCAATCAACTAATAACCGCAACCAAAAAACCACACCACAAGATGCTGAAATTTAAACACGCAATCCAATTAACCAAAGTATTCAAACAAACATGCAAGTTTTGCTAAGCCTTTTGTCAGTTGCCCTGTAGATGTTTGCAACCTGCTTTGAATCAAATCTTTGTTTGCACATCACTTGATTAAGATTTCCACAAATTAACCAACGTACTCCCTTTTGGGTTTCCGCAAATAGTTAATCAAAACATACTTTCTAAATATCTAGAGTCTTCCTTTAATTTTAATTTTAAGCCCTGCAACCTGCACTTTAGTATACACAAGAATATGTTGTGTAGAAAATAAAGAGTAAGGAAGAGAGAAAGACACAAATATTTTATGAGGTTTGGCTTCAACATAGCCTACGTCGTTGCCCTTGGCAAACCACCAAAGGGTTCCACTATTGTAGTTCCTTTACCGGGTGGAACAATACCCATTACAACACTCCTTTGTTAAGGCTAGAGCCCATCTTCTCCAAACGATGTACTCTCATTCAGTCAATGATCCAACAACCTAGTATCGTCCAATAACTACAAGAGAAACAATAAGAGGCTTGTGTACAAAGAGTGCTCACACAAAGAGCAAGTTAGAACAATTCAAATCTATGTACCTCAAAATGTAAATATCAAGAAAGAAATACACTTTTGAAGCTTAAAAATAGAATTCACCAAACTCCCCTTTCTCCAGATGAGAAATCAATGAGTAGGACACAAGGATTGATGATCAATGATCTCAGAACTCCAACACTTTCAGTTTGCAAAAGATAAGCAAGTTGAAACTTTGAGAGCAAGAGAGCTTATGGCAGATTTTTCAATACTTGGTAAGTTTTGATTTGGAAAACCATGTATTTATATGAATTCAAAAGAGTTTCCTTGCTGCTCAAGTTTACTTGGAGTATTTCCCAAGTTTTTATAAAGTTTGGAGACCAAGCAACTAATATTTAAAAAATAATTTTTTTGAAAAATATGTCCGTTAACAGTGTTCAGACAACTGAATACTCGAGTTCAGTCATCTAAAGTTCCTAAGCTTTTTGAAAAAATGAATTGGGTACAGGGTCAGATGACCGAGGTCAAGGGCCAGATGACCGAAGAGTTGAATTCATACGACCGAGGTCAAGGGTTAGACATCTGAAGTGCTTTTGCCAATTACTGTCTTTCACAAATAATTCTTCAGATGACTGAACTTATTCTTCAGATGTCTGAAGTAATTCTTCAAATGACCGAATTTGGAGTTCAGTCATCTTAAGTTGTCACTTCAGGCTTCTGAGCAGAAACTTTAGTCTTCTGAGATTCTATTTTTCTAATTTTTTAAAATTAATTCAAAATATGATTTGCTCTCTTTATTTATCCTTTTATAAAATTTTTTTTCGGGGTTTTTAAATAGGTCTATATGTCCATATAATTTCCCTAAAAAGCTTCAAAAGATATTTCAATAGATATTTAGACTTTGAAGCACTTACATTGTTTTTCTTAAAACCTCATATGCTAAGCTTGAAATCATCCACTTTATTTTTGCTTTGAAATCCCTTGGATGTTAGCTTGAGCTAGTTTTAGCTTCTTATGCTTGGATGTTAGCTTGTTTTCTTGTCAAACCTAAAACAGCAAAACTCAACCATTCCAAGTTAAAATGTCCTTTGTTTGTTATCACCAAAACTGATTGAAAAGCCTAGTTAGGCCAACACGTACACCCACACTGCACACCATTGTGAAAACATTAGACCAGTTATTGTCCTTAGGATAGCAACCATAACCTATGGAGTGTTTGGATCCTTCACACACTTGCTACAATTGCTCCCATGCGCCTTCCCTGCTCGAGTTTGTGCAGGAGGAAGTTAAGGCTACCCATAATTGATACAATAGGCCATCCAATGATCCATATTTAAATTTGTACAATCCTAGGTGGAACAAGCATCCTAACTTCTTTTAGAGAACACAAAATCATGGTTTCCAATCTTAAAGACCTTGGATATTACCCACTACTCCACCTCCTCACCCATACCAAAATTCTCAAAATCCTCTTGTGTCTACCTCTAGACCATCTTCTTTTCAACAACAGTATCCTCCTCTGCTAAATCCTTTTAGAAGACAGCGTTGAAAGCCTTTAAGGGCATTGAGGCTGATAACCAAGTGGATTGGCAATTACTCCACTCCCACTCTCAGTCAATTGCCAAGCTAGAAGCCACCATGGGCCAAATAGCTTCCTTATTGAGTAGGAGAAACGAGAGTAAGTTATCAAAGCAACCTCCAGTGACCCTAAGGGTCAATACGAGGCTAAATGTGATTTGGATGCTGGGATTTCTTTGTATCATGAGCAGACCTAGGTCGTGACCACTCTTAGGGGTGGTAGGGTGGTAAACAATAGGGTAAAGGAGAAGTTGAGCGAGGGTAATGGTAATAAGGAGATGGGGGTAGAGCCCAATGATGAATCTTAAACCCCCTCATCCTCTAATTTGGTGAGCAATCATGAGGTTTCCATAACATTTTCTAGAGGAGCAAGGCCACACTATGCCCCTTATAGAGCATTTTATGTCCCTTCGGTACCATACCCTGCAACCCTTCAGGCACATTCTATACCTAAGAAGGAAGAAATTGAAGATACCATGATGGACACCCTTAGGAAAACAAAGATCAATCTTCCTCTCTTAGATGCCATCAAGAAAATGCCTACTTATGCTAAGTTTCTCAAGGATTTGTGCACCCAAAAGCGTAAATCTAAGGTGCACTTAAACAAAAGAGTCCAATTGACCGAGAATGTGAGCTCGATTCTTCTAGGTTCTATTCCCTCCAAACTTAAGGACCCTAGTGCTCCCACCATCACACGTGTAATTGATGATTGCACCATTGACAAAGCCCTTTTAGAGTAGGGAGCAAGTTTGTACATACTTCTCTACTCGGCCTACAAGAAATTTGGCTTAGGAGAACTGACGCCCATCCCGGTCACCTTGCATTTTACTGACCAATCTATAAAAATACCTTAGGGTGTTGTAGAGGATGTCCTAGTAAAAGTTGATATGTTCTTTTACCCTTTTGATTTCATTGTCTTAGACATGGAACCTACCGATCCATCTCAGAGACAGTTTTCGATCCTTCTGGGTTGACCACTTTTAGCCACGACTAATGCATGCATCTAGTGTAGGATCAGTGACATGGACATATCCTTTGGCAACTTGCAACTCTAGCTGAATGTGTTCCGCACTTCCTGACACCCACCCGAGGACATCCCTTTCAAGGATGTAGACTTGATTGATAAAGGTGTTGCGAAGCATAACCCTTTGACTCTTTTGAATGATTCCCTTAAGGATAGGCCTCCAATTGGTCAGCCTTCAACTTCAGGTTAAGTGGATCCGGATGTGTGCATTTTTGCCATTAGTGAATCGGCATCTAACTTGGAAAAAAGGCCCTAGAAAGTTAGATTCGAAAATCTTCCAACTCTTTTTAGCATTCCAGTATATCCTTTCATTAAGGTCCCACCATCACTTGAGTTGAAGCCTCTGCTAGCCTCACTCAAGTATGTTTTCTTAGGCCCCCAAAAGACCCTACCCATTATCATTTCAGCTATCCTAGATAGTTTGCAGAAGTCTAAGCTTATCCACGTTCTAAGAAAATACATGAGAGCCATAAGGTGGTCGGTGGCGGACCTTGGGTGAATAGATCGCTCCATATGCATGTATCGGATTCACCTTGAGCCAAATGCGAAACTTATTCGTAAGATGCAACCAAGACTTAACCCCAATAAGAAGGAAATGGTTTCAAAGGAAGTGGTCAAACTCTTAGATGCTGGGATGATATTTCCTATCTCAGATAGCGAGTTTGTGAGCCCTACGCAAGTGGTCCCTAAGAAATTCGGGATCACAATTGTTGAAAATGATAAGGGTGAAGGTATCCCCACTCGCAGAACTAGCGGGTGCCTAGTGTGCATTGACTACTGGAAACTTAATAACCTCACCTGAAAAGACAACTTCCCATTCCCAAAAGGGGGTGAATTGGGTATTTAAAAAATTTATGCCTAGGTCAAATTAGCGAGCGGCAATAATATGCAACCTAGGGTCTATCTAAGTATTTTCCAATCATTCACAATATTTAAATAATGCACACATTCATAATTAATTAAATCTAAGCATACATGTGCAGGAAATAAATTGCGGAATTATAAAGTGCACACATGATATGTTATTGGGTTTGGCCAATACTGCTTACGTCCTCGCCTTAGGCTCACAAGCAAGAGGATTCCACTATGGCTCGCTTAGTGGGTGGATTGACACCTAGTACAACACCTTACAGGATGGTGCACCTAGTTCTCTTAACTGGGTCTGAACTAGTCTGGGACTATTCATAGGGCTAGTCTTCCTCTTTCAACAACCCATAAAAAATGCAACAGATAATCAATAACTTTTGTACAAACAAATGCTTCTAATACAAGTTGATGTGTACAATATGAAATTCAAATACACTCACACATGATATGAAATATGAGGTCGAGTGTGTATGTGATTTTCTCAAAATACCTTATGCAATCTTTGAGTTAGATGTATATAATAGAACACTTCAAAGATTCAAACACTAATAAAAATGATTTTATCCCAAAAATATTTTTAAAAAATAAAGTACAGGAGAACCTAGGGTTTTAACTCAAAAATATTTTTGCAAGCACAAGCACGTGAGCCTTTGAATCTTGCAATGGATGTGCAAGATTCACAAGCAATAAAAATATTTCTCCACCAAAAATATTTATCAAAGAAAAATGGGGAGAAACTTGAAGAACATTCTCAAAATATGATACGAAAAATAAATAAGATATGAGAGTTAAAAATATATTTGATTTGTAAAACAAATGGCCAAAGGAATGCTTAAAATAAATCCCTCTTGAAAGATTCTCAATGTAATAAGTATAGGAGAGTATAAAGGAATGAAAAAATCAAAAATATTTTTAGAGGATTTTCAATTAATCAAAATGTTAATCACCTTTTAATCTGAGCAAATGAGCACATATAAATAGACATGGCCCAAATTATGACCGTTGGGGACACTAGGGGAATTATCGAAAAAGTTTAAGTGAGGTTAATAAAAATTAACCCTGTTTTACCTCGGTAAAAATTAAGCAACCCAAGAGTTTCGATCAACCATATTTGAGGTTCAGTCGAGCAAATCACTAAGTTTGGTCGACCAGGGAATTTTTTAATTGAGGTTTTGGTTGACCATATTTGTCGCGATTTTGAACCCTCTAAGGTTTAGTCGACTAGGATATGTTCGGTTGACCAAATTTAGAGGTTCAGTCGACCAGGTCATTTTTCAATTAGAAGTTTGGTCAACCAGAGCATTGGGAATCAGCCACATGCCAATTTGATCGACCGAGCAGTGCAAGTTCAGTTTAAAAGTGGTCGACCAAATGGTCAATAGTTAACCGTGGGAGGTTTGGTCGACTGAATAGTCTATGTAGGTTTGGGTTCGGTCGACCGAACACACTTAAAGTATGCATTTAGGTCCTGATTTTTATCAGAAGTCACCCTTGTTCATATGGGTATAACTTTTAAGTTATGGGGGGCTTTTCATATGATGTTTAGGGATGTAAAGTCAATCTATGGTCATTGAGCTAATATTCCTGCCTTGCATTAATTATTACAGACCAATATAAATTATTATAGACCCAAATATAATAAATGCATTTACAAATGAAGCATAAACAAGTCTTCTCCTTTTGCTCTTCATTTTCACATTGAATATGCCATGAGTATGATCCTTATGTTTGTCATGCTTCCATAAATCCATTCTTATGTGTGTGTTGTATTGTAAACCTGCTCACAAACTAGATACACATATAAGATCCTTCTGTTTCGTCAGCATCAAAAGTAGAGATCGAACTCAAAAAGTCAACATGCTTCTTGGATGGGTATTCTAGGTATATTCAGGTTGCAGACCACCCATATGATAAGGAAAAGACTACCTTCACCTACCCTTTCGGGACCTTTGCCTATAGGAGGATGCCTTTTGGGCTATGCAATGCGCCAGGGACTTTTCAAAGGTGCATGCTAGCCATTTTTTCCAACATGGTTGAGAAATTTCTTTAGGTATTTATCAATGATTTTTTTTTTTTTTCATGTTTGGATCCTCCTTTGATGCATGTTTGGAAACCAATCCAAATTCATTGAAAGATGTGTGGATACGAATTTGGTGCTGAGATGGGAAAATACCCATTTTATGGTTCAAGAGGGCACAGTGTTAATCCACATTGTCTCCGCTAAGGGGATTGAAATATGTTGACTCTATGAGTCCAATCCTGTTTTGATAATGACAAATCATTTGGTATTTTACCTGGACATTGAGATTTTGAACAGGATCATAACTTAGCATGCGCGGATTGTAAGCACACTATGAAAGCCACAAGGAAGACGAAGTACATACTACATGTCTCAATCCATGGAAGCCAAAGAGTAGAAGGATAAAGGCAATCCAGATTTTCAGTTGTAATTTGCATTAGGTTTGATTAATAAGATGAGAAGCTCAAAATTATATATAGATTGACCTTAGGATGCATATTTTTCTTAACATATTCATATGCACTTGACCAAGGTTAGATCGGACTGAATAATAGGCAGCTTGTCGACAATTCCCCTGGTCTCGTTGATGAATGACTGAAAGCCACTCGTTGCCAAATGCTCCGCACTCATCGAAAAGAAAATACTAAGACAATGTTTTTCTCAGACAACCCAGTCATTGATGAATCCCTTAGCCCAGTCGACAAACTCATAAATGACACTCAGCGATGAATGTATCCACTCGTTGACGAGTTCGTGGCGCAGAACGGTGCTTCAGTGTAGAAATGGACATAAATTTTTTAATTAAAGGGCGAGAATATGTATTTAGACCAATGTTAAACCCTACGGAAACACAAAGAAGCAAGAAGAAATACGCTAGAGAGACTTTTACATATCTTTTGCTAACTTTGCATGCATTCCAAAGCATTCACATTAAGTTTGGGCAATTCGTTAACATCTTCTTCAAGATCCAAGTGCTTACACTCATACCATCTTATGAAGAACTGGCTTGATCTTGAGATTTGGTAAAGTCTTTTATTGAGCATTCGATCTTATTGTTAAACAGTTATCTACTCCCTTATTTGTCTTATCTAAAATTCTTTTTGGGAGAAAGAAACCTATATATGTATATATATATATATATATATATATATATATATATATATATTTGCTTGAAAAATCTTCTGGGAAAATTATTATAGAACTTAAATCTTTGTGATATTCAAGTATATATTTTTATACAAAGATTTTGTAGTTTATTATTCTTGCATAAAATATTTGAAAGCGAAAACTTAAAATCTATGTGATATTCAAGGATATTATTGAAGGGATCTCATATTTTATTCTTGCAAAAGGTTATTCAAAATCAAACTCTTAAATCTCCAAAAGCATATATTTTAAAGAAATTATTTTTGGGAGATATTGAATAAAGTGTAGATCTTTGAAGCATGTCATATACATATATTTTTCATATGAAGATCATATCTTTACATACATCATTGAGAAAAAATATATTCTCTTTTGAGCTTCATATTATATCTTGTGAGAGTGCTTAGTGCTGATTGTACTCATTAGCTTATTGAGAAGCACTTGAGTGTTCAAGAATGTTTATTTTTTACTTGTATTAATAGCTTGGTTTATAAATTGTGAGGAAGAAGTTATGCCTCTTGTAAGCAATAGATTAGGAGATAGCTACGATTAGGAGATAGCTACGTCTCTTGTACGCAGCAAATTGTAACGGGAAGCTTCGTCCCAATTCACATTTTGTATCAGAGTGAGATTGCACTAGACTTAACATATATATATATATATATATATATATATATATATATATATATATATTTTTGTAAAAGATCACAATGGTACACTAAAAGTCAAGGTGTAGTCCCAAGAGGGGGCTGAATTGGGTTTATAAAATTCTTTTAAGTGTTTTTTCAAATTTACTACCTTTTGTATACTTAAGCAAACACACAAGAATGTTTTCATTTTATATACTCAATTTAAACTGTTGATTTAGGTGTAATCCCAGGAGGGGGGTGAATTGGGTATTTTAAAAAAATCTTTGAAACTTATTTACCAATTAATCCTTATTTCTATATTTAACTAATTAATGACTGGAATTTGATGTTGATTTGAATTACTAAATCAATGAATTCCTTTTTACCCAATTAAGTGCATGTAAAGTTATTCAACAAACACAAGCAAGTTGGAAATTGAAATATGATGGGGAAAATAAAAAGGATAAGGAAAGAGAGAATGCAACCACGATTTTACGATGTTCAGCCAACCCGGCCTACGTCCTCGCCTTGAGCAATCCACTCAAGGATTCTACTATAATCCTTGCTTCTTAAATTGGGACGGAACTTCCCTTAAAATTTGCTGCTTACAAGAGGTACAACTCCCTCCTAACCCGCTGCTTACAAGAGGCACAACTTCCTCCCAATCTGCTGCTTACAAGAGGTACAACTTCCTTCTCATACCTGGTTCATAACCCGAACCGTGTTTACAATTTAGGCTCAAATCTAAAAACACTCAATGTTGCTTCTAACGAAAGTTGGTGAGTACAATTCAAAATCCTAGTACATTGACATATGATGTAACTTGAAGCTCAGAATGTATGGAAACGATACAATCGTTTATGTATGATATGCTTCAACACACAAATACTCTTTTTATGAAATCTCCCAAATAAAGATATATTTAGGCACTTTGGAGAATTTTAGGGTTCTAGTTCACTTGGTAAAAATGCACAAATATATCTTTTGTGAACTTATCAAGAGGCTTTGAAGATTATATCAATTACAATCAAAGAGGTTCCTTTCAAATATTCAATCTAAACACAATCTTTGTTATATATAAGCATGTATATATATAGATAATGATGTTCAACACTCACAAACTAAATATATTGTTGTTCAGAAAAATATCCCTAAAAAAATGTATATTTATAAAAACCAAGGATATTTAATCAAGTGTTAATATATCTAAAATATAGATCCTTTAACAACCATACACTAGAATCAATTCTTTTTAACTAATAAAAAAAAAACTTAATCAAGTAGTGAGATTATCCAAATAATCTATGTGAAAATATACTCACTATCAATTCACCCGGCTTATTTCAACAATAGATTTGGAATGAGAAGTTCTTTGAAAAATAGATTTACTCTTGAATCAAACACTATTCAACCAACAGCTAAAACCTTTCTCAAGTAATGATCCTGTAAAAAAAAATATTTATATGTATATCCACATTAAAGATCAATTTCTCTAATGATATTCAATAACAAGTAATGAGATGAGAAGTTCTTGAAAATAATAACTTGAATGATCAAACCCCAATACTAGAATGAAAAACTAAATGAGTAAACAAGCTCCCTTCGAGATTCTGAGTTGATTTGCTCAAGCTCGATGATTAGAAGTTGAAGTATAGGTAATCGTATAGTAATGAGAGCAAGTTTCTCAATATTCTTTCAATAATATGTATTCTTCTCTTCTTGTGTGTCTTAGCTTGGTTCTAGGGTTTAGATATTTAGTATTTATAGTGTCTTACCCTTAGGATTGATCTCAACCATTGGATCAAAGAAAAAGCTTGCGAGTTCTATTAATAAAAATCTGATTTTTAAACTTTCCCACGACTTCAGGCTACTAGTGTTGAAGTTTAGGCTCCTAAAGTGACTTCAGGCGACTGAAGTTCCACTTCAGGCAACCGAAGTACCTCGGCCTTCTTGCTGTGTTTTCCCATTAATTCTTCAGGCTACCGAACTTAATCTTCAGGCTCCTGAAGAAATTCTTCAGACTACTGAGGGTGAGTTCGAGCTACTGAAGTCCCATTTTTCTCAATTTTTCTTTCTTTTTAAATTTTAAAATCTATTTTACTTTCTTTCTTAGCTCTTTTATAAAGGTACTTTCCAAGGTTTTAAGAATATTTCTAAGTCCATGAAAGGCCCCTAATGATATACATGAAATGCATGAATCCTAAAATCATTTTAAGTTATGTTGAGCCTCAAATTAAATCATATGAAAATGTAAATACATAAGACCTAAATACTCATTCTCAAGATGTTTTTGAACTTTTCTGCTTGCATCTTGATTCTTGTACTCTTTGAGTTCCATTGATCTTTCCAGAATATGTATGCTTTACTTTAAGGCTTCCATGACTTGTTATCTTTCCATGCATGTTTAATATAAGTCCTGTTCACAACTCAATGCACAGATTAAATACCAAGTGATTTGTCATTATCAAAACCGGATTGGACTC
This sequence comes from Malania oleifera, assembly GCF_029873635.1. Lineage (NCBI taxonomy): Eukaryota > Viridiplantae > Streptophyta > Magnoliopsida > Santalales > Ximeniaceae > Malania > Malania oleifera. Next base: position 69,746,178 of record NC_080427.1, read on the forward strand.
ATAGAGTCAACAATCTTCCCCTTTTTAATGATGACAAATGCATAAGCAAAAATATATAATAGGTTACGCCTAACAATGCTCCCCCTCAATTAATGCATCAAATATTCAATGAATGACAAAATGCTCATGTTCATACACAAAGTGTTTAGCCTGAATCCAAATGAAATATGAAATATGCTCATAATAAATTTGGTCATGATGTTTCAACCATGACATCAACAACAGTTTCTCCCCCTTTGTATATATCATCATTTGCATAACATCAATAACAATTTTTGCTCATTCTTCTTTGCTTCTAATTTGTTTTTATTATTTTTGCTCCCAACTTTTCTCCCCCTTTTGACATCAACAAAAAGGTGTATAATAATAAGACATGAATGGACATACCCTTATGTTCCCCCTTTGAAATTTTAAAGTTTTAATCTTGTTCAACCATCAGATTTGGGATACTTTTACTTCTCCCCTTTTTACATCAACCATCCCCCTTGCATAAGTTTTAGTGATTATGTGAGGATACCAATTATTGATTGATGGGATATCAAATGTGAACTAATGTTATATCAAATGTGAACAAAATGTTGATACCAAATGTTGATTAATGCGATACCAAAAGTTGATTGATTTGATACCAAGTGATTACATCTTAAGTGACGTTGCTCCCCCTGAATTATGTCATCTAATATAATTCAAGGCAACCACACTTATTTTACCTCAGAAAAGTTCTCCCATGTTTTACTTCCTTAAGCTCAAACACATTATGGATTATGCAATAAAATATCTCTCCCACTTTAGTTCTCATCAAAGATTTACTCTAGTATATATCTCTCTCACCTTTTTGATCTTCAAACTAAATTGTGCTATAGATATTTGCTTTAAGTACATTCCGAAAAGAATTATAACTAGAAGGAGCCATACAGATTCTAATTATATCAATGCATTTAAAAAAAAAGGTCATATGGTTGACTCAAGGAATTTTCGGAAAAGTAATATATTTTTCATTTAGAATATTCAATAGAGTCATCATAATTGAATGCATGCCAAAGAAAGTTCACTGCACATCTAAGCACAAGACATATTGGTAAGCATAATAAGATAGGAAATCATTTCAAGATGCTCGCCCTATGAATTTTAATATTTGCATAGATGAGATGAAATTCTTATACTTATCGAAGATTAATGTCACTATTAGTTCAAAACCATATAGGCAATCATTGTAAAAACATTTTGACCAACTATAGTGATGCTATGATGCACATGCGTTCTTTATGCTCTTTCTCTAGGAATGGAGCTTAGCTCCCCTAAATATTTTCAAGCATGCAACCAATTTAGTTCAATAAAAAAAAATCATTTTGTTAACATGTTGTATCAAATATGCACACAAGAATTTACACATACCATTCATGATGTAGACTCAAAATATGATACTAAATGTGATTTTGCTTATGTTTCAGGGCTATAGTATTTCAAGCTAATTTGCTCCCCTTCACTTATACCCTTATCATATTCTTATGTCTTTTCCTTGTAATCATTCTTCACCAATTTAGCCAAGTGTTCTAATATTTTCAATGATTTATACTTAACTTTATCTGCTTTAACTTAGAGAACCAAAAAGTCATACACCATTTCACTTCAGAGTCATAAGCCTATACTGCTTCTTTTCTTATGAATCTTAATGCATAGGTTTTCTAGTCATTTGCATTATCATATAGATTGAAACCTATAGCATATAGCTTAGCCATTTGACACATTCAAACTCTTCTAATAGATTTGACTTGAAGTTTGAGAGCTTGTGAAGTGAGATTTTGCAAGTACTCTTAACAGTTCAATTATCATTAAGTTTGGAAGAATATTCATTGTGTGTGGACAATATTCAAAATATTTTTGTGGAAGTGAATATATCCAACTACAAAGACCAAAGAGCAATTTTGAATAATATTAATTTTGGAATACTACTCTTTAGGTATTTCTGATTATCCAATTATTGGACGGTACCTTATAAGTATGTCTTCATGGTATGGTAAATATTTCTTGTGGAGGATGTTTCTTAATCACATATCAAACTTTTTACGTTTTAAGAACAGTGGGAATATTTATTAAAAATTTCTTAGTAAACGATTTGATTCCCTTAGAGAATGCCTCAAATTTGATTACAACAGGATGTCTTTTAATAAGCACTTGATAGATATGGAATTTATGATTATTAATGCTTGTGGCTAGAATGATAACTGATTTAACCCTTTAAAGCTCCAAGAGTGAGTTTAGGATTAGATGATTTTCAATATATGATTTATTCCTAAAGGCTCAGTTAGGCTCAGTCTTATGCATTGGACATGATCTACTTAACTTAGGATTTTAATATTTAAGCATGGGTTGAGCACTAAGAGTTATTCGTTGAACAACAATGCTTTAATCCATTTGGAAGTGGATTTATTCTTCAATATTATGATTTTTGTTACTCATTGCAAGGATATTAGGTTCCTGATATTTTAACAGTTCGTCTGTCAACCTTCACTTTGAATACATCAAAATTTGCATGCTATTCAATATTTCAACATTTTACCCAATCATTACGATATAGAAGCATTAGGTAATTAGATTGGATATATTGCTTAAAGAATCATATTGGATTAACCTTCTCATAGGATTCTTAGTATAATAAGATAACATACTAAGATTTTCATTCTAAGCATAAATGATTCCCCAAGCCTATTAGTCATCACGACCCTCTTTTTGTTTATGTCTCTGATTTCACTAGATTCTCAATCCTAAAATCTAAAAGGGGAGTGTTTGGGGTTTGTTCAGTACTCATTTTTATTTGACTTGCCAAACCTGTTTGAGCTTCACACCTTTCCTTTTAAATGGACAATCAAATTTAATGTGTTCTTTATTTTTACATAATACACAGGTGGTGTGAGCATACAGACCGTAGGAGGTACTAGCATAGAATTTTGACGCTTTAACAAAATACCCCATGTATAGGTTCTTTCTTCTCCTATTTTCAATTCCATTGTAGCCTATACCTTCTTTGTCGAAGGTCATCTTTTGAGAACCTAAGAGCTTGTCAAAATTTTCTTTTCCCTTAGTAAATGTGTGGATGATCTTAGCTTGATCGTCAATCTTTCTTTCTAGGTCTTGAATTTTTGAAATCTTTAAACCTCTGCAAACAGTTTGTAACTTTACCTATTCGTCGGTCATTTTGTTTGCTTTACATTCGAGTTTATAAATTTTAAGTTCTTTTACATTATCCTTTGAAATCTTAGATCTTGACTCTTTCTGCTCGTTTGCCATCATATTATTCTTGTTGTCTAATTTCAAGATTTTCAAATCCTTTTCTTTTTCAACACTAATTTTTATTCTAAATCTTTCAGTTTTGCCTCATTCTCGGTTACTAATCTCTTAATTTCTAAATCTTTTTCAGTCTTTTCTTTTTCCCAAGAAAGACTCTCGAAAATCTTCTAACTGTTTTGCTAAGTCTTTATTTTCACTTTCCAACATAATTTTCTTTTTGGACATCTTTGTTAACATTTTAAGAGCCTTAGCAAATCCCTTTTGTAATTCCTCATAAGATGGCATGTTATCATTATCAGATGCATCATAATATTCACTACCAGAACTATCACAAGATGTATCACAGTCATTGCTTGAATCATTTTGAGAATTTAAATAAAAAGTAGAATGAGTAGAGTGTACCTCTTCATCAACTAAGGCAACTAGGCCACAATTTTATACTACCTTATCACTTGAGTATGGATCTTCCCAAGTAGAGGACTTCTTTCCTTTGGTCTCTCCAAATCTCCTATCAAGTTCTTCCCAAATCTCCTTAACACTATGACATGACTTGATTTCATGAAAAGTATTAGTACCTAAATCAAGGAATAGAATATTCATAGCACCAAAATTTTGCATTAATTTCATGTCATTCTCATTTAGCTCACATTCAGATTTAGGAATTTCAACATTATCAACAATTTTCATAGGAACTAGGTTTCCTTGATCAATTACTCTCCAAGTTCTCCAATTCATGGATTTGATAAAAATAGTCATTCTCATTTTCCACTCGGTGAAATTTTCACCATAAAACATTAGAGGTCTTGCAGAGATTTGTTCCACACCAATTGGGGATACACCAAAATTATACATCGTGATTTTTTTACAAATAAACAATTACGTCTATGTACACCCTCTCTGATACCAATTGTTGATTTAGGTGTAATCCCAAGAGGGGGGGGGGGTGAATTGGGTATTTTAAAAAAATATTTGAAACTTATTTACCACTCAATCCTTATTTCTATGTTTAACTAATTAATGACTGGAATTTGATGTTGATTTGAATTACTAAATCAATGAATTCCTTTTTACCCAATTAAGTGCATGTAAAGTTATTCAACAAACACAAGCAAGCTGAAAATTGAAATACGATGTGGAAAATAAAAAGGATAAGGGAAGAGAGAATGCAACCACAATTTTACGAGATTTAGCCAACCCGGCCTACGTCCTTGCCTTGAGCAACCCACTTAAGGATTCCACTATAATCCCTACTCCTTAAATTGGGACGGAGCTTCCCTTAAAATTCGCTACTTACAAGAGATAGAGATCCCTCCTAATCCGCTGCTTACAAGAGGTACAACTTCCTCCTAATTCACTGCTTACAAGAGGTACAACTTCCTCCTCACACCCGGTTCACAACCCGAACTGTGTTTACAATTTAGGCTCAAATCTGCAAACACTAAATGTTGCTTCTAACAAAAGCTGGTGAGTACAATTCAAAATCCTTCTACATTGACATATGATGTAACTTGAAGCTCAGAATGTATGGAAACGATACAATCGTTTATGTATGATATGCTTCAACACACAAATACTCTTTTTATGAAATCTCCCAAATAAAGATATATTTAAGCACTTTGGAGAATTTTAGGGATCTAGTTCACTTGGTAAAAATGCACAAATATATCTTTTGTGAACTTATCAAAAAGCTTTGAAGATTATATCAATTACAATAAAAAAGGTTCCTTTCAAATATTCAATCTCAACACAATCTTTGTTATATGCAAGCACATATATAGATAATGACGTTCAACACTCACAAACTAAATATTGTTGTTCAGAAAAATATCCCTAAAAAAATGTATATTTATAAAACCACACACTAGAATCAATTCTTTTTAACTAATAAAAAAAAAAAACTTAATCAAGTAGTGAGATTATCCAAATAATCTATGTGAAAATATACTCACTATCAATCACCTGGCTTATTTCAACAATAGATTTGGAATGAGAAGTTCTTTGAAAAATAGATTTACTCTTAAATCAAACACTATTCAACCAATAGCTAAAACCTTTCTCAAGTAATGATCTTGTAAAAAAAATATTTATATGTATATGTACATTCAAGATCAATTTCTCTAATGATATTCAATAACAAGTAATGAGATGAGAAGTTCTTGAAAATAATAACTTGAGTGATCAAACCTCAATACTAGAATCAAAAACTAGATGAGTAAACAAGTTCCCTTCGAGATTCTGAGTTGATTTGCCCAAGCTCAATGATTAAAAGTTGAAATATAGGCAATCGTATAGCAATGAGAGCAAGTTTCTCAATATTCTTTCAATAATATGTATTCTTCTCTTCTTGTGTGTCTTAACTTGCTTCTAGGGTTTAGATATTTATTATTTATAGTGTCTTACCCTTAGGATTGATCTCAACCATTGGATCAAAGAAAAACCTTGCGAGTTCTATTAATAAAAATATGATTTTTAAATTGTCTTGCGACTTCAGGCTACTAGTGTTGAAATTTAGGCTTCTAAAGTGACTTCAGGCGACTGAAGTTCCACTTGAAGAAACAGAAGTACCTCGGCCTTCTTGTTGTATTTTCCCATTAATTCTTTAGGCTATGGAATTTAGTCTTCAGACCCTTGAAGAAATTCTTCAAGCTACTGAGGGTGAGTTCAGGCTACTAAAGTCCCCTTTTTCTCAATTTTTTTTTTTAAATTTAAAAATCTATTTTACTTTCTTTCTTGGCTCTTTTATAAAAGTACTTTCCAAGGTTTTAAGAATATTTCTAAGTCCATGAAAGTCCCCTAATGATATACGTGAAATGCATGAATTCTAAAATCATTCTAAGTTAAATCATATGAAAATGTAAATACATAAGATCTAAATACCCATTCTCAAGATATTCTTGAACATTACCGCTTGCATCTTGATTCTCATACTCTTTGAGTTCCATGGATCTTACCAGGATATGTATGCTTTACTTTAAGGCTTCCATGACTCGTTATCTTTCCATGCATGTTTAATATAAGTCTTGTTCACAACTCAATGCACAGATTAAATACCAAGTGATTTGTCATTATCAAAACCGGATTGGACGCATAGAGTTAGCATAAACAAACCACAACCAATCTCTTCAATATCAATCACAAACCAAGCAACAATCAATCAACCAACCACACAATACTTAAACAAACCACAACCAATCACTTCAATATCAATCACAAACCAAGCAACAATAAATCAACCAACCACACAATACTTAACCAATTTGTGAGAGCTGCTGCACTTTCTTATTTCAGCATTTGCAAAATTTCAATTTATACTCCTATATGAATGAATATTTTTGCTCATCTTTTAATCAAGATTTTCACAAGAGATTAATCAACGTACTCCCTTTAAGGTTTCCACAAAAGATTAACCAATGTACTTTCTTAAATTAAAAGGTCTTTTTAATCTCAATTTCAGCTACCTGCACTCAAACACAATTTATAGTTGCTGAAAATTTAAATAGAAAAGGGTAGAGAGTGAGACCAAGATTTTTTACAAGGTTTGGCTTATCCTCAGCCTACGTCCTCACATTTGGCAAGACCACCTAAGAATTCCACTAACACGTTCCTTTGCGAGCGGAAAAAACCATTTACAAACCCTCCTTTCGGATGGAGCCCCCTCTCCAAGCAATACCCCACGCTTGGTTACAACGATCCAATGACCTAAATTGTCAAAGAAACTAGAAACAAGAAAAGACTTCTTTTATACAAAGAGATACTCTCTTATAGAGTTGGTTAGTACGATTGAAAGCACTAATATACTTCAAAACAAATCTCAAAAGAAATTGAATTGAAGCTCAAGAATTAATTCACCAGAATACTTCTCTAAGAATCAGCAATTCAGAGGTTTCAACTCAGATAAGATTGATCAGAGACTTAAAAAAACTCAGCAATTCTAGTTTGAAAGAGTGAGCAATAGAGCTTCGAGAGAGCGAAAGCAATTTTAGCTTGAGAGCATATTTTCAATGCTTGGTGGTAATTTGATTAAAGAAATCATGTATTTATAGGCTCAAAAAGGTTTAATTCGTGTTTCCCAAGTTACTTGGAGTGTTTCCCAAGTTTATACAAAATTTGGAGCACAATAAACATGAATTTAAATTTTAAAACTTTTTTAAAAATATAATCGTTAAAAGTGTTCAAACGCCTGGGGTCTCGGGGTCAGTCACCTGAGGTTCCTTAAAACTGTGCTTTTTTTTTTTTTTTTTTTATTTATAAAACAGGGTCGGGCGCCTGAGGTTATCGGGATCAGTTGTCTGAGCCTATGCTGCCTCTTCAGAATTACTTCAAGAAAATCTTTAGGCACCTAAGGTTTAATCTTTAGTCACCTAAACAGTCATTTTTTGGGGTTTTAAGATAAGGTCTCTAAGTCCACGACAACCCCTAATGAGCTTCAAAACATTTCAACATGATATTTAGTATGAAGTATTTACATAATTCATCCTAAAGCCTTAAATACTCTAAGCTTGAAGTCTTTATATGTGTCTTGTCTTTGAATCCACTTTGACTTGAGCTTCAGTCATCTTAGGCTTCCATATGCTTTGATCATTTTGGTCCATTTGAGCAGTATTTGGATCACTTTGAAGATGAGTGTACTTGATAATACTTAGTGATCATGAACTTGCATTTCTTTTCATCTTTTGAACTTTGGCATTCAAGTTTTCCTGAAATATCATCACTTAAACACAACATGTTAAATCAACCTTTATTTGTTATTGTAACGACCTGCTTATTTTACCATATATAAATTTTCTTTTATAATAAATACTCATAATAGCTTTAATACCTACTAAATTGATGTAATCATGATCAACCTGGACCTGTGGGTACCAAGGATAAACCTGTCACATAACTTTGATACCTAAGCAACAGGAAATGTAATTTACTAACATGTCATCCAATCAACTACAATACCAGAGTCCTACAAAATCTGTTATATATATACAATCATCCACAAAAAGACCAAAAGTAACATAGGGTCGCTTCCCAAAAATAAGTCCAACCTTGGCTCTACAACTCACCCTCCTGACAAGGTAGCTCGGTCAGATTCTACTGTCGCGGAGCTCTATCTGTTTCTCTATGTGGATTTCCTGAAATGTTTGAAATGCTGGGGTGAGATGCCTCTTAGTAAGGGAAATAAACTAATATTAGTGTGTGGCGTTATAAGCATTTTCGTGTTATACATATAAACAGTATAATAAGGATATTTGGTAAAATCTGTCTATAGCAAAACTGAGTAAAACATAATTTGTCATATCATCATAAAGCATACTAGATTTATATACATGAAAATCATCTTATATAACTATACAATACTCAAATAACACCCAGGACAGATAGCTAGCTAATGTCATGTCTTACCCCCACATGACTAGGTTGTGCAGCCCGAAGGCGGGACCTAGCAATGGCTGGTTGACTATGCTAGATCAATCATAAGTTTGTAAGTACGAGGGGCCTGCCCCTCTTGGTCCCAAACTACCAGGGGGACAACTCCCCTATACACTGAAGCCACATCGACTGCCATCTCCCACAGTACTGATCGCATGGTAACACTATCATAATTCTGAACATATAGTTATGGTACCGTGCTCCTAAAACTGAACTAAACCATACCATCCCAGTTCTGATAACATATAATATGTTTCATATACTGAACAAAATGTTCCATATTTCATAATAATATCTGACATGTTAGTATTTCATGAATTCTGTGTTATCATACATGTATATGGCATCTGCGCCAACATGAATCATGACATCTGCGCCAGCATAACATAATATATTGAACATGATTTCTCTGTACTATTTAGCATTATATTCATAAAATCATGGTTCTTGTATTGTTTTATAATTGCCCTGAAAACTATCATATCATGCTTGATATGAGGAAAACATATTATTTTGATATACATAATTATATGGAAATTTAATACTCTTGCCACACAGAAATGGGTAACATCCTGAATGTAAAATCTATTCCAAAATCATAATTTCTGATAAAACACGTTTAAATCTTATCCTTGTTCATAACAGTATTTCCCAAACATAATTGTAATATATATATATATATATATTCCTGAAATTTAATGTTGTAGAATAATAAATAATTTCATAAAAAATTCTGACTTAGTCTATCCCCGTACTTGACTTATTGAAAAACCCACAAATTAACCTATTCTGCACCCGTGGTGTTCCCAGCTCAACACCCTGAAATTTACATTTTCCCCTAAAAAACATCAGTATAAACTCATCTAATACCTTTCCTCAACCCAAAAATACCAAATACCTTAATAAATATTAACATAATCAACTTACCCAAATTTTGGGATGGTTCCCAAGTTAGCCTAACCAACAAATCACTCTAGCAGATTTGTAGAGAATCTTCTTAAGAGTAATGTGGTGGCTTCGGATCTTCGATTCAGTGAAGAACCGAGCCAAAAAGCTAGAGAGAAGGTGAGGAGGCCGAAGTTAGAGAGAGAGAGAGACAGAATTGCATGCCATTTTTCGCTTCAAATCCAGGTTTAGCATATTTATAAAGTCCAGACTCGTTGGCGAGCCACGTCATCTCGTCAATGAGCACAAAAGTTTGTCGATGAGCACTTACTCCTCGTTGATGAATTTTAGGCCCGGAAACACCTCTCTCTCGGTAATCCCTTGTCGACGAGACATATGTCCCCGTCGACAATCCTAAGAAGCCGTTTCGTCAATGAACGCACCTCCCTTTAAAATTTTCTTTTTTTCTCCTTTATTTTATTATTTAATTGCTATAATTCAATAGGTCTCTACATTCTCCCCTCCTTATAAAAATTCAATCCTCAAAATTTACTATCTGTATTGAACACCATCCTTTGAGGAAAATGGGCTACTTATTTTATTACTTACCCTCACTTATGGTGGAGGAATACTGTGGTTACATTCAGGGTTCTGGGAGATTAAAAATATACATAAAATAAAATTCTCCCACAACCAAAATACTATCTAATACCAAGAAGACTATTACATGCATTGACTAACCTGCAAAAGAAATATCACATACCTACTTGTATCTCTTCCTGATTACTGATATTCCCCGCTGAACAAATGCGGGTATTTCTGTTGTATCTCTTCCTCGATCTTCCAAGAAGCTTCTTCCACCGCATGATTTCTCCACATGACTTTTACTAATGGTATTTTCTACTGCACAATTCCTGTTCTTTTCTGTCTGGGATCTGTACCGGAGTTCCCTCATAAGCTAGTGAATCTCTGGGCTCTAACTCTGCATAACTAACCATGTGGGAGGGATTTGTGATGTATTTCCTCAGCATGGAAACATGAAATACGTCATACATTCTGAAGAAAGCTGGTGGTAAAGTTAGCCGATAGGCAACTGACCCCACTCTTTCAAGTATCTTGAAAGAGCGAATAAACGTAGGGCTCAACTTACCCTTCCTTCCAAACTTCGTAACTCCCTTCTGTGGTGCTATTTTCATAAGCAAGTGATCCCCGACTTCAAATTCCAACTTTCAGCGGCAAGTATCGGCGTAGCTCTTCTGTCGTCTCTAAGCTGCACAAATTCTTTCTTTAATGAACCAAACTTTGTTGTAGGCTTGTTGCACTATTTCTGGTCCCAACACTTGCCTCTCACCTATCTCATCCCAGTATAGAGGAGAACGACATCTCCTACCATAGAGCGCTTCATAAGGTGTCATGCCGATACTAGTCTAATAGCTGTTATTGTATACAAACTCTACCAACTGCATATACTGGGTCCAACTACCCCCAAACTCTAGCACGCACGCTCGTAGCATATCTTCTAATATCTAAATCACCCTCTCATTCTGACCATCTATTTGAGGATGAAATGCCATGCTGAAAGATAACTGAGACCCCAATGCCTCTTGAAAGCTCCTTCAAAATCGTGATGTGAAACGTGGGTCTTGGTCTGATACTATAGATACTGGCACACCATGTGATCATACTACCTCCTGAATATATAATTCCACCAGTCTGTCCATGGAGTAGTTGACTTTAATAGGAATGAAGTGAGCGGTTTTCATCAATCTATCAACGACCACGAAAATAGCATTTTGACCATGCGGTGCTGGTGGTAAACTCATCATGAAGTCCATAGATATATGATCTCATTTCCACTCTGTAATGTAAAGCGGCTGCAACTGGCCCATCGGCCTCTGGTGCTCAGCCTTTACTTGCTGGCACGTCAGACACTGTTGCACAAACTTGACAATTTCCCTCTTCATGCCGCTCCACCAATAAGACTCTTCTAAATCCTTATACATTTTAGTACTACCTGTATAAACTGTGTACAAGGACCTCTGAGCCTCCTCTAAGATCGTCCTCCTGATGTCTATATCTGCAGGCACACACAACCTGGAATGGAACCTCAAGGCCCTGTCATCAGAAATACTGAATTCCTCTCTTTGTCCGTTTTGCACCTTAGTTATCAGCTCTGCTAATTCTGCATCATCCCTCTGAGCGGTCTTAATCCTTTCCCTATAGAGTAGGTTGCAATACCAGATTGGCAATAAATTCCTAAGAACCACTCTCTACCAACTCTACATCGAGTCTCACCAGATCCATTTGGATCGGATGCTGAACCTCCATAGCTGCCAGTGCTGGTCCCACTGATTTGCTGCTCAGAGCATTAGCTATCACGTTTGCTTTCCTTGGGTGATAATCGATAGTGCATTCATAATCTTTAATAAGTTCCAACCACCTTCTCTGTCTCATGTTCAGCTCCTTTTGAATGAAAAAGTACTTCAAACTTTTGTGATCGGAGAATATTTCGCATCTCTCACCATACAAGTAATGCCTCCAAATCTTTAACGCGTGTACCACTTCAGCCAAATCTAGATCGTGGGTAGGGTAGTTCTTTCCATACTCTTTCAACTATCAAGATGCATAAGCTACAACCCTACCATGCTGCATCAAAACACAACCGAGCCCTTTCAAAGTCACGTCACTGTAAATTACATAACCATCACCCCCTGACGCAATGATCAACACTGGTGCAGTGACAAGCCTCTGTTTCAATTCTTAAAAACTCTATTCATAACTGTCATCCCATTCAAACTTGACTTTATTCCTAGTTAAACGTGTTAGAGGCCCTGATAATGCTAAGAATCCCTCAACAAACTGACGTTAATAACCTACTTGCCCCAAGAAACTCCTGATTTCCTGAACATTCTTCGGCCTAGCCTAATTCATTATTGCTTCAATCTTGTTGGGATCCACTGAAATTCAATCCCCTCATATAACATAACCCATAAACGCCACTTTCTCCAACCAAAATTCACATTTACTAAACTTGGCATACAATCTCTTTTCCCTAAATGTCTGAAGTGCCAGTCCTAAGTGTGCCTTATGCTTCTCTAAACTACTTGAATAGACTAGTAAATCATCAATGAAAATCACAAAAAACCAATCTAAATACTGATGGAAGATTCTATTCATCAAATCCATGAATACAGCAGGAGCATTCGTTAAACCATAAGGCATAACGAGGAATTTATAATGCCCTTATGTAGTCCTGAAGGCTGTCTTCAAGACGTCTTCTACTTTTACTTTCACCTGGTGGTGGCCTAATTTGAGATCAAGACCCACGTACCCTGAAGCTGGCCAAATTGATCATCTATACGGGGTAAAGGATGCCTGTTCTTGATTGTCACCTTATTAATTTCCCTGTAATCTACACACATCCTCATAGACCCGTCTTTCTTCTTTACAAATAGCATTGGAGCTTCCCATGGTGATACACTGGGCTGGATAAATGCTTTATTCAATAGATCTTGCAGCTGGTCCTTTAATTTCCCTAGTTTTTCCGGAGCCAACCGGTAAAGAGTTTTAAAGATCGACGTCATCCTGGGAAATAAATCGATAGTGAAATCTACCTCACGGTCAGGAGGCAATCCTAGCAATTCTTCTGGGAAAATATCTGGAAACTCCTTAACCACTGGTGTATTTCCAAACTTCAATTCATTTCCTAAAACCTCCTTCACAAAAGCCATTAACCCTTGACAAACATTTAGGAGTATCCTTCTCACTTGCATAACTGACACTTACTTAGGTGGGGAACACACCTACGACCCCACAAACCTAAATTCTTGCTTGCCTGGTGGTTTGAAGATAACCTCTTTCAAATGGTAGTCAATATTAGTAGCATAGTTAGCTACTAGCCAATCCATACTCAGCATTACATCAAACCCATGCATGTCAAGTATAATTAGGTCAGCAAGTAGTACTCTCCCTTGAATTTCTACGAGATAACCTCTAAGCACCCTACGACACTTTACCACTGAACCAGCCGGTGAAGCTACTGACATTTCTACATCTAATAACTAGGTCTCTCCTCCAGAAAATTTAATTAAATTCGTAGACACAAAAGAATGAGTAGCACCTGAATCAAATAAAACAATAGCATGGCATGAAAAAATAGTGAGGGTACCTGTCACAACATCTGCGGCAGTATTAGCGTCTCCTGGAGTCAGAGCATAAACCCTCGCTGGGGCTGCATTCCTCTACTGACCTCCACGAGGTGCCTGGTAACCTCCCCTGAACTACTTGGGAGCAGGAGCACTACCAATACGTGTAGGACAATCTCGTGCCTGATGCCTCGATCCTCCACAATGATAATATACACCTCTCCCTGCTCGACACTCCCGCAAGTGCCTCTTTCCACATATTTTACATACAGGGTAGGTCTGAGCACCCCGTACCTCACGGCCCCTAGTCTCCTGCCTCTAACCTTTTCTGTAGTTTCCACTCCTCCACTGACTCCAACCAAAGCCCTACTGAAAGCCTGAAGGTGTGGACCTCTTCTTCTGTCCCTATCCTGTATTTTCAACACCATAAATTGCCTGTAGATCTCATGCCTTAAACCCCTTTCAAACTGTCTTGCTTTCTTTGCTTTGTTAGGTATGATAAACGGGGTGAAGCAGGACAACTCGATAAACCTCGCTGCGTACTGCTGGACCGGCTGCTGTCCCTACTTCAAATTCAGGAACTCTTCCACTTTAGCTTCCCTAACAGTGGCTGAGAAATATATGTCAAAGAATAATTCTTTAAATTGGTTCGATGTTATATCTATCGGCGTCGTCCTCTGCTGCTCCAGAAGTTTCACTGCAGCCCACCACCTCTGAGCCTCCCCTGTTAGTTTATAGGTAGCGAAGCGAACCCTCTGCTCCTCTATGCACTGCAATACTGCCAAAACTTTCGCGATCTCCTGTATCCAATTCTTGGTGGATGCAAGATAAACTCCACATGAAAATGCCGAAGGATTCATCTTGGTAAATTTCTCTATCGTGCACCCAGGGCCTGCAGGTGGGCCTCCCCTTTTTCTAAAGGTCCTAGTAATCTCAACCATAACCTGTTGAGCCACACTACGTAACACTGCATCCGAATTAGCCCCGTCTACACTCGTGGGCCCTACACCATCACTACTACTCGTATGGGCACTACCTCCTCTAAGGTCCATCTTGAAAAGACAATTGACATGGCTCAGGGACCCTATTCTTATAATTTACTCATCTAACCAAAATCTCCTATCTTGACATCTTTATCTTATTTCAAGATCCTATCCTACACTTTAGAAACACAACTCGACAATAGTATATTGTGGCTTTTCTGAAATCGTCACCACAGAAAAGACACAGAAACCACCACTGAAGTCCTACCTCTGAACCACAAAACAAAACTTCAAATCCTTTTCCTATACTCTGGTATTGTTTCCACTACACTCTAGAGTCTACAAAACCTAGCAACCTAAGCTCTGATACAAAACTGTAACGACCTCCCTATTTTGCCAAATGTAATTTTTTTTATAATAAATACTTATAATAGCTCTAATACCTACTAAATTGAAGTAATCTATCATATATATACAATCATCCATAAAAGGACCAAAAGAATCCTAGGGTCACTTCCCAAAAATAAATCCAACCTTGGCTCTACAACTCACCTTCTTAATAGGGTAGCTTTGTTGGACTATACTGTCGTGGAGCTCTATCCGCTCCTCTACCTGGATTTCCTGAAATGTTTGAAATGCTGGGGTGAGACACCTTTTAGTAAGGGTAATAAACTAACATATTGTGTGGCGTTTTGAGCATTTTCGTGTTATACATATAAACAGTATAATAAGGATATTTGGTAAAATCTATCGGTAGAAGAACTGAGTAAAACATGATTTTTCATATCATCATAAAGAATACTAAATTTATATACATGAAAATCATCTTATATAACTATACAATACTGAAATAACACCCAGAGTGGATAGTTAGCTGATGTCAAGTCTTACCCCCACATGACTAGGTTGTGCAGCCCGAAGGCGGGACCTAGCGATGACTTGCTGACCATGCTAGATCATTTAGTAGTCTGTAAGTATGATGGGCCTACCCCTCCTGCTCCCGAGCTGCTAGGGGAACAACTCCACTATACACTGAAGCCACATCGACTGCCATCTGCCACACTACTAATCGTGTGGTAGCACTATCATAATTCTAAACATATAGCTACAGTACTGTACTCCTAAAACTAAACTAAAACATACCATACGGGTTCTGATAACATATAATATGGTTCATATATTGAACAAATTGTTCCATATTTCATAATAATATTTGACATGTTAACATTTCATGAATTATGTCTTATCATACATGTTTATGGCATTTGCGCTGACATGAATCACGACATTTGCGCCGACATGAATCACGACATCTGTGTTGGCATAACATAATATACTGAACATGATTTCTCTGTACTGTTTAGCATTATATTCATAAAATCATGGTTCCTGTATTGTTTTATAATTTCCATGAAAACTATCATATCATGCTTAATCTGAGAAAAACATATTGTTCTGATATACATAATTATATGGAAATTTAATACTCATGCCACACAGAAATGGGTAACATCCTAAATGTAAAATCTATTCCAAAATTATAACTTCTGATTAAACACGTTTAAATCATATCCGTGTTCATAATAGTATTTCCCAAACATAATTATAATATATATATATATATATATATTCTTGAAATTTAATGTTGTTGAATAATAAATAATTTCATAAAAAATTTTGACTTAGTTTATCCCTTTACCTGGCTTATTGAAAAACCCACAAATTAACCTATCCTGCACCTATGGTATTCCTAGCCCAACACCCTGAAATTTACATTTCCCCTAAGAAAACTGCACTATAAACTCATCTAATACCTTTTCTCAACTCAAAAATACCAAATACCTTAATAAATATTAAAATAATCAACTTACCCAAATTTTGGGATGGTTCCCAAGTTAGCCTAACCAACAAATCACTCCACCATATTTGTAGAGAATCTTCCCAGGAGTAACGTGGCAGCTTCGGATCGTCAATTCGGTGAAGAACTGAGCCAAAAAGCTAGAGAGAAGGTGAGGAGGGAGAATTTAGAGAGAGAGAGAGAGGGAGAGAGAGAGAGAGAGAGAAGGAATTGCATGCCATTTTTCACTTCAAATCCGGGTTTAGCATATTTATAAAGTCCAGAATCGTCGACGAGCCACATCATCTCATCGACAAGTGCAAGGAAGAGGTTCGTTGACGAGTACTTACTCCTTGTCGATGAATTTTAGGCCCGGAAACACCTATCTTGGTAATCCCTCATTGACGAGACACGTGTCCCCGTCGACAATCCCAAGAAGCCGTTTCGTCGATGAATGCCGACCCTTCTTTAAAATTTCCTTTTTCTCTTCTTTCTTTTATTATTTAATTGCTATAATTCAATGGGTCTCTATAGTTATCATCAAAATAAGATTCGAAAGCCATGTTTAGGCTAACAATCTCCCTTTTCTTTATGATGACAAATAAAGGGCAAAGATGAGAGAACCTTTGATAAGGCTCCCCCCCTACAATAAACATGCTTATTAACAAATATGAAAAAATGATGATTTCAAATATGAGTAAGTTCAAAAAAAAAAAAAAAAAATCACAATCAAGTAAATTGCATTATAGCTCATGTGAACATATCTTCTTATAGTCGTATTCTTCTTATGTTCTTATTTTTGCATTTACTCCCCCATGCTATATCTTATGTCAAGAGTATGTTTTACATATTTGTTGTGTTCTCATTTTTCATGTTGGATTTCTCATGTTTGCTCAATATCTCTCCCCCTTGGACATGATTCAAAAAGAAATGAGGGGCATAGGCACAAAGAGACTTAGCATATAAAGAGCATAGTCATATTACACAAATTCATAAGCACCGGAGTTTACAAGCCAAAAAAAAAAAAAAAAAACCAAAGCAACATAAGACAAAGCAAATACATAGCGAGTTCTTAATATAACACCAAATGAAAAATAAAAAAATTATCATTAGCATCATCATCATCCTCTTCATCACCTTCCTTATTGCCTTCCTCAAATTCTTCATCGAATGAAGCATCACTTCGAGGGGCGGAACTAGTATCCATAGGATTAACACCATGAGATGAGCTAGCCTGATACTTCTCGATACAAGTGAGACGTTGATCAAGTGAAGAACAAGTAGTGTGAAGTGAAGAGACATTCTCCTGAAGGGAGTGAAGTCCGGATTGCATATCTATGCTGAATGTATAGAATTAGTGATGGAAAGGGATAAACCAAAGGGAGTGCCAGCTTCCGGTCCTTGGTCCTGTGCTGGAGGAGGAGGAGGTATAGCGGCTAGCCTTTGGGGTCGTCCCCTTTTCAAAAACCAACCCTAATCATGCTTTTCATAGCCCATTTTCTTGAGGGTTGTGGAGGTGAAGAGGTCATATCCTGTGCTTTTAATGAACAATTCAGTAGGTATGGTAACATTAAGTTGAACAAAGATAAGGTTCAACGCACCTCCATAAGGAAGAGTTACATGAGTAGCTTCCAATTTGGCCCATATCCATTTCAAAATTAGGTTAGAGAGATCAAGTTTCTTCCCCTTTAGTAAACACCATAACACAAAGCAGTTGACATAGGAAAGATGATCATACAAGCCAACCTTAGGTAGGATGTTTTTGGAGACAATTTTATGAAGTATTTGGGCCTAAAGATTTAGTTGTTTATACATAGGTGGATGGCCAAAATAAACAGGTTCGTTTACCATAATTAGTGGCAAAAATTCTTCGGGTGTGAAGCCTTGCTCTAGAATCCAAGTTTGGGCAAATGCTGGACAATCAAATTCACCCGAGGTGATATGCAAAATGGGAGCCAAGATTTGTGGAGTCAAAACAATTTTCTTTCCTCTAACCTCAATGGTTAGAACATTTTCTCCATGAATCATGTTGGCATAAATTTTTTTGACTAAGTTAGGGTACATTCATTTGGCTTGATAAATGACAAAATTTTTCAATCGATATTCTTAAACATATGTAGGATTTTAGGAAATTCAGAATCGAAGAAGGTGGTGTCGATCACCTTACCAAAAATTGGGTCTGTAGAACGGAGATTAGAACGAGAACGAAGCTTCGATTGAGGGGTGACAAGCCATTGCTCAATGTTGTTAGCATCCCTTCTAGAAGAAGATCCTCAGTTTTCTATAGTATTGGTGCGAGGCATCTGTGATTTGTGATGGATGGAAGAAATCAGCTAAAAGAAACCCTAGAATCCGTGGGAAAAGATGTAGGAGAAGAATTTTGGGTTGTGATTCGAGGGATTTTGAGTGAGAAATCAAGGGAGACCAAGGGTGGGAGCTTTGGGTGAGAGATGGAGCAGGGTTCAGTAGCCTAAAGTTAGGGTTTTCGCGCTTAAAATATATAGATCCTGCAAGTTCAAATGCCTAAAGATTAAGTTCAGTTACCTGAAGATTTATAGAAAGTAAATCTCAATAGGTAGTAGCACCTCAGTCGTATAAGGTCTGATGGCTTAGGTGCTTGAGCCTCAAAAATACCCTATGTAGGTGCCTGAACTTCCAAGCTCAATAGCCTGAAGTCGTATATTTTTTAAATTTCTCTATATACTTTATATGAAACCTTCCTAAATCACTTCCCTACTATGTAACAACCCAAGTTCTCTTCTAATGGTTTTTAAATCTTTCTTCAGTAAGAGGTTTTGTGAAGATATCCGCTCATTGATCATTTGTATTTATAAATTCAAGTAGGATATTTTTTTTTGAACGTGATAGCTTAGAAAGTGGTGTCTTATGTCAATGTGTTTAGTTCTCGAGTGTGATATTAGATTTTTAGATATTTTTATTGCACTTGTGTTATCACACTTAATTGGTATGGTAGAATATTCTATATTATAGTCCTTTAATTGTTGTTTCATGTACAAAGTTTGTGCACAACAACTCCCAGTTGCTACATACTCAGCTTCAGTTGTGGATAAGGCTACGAAATTTTGTTTCTTAGAATACCAAGATACTAAGGATCGTCCTAGAAAATTACAAGTCCCACTTGTATTTTTTTTTTTTTATCAATCTTACACCTTACATAATCGACATCCGAATAACTAATCATTTTGAATCTAGTGTCCTTAGGATACCAAAGTCCTTAATCGATTGTACCTATCAAGTACCTTAGGATTCTTTTAACGGCTATTTGATGTGATTCTTTAGGTGCTGATTGAAGTCGTGCACACATACATACACTAAACATTATATCTTACCTACTAGCTATTAGGTATAGCAAACTTTCTATCATACCTCTATAATATTTCATATCTACTGGTTTCCCTTTTTCATCTTTATCGAGGCTTATGGAAGTACTTATGGGGGTACCCATGGGCTTACTACTTTACATATTGAATTTCTTGAGCATATCTTTTATATATTTGGATTGACTTATAAAAGTTCCATTCTTTGCTTGTTTGATTTGTAATCCTAGGAAGTAGTTCAATTCTCCCATCATGCTCATTTCAAATTCCTCTTGCATACATTTGGTGAATTCCTTACGTAGATTATCATTAGTTACACCAAATATGATATCATCTACATAAATTTGGATTATGAGCATGTCATCCTTTTTAGTTTTGATAAACAAAGTACTATCAACCTTTGCTCTAGACAACCCTTTTTATAGTAAGAATCCACTAAGTATTTCATACCAAGCCCTAGGGGCTTGTTTCAAACCATATAAAGCCTTAGTTAACTTGTATACATATTTAGGTTTTTGTATGTCCTCAAAACCCGATGGTTGTGCTACATATACCTCTTCATTAATGAAACCATTTAAAAATGCACTCCTTACATCCATTTGATACAATTTAAATTCCTTATGAGATGCATAGGCTAAAAGCATTCTAATTGCTTCCATTCTAGCTACGCGAGCAAATGTCTCTTCATAATCTATTCCTTCTTCTTGGTTGTACCCTTGAGATACAAGTTTAACTTTATTTCTAACTAAAATTCCATTTTCATCCTTTTTATTTCTAAATATCCACTTAGTTCCAATGATTGAATGGTTATCCTGCTTAGGAACTAATTTCCATACTTTACTTCTTTCAAATTGATTTAATTCTTCTTGCATGACAATTATCCATGAGTCATCACTTAAAACTTCTTCAACATTCTTTGGTTCATCTTGAGATAAGAAAGCATAGAGATTGCATAGATTTTTCAAAGAGGATCTTTTAGTTATGCCTCATGATGGTTCTCCTATTATTTGATCTTTCGGATGATTTCTTACATATTTCCATTCTTTTGGTAATTCAGTATTTTCAATAACATCCTTATTTGATTTTTCTTCAATTTCTTCTTCTTTTTCTTTTACTATGTCTAAGTCTACTGATTTTTTAGTAGTTTGAACTTATTCACCTTTTATTGATTTATTGAATGGATTTTCTTCATCAAATGTTACATGAATTGATTCCAAAATTGTAAGAGGTCTTTTATTGTATATTCTAAAGGCTTTGCTTTTTAATGAATACCCTAAGAATATACCTTCATCGGTTTTTGCATCAAACTTACCTAAATCATCTTTATCATTTAATATAAAGAATTTGCAACCAAAAACATGGAAGTAAGAGATGTTAGGCCTTCTACCTTTCCAAAGTTCATAGGGAGTTTTATTCAAACTTGGCCTTATTGAAACTCTATTTATTACATAGCATGTGGTGTTTACCACTTCAGTCCAAAAGTATTTTGGTAGATTATGTTCATTTAACATTGTTCTTGTCATTTCTTGAAGAGTTCTATTCTTTCTTTCAACAACTCCATTTTGTTGTGGAGTTCTAGGAGCTGAAAAATTATGATTAATTCCATATTCATTGCAAAAATTTTCAACTTCTTTGTTGTTGAATTCTCTTCCTTGATCACTCCTTATATTTGAAACATTGTATCCTTTTTCATTTTAGAGTTTCTTACATAAATTTACTAGCATGTTACAAGCTTCATCCTTGGAAGCTAAACACAATACCCAAGTTAACCTAAAGTAGTCATCAACTATGACAAAGGGATTGCTTACCTCCTATGCTTTGAGTTCTAGTAGGGCCAAACAGGTCTAAATTAATTGTTCTAAGGGTCTACTAGTGGCTATATGTTTCTTCTTTTTAAAACTTATGTTAATTTGATTTCCAAGTTGGCAAGCATCACAAAATTTATATTTTAAGAATTTTGTATTTGGTGAACCTTTAACTACTTTCTAGATAAGTTTGATAATAGGTTCATGCTTGTATTTCCTAGTCTTCGATGTCAAAGCCAACTAGCTTCATTCATGGTAGCCAAACATGTTACATCTTGAGAGATTAAGTTTTCAAGGTTTATACAATATAGATTTTTAACTCTATAAGTTGTGAATAGAATTTCATGTTTTCTTGGATTTTGGGCTATACACTTATCTTGTTTAAAGATTATGTCAAGCCCATTGTCACTAAGTTGACTAATGCTTAAAAGGTTATGCTTTAATCCATCAACTAACAAAACATCATCAATTATAAGTTAGGGTTCTTTACCAATTTTTCCAATTCTGATGATTTTACCTTTGGCGCTGTCACCGAAGGTCACATACCCTTCATCTTTTTGAAATAAGGAGGTGAACTTTGTTCTATCTCTGGCCATATGTCTTGAACATCCACTGTCCAAGTACCATTTTTCCTTTGATGGAGTAGTCTTAAAGCATACCTACAAGGAAAGATTCACGGTGTTACTTTTGGAGCCCAAACCTTTTTAATTCTTTTTATGTCATACCTAGTTTTAGTGTTTACTTTCCTTTCATTCTTGATTTTGACATCTTATTAAGTGGACAATTAAACTTTATGTGTCCCTTATTCCTACACAAGTAGCAAGTAGTGTTTTCATATATATATTTGTAGAGGATGTACTTGCATAGTATTTTGCTTCTTTTACAAAGTATCCTATGAATAAGTTCTTCTTCCTTTTATTTTCAATTCCATTGTAACCAATTCCTTCTTTGTTACTAATCATCCTTTGTTGTCCAACCATCTTTTCAAAATTTTCTTTTCCTCTTGTAAAATTATAAATGGTCTTATCTTTATCTTCAATTTTACTTTTAAGTTCACTTATTTCTAGTTCTTCCTTGCTTTCACCATTTACTTGTAGTTTTACTTGCTTAGGGATTGGAAATTCACTAGGAACCACCCTTTAGATCAAATTATAGGTGAACCTTCACATGGTGTAGCCACTCGATCTACCTTAAGAAATTTAGTTTGCCATTTTACATTCTTATCTCAGGAAGAGCCCAAAAATATTAAGGAAGCCATAGAGGATGAATCTTGGGTAATGTCTATGCAGGAAGAACTTAACTAATTTGAAAGAAACAAAGTTTGGACCCTAGTTCCTAGGCCCGATGATCATACTATTATTGGTACTAAATGGGTTGTCGGAATAAAAATGATGACAATGGGGTAGTAACTAGAAACAAAGCTAGACTAGTTGCCCAGGAATATAATCAAAAAGAAGGGATAGATTTTGAGGAAACCTATGCTCCCGTAGTTAGAATGGAAGTTGAAATGAGGAATAGCTTCCCAAGAGGGGGTGTGACTTGGATTCTTTTAAATTTTAATGATTTTTAAGCCTTTGATTTTAATTACCTAGAAAACAGGATGTATAAACAATAACCACACTTAAAAATATAGAAATTTAAATTCACAAGTCAATTAATGGAATCAAGATAATTCAATCACTCAACCAAGAATATTAGAGCTTTTGTTGATTTCCCTATAAACTATTAGTATGCACTTTACTTGATCAAGATTTCCATAGATTAACCAACGTACTCCCTTTTTGGGTTTCCGCAAATGATTAATCAAAACGTACTTTCTAAATATCAAGTACCTTTGTTTCTTTCTCACTTAAGAACCTGCAACCTGCACTTTTAAATCATACAACAATAGTAAGTGAAGCAGAGAGAAAGACACAAGATTTTTACGAGGTTCGGCTTCAACAAAGCCTACATCCTCGCCTTTGGCAAAACACCAAAGAATTCCACTATATCAGTTCCGTTACCTGGTGGAACAACACCTATTTACAACCACTCATTCTGTTAGGCTAGAGCCCGCCTCTCCAAACAACAATTCCTTGTTTGGTCCAATGATTCAATAGCTCTGAATCGTCTAAGAATGATGATAAAGAAATTTTGTATACAAAAGAAAACTCTCACAACAGAGTAAATTAGTACAATGATCAGCACACTTGTACTCCACGGTAATTCAAATATAAGAAATTTGAAGCTCAATACTTAGTATGAATTACCAAATAATTTTTCAAAGAAAATGAAAGCTTCTGATTTTTGAAAGCTTTGCTTCAAAGTATAAATCAATAGTAGATTAGAAATTTAAGCTCAAGAGAGTTTTAGATCCTTTGAGAATTTTGAATACTTGAAGATAGGTTGATCTAAAAACCTTTGAAAAGTTGCTTGATCTAAAAACCTTTGAAGATTGCTGAATCTGAAAACTTTTGAAGATTGCTAGAACTGAAAACTTTCGAAGATTGCTTAATTTCAAAAACCTTTGAATATTGCATCAATGTTAAAACTTTTGAAAATTAGAACTATTTATAGATGTTTTAGAAGCCATCCATTACTCTCAAAGATTACTAAAAATCATTTCCAGGTATTTTGAAATAAATATGTCCAAAAACGTGGTTTAAAAAATCTTCCCGCTGAGAGATTTAATGTCAACGTTTGAGTGACAGTCGCTTGCCACGACGTGGCAGTCGCCTGCCACAACTTGATAGTCACCTGTCACCGAGCAGACTCTCAACACAGAATGTTGGCAATCGCCTGCTAGAACCAAGGCAGTCGCCTGGCTTGTTCACGCAGGCGCCTGGAAGGTTAGGCAGTCGTCTGTCTAGATACTGACTTTTTGAAAAACCATTTTCTTAATGTGGCAGTCGCCTGCCTCATCTTGGCAGTCGCCTGGCCCTTCATTATTTCAAAAAGTTTTCTTTTCTTAAACCCTTTCTTTTTATTGATTTAAAAAATATTCTTTTAGAGTATATATATAAAAACATATTTTTGAATTTCTATGAGCTTCAAACCATTTTATACTTGAGATTAACTTTGAAGTACTTACATTTAGAATATCCTTGAAAAAATATAATTTTTTTTGTCTTCAATCTTGTTCTTCCATCATCTTTGTGGTTGCAATCTTTCCTTTGAGCTTTTCTCAGTATAACTTTGTTCTTCATGCTCTTTATAATCTATAAGCTTTACTTTGTGTTCTTCAATGATTCTTTGTAATCCATAAACTTCCTTATGCACTTGAGCTTTGTTATTTTCCTAAAAAACTTTTACTTGAAACATATTAAACATATTATTTGATTTGTTATCATCAAAATAAGAATTGTAAGCCTTATTAGGCCAACAATCTCCTTCTTTTTGATGATGACAAATCAAGAGCAAAAATAATAAGATTTTAATACTCATGGCTCCCCCGATCAATAAGCATGATATATTTTTAAAGGTATGATTCATACATATAAGTCCAGAAGATAATCCGATAATCCATGAATAAACCATACATACAAGTACAAAAAAATCCATCCATCCATTTAAAAATTTCACAAACCATGATAAATTTTTACAAACAAACCATGATACAAACCATAAGTATATCATATTTTTGCACTCACCCTCTCTTAAACATTTCTCCCCCTTTGGTCATCAATCAAAAAGGAGAAACAAATACAAAAATAGAGAAATGCTGCAAGTCAAAGTACTAGTTTTAGAATACTAGAAATAACCTATCCGATAAATCTTGAATACATAAAAGCACATAAAAGTGATAAATATCTTATAGACAAAAACACATCAGTCAGAAGCTTCCATAGAGTCACTTTCATCATCTCTTTCCTCTTGTTCTCCAATTTCATTATTTCCTTCCTCTTGTTCACTTTCATCATCTCCTTCCTCTTGGTCACCAGATTCGTCCTCATTGGATGTAGCAGAAATACTCATAGGAGATTTTCCTTTAGAAGAACTGGCCAACTGTTGCTCAATCTTTTCAACTCGCTTATCAATATGTGAACAATGAGTTTCTATGGATGTAACCTTCTCTTGCAGAGTACCAAGGCCAGATTTCATACCATCATTGAACGTCATATAATGGTTAAAAAATGGAACAAACCATGAAGGAGTGTCTGGATCAAGCTAAAATGAAGGTGTTTGGATGGAAGATGAAGAAGGTGGTAGTGTAGATGAGACATTCCTATGTCCTTTATGAAACCACCCTTGAGGAGAATTCTTATAGCCCATCCGTTTGAGAACGGTATCAGAAAAGATATCATAATAAGTCTTGCTAGTGAAGTTGAATGATGGTGTTAAAACATTGAAATGAGCAAAAACCATATTCAACATTCCAGCATATGGTAGAACAACACAAGGAGCATCGACTTTCATTATAATCCACTAGATGATCAAACTTGGAAGATCCATCTTCTTTCTTTTGAGAATGCACCACATTACAAAACAATCTAGAAACGAAATATGGTCATGAGAACCAAATCATGGTAAGATGTTGTGTGTAATGAGCCTATGCAGAATTAGGGCTTTCAGACTAAGCTGCTTATAAAGTGGAGGATGCCCAAAGTTTTCAAGGTTTATACAATATAGATTATTTACTCTATAAGTTGTGAATAGAATTTCATGTTTTCTTGGATTTTGGACTATACACTTATCTTGTTTAAAGATTATGTCAAGCCCATTGTCACTAAGTTGACTAATGCTTAAAAAGTTATGCTTTAATCCATCAACTAACAAAACATCATCAATTATAAGTTAGGGTTCTTTACCAATTTTTCCAATTCTGATGATTTTACCTTTGGCGTTGTCACCGAAGGTCACATACCCTTCATCTTTTTGAAATAAGGAGGTGAACTTTGTTCTATCTCTGGCCATATGTCTTGAACATCCACTGTGACTCACTCGAAAAATGAGCAGCTCGAAAGCTATCCCAAGTATAGGAGTTACGTCGTGTAATATTAAGCCCAAGGGCTAGATTGTCTCCTCAGGGAATGCGTTTAATCTTAGATTTTACGTTCTTCCAATCGAAACTAAAAATGCACTGAACTCGGTTCAGATTCGGGTTTTTCAAGAGTTGTTCAATTTTACTTTTGCCGAATTAGATGACACGTAATTTAAAAACCCTAAAACTAACATATATTAAATAAAAGAAACAAGAATAGAAATCCTAGTTTACTTAAAGAAACATTGGGACACGCGTTAATAAAAATGGAAACCTAAAACATGGAACTAAAACATGCAAGAATGGAAACTTTAATCTACCTAAGGAAACATCGAAACACGCACTAATTAAAAATGGAAACTAAAAATAAGGAATTAAAACACGCGGGAAAGGAAACTTAATCAAACACACACACACTAACAATCAAACCTTTAATACGGATCAATAATTCAAACCGAGAACTCGAACAAAAATGCAAACACATCAAAAATCTAAAATTTGAATGATACCGAAAGATAAAAATAAGAACTTTAACAAAACTGAAAAATACGAACTTTGACGAAATTGACCCTAACTAAACCGAACGATAAATAAATAAAAGAAACTAAATTAAATTCTTCAAGTCTAATGGTAACGTTAATTAGGAGAAACATAAACAAATAAAAATTAAACTTCAGTAAAACAAATTAAAATTAATTAATACTCATTCAAGCAAGTTTTCAAAAAGAACTCTAATAAATAACTAAATCAAAAGAAAAGAAATATTCAATTGCAATTTTAAAAATAGAAGAAAGAAAAGAAAATAAAAGAGAGAGAGAGAGAGAGAGAGAGAGAAAATAGAGCAGGGCTCGGGTGGGACTCTGTTGAGATGAGAGTTGCAGCAAGGAGCTGTGGTAGCAAGAGGTCTCGGCTATTTGCAGGAGGAGCTGTGGCAGCAAGAGGTCTCGGCTGTTTGCAGTGCTGGAAGCCGGAGCTGGGGCTGCTGTTGCTGTGTTCTCGGGTTGGAGATGCTGCAGGCTGCTGTGGTGGTGTGTCACGGGTTGCTGGCTGTGCAGAGGGTGAGGAGGAGGCTTGCTGTTTGCAGCAGAGAATGGCTCAGGTCCTGCTGTGCTGCTAGATGGTGTGCAGCGAGTGGTCTATGTTGGTGCTAGAAGTCTACAGCAGAGGCTAGCTGGAGGAGCTGTCACAGCTCTCGGGTTACTGTGGAGAGTGGAGAGAATAAATTGAGAGGGATAGAGGGAGTTCGAGGGAGGGAAAGAAGGCAGGAGGCAAGGGAATAGAGAAAGAGGACAAGAGAGAAAGAGAGACTGCAATGGAAAGGAAAAAAAACAAAACCAAAGAAGAAGAAGAGGAGAGGAGAAGAAGAAGAAGAGAAGAAGAAGAAGAAGAATTGGTGCACAGGGCACACATGGGAAAAGAGAAGAAGAATAGATTAAATAAGGGGAGGAGGAGGACAGCCCTAATGATCCGAATTACCCAACCTGACCCGTTTGCAACGGGTTGACCCGGCAACTTGATTTTTGCATTTTTTTAATTCTCTGTTCGTTGCAAATTCCGTTCTTTTAAAGCCCGTATCTCACAAAACTCAAAACAGAAAAGTTGTAGATGATCCTTTCCTCTTTCTCTAGAAATTTGAATCGTCTCGATTGGAGCTCGGACGGAAAAGTTATGCACAAAATAGAAACAGGTGTCGGTTTTGATTCCTGGGAATTTTTCCTGCGACAAAAAATTACCAAAACTTCATCAATAGTGCAATAAAGTTCAAGAATAGTAATTTTGGCACTTTGTTAAAATATTGAACAAATTTGGACATTTAATTAAAAATATAAACCGTAAAGCCCGAGTCAAAAGCCCAATTACGCAGTTTTGACGCGTAATCACACCCCCCAACTAACGTTTTGATAGTCTCTAGAAAATGACGTGAATGAATCTTAGGGTGGTGTCTAGAACTATATACTCCGGTGATCATGAAATCAATGCACATGAGACATAATTATACCACTTCACGCACAAGAACATAACTGAATTTCACACAAGCTCGTTCATATTCAATGCACACGACTCCAAAGCACGTCGCTCATGCAAGTTTCATTGTTTATATGTGATTTGAGAGTAGTGTACTCACATAAAGTTAATCAGTGGCACATTCAGAGTTAATGCAAGCATATAAGTTCGAGTATAAACAGGTAAACTCTTGAGGTGTGTGTGATGTGTGTGACTCAGTACACCTAGGACACTAGTGGACACCTACAAAACGGTCGCTTTGACTCGGCCTAACTGGTATACCCTTAAGAACACTCAAAGAAAATGGGTTCACTCATCATATGTGAGGAGGAGTGTCGCGATCAAACATCCCACATATTAAAAGGAACAATACTAAGTATATGGAGTGGACTAGTCTGGAAAGGATCTAACCTATCTATGAGGTGTCGGGTCCTTCACCCTAGTATCTTCTCACTTACTCGCCATATCCAACTGAGACCACCCTAGATCAACTCATTCACAAACTTGTCGTGAATACATCTGAGGCATTAACTGGTTGAAGCATCTTCATAAGTGGAAAATATGTGTCGTCCTTGACTTTTTTGTGATATGTATGGGCCGGCATTGACATTTCATTTCATGCGCATGTGTATTGCTTATTCTTTATTTTGCTCATTCTTCATTTTCTGTCATTTCTTGATCAATTAGGACAATCATAACACTTTTTTTTGTAATCTTCATACCATCAATGGGAATTGAGCTCGAATAGGAGTTCATGAATTAAGTCTATCTCTAGGGGTGGCTCAGCCTTCACATTTTGAGTAGGCTACAAGACCTAGGTTTCTATCTCCCCACTAGGTGTCACCTCTAGGCTAGCAAATCAAACATAAAGACTAGTGTACAAGGAATCATCCATAAAAAGAGAATTGAGTTCTATGACCTCTGATTTGATATTAACGCTCAAAAGGACGATAAATAGCTCAAGAATATCTCACAAAGGTGTCATAGTCGCCACGGGTGCTCTCTCAGTGCTCACAAGAAACCCTAAGTGCAATGAATCACGTGAATGTGTTTATTCAGGCTCGTGAGACGCCGTATAAATACAGGAGATTATATAGTCAAATTAACATAAATGTACTACCAATCGATTCTTCATGGAGTCATAAGATCATATAAAAAGAAAACTATGCATGATTGACTTAAGTGTGTCATTCATAAGTTATATGCAAGTATGCGAAAGGTATGAGTCAGTGTGAAGTATGGCATAATGCAATGTAATCCTTCAGTACTCCTCCTTTCTTTCTCTCTTTCTTTTTGATTTTTTTTTTATTTTTTGATTTTTTTGTTTTTTTATTTTCTTTTAAAAAAACCCGGTACGTGTATGTGCACAGTGTCACATGCGAATGCTCATCCCCCCCCCCCCCCAACTAAAGTGGAACATTGTCCTCAATGTGAAAGCATAGGGGAAATAGAAAATACTGTGCACGGGAAAAGTAAGGCGTACTCGAGTGGCGAAATAATGGAAAACAAAGATCGAACTACGAGAAAATAGACCTGAAAACAAACTAAAAATAAAATAAGATAAAATAAAAGGAAAATAAGGGAAAGAAAAACATCACAATTGTCTTGGCGGAGGCTCTGGAGGAATTTCGTCTAGTGGCCGCAGGTCTATAAATTGCATCGGCGGTTCTCCAAATTTGAGCCGCCACAATCGATCAGTCGTCATACCTGCACGAAAATCAACCTCAAATGAATTAATGCGTGTCAAAATACCAAACAATTTGTGTGCAGGTCGACCCTCGTGTGTGGATAAGAAAGGGTCTTTATTCAATATTGTTTCCAGGAAATGTGCTTCTTTACGAACTAACGGTTGAGAGAAAGTGATCGGAATAATTACCTGCAGTTCTTCAGAAGCATTAACATTAAAGGTTTTACTCTGGTTCTTTGAAAATCATATGCTCACCAGACTGATCACCCTCTTTATCGGGTGTACATATCATCATACCACTGCAAGAGTCTGCCTTCACACTAGGCTCCTTAACATCTGATTTAGGTGGGGATGACGGTTCCATGGTTTCTGAGCTCGGAGTATGAGGTACCACAGGTTGGTACTCCGTATGAGTATCAGTCTCCTTATAAACTAACTACTCCGCTTGTGGGCTCGTTTCCTCTGATTTTTCTTTGAATTCATTTATTTCAGCTGTAACTTCCGGTGTTGGGACAACTATTTGCTCGGTGATGAGCATTTCAGATTGGGGATCGTCTTTCTCGCTACTGAAGGTGATGGTGGCCTCTGCTGTCTCAAGAGAAACATCATGTATTTGTTGTTGCGCTTGCTGGTACTCTTGAGAACTAGGCTGAAGTTCTGCGAGTGTTTCCTCGTTTTCTAAGATGTCCAACTGTGTGTTTATCGCATTAATGGTGTCCCGCAATTCATTATTATGATCGACTTGAGTTTGCATGAACTGCTGGAGCATGTTCGCCATCTGAGTTATGCTATCCTCAAGAAATTCCGACGGCGTACAGCTCTGAGGGATCTGTGGTGGCTGGTATTGAGGCGGAGGAATATCCGGGCAGTTTGGTGGTTCATATGCATCACCACCACTAATTGTGCTGATAGGATGTGCAGTCATGGGTGCCTGAGTGTATCGTGTGTTGCACTGTGGGACATTGTCAGCTAAGTAATCAAAGAATGATAATACCTGATCTGGATCCTCGCTGACGGGCTCTCCATTAGACATAGTCTGAACAAAACACTTGCAATCAGGGGTAAGAGCAGTATAAAAACAGTCAACTAACCTCCATGAGTCGAACCCATGATGTGGACAAGTGCTTAGTAGATCCTTGAATCGCTCCCAGCAAGCCTTAAATGTCTCGTCATCCTGCTGCACAAAATTAAGAATCTGTTCCTGCAAAAATTGAGTTTTCTGTGAGGAACAAAACGCATGCAGAAATTCATGCTCCATATCAGTCCAATTAATGATAGAGTGCGGTCTCAAGGAATGAAACCAAATCAGTGCCCTATCCTGCAAAGTAGCAAGAAATAAATTCAGTCTAGTAGATTCATCAGCTCTAGCATGAGAGAAAAACATGTTGCAGGTTAACTCAAACTCTGTTAGGTGCTGATAAGGGCACTCTGATTCCATCCCGTAAAACTCAAGTAGCAACGACGTCCTCCCGCGCTGCATCATGAAATTAAGCTCGTCACAAGGCAAAACAGTGAAAGAGGATGCAGTGGCATATTCAAGCTGCAAAAAATCCATTATTGTGCGCGGTGCAGGTGCAGCCATGTTTCAAAACTCAAAATTTTTTCTGTTTTTGTTTTCTATTTTTTTTTTATTTTTCGTAAAACTAACAAAAATGATGGGAAAAACGCAAATTTGAGACTAAGAACGTTAGTCCATGGCAACGGCGCCAAAAACTTGACTCACTCGAAAAATGAGCAGCTCGAAAGCTATCCCAAGTATGGGAGTTACATCGTGTAATATTAAGCCCAAGGGCTAGATCGTCTCCTCAGGGAATGCGTTTAATCTCAGATTTTACGTTCTTCCAATCGAAACTAAAAATGCATTGAACTCGGTTCAGATTCAGGTTTTTCAAGATTTGTTCAATTTTACTTTTGCCGAATTAGATGACACGTAATTTAAAAACCCTAAAACTAACATATATTAAATAAAAGAAACAAGAATAGAAATCCTAGTTTACTTAAAGAAACATTGGGACACGCGTTAATAAAAATGGAAACCTAAAACATGGAACTAAAACATGCAAGAATGGAAACTTTAATCTACCTAAGGAAACATCGAAACACGCACTAATTAAAAATGGAAACTACAAATAAGGAATTAAAACACGCGGGAAAGGAAACTTAATCAAACACACACACACACTAACAATCAAACCTTTAATACGGATCAATAATTCAAACCGAGAACTCGAACAAAAATGCAAACACATCAAAAATCTAAAATTTGAATGATACCGAAAGATAAAAATAAGAACTTTAACAAAACTGAAAAATACGAACTTTGACGAAATTGACCCTAACTAAACCGAACGATAAATAAATAAAAGAAACTAAATTAAATTCTTCAAGTCTAATGGTAATGTTAATTAGGAGAAACATAAACAAATAAAAATTAAACTTCACTAAAACAAATTAAAATTAATTAATACTCATTCAAGCAAGTTTTCAAAAAGAACTCTAATAAATAACTAAATCAAAAGAAAAGAAATATTCAATTGCAATTTTAAAAATAGAAGAAAGAAAAGAAAATAAGAGAGAGAGAGAGAGAGAGAGAGAGAGAGAGAGAGAGAGAAAACAGAGCAAGGCTCGGGTGGGACTCTGTTGAGATGAGAGTTGCAGCAAGGAGCTGTGGTAGCAAGAGGTCTCGGCTGTTTGCAGGAGGAGCTGTGGCAGCAAGAGGTCTCGGCTGTTTGCAGTGCTGGAAGCCGGAGCTGGGGCTGCTGCTGCTGTGTTCTCGGGTTGGAGAAGCTGCAGGCTGCTGTGGTGGTGTGTCACGGGTTGCTGGCTGTGCAGAGGGTGAGGAGGAGGCTTTCTGTTTGCAGTAGAGAACGGCTCGGGTCCTGCTGTGCTGCTAGATGGTGTGCAGCGAGTGGTCTATGTTGGTGCTAGAAGTCTACAGCAGAGGCTCGCTGGAGGAGCTGTCATGGCTCTCGGGTTACTGTGGAGAGTGGAGAGAATAAATTGAGAGGGACAGAGGGAGTTCGGGAGAGGGAAAGAAGGCAGGAGGCAAGGGAATAGAGAAAGAGGACAAGAGAGAAAGAGAGACTGCAATGGAAAGGAAAAAAAAACAAAACCAAAGAAGAAGAAGAGAAGAGGAGAAGAAGAAGAAGAAGAATTGGTGCGCAGGGCACACACGGTAAAAGAGAAGAAGAATAGATTAAATAAGGGGAGGAGGAGGACAGCCCTAATGATCCGAATTACCCAACTTGACCCGTTTGCAACGGGTTGACCCGGCAACTTGATTTTTTCATTTTTTTAATTCTCTGTTCGTTGCAAATTTTGTTCTTCTAAAGCTAGTATCTCACCAAACTCAAAACACAAAAGTTGTAGATGATCCTTTTCTCTTTCTCTAAGAATTTGAATCGTCTCGATCGGAGCTGGGACGGAAAAGTTATACATAAAATACGAATATGTGTCGGTTTTGTTTCCTGGGAATTTTTCCTGCGACAAAAAATTACCAAAACTTCATAAATAGTGCAATAAAGTTCAAGAATAATAATTTTGGCACTTTGTTAAAATATTGAACAAATTTGGACATTTAATTAAAAATATAAACCGTAAAGCCTGGGTTAAACGCCCAATTACGCAGTTTTGACGCGTAATCACACTGTCCAAGTACCATTTTTCCTTTGATGGAGTAGTCTTAAAGCATACCTACAAGGAAAGATTCACGGTGTTACTTTTGGAGCCCAAACCTTTTTAATTCTTTTTATGTCATACCTAGTTTTAGTGTTTACTTTCCTTTCATTCTTGATTTTGACATCTTATTAAGTGGACAATTAAACTTTATGTGTCCCTTATTCCTACACAAGTAGCAAGTAGTGTTTTCATACATATATATATTTGTAGAGGATGTACTTGCATAGTATTTTGCTTCTTTTGCAAAGTATCCTATGAATAAGTTCTTCTTCCTTTTATTTTCAATTCCATTGTAACCAATTCCTTTTTTGTTACTAATCATCATTTGTTGTCCAACCATCTTTTCAAAATTTTCTTTTCCTCTTGTAAAATTATAAATGGTCTTATCTTTATCTTCAATTTTACTTTTAAGTTCACTTATTTCTAGGTCTTCCTTGCTTTCACCATTTACTTGTAGTTTTACTTACTTAGGGATTGGAAATTCACTAGGAACCACCCTTTAGATCAAATTATAGGTGAACCTTCACATGGTGTAGCCACTCGATCTACCTTAAGAAATTTAGTTTGCCATTTTACATTCTTATCTCAGGAAGAGCCCAAAAATATTAAGGAAGCCATAGAGGATGAATCTTGGGTAATGTCTATGCAGGAAGAACTTAACTAATTTGAAAGAAACAAAGTTTGGACCCTAGTTCCTAGGCCCGATGATCATACTATTATTGGTACTAAATGGGTTGTAGAAATAAAAATGATGACAATGGGGTAGTAACTAGAAACAAAGCTAGACTAGTTGCCTAGGGATATAATCAAAAAGAAGGGATAGATTTTGAGGAAACCTATGCTCCCGTAGTTAGAATGGAAGTTGAAATGAGGAATAGCTTCCCAAGAGTGGGTGTGACTTGGATTCTTTTAAATTTTAATGATTTTTAAGCCTTTGATTTTAATTACCCAGAAAACAAGATGTATAAACAATAACCACACTTAAAAATATAGAAATTTAAATTCACAAGTCAATTAATGAAATCAAGATAATTCAATCACTCAACCTAGAATATTAGAGCTTTTGTTGATTTCCCTATAAACTCTTAGTATGCACTTTACTTGATCAAGATTTCCATAGATTAACCAATGTACTCCCTTTTTGGGTTTCCGCAAACGATTAATCAAAACGTACTTTCTAAATATCAAGTACCTTTGTTTCTTTCTCACTTAAGAACCTGCAACCTGCACTATTGAATCATACAACAATAGTAAGCGAAGCAGAGAGAAAGACACAAGATTTTTACGAGGTTCGGCTTTAACAGAGCCTATGTCCTCGCCTTTGGCAAAACACCAAAGAATTCCACTATATCAATTCCATTACCTGGTGGAACAACACCTATTTACAACCACTCCTTCTTTTAGGATAAAGCCCGCCTCTCCAAACAACAATCCCTTGTTTGGTCCAACGATTCAACAACTCTGAATCGTCTAAGAATGATGATAAAGAAATTTTGTGTACAAAAGAAAACTCTCACAACAGAGTAAATTAGTACAATGATCAGCACACTTATACTCCAAGGTAATTCAAATATAAGAAACTTGAAACTCAATACTTAGTATGAATTACCAAATAATTTTTCAAAGAAAATGAAAGATTCTGATTTTTGAAAGCTTTGCTTCAAAGTATAAATCAATAGTAGATAGGAAATTTAAGCTCAAGAGAGTTTTAGATCCTTTGAGAATATTGAATACTTGAAGATCGATTGATCTAAAAACCTTTGAAAAGTTGCTTGATCTAAAAACCTTTGAAGATTGCTGAATCTGAAAACTTTTGAAGATTGCTAGATCTGAAAATTTTCGAAGATTGCTTAATTTCAAAAACCTTTGAATATTGCATCAATGTTAAAACTTTTGAGAATTAGAACTATTTATAGATGTTTTAGAAGCCATCCATTGCTCCCAAAGATTACTAAAAATCATTTCCAGGTATTTTCAAAATAAATATGTCCAAAAACATGGTTTAAAAAATCTTCTCGTTAAGAGATTTAATGTCAACGTTCGAGTGGCAATCGCCTGTCATAGAGCAGACTCTCAACACAGAATGCTGGCAGTCGCCTGGCTTGTTCACGAAGGCACCTGAAAGGTTAGGCAGTCGTCTGTCTAGCTACTGACTTTTTAAAAAACCATTTTCTTAATGTGGTAGTCACCCGCCTCATCTTGGCAGTTGCCTGACCCTTCATTATTTCAAAAAGTTTTCTCTTCTTAAACCCTTTCTTTTTATTAATTTAAAAAATATTCTTTTAGAGTATATATATAAAAACATATTTTTGAATTTCTATGAGCTTCAAACCACTTTATACTTGAGATTAACTTTGAAGTACTTACATTTAGAATATCCTTGAAAAAATATAATTCTTTGTCTTCAATCTTGTTCTTCCATCATCTTTGTGGTTGCAATCTTTCCTTTGAGCTTTTCTTAGTATAACTTTGTTCTTCATGCTCTTTATAATCTATAAGCTTTACTTTGTGTTCTTCAAGGATTCTTTGTAATCCATAAACTTCCTTATGCACTTGAGCTTTGTTATTTTTCTGAAAAACTTTTACTTGAAACATATTAAACATATCATTTGATTTGTTATCATCAAAATAAGAATTGTAAGCCTTATTAGGCTGACCGAAGTCATTCGTATGTTGCTTGCTTATGCCGTTTTTAAGAACTTTAAATTGTACCAAATGGATGTTAAAAGCGCCTTCTTAAATGGCTATATAAAAGAAGAAGTATATGTAGAACAACTGTCGTGGTTTGAAAATTATAAATATCCTAATCGAGTCTATTGGTTGTCAAAAGCCTTGTATGGTTTGAAACAAGCTGCTAGAGTTTGGTTTGAGAGTCTTAGCGGTTTTCTCTTAGAAAATGGTTTTACTCAGGGCAAAATTGACAATACACTTTTCATCAAATGTAAAAATGATCATATGCTCCTTGGTCAAATATATGTTGGTGATATTATTTTCGGAGCAACTAATGATGAAATGTGTAATGAGTTTGTCAAATGCATGCAAAGTGAATTTGAAATAAGCTAATGGGTGAACTGAGTTTCTTCCTAGGACTTCAAAGTAAACAAGCTAAACATGGAACCTTTATATGCCAATCTAAATATGTCAGGGACTTGCTTAAGAAATTTAATATGGAAGATGGTAAAATTTTGAGAACTACTATGAGCTCTTCCACAAAACTTGATAAAGATGAGCAAGACATCCCTGTTGATGTGAAACTCTATCGTGGCATGATTGGCAGTCTCCTATACCTTACATCTAGCCAACCGGATATCATGTTTAGTGTGTATCTGTGTGCAAGGTTTTAGGCCGCTCCAAAGGAGTCTCATTTGTTAGCGGTTAAAAGAATACTTAGGAACCTACTTGGGACTGTCGAATTAGGTTTGTGGTACCCTAAGTACACTTCATTTAAGATTATTAGTTACACAGATGTTGACTTGGCCGGTAGTAAAGTAGATAGGAAGAGTACTAGCGGAACTTGTCATTATTTAGGACAATCTCTGGTTTCTTGGTTCTCTAAGAAACAGAACTGAGTTGCCTTATCCACAACCGAAGCTGAATATATTGCATCTAGAAGTTGTTGTGCTCAAACGCTTTATATGAAGCAACAACTCATCGATTTTGGATTGCACTATGATACGGTTCTAATTAAATATGATAATACTAGTGCAATAAATATATCTAAAAATCCAATCTCACATTCATGAACTAGACATATTGAGATTAGACACCATTTCATTCGTGAACATGTGCAGAAAGGGGATGTGGCCCTTGAGTTTGTGTGTACCGATGAATAGTGGGCTGATATTTTCACTAAACCTTTTCAAGGAGATAGGTTCATACAAATTAGACTTGAATTAGGTCTAATTCATAGTAGAGAGGCCACTTAGAAACATGATAGTGTGCATGAACTTAGGGGGGAGATAACTCAATTAAAAATATATGGCTTTGGATTTTTTTTCTATCTTTCCTCTATCCTTTGTGAATCTGTTTATGTTTTGTAGTACATGATTCTTATATATTTTGGAATGTTGAAAGATTATACTTATGTTTATGGATTGATCATACTAGACTGTTTGAGTTAGTCATTGTAGATAATTGAAAATTTGAACTAAATCAAGTCATTTCTGTACAAATATTTTTTGGGAAATGCTCTTTCAAACAGCATGCTGCCGAATTTTCTAAAAATCTTCCCAAACCATATCATGTATTTAAATGATTATTAATCATGCCTTTCCTATATGCTTCAATCTTATCTTGGCCCTTTTTGTTGTTGCCAAAAGGGGGAGAAGTAGGGAAAAACTGGGAATTATATGTTAGAAATTTCCTTATGCATACTTTCAAGGGGAGCCTTTCATGGCTGTACCCACTTTTGCATAAGGTATTTGTCATCATCAAAAAGGGGGAGATTGTTGACCCTATGGGACATATCCCATTTTGATTATGACAAATGTTCTAGTATTTAATGGTTGCCAAGTTTCGTGAGCAAGATCAATCTTGCATGTATTGGAAAGATCATATGATGACATGTGGTGACTTGAAGAAAATGAAGACCCATCGTATTTATTTTTTGTAATTTATATTAATTTCATTTTGGGTATATAATATTTAATTGGAACTAGTCTGTAATAATTGATGCATGTCATGCATGTGGAAACTTATAAGCTTAAAGACCTTAGACTAACCCTAGGACCTTGCACAGACACCTAGAATAAGTCCCCACTTTCATATATGCAATATGGGGTAAAAACAAGACTTAAGTCCTTAAAATGATAAGGCTTTGGGTGACCGAACCTTGGCGTTGAAAAACGCCTTAATCGACTGAATGTTTGAAAAGTTAGAACATTGACCTGACTTCAAGTGACCGAACTAAAATGAACGTAATATTTTTGATTGACCGAATCCTTAATTCTAACTTTTCCAACTACTCGGGCACCTAAACTCCATGGTTATTTTGACCTCGAGCGACCGAACATGTAAGTTTGGCAGACCGAACTTAAGTCTGGGCAACCAAACCTCGAACATTTTGAAAATCCCCTTATTCAGCAAACCGAACATCTTTTCGGGCACCCGAACATGAAAAACTTACTTTTTCTCATGTGTCTGTTTGGGCGACCATACCTATGGCTCGGTCGACCAAAACTCTGAGGTTAACCTAATTTTTACCATAGTTAATTGGGGTTAATCAAAGTTAATTTGCTTAAACTCACTTAAAACAATTTTAATAATTCCCTTAGTGTCCTTAACGGTCAAAATTATTGGTATGACTATATATAGGGCTTCATTTGCTCAATAAAAGGGTAATTAGCATTTTGATTAAGTGAAAAATTCTCTAAAATTTTCTAAGCTCATTCTTCCAATATAAAGCCTATAACCTCGCGTACTACTATTCTTTTACTAAATCAAGCCTTGTGAGAGTATCCTTGAGTGATTCTACATTATTGTCATTTGCTAAAAACTCTCATTGGAGTGATTGTTTAATTGATGTTCTATTGAGAGTTTAGTTAAGGTTTTTCCCCCAGTTTAATTTAATAAATCCATTGTGTGGGAAACCTTATAGCTTGTGGGTCTGGCATTTGAATTGCAAGACACCTAAGCTTGTGTTTTTGTTTGTGCAAAAATTATTTTCACAAGTTCATTTTTTCAAATATCTCTTGTGCTAAAATCTTGAGAAAATATTTTTAGAGATATTTTGATTACTATTGTTGGAAATCTTTGAAACTGTAAATTATGATTGAGATATACATTTATATATTGTTTCAAAGATAAGCTTGATAATACACTCTTGTAATTGAATGAATATTGACATAAGATTGAGTGTTTAGCACATGTATTGCACAGAGCTTATAGTTCGCATTTGCTTATTATGCATTGATTGATATTGGTACAAATTTGCTTGTTGGAGAAGCATATATTTTGTACACTAATTGTATGGTGATTTAGTTGTATTCCAGGCGTGGCCTAAGGGGGCATTAATCTAGCCCAGAAGGATTGGTTGTAAAGGTTGAGGTCAGCCCTACTTTAATTTGACCTAATTGTATTAGGTGCCGCTCCACCCGTTAAGTGAGCCATAGTGGAATCCTTGTGCTTGTGAGTCAAGGCAAGGACCTAGGCACATTTGCCAAACCTCGATAATATATCTGGCTTTATCTCTCTTTACTTGCGTTACTTTGCATGCATAATTAATTTACTTGTGTAATTTAATTTCAGTTGAATATATTGATTTATTTTATATTTGCACTAGATTGACCCTAGGATTGTATAATACTGTTGTTGGATAATTGACCTAGGGGAGAAATTTTTATAATACCAATTCACCCCTCCCCCCTCTTGGGATTAGAATAAATTCAACAGGTTCCTTGTCAAACCACACTTTCTTTGGAATTTCAAACTGCAACGGAATAGAAGGTGATTTGTTGATGAGGTAGCAAGCAGCACAAACTGCTTCACCCCCAAAATAATTTAGGAAGTTTAGCCAAATTAAGCATACTTCTGACTCTTTCCATGATGTTCAGGTTCATTCTCTTGGCTACATCATTTTGTTGTGGGGTTCATGGGACCATCTTCTCATGTCGGATACAACGAACAATGTAGTATGCTTTGAATTCTCTAGGAATGTACTCGCCTCCATTGTCTGATTGGAGACAATTCAACTTATTTCCTTTTTCTCTTTCCACCAATGCATGAAACACCTTGAAGTTGTCAAATACTTGGTCTTTATTTTCAAAAAATATACCCACACCTTTCACGAAGCATCATCAATAAATGTCAAAAAAAATATTTGTAACGGCCCCAAAAATATTTATACAGAATTAGTAAAAAATTAAAAATAAAAATAAAATAAAA
The DNA here is from genome assembly GCF_029873635.1 of Malania oleifera. Classification (NCBI taxonomy): domain Eukaryota; kingdom Viridiplantae; phylum Streptophyta; class Magnoliopsida; order Santalales; family Ximeniaceae; genus Malania; species Malania oleifera. Next base: position 69,787,091 of record NC_080427.1, read on the forward strand.
TAAAAAAGATAAATAAATAAATAAAATAAATAATTGATTGATTAACTAATTAAATAATAATTATTAATATAATAATATATTATATAATTTAATATAATATTATATTATATTAGTATTATTATTATTATATTTATTTATTTATTTTATTATTATTATTATTATTATTATTATTATATATATGGATTAGTTATTAATACTTCAAGGAAGACAAATTCCCCCCCCCCTTGATATCTCATTGTTTCTCTCTCTCTCTCTCTCTCTCTCTCTCTCTCTCTCTCTCTCTCTCTCTCTCAATTTCTCTTCCATTTCTCTACAAAATTGAAGAACGGACATCATTCTTAGGTCCCAAGTCCGCTCTTCAACAATTTAACTGGAGAAATTTCATCATCCATATGTTGTAGGTACCACTCCAGGGCTAGTGTAAGTGGGTTAGATTATGTTAGGTTTTATTTTAAAATATGCCTGATTTAAATTGATTATTTTTTTATTATATCTATATGTTTAGGCTAAATTATACTGTAGGGATTTAATTATATTAGGTTTTCTAATTATATTAGTGTTAAATTAAATATGTGGATTATTATACATCTTCTCTGATAATTTATTAAAATTATAATTAGTATACAAATCGTGTGGCATGAGTTTACTTTATACTATTGCAAAATTGAGAAAATTTGGGATTTTTGCAATGTTATGTGTTGATTTTTTGAGTCCTATCTCGTTTTTTATAATGAAAAATACAATGTATTTAATGTTTACTAAGTTTGTGTGCAGGATCAATTAGCAAAATCATATGATGGCACATGATGACTCAAAGGAAAAATGAAGACCTAGAGTGTTTTAATCGTTGTAATTTATATTCAATTCACTGGGTCTATAATAATTATTTGAAGGTCCGTAATAATTGATGTATATCATGCATGCAGAGACTATAATCTCACAACCATAGATTGACCTTAGGGATCACCCTTCGGCTGTCCAAAGCCGGATTTTTCGGTCGGCTCTCAGAGACCTTAGACTTACCATAGGTCCAAATATATTGCATAAATAAACCCCCCACATAACATAGAAATAATTATCATGAGAATAAGGGTGATTTCAAAAGAAAAATAGGACATAATTGAAAATTTTATATGGTCAGTCAACCGAACCAAAATACACTAAGACCCTCGGTCTACTGAACCTCTCTGGGGTCAAAAAGTTGACCAGTTGGTCGATCATTTCTAAAATGAACCGCAACACGTTGGTCAATTGAACTGGCATGTGGAAAACCCCAACGTTGTGGTCAACTGAACTCCCAGTTGTAAAATGGCTCAGTCAACCGAACGTTCAACTTCGATCAACCAAACTTAGCCCAGTCGACCAAACCTCGGAGGTCCAAAATTGTCTCAAGTCTGGTCGACCAACACCTAAAATACCCTGGTCGACCGAACCATAAAAATGGTTGACTGAACCTCTCAAGTTGCTCGAATTTTACCGAGATTAAAATTGGGATATTTTTAATTAACCATGCTTAAACTTTTTCAAAAATAGTGAATGATTCCCCAACGGTTATATTTTTATGAATGTCTATAAATACCAATTCATTTGGAAAGATTAAGCATGGATCGAAAAATATCATTAGCCAAAACTCTCTAAATTTCAAAACCCTTATTTTATCATATACAAGCCATAAATCGATCTCTTACTCATCCTACTTGCTAAAATCCTTTGGTAAGAGTATTATTGAGTTTGTTTATATTGGCTCGCACTCTCATTGTATTTGTTTGATGTTGATTTTTTGAGAGTGAGCTTGAGATTCCCCTTGTGATTTAATTCATAACTCTTCAGTTGGAATACTCTCTAGAGCTTGGAAATCTTGTAATATTGTTGCAAGTATTCAAAGGCTTATTCTTGTACTTTGTAAAATATTTTTCAAACAACTTGATTTCAAATATCTCTTGTGCTAGAATTTTGAGGAAATCATCTTAGAGATATTTTGATTATATTCCCTGAAAATCTTTAAAACCCTACTTGTGGTTGAAATATATTTACATATTGTTTCAAAGATAGATTAGTAATACACTACACTTGATTGATTATTGACATTACCTAGAGTGCTATTACACATTGTTTGCACTAAGCTTATAGTTTCTATCTGGTTGATGTGCATTGGTTAATACTGGAACAAATCTTCTTATTGGAGAAGCACATATCTTTGTACACAAAATTTGTATTGAATATCTGATGTATTTTAGGCATGGCCTGAGGGGGCGTTAATCTAGTCCGTAAGGATCGGTAGGGCCTTCTTCACCCCGTAAGGAGAGTGTGTAAAGGTTGAGGTCAGTCCTGGTGCAATTTGACCTAGTTGTAATAGGTGTCGCTCCACTCGTTAAGTGAGCAATAGTGGTAATCCTCGGGCTTGCAAGCTGAGGCGGGGACGTAGGCAGTATTTGCCGAACCCCGATAACATATCTTGTGTCTGCTCTTAAATTCCTACACTTTAATTTCTTGCACATGTATGCTCATATTTAATTATTTATGAATGTGTGCATGATTTAAATATTGTGAATGATTGGGAAATACTTGGACAGAACCTAGGTTGTGCAATACTACTATTGGTTAACTTGACCTAAGAGATGAATTTTTAAATACCCAATTCACCCCCCTCCTGGGAATACACCAATTCCAACATTATGCTTATTATGTGATTTACTGAAAATATTTATGCGATTTGACTATAAATTTCATGTTGAGGAAATATTCAGATTATTATACGATTTAATTGCATAAATTGTATTATATGTTTTAAGAACACTAATGGTCGTAGTTACAGATGAATATTAGTGCAGCCACACTGTTATGGAAGTGTTGGCGATGGATAGTCAGTTTGGCCTGAGTATAAGAATGAGTATGAGGATGTGATAGGCAAACTGAACTTATAGACATAAACTTTTGATTTAGTCTGGTTGGTTGGTGGCCAACCAGTTAAGTCCAATCTTTGGATCGCACAACCCGGTCATGCGGGTTATAGCATGACATGGCCAAAAAGGAGTTCTTTATACATATTTGTATATTTATGTGATTATGATCATATGATAGGCATAAATTATGATTTGAAGGAAATACATACATTTAATAATCTATGATTCACTGTTTTACAAATGTGGGTTTAATAGTTAAATTATTAAATTATTTTTACACTAAAGCTCATTTTAGTCATACACTGATAATAATTTAATCCATACTTATCAAAAGGAGTCTCACCCCATTATTATCTTACATTTCAGATGCCTTAAGGAGCATAATAGAAATCTGAGTAGCGTAGTTGAAGCGTGGGTGGGAGAGAAGAGTTATTTAGAATAGATATTTAATTAGTTACGTTTTTAATGTTTTAGAATTTTTAGGGATGTATTAAATTTATTATTGGAGATGTTGATATAATGAGTTTTTTTTTTTTTTTCAATACTCTGGTAAATATATTTGAGATCTTCCACTGTAAAATTTTGGGTCACTACAGTTGGTATCAAAGCAAATTTGAGTCATCACAGTTGGTATCAGAGCTAAATTTTGGGGTGCTACAGTTGGTATCAAAGCTTAGGATATAGATTCTGTAGACTTTAGAAATTATTTTTACAGAGTATAGGTATGAATTAGGATAAGGATAGGTGTCATGCCCCGAACTCGCGGATGGGTCCCAGGTGTGATTTTAGTAACCTAACATGACTTTATATCATTTAAAACATACATGATACTACTCTGAACGAGGGTCCGTTCCCGTGACATACACGTAAAATGCTATACACAATCACATACATATTCATATACATCAAATACACAGCGAAAATGTTCTTTCTATACATATATCATACCGTACAATGTACCATACCAGAGTCTATACATGACTAGAGTCTATGCTTCAATATACTGTACATACCCCGGGTGTCTACAAAACCCAACAATGACAACCCGGTTACAAAATTTGTACTTACATAAGTGCTCTACGTAGCTAACCGACACCCATGCTTCCGAACGCTAGGATGCTAGTTACGGCTACTCGAAGGACCTGAAAATCATTTTTATATTCAGGGTGAGACACCTCTTAGTAAGGAAGAAAGTAGGTTATATTAGTGTGTGGCATACAAGTCTTATTTCAATATAAAACATAACACAATACAGTTCTAGTATTTTCACAATTTTGTTCCAATACATACGATACCAAACATACTGTCAGTGTCATCACACTCAAGCAACCGATACCCTACAATAACGGAAGCCTCATAGTGATATTGTTGCCAGTACGGTGTCCACTCACACCCATCGGTGACCAGTTGGAACAAATAGGCGATATTTCACACCCTCAAATATAGAGTCAGACACTCTCGCCCACGGTAATTAGTTGAGACATGGTGTCAACATACAGTAATTAGCCGCCCCTAACTGATTTACAAAACCTGGAACAATTTTGGAACTCATGTCCCTACACTCATCAATGTACGCTAATTAGCCTCCCTAAACTATTTTACAAAACCTTAGAACATTTTACATACAACATTTCATTCCACACTTATTTGAGTTTACAACAATCATATCATTTTCAATTCAAGAAATACATTTTAATACAAATACAGTACAATCATCTCATTACTACCATTTTATACAACATACGATTTTCCAACAGAAATAAAGATGATACCCAAAACCCCCAATTTTCCCAAAAACTGTAACATGAAAATCTTGCATTTTCACTTGATAGATTTTCCCAAATAAGTAACCAAAAGATATATACGATCGTTAACAACAGGTTTACTGATCTCAATTTAAAAAATAACTGATATAAACAGAATCTCCTTACCTTTTCCCGAATACCAAAATACAAACTCTACGGCTCCAAAACTACGAACCAAGTTCCCAAAACCTAAACATCCAAGAACTATACTTCACTATAATTCTTACTACTACACACATACCGCAACGAAACTAAAATCGAACCCTTACCTCAGTTTTGGGTCAAAACCTAAAAATCCTTAAAACGAATTTCTGATCTACTAAAAACTTAGAGATTCTCCTCCTGATCCATGTGGTAACATTGGATCGTTGATTACGGCAACTGACGGCCAGAAATCCTAGAGAGAGAGAAGGAATTCGAGTTCTAAAGAGAGAGAGAGAGAGAGAGAGACAGAGAGAGACAGAGAGAGGATTTTGATTTCTTCCTCATTAAGCAAAGCTAAAAAGATATTTATAACCCTTTGACCCAGCCAACCTCGCCGACGAGACGGCGTCCTCGTTGACGAGCCACAGAAGGAAGTTCGTCAATGACAAGGTGGCCTCGTCAACGAGCCCTGCATATTTTTTACTTTTCAAATTTTCCTTCTCTTTTCCTCATTTATTTGATACACTTATCTCGAGTCGGGTTCATACAACCTCCCCTCCTTATAAAAATTTCATCCTTGAAATTTGTAATCTCCTATTTACCAATTCAACTACATATCTAACGTATATCCGACTATAGAAAGAGTCGGTGGCTACCCACATAGCAGCCCTATCCCAAATACATACATACCCTCACTTATGGTGGAGGAATACAGTCGTTACATACATACACTGTCTCGAGAGCTCACAATACTACAAAACTCTCCCAAAGGCTAACCACACAACGTTACTACAATAGCAGAATATTACATACATACATACATACCTATACCAATCCTGCTATTGAAACTACTACTCAGAACAACTGTGGATATTTCTGGTGTATTTTCGTCTCTAACGCCTAAGAAGCTTCCTTAACCGCGTGATTCTGCCATAGTACCTTCACTAATGGTATCTCCCTAGTACACAACTTCTGAACTTTACGGTCCAAAATCTGAACGGGTATCTCCTCATACGCCAAAGCATCCCCAATCTCTAAGGATTCGTAACTAATCACATGCAATGGATCCAGCACGTACCTCCTCAACATGGATATGTAAAGCACATCATGGATCCTCGAGAGCACTGGGGGTAGCGCAATCCTGTAGGCCACTAGACCCACTCATTCCAATACTTCGAATGGTTCGATATACCTCAAGCTCAGCTTGCACTTCCTCCTGAATCTCATCACCTCTTTCATCGGAGCGATTCTTTGAAATATCTTACCCACAACCTCGAATTCCAACTCACAACGGTGAACATCTACGTAACTCTTCTACCAACTTTGAGCCAATTTAATCCTATCCCTGATCAAACCAACCTTCTCAGAAGCCTGTTGTACGAGTTTGGGCCCCAATACTTGTTGTTCACTGACCTTATCCCAATATAGAGGAGACTAATACCTCCGACCATACAATGCTTCGCACGGTGCCATTCGGATACTAGCCTGGAAGCTATTGTTATGGGCAAATTCCACTAATGGTAGAAACTGAATCCAACTACCACCGAAATCTAATACACAAGCCTATAACGTATCCTCCAAGATCAGTATCGTCCTTTCTAACTGTCTATCAGTCTGGGAGTGGAATGTTGTACTGAATGTAAGCTTTGTCCCCAGTGTTTCCTGCAAACTCTTCCAGAATTGAGAAGTGAATCTCGGGTATCGATCTGAAACAATGGACATCGGTACTCCGTGCATTCTGACTATCTCCTACACCTACAAAACTGCTGGCCTACTCAAAGAGTATCTAACATGCATCAGTAAAAAGTGAGCAGATTTGGTCAACCTCGTAACGTCCTGCTTATCTTATCATATATTAAAACATAATTAATAAAATAGTCAACCCGAACCCGTGTGTCTCGGGGATACCTGTCATACACAACAAAACCTAGGCAGCAGTAAATGTAAATTACAAACTCATAACCACAAAATACATAGTACCAGAGTCAAGTATATCTTAAAATATGGTGTTTATATACAATCTCCCAAAAATACAAAAACATCTCTAGGATCCCACATCCAAAAACTTCTAATACTAGTTCAACTTACCCTTCTAGCGGGGTAACTCAATAAACTCAGCAGCGGCCACGCTCCGCCAGTCTTTCTGGGTTTCTTGAAAATAATTTAATGCTCGGGGGTGAGACACCTCTTAGTAAAGGAAAATAAACTAAATACAGTTGTGTGGCAACATGAACATTTAATGCAATTATACATATACAGTACATTTCATATATCTATAAACATTCATCATAACATGCTGAATTAATAATATACTTTCGTATTTGCTAATAAATCATACCATTCACAAAATGTCTATTATAGCTGATAATACTAAAAACGTACCTAAGATGAATAGCTAGCTGATGTCATGTATTAACCCCCATGACGGGTTGTGCAACTCGAAGGCAGGACCCAATAATGGCTGGCCTACCACTGCGAAGTAAAAAATGTCTGTAAGTATAATGGGTCCTCCACACCCTGGTCTGGATTTCTAGGTGGACGTCTACAACTCTACACTAAAAGCCACATCGACTATCCATCTCCCACTCCCTCATGGGGTGGTTAGCACCAATATGAATATAGATATCTGATCTATATAGCTACGGTACCGTGCTCGTGAAACTGAACTAAACTAACATCCAGGTTCGTATAACATATAATACATGATAATATAGCGTTTAACATAAAGGAATTGGTAGCATTTTCTATAATTTCATAAATACGACATCACACCGAACATTTCATAAATATGGCCTCGCGCCGATCATTTCGTAAATACGGTCTCACGCCGAACATTTCATAAAAACCATTTTGAATAAATAAATCAATTATCATGTATTTTCAAAATCATAATGTACTGTATTATTTCATAATTGCTCAAAACATGCTTTACTCATAAAATTGCTATAACATAATACTTGTCTCGTAAAATAATGTTCATTCCACACATTGTTGAGTAAAATCATACATTTCATTCTAAAATTTCATTTCCTGTATAACAGTAGTATTTTCCCAAATATACATTTTCTCAATAATATTCAAATATAACACATGCTTTCCTGAAAATTAATTTACTGATAAATAATACTAATTTGCATGGAAAAATAACTAGTTTAGTTTATTCCCTTACCTAGTACTGAAGAAAACCCGCTAAAAATTTCACTTGTCCTACACCCGCAGGGTTCCCCATTCAACATCTTGAATTCAACAATCCCCAGAACTAAACTTCAGTATTTTCACGTGAATATCATTTCTTATAACTATGAAAATACCAAATTTGACATAAAAAGCCTTACTTCAACCTAGGGATGAATTTCAACTCGCTTCCACTAATGATCCGCTCTAGCAGATTTGGAGAGAACTTCCCCAGGAGCGTCGTGGTGGCCTCAGATCGTCGGTCCGGCAAACGATGGAGTCGAAATCAAAAAGAGAGGAGAGAGAGAGGGAGTGATTTTTTGATTTTCTTCTACATAAGACCGAGTTTTTGCACTATTTATAGAGCCTGATTCGTCGACGAGACACGTCACCTCGTCGACAAGTCCCTGAAGAGTTTCGTCGATGAACCTTCACCCCTTGTCGATGAAATTCAGAATTGCCAAAACCCTCCTTGGTATTTTCTCGTCGACGAAATGCTTCCTCATCGACGAGGTCCTCATATACCCTCGTCGACGAATCCCCTGTGTTCATCGACGCGGCTTCCTCCTTCTGTTACTGTTTCCATTTCCCTCCCTCTTTATTATTTAAATACCATTATTTTTCGGGTCGTTACATTCTCCCGTCCTTATAAAATTTCGTCCTCGAAATATACTATTCATATAATTCATCATCCCTTAAAGGAAAAATGGTCTACTTATTTTATTACTTACTCTCATTTATGGTGGAGGAATATTGTGGTTACATTCCAAGTCCTAGGAGATTACAAATACAAAAGAAAATTTCCCCCAAAACTAAAATACCACTTACTAACTAGAGTATTACATGTACCTGCAAAAGAAATACTACATATTTACTTACATTTTCTAACTACATCTGAACTTCTTGGAACAATTGTGGGTACTTCTGTCTGATCTGTTCCTCGAGCTCCTAAGAAGCCTCTTCTACTACATGATTCCTCCATAGAACTTTTACTAGAGGAATCTTCTTATTACGTAGTTTATGTTCCTTTTTGTCTAGAATCTGCATTGGTACTCCCTCATAGACTAGCGAATCACTGACCTCTAACTCACCATAACTGAAAATATGAGAAGGATCTGGGATGTATTTCCTTAACATAGATATGTGGAATACATCGTGCATCCTGGATAGTGTAGGCAAAGCTAGCCTATAGGCAATCGGTCCCACTTTCTCTAAAATCTCAAATGGATTGATGAACCTAGGGCTAAGTTTACCCTTCCTACCAAACCTCATAACCCCTTTCAATGGAGCTATCTTCAAAAATACATGATCACCAACATCGAACTCCAAATTCCTGCGACGATTATCGACATAACTTTTCTGTCGGCTCTAAGCTGCACTAATTCTATCCGTGATGAGCTGGACCTTATCGTATGCCTGTTGTACAAGTTCTGGTCCCACAACTCGCCTCTCACCCATCTCGTCCCAATATAACAGAGAACGACATTTCCTACCATATAAAGCCTTAAATGGTGCCATGCCAATATTGGACTGGTAACTGTTATTATATGCGAATTCCACCAATGACATGAACCGAGCCTAGTTACCCCCAAAATCCAATACACATGCTCAGAGCATATATTCTAGTATCTGTATCGTCCTCTCAATCTGCCCATCTAACTGAGGATGGAATGTTGTGCTAAATGATAACTGAGACCCTAAAGCTTCCTATAAGCTTCTCTAGAAACGTGATGTGAAATGCGGGTCTCGATCTAATACTATAAATACAGGCACCCCATGAGAACGAACTATCTCCTGAACATAAATTTCTACCAAACGGTTCAGGGAATAGCTGATCTTGATAGGGAGAAAATGGGCAGTCTTAGTCAACCAATCTATAATCACCCAAATTGCATTTTGGCCACGCGATGTCGAAGGCAGCCCTGAGCCAAAATCCATGGATATATGATCTCACGTCCACTCTAGAATAAATAACGGTTGCAACTAACCTGTTGGTCTCTGGTGCTCAGCTTTTACCTACTGGCACATCAAGCACTGGGCTACATACTCGACAATCTCTTTCTTCATACCACTCCACCAATAAAACTCTCGCAGATCCCTACACATTTTCGTATTGCCGGAATGAACTGTATACAATGATCTGTGAGCCTCATCCAAAATAGTATTCCTGATCCCAGTATCAGCAGGAACACACAGCTTGGAACGGAACCATAAAGCCCCGTCATCTGAAATGCATAATTCCTCTCCCTAGCCAGTCTGCACTCTATATATTACCTCTACTAATTCTAGGTCTTCTTTCTGAACAGCTTTAATTCTTTCCTACAGAGTAGGCTATACCACTAGGTTGGTTATACATACTGAAAAATTGCTCTCAATCAATTCAATGTCGAGTCTCTCTAGATCCATCATGATCGGATGCTGGATCTCCATAGTTGCCAACGCTGATTCCCAAGACTTCCTTCTCAGTGCATCAACTACCACGTTTGCTTTCCCTTAGTGGTAACTAATAGTACAATCAAAATCCTTAATCGACTCTAACCACCTTCTCTGTCTCACATTCAATTCTTTCTAAGTAAAGAAATACTTTAAACTCTTGTGGTTAGAGAAAATCTCACACTACTCATCGTACAGGTAATGCCTCCAAATTTTGAATGTGTGTACCACTACATCCAACTCAAGGTTGTGGGTAGGGTAGTTCTTTTTGAATTCTTTCAACTGTATAGACGTATATGCCACTACCCAGCCATGCTGCATCAATACACAACCAATTCCTTTCAAGGATGCATCACTGTAAATAGTATAACCCTCACCCCTTAATGGGATGATCAGCACTAGTGCTATGACTAACCTCTACTTCAATTCCTGAAAACTCTGCTCACAGCTGTCGTCCGACTCAAATCTGGCATTCTTCCTAGTCAGTCGTGTCAGTGGCCTTGATAGAGTTGAGAACCCCTCAACAAAACAACGGTAATATATGGCTAACCCCAAGAAACTCCTGATCTCCTAAACGTTCCTTGGTTTAGCCAAATTCACTACCGCGTCAATCTTACTATGATCCAAGGAAATTCCATCTCCTGAGATAATATGTCCCAAAAACACAACTTTCTCGAGCCATAAGTCACATTTGTTGAACTTTGCATACAACTTCTTTTCCCTAAGCATCTGCAAAACCTGCCTCAAATGTATTTCGTGCTTCTCATAGCTCCTCGAATAGACTAGTACATCATCAATAAAAACAACAACAAAATGATCTAACATGGAACTCATAATGCCCGTACCTGGTCCTGAAAGCCGTCTTCGATACACCTTCTGCCCTTACCTTTACTTGATGGTAGCTTGACCTGAGGTCGATCTTAGAATAAACTCGTGTACCTTGAAGCTGGTTAAACAAATCATCTATACGGGGTAGAGGATACTTGTTCTTGATTGTCACTTTATTAATCTCCCTATAATCCATGCACATCCTCATAGATCTATCCTTCTTCTTCACAAATAGTACTGGAGCTCCCCACAAAGATACACTAGGTTGTATGAAGCCCTTATCAAGTAAATCCTACAACTGATATTTTAATTCTACCAACTCTGCTGTCGCAATTCGATACGTTGCTTTAGAGATCGGCGTTGTACTTGGAAGTAGATCAATAGGAAAATCTACCTCTCAATCAGGTGGCAAACCTGATAATTCCTCTAGGAACACATTCAGTAAACTCCTTTACTACTGGCATGCTGGTGAGCTTCACTTCATTCCCTATGGTTTCCTTCATGAAGGCCACAAATCCCTAACAAGCACTCAGAAGTAGCCTCCTCGCCTAAATAGCTGAGACCATTTGAGGTAGAGACTACAATTGTGACCCTGTAAATCTGAATTCTGGTCTCCCTAGAGGTCTGAATATCACTTCTCTCGTACGGCAATCTATAATGAAAAAATTAGCTGCTAGCCAATCCATGCCGAAAATAATATCAAACTCATGCATGTCTAGCACTACCAAATCAGCAGATAGAATCCTCCCCTGAACATCAACTGGACAACCACGAAGCAACCTACTACATCTCACTTCTGATCCGGTCGGTGTAACTACTAAGAATTCAACATCTAATGTCTGTGTTTCAACCCCACACAATTTAACACACCTCGAAGATACAAACGAGTGTGTGGCACCTAAATCAAATAGCGTAATAACTTTAAATAAAAACATATTAATCGTACCTGTCACCATGTCACTGGCTATCTCAGCATCACCCGACGTCAAAGCAAAAACCCTAGCTGGGGCCATATTCCGCTGTTGGCCTCCACGTGGCGCCTGGTAGCCTCCTCGAGTAGGTCTAGGAGTAGAAGCAGCACTAATCTAATCCTGACAATCCCTCATCATATGCCCTAGCTCCCCACACCGGTAGCAGATACCTAACCTGGCATGACACTCCCCCAGGTATCTCTTCCCACAAGACGGGCAAGCTAGAGATGATTGTACACCCTAAAAACCTCGATTCCTGGTCTCCTGCCTCCGGTCTCTGTAGTAGCCACCTCTCTTCCATAAACCACAGTCGACTCCCTGCTGAGAACCAGAAGGTGTGGATCTCTTCTTCTGTCTTTGCTCCTCAGTCTCCATCTGCTCCCCAACCTCTGCTATAGTGGCCTTATCCACCAATTCAGTAAAATCCTGTAACTTCAATATCGACACCTGCTTATGTATTTCTCTCCTCAGGCCTCTCTTAAATTGTCGTACCTTCTTTACATCATATGGTATGATGTACGGGGCGAAACGAGACAATTCAATGAACCTTGCTACATACTACTGTACGGTCTGCTGTCCCTACTTCAGATTTAGGAACTTCTCTATCTTAGCTTCCTTGGACAAAGCCAAAAAATACCTATCGAAGAATATCTCCTTGAACCGCTAACATGTCATCTCCACAAATACTGTCCTCTACTGCTCTAAGAGTTTCACCGCCAACCACCATCAATCGACCTCTCCAGTTAATCTGTATGTAGCAAATAGCACCCTCTGCTCCTCTGAACACTGCAGCACTGCAAATATTTTCTCCATCTCCTACACCTAATTTTCAACGACTGTAGGATCTGTTCCCCTTGAGAAAGCCAAAGGATTCATATTAATGAATTTCTCGATTGAGCTACCATGGCCTGCCGACAGACCACCCTGTTCCTTCAAACTCCTAGTAATTTCTGCCATAACCTGCTCTGCCACGCTGCGTAAGACGACATCCTAATCACCACCCACAGCGCCTGAGGGTCCAACACCCTCATTCGCACTAGCATGGGCACTACTACCACCAGAGTCCATCCTGAAAAATAAATAACTTAACTCAGAACCCCTTCACTATACATATCACCCAACCAATATAGTATATACTCCTAATGAATTCATCTCTCCTGATTTTAATTCAAGGTTCAATCTAGAAAACTAGATACCCAACCTGACGATAGCTTATCATGACTTTCCTGAAATCGTAACCCCAGGAAAATCACACAAACCACCACGGAAGTCCTGCATCTAGACTACAAAACTAAACCTCAAATTCCCTTATACTATACTTTGGTATTATTACTGCTACATTCTAAAGTCTATAGAACCTAGTATCCTAGGCTTTGATACAAAACTGTAACGTCCTGCTTATCTTATCATATATTAAAACATAATTAATAAAATAGTCAACCCGAACCCATGGGTCTTGAGGACACCTGTCATGCGCAGTGGAACCTAAGCAGCAGTAAATATAAATCACAAACTCATAACCACAAAATACATGATACTAGAGTCAAGCATATCTAAAAATATTGTGTTTATATACAATCTCCCAAAAATAAAAAAACATCTCTAGGATCCCATATCCAAAAACTTCTGATCCTAGTTCAACTTACCCTCCTAGCGGGGTAACTCAATAAACTTAGCGGCAGCCACGCTCCGCTGGTCTTTCTGGGTTTCCTGAAAATCATTTAATGCTCGAGGGTGAAACACCTCAGTAAGGGAAAATAAACTAAATACCTTGTGTGGCAACATAAACATTTAATGTAATTATACATATACAATACATTTCATATATGTGTAAACATTCATCATAACATACTGAATTAATCATATACTTTCGTATTTGCTAATAAATCATACCATTCACAAAATGTCTATTATAGCTGATAATACTGAAAACATACCCAGGATGAATAGCTAACTGATGTCATGTATTACCCCCCATGACGAGTTGTGCAGCCCGAAGGTGGGACCCGACAATGGCTGGCTGACCACTGCCAAGTAAAAAATGTCTATAAGTACGATGGGCCCGCCACACTCTGGTCCGGACTGCCAGGTGGACATCTACAACTCTATACTGAAAGTCACATCGACTGTCCATCTCCTACTCCCTTGTGGCGTGGTTTGCACCAATCTGAACATAGATATCTGATCTATATAGCTATGGTACCGTGCTCCTGAAACTAAACTAAACTAACATCTGGTTTCTAATAACATATAATACATGATAATATAGCATTTAACATAAAGGAATTGGTAGCATTTTGTATAATTTCATAAATACGGCCTCGCGCCGAACATTTCATAAAAACCATTATGAATAAATAAATCAATTATCATGTATTTTCAAAATCATAATGTACTGTATTATTTCATAATTCTTGAAAACATGCTTTACTTATAAAATTGCTATAACATAATACTTGTCCCGTAAAATAATGTTCATGCCACACATTGTTGAGTAAAATCATCCATTTCATTCTAAAATTTCATTTCCTGTATAATAGCAGTATTTTCCCAAATATACATTTTCTCAATAATATTCAAATATAACACATGCTTTCCTGAAAATTAATTTGCTGATAAATAATACTAATTTGCATGAAAAAATAACTACTTTAGTTTATTCCCTTACCTGGTACTAAAGAAAACGCCCTAAAAATTTCACTCGTCCTGCACCCGCAAGGTTTCCCATTCAATACCTTGAATTCAACAATCCTTATAACTAAACTTCAGTATTTTCACATGAATAGCATTTCCTATAACTATGAAAAGACCAAATTTGGCATAAAATGTCTTATCTCAACTCAGGGATGAATTTCAACTCGCTTCCACCAATGATCCGCTCCAAAAGATTTGGAGAGAACTTCCCCAAGAGCGTTGATCCGGTGAACGACGGAGCCAAAATCGAAGAGAGAGGAGAGGGAAATTGTAAGGAGAGAGAAAGGGAGTGATTTTCTGATTTTCTTTTGCATAAAATCGAGTTTTTGCACTATTTACAAAGATGGATTCGTCAACGAGACACGTCACCTCGTCGACGAACCTTCACCCCTCGTCAACGAAATTTAGAATTGCCAAAACCCTCCTTGGTATTTTCTCGTCGACGAAATGCTTCCTCGTCAATGAGGTCCTCATGTACCCTCGTCGACGAATCCCCTGTGTTCGTCGACAAGGCCCTAGGAAAATTCTTGGGTTATCCTTCTGTTACTAATTCCATTTCCCTCCCTCTTTATTATTTCAATTCCATTATTCTTCGAGTCGTTACAAACCTGTCCACGATTACCCAGATGGCATTATGCCCGTATAGTGCTGGTGGTAACTCGGTAACAAAGTCCATAAAGATGTGTTCCCATTTCCACTCTGAGATGCTCAATGGCTGCAAAGGCCCTGCCAGCTTCTGATGTTCAGCCTTTACCTATTGACACGTCAAACATTATTCTACAAATCGAGCAATCTCCCGTTTCATGCCACTCCACCAGAAGGATTAGCGCAAATTCTGATACATCTTCGCACTGCCTGGATGTACCGTATACAAAGAATGATGTGCCTCCTCCAGGAACATCCTCCTTATCCCCTCATCGTTTGGAACACACATTCTATTTCCAAACATCAATACACCTCCCTCGAAGATGTTAAAATCTGCAGCCAACCCTTGCTGTAATTTCTCCACGATCTCAACTAACTCCACATCACAAGCCTGAGCAGCTTTAATCCTCTCAAATAATGCTGGCTGGATCACCAAGCTAGCTATGAAAGCATGATGATTACCATCCACCAACTCCACGCTAAGACTTTCCAGATCCCATCTGATATGATGCTGACCTACTATTGCATATATTGAAGCATGCTCTGACTTCCGACTCAAAGCATCGACTACCACGTTAGCCTTCCCCGGGTGATAGCTATCGTAGTCCTTTATCAGTTCAAGTCACCTTCTCTGCCTCATGTTCAACTCCTTCTATGTAAAAAAATATTTGAGGCTCTAATAGTCCGTGAAGATCTCACATTGTTCACTGTACAAGTAGTGTCTCCAGAATCTTCAACGCATATACTACTGCCACCAACTCCAGATCATGCGTGGGGTAATTCTTCTCGTACTCCTTGAGCTGTCGAGAAGCATAAGCAATTATTTTCCTTTGTTGCATCAGCACACATCCCAGGCCCTTTAGCGATGCGTTGTTGTAAATGACATAACCACCATCCCCAGATGGGATGGTTAAAACCAGAGCAATGACTAGTCGGTGTTTCAACTCCTAGAAACTTTGCTCGCACTCGTTAGTCCAATAAAATCTCACACCCTTCCTCATCAACCATGTCAGAGGGCCAGCTAACTTAGAGAATCCCTCCATAAATCGCCAGTAATATCCAACTAGTCCTAGGAAACTCCAAACATCGTGTTCGCTCCTTGGTTTCACCTAGTCGACCACTGCTTCAATCTTACCACTATCAACTGAGATACCACCCTTCAACACGACATGGCCTAGAAACGTGACCTAATTCAGCGAGAAGTCGTATTTCTTCAGCTTAGCATACAGCTTCTTCTCCCATAAAACCTGAAGTACCAACCTCAGATGGTTTCCGTGCTCTTCCGAACTCTTAGAATATACAAGAATATCGTCGACAAAAACTACTACTAACTGATCTAGGTATTCATTAAAAACCCTATTCATTAGGTCCATGAATACCGCATGAGCATTAGTCAACCCAAAGGCATGACCCAAAACTCGTAGTGAATGTATCTAGTTCGTAAAGTAGTCTTCGCAACATCCTCCGTCCTAACTCTCACCTAATAATACCCTAACCGTAGAATGATCTTTGAAAAGACTTGCGTTCCCTGTAGCTAGTCAAATAAATCATCTATACGAGGCAATGGGTATCGGTTCTTGACTTTTACCTTGTTAATTTTGCGGTAATCAATGCATATTTGCATCGACCCATCCTTCCTCACAAACAACACTGAAGCTCCCTAGGGAGAAACACTTGGTCTGATAAAGCCCTTGTCTAGTAGTTCCTACAACTACTCCTTCAACTCTCTAAGTTCAGCTAGAGCCATCCGGTATGGAGCTTTAGAAATCGGCGCCTTACCTGGAAGCAGATCAATAGCGAACTCCACCTCACAATCAGGAGGTCAATAGGGTAAGTCTTCCGAGAATACATCCGAAAATTCATTAACCACTCGAATATCTTCAAGTTTCAAATCATCCCAAGGTGGTTCCTTCACATAGGCTAAGTACCCCTAACAACCCCCCAAGAGTAACCTTCTTGCCTGTATAGCCGATAGAATCTATGGCGTCGAACGCACACTCAGTCCCACAAACTCATGCTCCTGCTCCCTAGGAGGTCTGAACACTACTACTTTCCTACGATAATCAATCACCGCATAACTAGAGAATAGCCAATCCATCCCTAGTATGACATCAAATCCACACATGTCGTATACTACTAGGTTCCCCAATAGCAGCCTTCCTTGAATAACCACTGGGCAGTTTCCTAACATCTTAGTACAAATCATTATACTCCAAGTCGGTATAGTTACAGACAACCACTCATCCATCACTTGGGTTTCAACCCCACATAGTTTCACAAAACTAGCATATATAAACGAATGGGTTGCTCCCGAATCAAATAAAACAAAAGCTCTATTCGAAAGTAATAACATGGTACATGTCACCACATTCCCAGCATGTTCCGCATCTGCTGGAGTAAGTGAGTACACCCTCATCGGATCTGTGTTTTCCTGATAGTTCCCCTGAGTCATCTAATTACTCCCACGGTTCTAGCTCTGGGCAGGCATATCACTCCTCTATGCCTGACAGTTTCGGGATATGTGGCCCGATTTTCTATAGTTGTAGCAGTTACCCCATAACTACTCGCATTCACCGTTATGCCATTTATGACACTTGGTGCATGGTGCATAGGATGGTTCCCCTTGAGAACCCTGTCGTTTGGTATTTTGGCGATAACCCGAACTGTAGTTCTTCTTCTTTTTCCACTGTCCCTATCAAGGACCAATTTGAGAACCAAAAAGTACTTGCCTCTTCCTCTATTCCTGTTACACATCATCCCCCTAAAGGTCAGCATCAACTATGGTGGCTTTATCCACCAGAATAGAAAACTCTCGAATCTGCAGCATCCCAACAAGCCTACGGATATCCTTCTTCAGACCCTCCTTGAATCTTCGAGTCTTCTTATACTCATTCGAGATCAAATACTGTGCGAAATGAGATAGCTCAACAAATCTGGCAGCATATCTTTGCACCATCAGGGTTCCCTGAGTCAAGCTCAAGAACTCATCAGCCTTCGCATCACGAGTGGAAGCCAGGAAGTATCTCTCAAAAAATACCTCCTTGAAGTGGCTCCAAGTCATACTAGATGGTCCATCTCTTTACTTCTCAAGCAGACTCACAGCCATCCACCATCTTTTTGTTTCTCTTTCTAGCTGAAAGGTAGAATAGAGAACCTTCTATTGGTCAGTGCAGTGTAGAACTTCCAATATCTTTTTGGTCTTCTGCACCCAGTTCTCTGCGACTATCGTATCGGGTCCTCCCGTAAATGTCGGAGGGTGCAAGCAGGTGAACCTCTTTATGGTACAACCCGTAGCACTAGGAGAGTGCTCACGTCTCCTAACACTTCACCCGATCTCTCACATAACCTACCTCATCAAACCCCGAGGCACGGAAGGCGACTCATCACTCGCAGTCCCCTCAGAACCACTATCCAAGTTCTTATCCTTGGGCTCCATTCTGAAAGTAGGATAGGAATTAGTTAGAATTCCTATATCATCCATAGTTAACACTATCATTGAAAGCTAATCATATTAACTACAACTCTCATGGGTCTACATCTGTCCTATCACACCGACACGAAACCATCAATGGTTTGCCGTGATTTTACAAAAATCGTCATTCCAGGAAAAACACAGAACACCACCAATGAGTCCTAGTCTAGCAACGAAACAACCCTCAACCTACTCTACCCATTTTCTACCTCCTATACTTTGGTATGCACACATAACTACAACTAACCAAGTCTACAAGACCTAACAACCTGGTTTTTCTCTAATACAAAACTGTCACTCCCTGAACCCGCGGATGGGTCCCAGGTGTGATTTTAGTAACCTAACATGGCTCTATATCGTTTAAAACATACATGATGCTACTTTGAACAAGGGTTCGTCCCCGTGGGGTACACGTAAACTCTATACACAATCACATACATATCCATGCACATCAAATATGCAGCAAAAATGTTCTTTCTATACATACATCATATCGTACAATGTACCATACCAGAGTCTATACATGACAAGAGTCTATGCTTCAAAATACTGTACATACCCTGGGTGTCTACAAAACCCAACAATGACAACCCAGTTAGAAAATTTGTACTTACATAAGTACTTTACGTAGCTAACTAACACCCACGCTTTCGAATGCTAGGAAGCTAGTTACAAATATAGGTATGGTAATCTCATTACTACCATTTAATACAACATACGATTTTTCCAACAGAAACATAGATGATGCCCGAAACCCCCAATTTTCCTAAAAACTGTAACCAGAAAATCTCATATTTTCACCTGATAGATTTTTCCAAATAAGTAACCAAAACATACATACGATCGTAAACTACAAGTTTACTGATCCCGATTTCAAAAATAACTGATATAAATAAAATCCCCTTACCTTTTCCAAAATGCTAAAATACAAACTCTACGACTCCAAAACTACGAACCAAGCTCCCAAAACCTAAATATCCAACAACTATACTTCACTATAATTCTTCCTACTACACACATAGCGAAACGAAACTGAAATCGGACCCTTGCCTCGGTTTTGGGTCAAAACCCCAAAATCCACGAAATGAATTTTCGATCCCTTAAAAACGTAGCGATTCTTCTCCTGATCCACGTGGTAACATCGGATCGTTGATTTCGGCAACTGACGGCTAGAAATCCTAGAGAGAGGGAGAGAATTCGAGTTTTAGAGAGAGAGATAGAGAGAGGATTTTGATTTCTTCCTTATTAAGCAAAGTTAAAAAGATATTTATAACCCTTTGACCCAGCCAGCCTCATCAACGAGACGACGTCCTCATCGACGAGCTGTAGAAGGAAGTTCGTCAACGCCAAGGTGGCCTTGTCAACAAGCTTGAGATTTCATAATTTCTCAAAATCTCTCGACATCCCCTCTTTGACGAGGTACTGAATCTTGTCGTCGAGCTAAACAAGAGATTTTTTCGACAAGCAAGAAAGCCTCATAGATGAGCCTTGCAAATTTTCACCTTTTAAATTTTCCTTCTCTTTTCCTCATTTATTTAATACACTTATCTCGGGTCGGGTTCTTACAATAGGAATGGGTAGGCTATGATGGTTTTAACCCTATTCTAGTGTTATGCAATAAAGAGAGATTTTATTTAGGATTATAGTGTCTTACTCGCAAGTACTCTTATTCCTCTGCTAAATAGTAGAGTCTTTTAAGGGAAATTCTTCGCTCCTTGTTATTTACCAAAATTTCGAGGAAGAAAGTTTTATAAGGAGGGGAGAATGTAATGACCCTAAAACTATTTATACAGAATTAGTTAAAAAATAAAAATAAATAAATAGAAAAATAAATAAATAATTAAGTAATTAATTAACTAATTAAATAATAATTATTAATTAAATAATATAATATAATAATATATTAATATAATATAATATTATAATATTATATTATAAATATATATATATGGATTAGTTATTAATACTTCAGGAAGACAAATTTTCCCCCCCTTTGATATCTCACAGTCTCTCTCTCTCTCTCATCAATCTCTCTCTCTCTCTCTCTCCCTCCCTCCCTCCCTCTCCCTCTCTCAATTTCACTTCCATTTCTCTGCGAAATTGAAGAACATATATCATTCCCGAGTCCCAGCTCCTTTCTTCAATAATTTAATCGGAGAAAACTCATCATATGCACTCCATAGGCACCACTCTAGGGTTAGTGTAAGTGGGCTAGATTATGTTAGGTTTTAGTTTAAAATATGCCTAATTTAAATTGATTATTTTATTTTAATTATATCCGTATGTTTGGGCCAAATTATGTTATGGGGATTTGATTATATTGGTGTTAAATTAAATTTGTGAATTATTATACATTTTCTCTGATAATTTATTATAATTATAATTATTATACAAATCGTGTGGCATGAGTTTATTTTATATTATTGCATAATTGAGAAAATTTAGGATTTTTGTGGTTTTATGCTTATTATGTGATTTATTGAAAATATTTATGTGATTTCATTATAAATTTGATGTTGGGGAAATGTTCAGATTATTATACGATTTAATTGTATAAATTGTATAATATGTTTTAAGAACCCTGATGGTCATAGTTATAAATGAATATTAGTGCAGTCAAACTACTATGAAAGTGTTGGCGGTGGATAGTCAGTTTGGCCTGAGTATAAGAATGTGTGTGAGGATGTGACAGGCAAACTGATCTTATAGACATAAACTTCTAATTTAGTCTGGTTGGTTGGTGGCCAACCAGCTAAGTCCAATCTTCAAACCGCACAACCCGATCATGGGGGTTAAATATGACATGGGCAAAAATGAGTTCTACATATTTGTGTATTTATGTGATCATGATCATATGATAGGCTTAAATTATTATTTGAAGGAAATACGTATATTTAAGAATCTATGGTTCACTGTTTTACAAATTTGGGTTTAATAGCTAAATTATTAAATTATTTTTACACTAAAGTTCATTTTAGCTACACATTGATCATAATCTAGTCCATACTTATTGACAGGTGTCTCTCCCCATTATTATCTTACATTTCAGATACCTTAAAGAGCATAACAGAAATCAGAATATCGTAGCGGAAGCGTGGGTAGGATAGAAGAGTTATTTAGAATAGATATTTAATTAGTAACGTTTTTAATGTTTTAGAGTTTTTAGGGATGTATTAAATTTGCTATTAGAGATATTGATATGATGAGTTTGTTTTTTAGTACTCTGGTAAATATATTTGAGATCTTCTGCTGTAAAATTTTAGGTCACTACAGTTTGTATCAGAGCATAAAATTTTGGGTCACTATAGTTGGTATCAGAGCAAATTTGGGTCATCGCAATTGGTATCAGAGCTAATTTTTGGGGTGCTACAATATTTGTTGCCGCCTAAAGTTTCTACTTCCATGGGACCACAATCATCAGAATGTATTAAACTCAATAACTTTGATCTTCTTGTTGTATAGGAATTAAACAATACTCTATGTTGTTTCCCAAATAAACAATGATCACAAGGGTTTTATGGTGTACCTTTAGACACATTGATGATTGCCTTCCTTGCTAATGCGAACAACCCTTTCTCTCCTATGTGTCCGAGTCTCTCGTGCCACAAATTTGGTGATGCCCCGTCTTCAGTTGCATTGAGGTTGTCTATCATCACTTTCACACAGGTCATGTATAGGGTACCGCAAATGTGTCCCCAAGTGACAACCATGATATTAGCTTTACCATGATCCCAAGAGGGGCGCGAATTGGTACTTTTAAAATTAATGCCCTAGGTGAGTATCCTAACAGAAGTATATTCACAACCCTATGGTAAATCTAGTGCAAGTAAAGTAAATAAATTATAATATGAACCATAAATTAAATAATGCAATTTAATAACTACGCATGCACCGGAAAGCAGTAAAGAGAGGTGACACGCATAAGTGTTATCGAGGTTCGGAAAATTGCCTATGTACCCACCTTGGCTAACAAGCACAAGGATTACCACTATAATGTTCACTTAAACGGGTAGAGCGGCACCTAAACAACCAGGTCAATTAGGACAAGGCTGACCTCAACCTTTACAACCAATCCTTACCGGACTGGATTACTGCACCCTCATACCACGTCTGGAAACACAACAGTATGTTCACAATAATGAAATTGGTACAGTGATTATGCTTTCATGTAAAGTAGATATGTACCCAATATAAATAATCACATGCACCACCAAATGATATAATGAAGTAAGCTCAATGTGGTCTTAGATGTCTACTCTCAAATATTTGTGCAAGGGTTGCAATCAGTGCATGAGAGTGCAAATAATATGATCTTTGTATCACACAATATATTCAATCACAATGCTCAAACAAAGATACTTTCCACACTTTAGATATCTCAACAAATGATTTTTCTCAACATATAAGCCTCAAGAGATGTATAGATTTTGTTTGCAAAAGGATTTGATCTCCGTGTTCAAAAATTAATATTACTCAAGGAATATTGCAACAAAGATCTTTAAAGCATAAACAAATATCTCTATAAGAATTTTTCTCAAAATGAAACACACGAGATATTTGAAAATATTTTTAGCAACCAAAATCGAATGAGAACTTCTTAAATATTGCAATGATAGTGCAATACTCAGAAGCTCAAGTGAAGTCTTCTTAGGAAAGGCTTATTAATAAAGTATCCTAAGAAAAGTTGAGGTCTTACTCAAAAAAAATAATTTCAATCAATCACAAATTTGAGAGGGCAAACCTATAAGACAAAAACACTCAATTCACACTTACGAACGAATTTTTGGCAATGTGGCAAGGTAAGTATGAGTGTGGGATGCTTGGAAGTGAGTAAGAAAGATTTTGGAATTCAGAGAATTCTCACTAATCAAGTTTGCTAATCTGATACAAATTATTCCAAATGAGGGGGTATATATAGACTACTCCTTGATTTTAGCCGTCTAGGACATATAGGGATTTATTATAAATGTTTTAATTATATTTAATTTAATTAACCCCGTTTAAATATTTTAACTACGGTAAAAATAATAGGGCAACCCGAGAGAACTGATCCATTGAAGGCAAGGTTCGGTTGACCGGGCAAGATTTGAACTAAAAGTTCAGTCGATCGGTCAATAGGGTTCCAAGGCGATTTTTCCTTTCTATGTGGTTCAGTCAATCGTGAGGTTTTGAACAAAGTAGTTCAGTCGACCGAAGCATTGACTAAACACGTGTGGGAACTCGATCGACCAGGTGGTTGGCTTATGATTTGGGTTCGATTGACTCAGAGGAAGTTCGGTCGACCGAGTAAAATGAACAGGGCATGGCTCGGTTGATTGGGTAGTGGTCAAACAGTTGACCTGGTTACCGGTTTGGTCGACCAACATATTTGTACTTGTGCAGTACGGTCGACCGAACATGCATTTTAAGTGCATTTCGGTTCTATTTACTTATGTGATCACACTTTCCATATAACCATATATATATATATATATGTGCATGTGTGAGTGTCCTAGGGTCATTCTAGGCCTTTTTCGTTTTGAGCTTACGTATCATATCATGCAGGTGATGCATAAAATTATTACAACCCGGAACCTATTTACTATTACAGACCCATAATGATTAATGAATTTAAATACAATATAAATAAGGTCTTCAGGGCCTTCAACTTCTACTTCTTGTGCCATCATATTGATTTGCTAACAGTTCACCTGCACATATCCTCAAACATCCATCAAATACAACAAGTATTTGTCATTATCAAAATCGAGTGTGACCTATAAGGTCAACATTCTCCCCCTTTTTGATGATGACAAATACATCATGCAAAAAATGGGTATAACCTTAGATGGCTCCCCCTAACACTATGCTTATGTATAAGTTTGTCAATGCAGATTATTTTTCTTATATGCAACCCAATTTTTGCCTCTTCATCTCCCTCTTTTGGCAACAGTAAAAAGGGCCATAAAAATTATAGCTTTAGGCAATGGGTAAAAATCATTTT
Source organism: Malania oleifera (assembly GCF_029873635.1). Lineage (NCBI taxonomy): Eukaryota > Viridiplantae > Streptophyta > Magnoliopsida > Santalales > Ximeniaceae > Malania > Malania oleifera. The sequence goes on from NC_080427.1 coordinate 69,812,143, forward strand.
TATACACAATAAGTTTGGAAAATCTTTGAAAAATTTTGGTAGCATTCCATTTGTAAATAGGACATTCCAAAAAAAAAAAATCATGTATAAAAACAACCTATTTTGAGTAAATTAGACCTAACAGTTTATCCACAACTACACAACTCAAACAGTTCCAATATGATCAATACAATAAAACATAAGTACCATCATCATCATACAGTAGATATGGGAATTATGTATTACAAACAATAATCGAGTTTCACAAAGTCTAAGCCAATACAAGATATCAATAGTTATATTAGTTGTTAGACTTGTAAAATTATTTGAAAGCTCCCCCTGAATTTATGCAAACTTCTAGGAAGCATCTCTACTATGCATAAGCCCTATTTCACGTCTAATTTGTATGAACCTATCTTCGGGAAGTGGTTTAGTGAAGATGTCCGCCCACTACTCATTAGTGCAGACAAACTCAAAAGCCACATCCCTTTTCTGCACATGATCACGAAGGAAGTGATGTCTAATTTCAATGTGTTTAGTTCGTGAATGTGAGATATGTTTTTTAGAGATGTTGATTGCACTATTATTATCACATTTAATCAGTACTGTATCATAGTGCAACCCAAAATCCATAAGTTGTTGTTTCATATAAAGAGTTTAAGCACAACAACTTCTAGCCGCAATATATTATGCTCCGGCTGTGGACAAGGCAACTGAATTTTATTTCTTTGAGAACCAAGAAAAGAGTGATTATCCTAAATAGTGACAAGTGCCACTGGTACTCTTTCTATCAACCTTACTACCGACAAAGTTAACATCAGTATAACTCACAATCTCAAAGGTAGTATGCTTAGGATACCATAAGCCTAACTCTACTGTTCCACTAAGATACCTAAGGATTCGTTTAACAACTAATAGATGAGATTCTTTAAGAGCAGCCTAAAACCTAGCACACATACACACACTAAACATAATATCAGACCTACTAGCAGTGATATATGGAAGACTCCCAATCATGTCACGATACAATTTCATTTCAACAGGGATTCCTTGTGTTGACCCCATGGGTCATACCCTATTTTGATTATGACAAATACTCAGGTATTTAATGGTTGCCAAGTTTGTGTGCAAGTTCTTATTGGCAAATACTCATATAATGGCATGCGGTAACCTGAAGTGAAGCCTGAAGACCCTGAAGACGATTTTCATGGTGTAATTCATTTCACTATTATAAGGTCTATAATATTTAAGTAGGAACGGTCAGTAATACTCTCTGCAGGTCATGCATGTAGGATTTGTAAGCTCAAAATGACCATAGAATGACTATAGGGGCTGAATGACTTTAGGGCCGGTTGATCGATGCCGGATTTTCGGGACTATCCCAAAACGGCTTTTGAAAAGACCTTAGTAAGACTCTAGGTCCCAACACTCATGCACTTAATTGAATATTGCTAAGAATTTTGAGAGAGCTTGGGCGACCGAACCCTAGAAGTTCAAAACTCCATGGGCGCCCGAACTATTGAAAAGTCAACAGTTGACTTAGGATCTCGGGCGACCGAACATAATTGCACACACCTTCCACAGGCGCCGGAACCCTTTGAAAAGGACATTCCACCAACTCGGGCGACCGAGTGATTTAGTTCAAAAATAGCTCCGAGCAACCAAACACACAAGTTCAAGCTACCAAACCTATAACCGGGCACCCGAATTAACGAAGAAATGTTTCTGACTTAGTTTTGGGTCACCGAACTTGAATCCGGGCGACCGAACTACATTGAACACCTTTTATTACTGAGTCTGGTCGGGCGACCAAACCTTGGGTCAACCACCCGAACCTCAGCGGGTTAAAATTAATTTAACCGCAATAAAATCAAGATAATTTGGGTTAAATGTGCTCAAGCCTTTTTAAACTTTTCTAATAATACCCAATAGGTCCCAAACGGTTATATTTTTTACCTTGTCTATAAATAGGGGTTCATTTGTGAGGATTAGTGTGAGATTAGCCAAAAATAATTAGCAAAAATCCTCTCTATCTTAAAATCCCATTTTGCTCAAAATACTCTCAAATATTTATTCATTTGATACATCTTGATATTGTGAGAGTTTATTGAGTGGTCTTGTGTTTATTAGATAGTGCTAATACTCCCATTTGATTGATTGATTGTTATAATTTTCTTGGGGAGTTTTAACTTAAGTTTGTCCCACAAATTTTGATATTATAAATCTTGTACTGGGATAAACGAAGTAAGCTTAGGATATTTGTATTATTATTGCAAGTGTCCAATAGCTTGGATTTTTGTTGTGCAAATATTTCTCAAACAAGCAAAACATTTTCAAACTAGTATTGTGCGCATTTCATTGAGGAAAATCTACTTGAACTAGTTTGATTATCACTTTCATATCTTTGGAATATTGATTTTCTACTAAACTGTGCTTTGTTTAGATTCCAAGATACTGCTTGTTTTGAAAACTCTTGAGCATATCACTAATTATGTCATGTTGAGTGTTGTTAGCACAACCATTTGCATCACTGAGCTTACATGACCTACATTGTTGATGTGTATGTGATTGATTAAGTATACTGCACGTATTGGGGTACATATCTGCTTTACATGAAAGCACAATCACTATACCATTTGATTAACGGAATATTGTTGTATTTCCAGGCATGGCCTGAGGGGGTTTGATCTAGCCCAAAAGGATCAGGTTGGGGCCAGCCCTGTGAATTTGACTTAGGGCCTTCTCCGCCCCCATAAGGAGAGTTTGTAAAGGTTGAGTTAGCCCTGTGCTAATTGACGTGGTTGTAATCGGTGCCGCTCCACCCATTAAGTGAGCAATTAGCAGAATCCTCAAGCTTGCGAGCTAGAGGCGAGGACGTAGGCACAGTTGGCCGAAACCCGATAACATATCGTGTGTGTACTTTATACTTTCCACACTTTACATTTCAGCACGTGTATGTTATAGCGAATGATTTAATTTGGGTGTGTGTATATAGGAAGACCCTAGGTTGTAAAATACTGCTAGATTAGCTAAACCTAGGGGATTAATTTTTAAATACCCAATTCACCCCCCCTCCTGGGAATACACCAAAGCTAACACCTTGCTCTTCTTTATCAAGTTTAACGGAACAACTCATAGGAGTACCAAGAATTTTACAATCTTCCATATTAAATTTCTTTAGCTAGTCTCTGACATATTTAGATTGGCATATGAAAGTTCCATATTCAGCTTGTTTAATTTGCAACCCTAAGAAGAAACTAAGTTCATCCATCATGCTCATTTCAAATTCACTTTGCATGCATTTGGCAAACTCATTACATAACTCATCATTAGTGGCTTCAAAAATGATATTGTCCACATAAATTTGAATATGGAGCATATCATCATTTTTTGGATTTGATGAAAAGTGTAGTGTCAATCTTGCCATGGGTAAACACATTTTCCAGCAGAAAACCACTAAGTCTCTCATACCAAGCTCTAAGAGCTTGTTTGAATCCATACAAGGCCTTAAAAAACCGGTAAACATGATCTGAATATTTATGATTTTCAAAACCGGGTAATTATTCTACATATACTTTTTCATTAATATAGCCATTTAAAAAAGCGCTTTTAACATCTATTTGAAACAATTTAAAATTTTTAAAAGCAGTATAAGCAATTAGCATGTGAATGGCTTCTAACCTAGCAACATAAGCATATGTTTCATCAAATTCGATCCCCTCCTCTTGATTATAACCTTGGGCAACTAGTCTAGCTTTATTTCTAGTTACTACCCCATTCTCATCTTTCTTATTGCTATATACCCATTTGGTTCCAATAATTGTATGATCATTAGGCCTAGAAACTAGGGTCCATACTCTGCTTCTTTCAAATTGATTAAGTTCTTCTTGCATGGACATCCCCTAAGACTCATCTTCTATAGCTTCTTTAATACTTTTAGGATCTTCTATAGCTTCTTTAATACTTTTAGGTTCTTCTTGGGATAAGAAAGTAGAATGATTCACTAGGTTTTTCAAAGAGGATCTTGTGCCTACACCACGGGATGGCTCACCTATAATTTGATATATAGGATGGTTCCTAATAAATTTCCAATCTCTAAGCAACTTCTGAATTTCATTTTCATTATCTTCAGATGATTTATCATTTACTTCTGAATTTTCACTTGCGTTGTTTTCAATAGATAATTTATCTAAGAATTTTCTAATATCAATATCATTTTCATCATCTTTCTTAGAAAATGGATTAGATTCATCAAAGACAACATGGATAGATTCAATGACAGTCAATGCTCTTTTATTGAAAACCCTATATGTTTTACTATTAAGAGCATAGCCTAAGAAAATGCCTTCATCAAATTTAGAGTCAAATTTCCCTAGATGTTCATTATCCCTACGCACAAAGCATTTACAACCAAAAACATGAAAATAAGAAATATTAGGTTTATGGTTGTTCCACAATTCATAAGAGGTTTTATTAATTGACGGTCTAATCAACACCCTATTCATGACATAATAAACAGTATTTATGGCCTCGGCCCAATATATTTAGGTAAGTTATGTTCATTCAGCATAGTTCAACCCATTTCTTGTAATGACCTATTCTTTCTTTCTACAACACTGTTTTATTGAGGGGTCGTCCTAGGTGCAGAAAAGTTATGTGATATGCCCTTTAGGTCACAATAATTTTTTATGCCTTCATTCTTAAATTCAATGCCTCTATCACTTCTTATATGAGTTATCTTATAGCCTTTTTCATTTTGAATTCTCCTACAAAACTTGGTAAACTGTTCACATGATTCATTTTTTTGCGAAAGAAATAACACCTATGTGAATCTAGAAAAGTCATTAACAATGACAAAAGCATAGGATTTACCACCAAGACTTTGCACAGAATTAGGACCAAACAAATCCAAGTGAAGCATTTCAAGTGGTCTAGTGGTGGATATTTCTTAAAACTAGATTTTGTTTGCTTACCCATTTGACATGCATCACAGATTTTGTCTTTCACAAATGACATTTTAGGCAAATCTTTTACTAATTCTTTTCTTACTAGTTTTGACAATAAGTCCATGCTAGCATGTCCTAAGCGCCTATGCCATAACCAACTAGCTTCATTTATTGCAGAAAAACAAGTTACTTGTTATGAAGCTAAGTTATCAAAAGTAGTAGTGTAAACATTTTCATGGCAATCTGCAGTAAAAAGCACTTTGTGATCTGATTTATTTTCAACTATGCATTTATCATTTTCAAATGATACCTTATATCCTTTATCACACAACTGACTTACAATAAATTATGCTTCAGCCCATTAACTAATAAAACATTATCAATAACAAAGGAAGGATCCTTACCAACCTTACCTACGCTGATGATGCTCCCCTTTGCATTGTCCTTGAATGTCACATATCCTCCATCTTCGAGAATGATTGACGCAAATTTTTCCTTGTCACCGATCATGTGCCGTGAGCACCTGCTATCCAGATACCACCTATCCTTGGAGGAGGACGATCTTAAACATACCTGAAAAATAGACTAAGTAACTGATGCTGGTCCCCAAATTTTGATGGGTCTATGGGGGTTAGTAACCAGATCACCCTTAACAACCCACACTCTTCTAGTTTTCACATGCTTATTCCTAAGTGGGCAATCAAATTGAATATGCCCGATTTGTTTACATTTAAAACATTTCATTCTATACTTAGGATCTTTAGGTGGGACTTGAGATTTTGATTCACGTGTGAAATGTCCCAAATAAAGATTAGGTCGTCAAACGTTTTCAATGCCATTAAAACCTAGACCCTCTTTACTTAGAGAATTTCTTTGAGCACCAAGTAGTTTTTCAAAATTGCATTTGCCCTCAGTGAATTTAAAAATAATTTTGGAGTTATCCTCCAATTTCCTCTCAAGCTCAGCAATAGTCACATTTTTTTTCTTTTAAAATCGGAGCATGAGAGGTTTTTGCAATACCAAATAATTTTCACCAATTTTCACATTTCTTTTTCAAATCATCATTTTATTTGGTCTTTTTACTCAACAATTTAGATTCATGAATATATTCACATTGTAATTTTCAAAACGTAGGCATGCAATCAGAATCACAATCATCAGATGAATAATATGAAGATAATGAACAAGAGGATGATACCTTATCATCGTGTGCCATCAAGCACAGATTAGCAACCTTTGAGTCATTGCGGTCTGATTCTGAGTCACTGCCGCTTAATTTATCCCAAGAGGTGACTGCCTTCATGGCTTTCTTCTTTTTCTTAGTCTTCTTTTTCAGTAGTGGGCAATCTGGCTTGATGTGCCCAACTTTGTTGCAATTGTAACATGTGGGAGCATTTGATTTTTCTTTTCTTTTGTTAGACTCTCCCTTCTTAGATGCAGACTCCCTATATCTTTTGTATGGCTTTCTATTCTTCCTGAAGAATCTGCTAAATTTTCTAGTCAACATGGCTATACCATCATCAGTGTCAAGTTCGCTGCATTCACTAAATGTGTTAGTGGAGGTTTTCAATGCAGTCACTTTCTTCGCTCTATTGTGTTTATTAATAGCTATTTCATAGGTGATCAGGGAACCTATCAATTCATCTAGAGTCATGGTCTTAAGGTCTCTACCCTCAAAAATGGTTGTAGCCTCGGCTTCCCAAACAAGAGGCAAGCCTATAAGGATCTTCCTAATCATCTCATATGTGGGATAGGTATTCCCTAATGCATGCAGTAAGTTTATAATGTCTGTGAATCTAGTGTACATGCTTTGAATGGACTCACCTACATTCATCCTAAAGGCCTTATATTCACTAGTCAACATATTTATCCTACTATCCTTCACATCCCTAGTACCCTCATATGTGACTTCTAACTTATCCCAAATTTCTTTTTGCAGTAACACATGCCATAATTCTATTAGACTTATTTACATCAAGACTACAATACAGAATGTTCATAGCAGTGGCATTCAAACTAATAGCTTTCATATCCTCATCATCATATTCTTCCTCAATTTTAGGAACTCTAGTTATACCGTCTGTTTTCATAGGAACATAATTTTCCTTGGAGACGATCCTCCACACCTTCCAATCAATATTATTTTGGAGGTAGATAAGCATCCTCTGTTTCGAGAAGGTGTAATTAACACCACTGAAAAATCAGAGGTCATGTGGACGATGGTTCCTCAAGGAAAGGGTTCATGGAGCTATGAGCCATATAAGATCTTTTGGAAAATAATTACTAGTCTATGCTACATGGCTTTGATACCAATAGTTAGCTTTACCGTGATCCCATGAAGGGGGATGAATCAATACTTTTAAAATTAATGCCCTAGGTGAGTATCCTAATAGCAGTATATTCACAACCCTATGGTCAATCTAGTGCAAGTAAGGTAAATCAATTATAATATGTACCAAAATTAAATAACGCAGTTTAATTAATTACGCATGCACTAGAAAGCAGTAAAAAGAAGTGACACGCAGAAGTGTTATTGAGGTTCAGAAAATTGCCTTTGTCCCCACCTTGGCTAACAAGCACAAAGAATACCACTATAATGCACACTTAAATGGGTGGAGCAGAACCTAAACAACTAGGTCAATTAGCATAGGGCTGACCTCAACCTTTACAACCAATCCTCACCTGGCTAGATTACCACCCCCTCAGACCACGCCTAAAAACACAACAGTATGTTCACAATAATGAAATTGGTATAGTGATTATGCTTTCATGTAAAGCAAATATGTACCCAATATAAACAATCACATACACCACCAAATGATATAATGAAGTAGGCTGAATGTGGTCTAAGATGTCTACTCTCAAATATTTATGCAAGCGTTGCAATCAGGGCGTGAGAGTGCAAATAATATGATCTTTGTATCACACAATATATTCATTCACAATGCTCAAACAAAGATACTTGCCACACTTCAGATATCTTAACAAATGATTTTTCTCAACATATAAGCCTCAGGAGATGTAGAGATTTTGTTTGCAAAAGGATTTGATCTCTGTGTTCAAAAAATAATATTACTCAAGGAATATTGCAACAAAGATCTTTAGAACATAAACAAATATCTCTCCAAGAACTTTTCTCAAAATGAAACACACGAGATATTTGAAAATATTTTTAGCAACCAAAATTGAATGAGAACTTCTTAAATATTGCAATGATAGTGTAATACTCAGAAGTTCAAGTGAAGTCTTCTTAGGAAAGACTTATTAATAAAGTCTCCTAAGAAAACTCGAGGTCTTGCTCTCAAACAAAATTGAAATTAGGATAGCTTCCCAAGAGGGGGGTGAATTGGGAATTTAAAAACTTTCTTTTTAATTCCTTTTAAGAATACTTAACTTCTTTTATTGTTTATCTAATTCTTTTACTTGTTTGTTTAATTTTGTCAAACAATAACTTGGTTTCTTTTATACAATCAACAACACGAGCACTTAAACAACTAAATCATCAATCAACCTTTCAATTAACCACACTATCCAAACTAATCAAACACAATTTGAAGGCAAACAACCAAACCAAGATATATAGTGGTAAGAAATTAGGATGGTTGTTTGTTTATGTATGCCTTATAAATATGAATCAAGCCTTGTAGTTGAATGATATGCTTGTTAAATAAATTTGCTTCTTTTATATGATTTACAACCACACATCCGCACTCTTCCCAAAATTCAGAATTCAAATAAACTCTTAGTTAATTTTCTTTAGGTGTTTTAACCAAGTAACGTACTCCCATATGGTTTCCGCAAAGTATGGTTTAACCAACGTACTCCCTTTCGGTTTCCGCAACCCAAATCAAAATTAAACTTTAAGTTTGTTTGATTTCCAAATAAACGTACTGTATATGATTTCAAATTTAAACCATCCACGCAATATAAATATGCTGAAAATAAAGAGTAAGGGAAAGAGAGAGTGAGACACAGGATTTTACGAGGTTCGGCTTCAACACAGCCTACGTCCTCGCCTTTGACAAAACCACCAAAGGATTCACTAAACCTGTTCCTTTACCAGGTGGAACAATACCTTTATACACTCCTTCAAAAGGCTAGAGCAACACCTCTCTAAGCGATAATCCCTCGCCTAGCCAACGATCCAGCAAACCTGGAATCGTCACAATCTACAAGAATATAATATAAATTCTGCGTACAAAAAATACTCCCAAAATTTAGAGCAGGTTGTACAAATTGAAATGTAAATTATACACTCCTTCAGAAAGCTAGAGCAACACCTCTCTAAGCGATAATCCCTCGCCTAGCCAACGATCCAGCAAACCTAGAATCGTCACAATCTACAAGAATATAATATAAATTCTGCGTACAAAAAATACTCCCAAAATTTAGAGCAGGTTGTACAAATTGAAATGTAAATTGTACTTAAAAAAAACCAAAGCAAAATAGAATATATGAAGCTCTAAAGTTTTTAGAAGTCACTAATGGTTCATTTAAAAGAGAAATGGAATTGCAACCCAGAACCGAACTTTGATATTTTCAATCTACCAGAATTGTAGAATTCCTCTCCAGCAAAAGATGTGAGCAAAGAAGAACTTTAGAAGAATTTCAGCACAAGATGAATTTCAAATTTTGTCTGATTTCTCTCTTTTCTTGTGTTTTCAAGTATTGTGTTTTTTCATTACCCAAAGAGGTATTTATAGGCAACTTAAAAGATCAACTTCCACATCAAGTTAGGTAAACTTTGAAAAAACATTTAATTTGTTGACTAAATTTTGAATTTCAAAATTTTGAAAGATCAACATTCACATCAAATTAGGTATACTTTGAAAAAACATTAAAATTGTTGACTAAATTTTGAAATTCAAAATTTTGAAAGATGTTGTCCATATCAAATTAGGTAGACTTTGAAAAAACATTAAATTGTTGATTAAATTTTGAAATTCAAAATTTTGAAAGATGTTGTCCATTTCAAATTAGGTAAACTTTGAAAAAACATTAAATTGTTGATTAAATTTTGAAATTCAAAATTTTAACAAGAAGCTTCCCTTTGAGATCTAAAATTTACTCCACGTGGCAGTCATCTGCCATGACATGGCAGTCATCTGTCATAATTAAAATTTAAACCCAGAATACTTTTATTAAACCCTCTAACTTGCCAGTCATCTGTCCATAGATAGACAGTCATCTGTCAGGTGCACTGCTTATCAGAAACTCACTTTTTATTTTGAACACTTTCCTTCCGTTAAGGCCTTTGTTACTTTAATTTCAAAAACATGTTTTAAGCTCTTTAAAACAAAGTGTTTCTTAGTTTCTTTTGATTTTATAAGAGCTTCACATATCTAAATGACATTTGATTTTGAAGTACTTACAACAGTTCTTCTAATCATGGTCTTCTTAAATCCTTCAGCCTCCTTCAACCTTTTGAGGTTTACTTTTGACTTTGAGTCTGCTTGCCCTTAAGCTTCTTCATTTGTTATTCATTGCCTTCAATATTTTGAGGTGCTTTCACTAGATTAGCATTGAGCTTCAACTTATCAACCTTGAGAGTTCTTTTACCTAAAACACATCACTTAACATCATATGTTAAAGCATCCTTCATTTTGTTATCATCAAAATAGGATTGAAAACTCCAGTTAAGTCAACAAAAATAATTTCAATCAATCACAAATTTGAGAGAGCAAACCTATAAGACAAGAACACTCAACTCACACTTACGAATGAATTTTTGGCAATATGGCAAGGTAAGTATGAGTGTGGGATGCTGGGAAGTGAGCAAGAAAGATTTTGGCACTCAAAGAATTTTCAATAATCAAGTTTGCTAATCTGATACTAATTATTCCAAATGACGGGGTATATATAGACTACCCCTTGATTATAGTCGTCTAGGACATATAGGGATTTATTATAAATGTTTTAATTAAACTTAACCCAATTAACCCCGTTTAAATATTTTAACCGCGGTAAAAGTAATAGGGCAACCCGAGAGCACTGATTGACCGAAGGCAAGGTTCAGTTGACTGAGTGTGCAAGTTTGGTCGATTGGGAAAGATTTGAACTAAAAGTTCGGTCGACCGGTCAACAGGGTTCCAAGGTGATTTTTCCTTTCTGTGCGGTTCGGTCGACTGTGAGGTTTTGAACTAAGTAGTTCGATCAACTGAAGCGTTGGCTAGACACACGTGGGAACTCGGTCGACCAGGTGGTTGGCTTACGATTTGGGCTCGATCGACCGTATGGTCAAATGGTTAACTCAGAGGAAGTTCGATCGACCGGGTAGAATGAACTAGGCATGGCTCGGTCGACCGGGTAGTGGTCAAACAGTTGACTTGGTCACCGGTTTGGTTGACCGACATATTTGTACTTGTGCAGTACGGTCGACGGAACATGCATTTTTAGTGCATTTCGGTTCTATTTACTTATGTGATCACACTTTCCATATAACCATATATATATATACATATGTGTGCATGCATGAGTGTCCTAGAGATTCAACAAAATTACCATGGCGAGTGGCGTGGTATGATGTTGTTGTGTCTACCACCCACTCAGTATCTTGACTTGCTACGTGAAGGCACGTCTTTTCATTAGCTGAGAGAAGTTATACGTCACCCATATAGATGACTAGAGATTCACCCCCTTCCTTCTTCGGCTGGCTGCTGCTTTGACCTTGATCTCTTTGAAATTTGCAGCATTTCCTTTCAACACGTGTTGCAATGCCACATTGAAAACAAATATATTTACCTTTTTAATTTTTTCCATCACGTTTCTGAGACCATCCTCTACTTCTACCTCTACTCCTACTTCACACATTTGTTTGAGGTCTTCCTATGTTTTCGGTGACAAGGGCATGTGTTTGATCCATGCATGCTTCCTTTTGTTTAGCTTCTTCACTGAGTAAATCATCCTTGACTAATGACATGGTAAGTTTGCTTCCAAGAGTTGAATTTCCTAGGGATACTACGAACATCTCCTAATTGTCTGGTAGAAAACTAAGAAGTAATATGGCTTGAATTTCATCATCAAGCTTCAACTCTACATTGACAAGCTGATTCACCAGGTTTTGAAACTCACTAGTGTGCTCGGCTATAGAGGTTCCGCTTATTCGGTTTCATGATTGTTAATCGTCTCATGAGAAGAGCTTTATTTCTTGCTGTCTTAGCCTAATACATATCCTCCAACTTTTTCTAGAGGGTATAAGCTTTGGTTTCCTGGGCAACATGATGTAATACATTGTGGTCTATCCATTGTCTAGTAAAATCAATAGTTTTCCTATTCATTTTATTCCAATTTTGAACAGAAAATGATTCAGGCCTCTTACCTTCATTTACCAATGGATCTACCATATCCTTGCGACTCAAGAAATCCTCCATCCTTGATTTCCATAGAGTATAATTTGATACTTCCAATTTGACCATGGCTCCATATTCTGAAACCTCCATAGAATGAACCTAAGTTATTGGTTCTTACTTGCTCAAACTATATAACTGGAGTGAAATCACACAAAATTGACTACACAGTTGTGTTCGGAACGGCCCAAAACCTTAGAAACAAGTCTGACCTTGTAAAAAACATACCTAAAATGGGCTGACTCAGACCAAAAACTCGTTTCGAAGTGGGTTGACTCGGTAACGAAGTATTCCCTAACTGACAGAATATTCCCTAGTCGTTATGACGCCATTTACTAAGGTGGCACTAATAACGTGGCAGTGGGGCCTAATGATGATTGTGCTAAATTACACCAAGTAAATTCCTAGGGAAGTGGAGGGTCACAATGGATTGCTTAAGCTTACTTTCATAGAGACACGTAATTAGCACAATATATCACTACAAAATGATGACGTGGCAGTGGGGCCCAGCAATGATGTGGCAATGGGGCCCAGTGATGATGTGGTAGTGGGGCTTAGAGATGATGTGGCAGTAAGCCTAGTGATGACGTAGTAGTGGGGCCTAGCGATGATGTGGTCGTGGGGCCTAGCCGTGACGTGGCTAATGATGTGGCAGGAGGTGCTGTGGCACCTTGGTGGTGACGTGGCAGAGGAACACACTGCTCCTTCTTCAACATTCAGCCCCTGTGATTGTAGCAATGATGACTTTGAGAAACAGAGTATGATTCTGGATTTTTTGGAGGCCCATGTGACTTCATTCGGAGTCCATTTTTTATGCCACTTTCACTATTGTGACCGTCTCGTTGTGAACTACACGATGATACGACCGAATCAAGGTTACGGAAAAACTTGTCGGACACCTTCTAACACAACTTTAATACCACTTGTTAGGAAACTTGAACAAAACTGAGATAAAAACACACATAAAAGAACACCGAGATATATGTGGTTCGACTAATTTCAACCTACGTCCATAGGAGAAATAGTTAAGTATGTATTTTCTAAAAAATATAGAGGATGAGAAGGACATAAAAATTCTCACTCAAAACTCTCTCAACTCTCACATCTCTCTCTGTTTTCCCACTCACTTCCCACAACTCTGTTATTTTCTGATGATCTTTACATTCACAATGCACCTATTTATACTTTGAAGAGGATTAAACACTCAAGAAAAACTGCTACAATCACATTTGAATTTTTCTCCTAATTTTGTGAAGAACCACCAGCAGGTGAGTAATGGAGGAGAAACCGGAACCTAAAATTGTGCTCTATAACTCTTGCTTTATTAGGGTATGGACCTATCAACACACACACACACACACTCACATAGGGTAGATGTTGCAACCATTCTTATAATGGGTGTTTTAAGATGCTTTTGCAAAATTTCAAATTAAAGAGATTAGAAAGTTTTCATTCCATATTCCCAACGGTAATCCTGAATTGGATCTTTGAAATTAGAATGATTTTTCTTTATTTTACATTTCTAAAAAAATAAAATAAAGTGGCAACTCCATTTTTAATAAAATGGGTAAGTAATACAGCCTACGTATTGTTATGTTACTTACTTTGGTTTATACAAGTCACCATATGTTGACAACTCTAAATGTGTTAGCTTTGGTGTATTCCAAAGAGGGGGGAGGTGAATTGGAATTTTAAAACTTATTCCTAGGTTTAGCTAATCTAACAGCATTCTATTCACAATCTATGGTCTGTCTATACAGTTCCAAATGCGCAGAAAAATAAAACGTGTGGAAATTAAATCATGTGCGACATTCACAATATAACATACATGTGCAATAAATAAATTATGGAAAAATAAAATGCACACACGATATGTTATCGGGGTTCGGCCAATACAACCTACATCCCCGCCTCTAGGTCGCAAGCCTTAGGATTCCACTAATACTCACTTAACGGGTGCAACGACACCGGTTACAACCAGGTCAATTCATGGGGCTGACCTCAACCTACACCTTACTATGATGGTGCACTTACCTTTCCTAACCGGGTCTAAGCCAATCCAGGAGTTTTCAACAGGGCTAGTCTCCCTCTTCAGGTCCACACCTGGAATAAAAAAAATATGAATTTACATACACGGAAATGTGCTTCTCAACTAAGAAGGTATGTACTTCAATACGCATAATATACTCAATCAACCACACATCAATAATATAGGAAATTGTAAGCTCAGTGATGTGTATCTTTGTGCAAGCAACACCCAACAAGATGTGATAACAAGTATGCTCAAGAGTGTTCTAATCAAGTTATATCTTTGAAACAAGTTATATCAAATCTAAATGACAAATTAGAGTTTCAAAGACGCTAATCAAATATTCAAACTAACTCAAAATATTTTCCTTTAATGAAATAAGCACAAGAGTAGTTTGAAAATATTATACCTTGGAAAAATATTTGCACAACAAAATCAAAACTATAGGAATTTTGCAATGACAATGTAAAGATCCTTAAGCTTGTTAGTTTATCCCAACACAAGATTTATAATGCTCAAATATATGGGATAAACTTAACTAAACTCCCCCAAAATCAATATCAATAAACAATCAAGGCAATGGGAGTATTAGTAATATTTAACAATCACTAGAACAATTAATATACTCTCACAATGCTAAAATGTATCAAGGGAATGAAGAAATGAGATTTTTTGGGCAAAATAGGATTTTGAAAATAGAGAGGATTTTTGCTAATCTAATGCTAATCCTCACAAATGAACCCATATTTATAGACAAAGGTCAAATTATGACCATTTAGGACATGTAGGGTATTATTAGGAATGTTTTAAATCAATTTATAAAAATTAACCCTGTTTAATCCTTTTAATCTCCGTAAAATATTAAGTAACCTGAGATGATTCAAGTGGCTGAACTATGGTTCGGTCGCCTGAATAGACTCAGCCCTAAAAGGCCTTTTAAATGGTTCGGGTGCTCGAGTTCAAACTCGGTTGGCTAAACAAAAGTCAAAAAGTTTTAGTGCACGGTTCGGGTGCCCGAAAATACGTTCAGTTAACCGAATTGAGGGATTCGGTTGCCCAAGGCCTATTTTGAACTGAAAAGTTCAGTAGCCCGAGTTGGTAAAAAGTCACTTTCTAAAGGTTCGGTCACCCAGGGGCGATAGGGTGATTTTAAGTTCGGTCGTCTGAAGCTTGGTCAAACCGTTAACATCCCAACGGTTCGAGCGGCCGAGGTGATTTAAACACCTAGGGTTTGGTCACCCGACCTCTCACAAATATGCCAATTATGTTCAATTTCATTTCACGTTGATCGCCTGATTGAGCAAGTTATTATGGGGACTGTTTGTGCATATGTGTAGGGACTTAAGGTCTTTTCTAAGGCCGTTTTGAGATAGTCCCAAAAATTCGGCGTCCCCGAAGGTTGACCGAATGGTGCGCTAAGGTCCTTTGGCTCCCAATGGTCAGACTACGGTCTTGTTAAGCCTACAATTACCTACATGCATGACATGTTATTACAGACCGATATAAATTATTACAGACCAAATTTAAAACAAAAATGCATTTACAATAAGAATCTTCTTCTTCTTTCTTCTGCTCTTCGAATTCTCCATGGAGTAAGTATACTAGGAGTATGATCTTTAAGTCTTTCAGGCTTCCAACAATCCTTTCTCATGTGTGTGTACTGAATTAATGACTTGTTCAAGTACTAGGCACACACATTAGTAATATGCAGTTTGTTATAATCAAAATTAGAGATCAAACTCAAAAAGTCAACAAAATGGGCCCTTTAAACTCAATGTAAACACTACCAATGTAGGCTTGCACTGAATTGGCTTTTTAGTAGAGAGAGAGAGAGAGAGAGTTGTAAGGAAAGGTTGTCCTACCGCTTGAGAAGTGGATGTAGGGTCACGGTCAACCGAACCCACTATAAAAATGCCATGTTACTTCTACTATGGTGTTTTGTCCATTTTTAATATCACAACATTGGCACATATACTAAACAAATCATATTTTTCATGAACTAATTTCATATGTAAAGTTGATAAACAAATAATTTTTTTATCGCCGATTCATCCGACCGAGTGTCATTTTAGGACCAATAAAAATTCAAAATGAAATATAAAATTTGTAAAAAAAAAAATTAAAATACATATTATATAAGATCAAGCGCCGAAATCAGATCTACAAAACAAAATAATACATGTATTTAGCAATGTATTTTTGAGATTTGTAAAAAACAAAGATATTCTGGCAAATACGTGGACCAATATATCATTTTTGCATTGATTACAAGATAGATACCACCGACTAGATAGTTGATATTTATTTGCAAAAGGGGGGCAGGGGGCTTGGGGCCAAAGTCGGCACATTGGAGTTTATCAACTTTACATATGGTTACCAAACCAACACGTTGGGATGGTGATGATGTTGGGAATCGCAATTAAGATTAAAGGAGGAAGCTGGTGGCTGATAGCAATGATGTGCCGAGCCTAAAAGCAAATGGGGCCAAATGTCGTGTTTGGACCTGTCCACAATTGTGTATGTAATCAAAATTGTACTTGTAAATTTGTAGGAACAAAAACTAATTTGAAGCTGGGGGGGGGGGGGGGGGGGGGGGGGGGGGGGGGGGGGGGGTGTGGGGAAGAGGAGTTGTGTTAGTATCCACAAAAAAGGTGAAAAGAAGAAGAGAGAGGAGAGTTGAATCAAGATGACAAAGAAGTAGAACCATTGAAAAAAGGTGAAAAGAAGAACCTAATACGCTCAAAACAACAAGAAATAAATGATGGTAATTAAATTCTATTTAGACAATAAATAAATCCTACGTATGAAATTTCGAACAAAAGCCTAAAAATCAAAACTTTATTAATTAACTAAAGCATTCAACCATAAAATTAAACACGAACTAAACAATTGAACTTAACGCAATTAAGTAACGTAAACAAAATTAAACTTAATCGTATAATTGATTTAAATAAAAATAAATTAACCTAAACCTAAATAACGGATTAGAAAAACTAATCGAACTTAATAAACTAAAATGCTATAAAAACTCAAACTTTAATTAAACTGAACTTAAAATAAATAGAACCAAATAAAATTTAATTCCTAAAGAAGTTTTTTTTAAGGGACCAAACCGAACTTTAACAAGGAAAAATTACCCAACCAAAATTAATTCTAATAATGATATTAAATAAGAAGATTAAAAAAATAAATTGAATCTAATAATAAGAACCCAATAGAAATTTAAAAGTTCAAAACTTTAATTAAAATTTAACTAAAAATTAACAATGAACAACCAAGTATTTAAATGCAAGAAAAAAAAACTAGCGAACAAGAGGAGAAGGAAAAGAAAGGAAGAAAGAGAGAGAGAGAGAGAGAGAGAGAGGTGGCCATGGAGTTGCTTATCTTCTGCGGCTCCCCCCTGTTGCCTCATGTCAAGCTCACCTAAAGAAAAACTAAAAAAAACTTTTTTTCCAAACCCTACCTAAGCTACTCTCCCTTGACTTTTCAAAATCAACCCCGATAAAAAGGAACTCCCTAGCCCTTTAGCTCCAATTTGGCACCCCAAGGAAACACCAGCGCATGGGCCATGCAGCCCTCTCACGTGGTCACATCATTTAATGGGCCTTATTCTTTTTTTTTTCTTTTGATAACACATGGTCGATTTTGCACTTTCAATCCCGATTTTGACTATACTAGAGCCCGTATCTCTCAAATATTAAAACACAAAAGTTGTGAGCTCTTTCTCAGATTTCCCTAGAATTTTGAATTGTCTCGATCGGATCTCGGATGAGAAAGTTACACCCAGATTACAAAACAATGCCGAAATAGTTCATAAAAACAGCGTATGGTAAATTCGCGTCCAATTTCGACCTTGATGCAGCCTATATCTCTCAAAGCTCGAAACATGAAAATTATATATCGTTTTCTTATCTCTCTATAGCATCTTGAATCATCTGAATCGGAGGTTATATGAGAGAGTTATGCACAGATCATGAAGTATTATCGGTTTTTAGCTTCCAATAGTTGCCCTGTAATAAAAAAAATACTAAAAATTCATAAATTACTCAACAAAACCCAAATATTATAAATATGATACAATGTTAAATTATTGAGAGTAATTTTATATTTAATTAAGAATATAAGTCTCAATGCATGGATTAAAACACCTAATTACGCAATTTAGGCGCGTAATCACACCCCCCAACTAAAGTTTTACTAGTCCCTAACAAAATAAAATTAAAAAAACTAAGAAAACTACCAAATCCTATCTACCTCCTCTTTCGTAGGAAATACGGTTGCATTTACCAAATGCAACAAGGCTTTAAACCCTTAGGTCGATCCTAGTGGACGAGTTGTAGTCTCGTGAAGGTTTCTAGGGCGACACCCACAAACACCAATTTCAATGAATATTAAATGAATGCACATGCAACACGAATATACCATTTCACATACAAGAATATCACCAAATTACACACAAGCTCTTTCGTACACAATTTATGTAACTCCGAAGTAAGTCATTTATGCAAGTTTCATCATTAGATAATCATTAAGAACAATATACTCATATAGAGTTAACCAACAATTACAATTTAGAGTTAATGTAGTCATATAAATTCAAGTATAAACAAATGAAATCTCAAGGTATGTGTAATGTGTATGACTCGTTACACCCAAGATACCAATGGACACCTACAGAATGGTCGTTTTGACTCAACTTAACTAGTATACCCTCAAAAATACTTAAAAAAAAAAAAAGATGGGTTCACTCGTCATATGTGAGGATGAGTGTCACGATCAAACATCCTACATATTGTAAGGAAAAAATGCTAAATGTATGGAGTGGACTAGTCTGAAAAGGATCTAGCCTATTTGTGAGGTGTCGGGTCCTTCACCCTTGCATCTTCTCACCTACTCGTCATATCCAACCAAGGTCACCCTAGATCAACTTATTCACAAATTAGGCATGAATATTTATGAGGCATTAAGTGATTGAAAAGTCTTCATATATGGAGAACATGTGTCATGTCCCTGACTTTTGTGGTATTTTTATGGAGCAGGTATTAATCTTTCACTTCATGAGCATTTCTATTTTTCTTTTTTTTTTTCTTTCTTCTACTCATTCTTCAATTTCTATCTTTTCTTGGTTAATTAAGACAATCATTACACTTCTTTTATTATCTTTATACTGCCCATGTAAATTAAGCTCAAACGGTAATCCATGAACTAAGTTTATTTCTAGGGGTGGCTTAGTCTTTACATTTTGAGTAAGCTACAAGACCTAGGTTTTTATCTCCCCACTGGATGTCACTTTTAGGGTAACAAGTCAAAAACATAGACTAGTGTACAAAAAATATCCCAAAAAAAAAAAAAAAAAAAAGGAAAGTTGAGTTTCATGAACTCTGAGCTGACGTCAAAAACTCAAAAAAATGATAAATGGCTCAACAGTACCTCACAAGGTGTCATAGTCACTACAAATGCTCTCTTAGTGCTCACAAGGAACCCTAAGTGCTACAAGTCATGTGAACATGTATTTGCAGCCTCATGAGATACCATGTAAATACAAGAGTTTATACAGTCAGATTAACACGAATGAACTACTAATCAACCTACATAGAGTCACAATTCTTAGACTAGCCATATAAAGATAAACTACACATAAATAACCCACTATACAACTTAAGTGTGTAGCTCCTAGGTTATATGCAAGTATGTAAAGGGTATAAGTCAGTGTTAATCATAGCCTAATCATCCATATTCAATTTTTTTTTTTATTTTCTCATCCCCCCAACTAAAGTGGAACATTGTCCTCAATATGTAAGCATAGGGGAAGTAGAGCATACCACGGTGGAGAAGTAATGGAAAAGAAGAACTGAAACTACTAAAAAATGTACCTGAAAATAAACCAAAAATAAAGCAAGGTAAAACAAAATGAAAAGAAGGGAAAGAAAAGCATCATAGTTTGTCTAGCAGAAGCTCTGGAGGAATTTTATCTGGTGGCTGCAGGTCTATAAATTGAACTGGAGAGTCTCCAAATTTGAGTCGCCACAATGAATCAATCTTGTTACTTACACAAAAGTTGGCCTCAAATAAATCAATACGTACTAAGGTACCAGATAAAACATGTGCAGACTGTCTTCTTTGTTTTAACAAGAAAGGATCTTTATTCAGTATATTTTCCAGGAATTTTACTTCTTTAAGAACCGGTCTTTGAGGCAAAGTTATCAGAATAGTTACCTTTGGTTCTTCAGAAGTATCAATATTAAAAATTTTACCTGATTCTTTGAAAGTTAAATTCTCACTAGTCTATTCACCCTCTTTATCGGGTGTACCCATCACCTTATCACTGCGGGGGTTTGCTTCAACATTGCACTCCTTGACATTTAGTCAAGTAGGGAATGATGGTTCCACGACTATCACTCTATGAGGGTAAGGTACCATAGGTGTGTACTCCTTACTGGTCTCGGTCTCCACGTTAGCTGACTTCTTCAATTCTGGGTTTGCTTCCTTTGATTTTTCTTTGACCTCATCTATCTCAGTTGTAACTTTAGGTGTTGAGACAACTGTTGGTCTGTCAATGAGTATCTTAGGTTGGGGAACTTCTTTTCCACTTCTCGAAGTAATAACAGTCTCCATTGTCTCAAGAGAAACATTATGTATTTATTGTTGTTGGTGCTAGTATTCTTGAGGATTAGGTTGAGGTTCTAACAGAAATTCCCTTTTTTCTGAAATATTCAACTGCGTACTCATCTCATTAATGGTGTACCAAAATTCATTTATGGCTTAAGTGTACTGATTGTTAGTTGTTACTTGAATCTGCATGAATTGCTGGAAGGCATCCTCAAGAGACTTCTCCGGTGGAGCAGGTGTTGCATCAGATTGAAATCCTGAAGGTGCATAGCTCTAAGATATCTGTTGTCGCTAATACTGATGCTGAAAGGCAGCCTGATGATATGACGATTAATAAACGGGTGCATAGGACTAGGAAGGTTGATTCCAAAGTTATTCTGTACTATTCCCCTTTTCCATCTGCATAGCCTCTACTCTTTTGGTGAGTTCAGCCATATGTGCCTCAACATAAAAATCATATTTGAGTTCATACCACTCTCCACCCATGTATTGCTCTCAATGGTTGAACTGCAATTAGTCTTCTGTCAATCCAAGTGTTCCACTGCTGAGCATAGTCAGCTAAGTGATCCATAAAATCTCATGCCTCATCAGACTCCTTGTCGAAGAAATATCCTGAACCCATAGTATGAACGAACTATTTCAATTCAAGAGTCAATGCAGTGTATAAATAGTTGACCAGACGCCATGATTCAAATCCATGGTGGGGACACATGTTAACCACATCTCTAAATCTCTCACAGCTTTCATAAAATGTCTCATCAACTCCTTGCATGAATCGACTGATCTGTTCTAGTAAAAATTGAGTTCTCTGTAAACAAAAAAATTTATGCAGAAATTTGTTTTGCATATCAGCCCAACAAGAGATAGAATTAGGCCTAAGAGAATTAAACCATGTCTTAACCTTGTCTTTCAATGTAAAATAAAATAAACGCAATCTAATTGCTTGATTAGTAGCAACCCCATCTATGAATGTAACACATGCAAGCTCAAAATCAATTAAATATTGATACAAATTTTCACACTCCATCCCATAAAATTGAGGTATCATAGATATCATTCCAAGGTTAATGTTAAAGTTCTGTGTATTCTCAGGCAATATGATGCAAGATGGTTGTGTGGTTCGTGTGAGGTGCAAAAAATCCATAAGCGTGCGTGGTGCAGAAGCAGCCATATACATATATATATATATATATATATACATATATATATATATATATTTTCAAAACTTAATTTTTTTTCTTTTTTTTCTTTTTCTTTTTCTTTTTCATGAAAAAAATTAAAAAAATGGAAAAAACACTAGTTTGAAACTAAAACTGACATTTTCCGGTAACGGCGCCAAAAACTTGACTCACTCGAAAAATGAGCAGCTCAAAAGTTATCCCAAGTATAAGAGTTCAGTCATGTAATAATTAGCCCAGGGGCTAGATTGTCTCCTCAATGAATGCATTTTAATTCCAAACTCGTGTAATTCCAAAAGAAATTAAGAAAAGAAAATTTTACTGAACATAGTTCAGATTCGATTTCCTAGGACGTTTGATATTTTGTGACGAAATTAAAACAACGTGAACTTTTATTTATGAACTTAAAATTAAAACATAACATAAGAACCTAATACACTTAGAATAACAAGAAACGAATGATGGTAATTAAATCCTATTTAGACAATAAATAAATCCTACATATGAAATTTCGGACAAAAGCCTAAAGATCAAAACTTTATTAATTAACTAAAGCATTCAACCATTAAATTAAACACAAACTAAACAATTGAACCTAACCCAATTAATTAACGTAAACAAAATTAAACTTAATCTTATAATAGATTTAAACAAAAATAAATTAACCTAAACTTAAATAACGGATTAGAAAAACTTATCGAACTTAATAAACTAAAATGCAATAACAACTTAGACTTTAATTAAACTGAACTTAAAATAAATAGAACCAAACAAAATTTAATTCAAAAGAATTTTTTTTTAAGAGACCAAACTGAACTTTAACAATGAAAAATTACCCAACCAAAATTAATTCTAATAATGATATTAAATAAGAAGAGAAAAAAAAAAATTGAATCTAAACTAAGAACCCAACAAGAATTTTAAAAGTTCAAAACTTTAATTAAAATGTAACTGAAAATTAACAATGAACAACCAAGTATTTAAATGCAAGAAAAAACTAGAGAACAAGAGGAGAAGGAAATGAAAGGAAGAAAGAGAGAGAGAGAGAGAGAGAGAGAGAGAGAGAGAGAGGAAAGGAGAGCTATCCGTGGAGTTGCTTATCTTCTGTGGCTACCCCTTGCTGCCTCTTGTCAAGCCCACCTAAAGAAAAACTAAAAAAAACTTTTTTCCAAACCCTACCTAACCTACTCTTCCCTTGACTTTTCAAAATCAACCCCAATAAAAAGGAACTCCCCAGCCCTTTAGCTCCAATTCCACACCCCAAGGAAACACGAGCACATGGGCCATGCAGCACTCTCATGTGGTCACATCATTTAATGGGCCTTTATTCATTTTTTTTTTCTTTTGTTAACACATGGTCGGTTTTTCACTTTCAACCCAGATTTTGACTATCTTAGAACTCGTAGCTCTCAAAGTTTAAAACACAAAAGTTGTAGAGATCTTTCCCATATTTTTCTAGAACTTTGAATCATTTCAATTGGAGCTCGGACGAGAAAGTTACACCCAGATTACGAAACAATGCCGAAATAGTCCATAAAAATAGCATATGATAAATTCACGTCCGATTTTGACCTTGATGCAGCTAGTATCTCTCAAAACTCAAAAAATGAAAATTGTAGAGTTTTTCTTATATTTCTACAGCATCTTTAATCATTTGAATCAAAGGTTAGATGAGAGAGTTACGCACAGATTACGAAGTACTAACTATTTTTAACTTCCAATTGTTGCCTTGCAATAAAAAAAAAAATACCAAAAATTCACAAATTACTCAATAAAACCCAAATATTATAAATAGGATACATTGTTAAATTATTGAGAGTAATTAGTTATTTAATTAATAATATAAGCCTCAATGCATAAATTAAAATACTTAATTACGCAATTTAGGCACGTAATGAGGGGGTGAATTGGGTTTTAAAAGTTTTGTTTAACTCCTTTTATAGGCTCTCAACTTATTGTAAGTTTAGTACTCAAACAAGGATAATTTGAATTCTTATATCAGCTAGAAATCAATATTCACTATTAAAACTTTAAGAATGAGTAAATCAATTTGATCTTGTAGTAATGTCAATTAACACCCAACCAATACATTGATTTAATCAACATAAACCAATGATTCACAATGTATTGCTTTCAGCTTTTGAATAATTCAATCCTCTCAACAAGATTACCAAAATAAGATCCACACTAAAGAATGAATTCGTCAAAGCTTCCAAGATTTAGTGATTGAGTAACTCAAAGTAGAGTTTGATAAAAGCCATGTTTTAATGAAGCACAATTGAAAATTCCAACACTCTTCCAAAACTCAGATTTTAAATAAACTTTCAATTAATGAGTCTTGGGTGTTAATCAATCAACATACTCCTTTATGATTTCCGCAAAAAGTATTGATCAACCAACATACTCCCGTTTCATTTTAGCAATCCCAAAGTCAAATTAATTTTTGGTTTATTTAATATCCAATCCACACAATTTATAGATTTGAAATTAACAACCACGCAGTTATATATATGCATAAAATTAAAGATAGTTTAGGGAAATAGAGTGAGACCGAGTTTTTTTATGAGATTCGGCTTATACCCAGCTTATGTCCTTGCCTTAGGCAGCAACCCAAGTGATGGGGATCAATATACCATACCCCTTTCTTTTGCTAATTTGGTGACACATGGACGACCTCCCGATGTCCACTCTTTTGCTGACATGGTGACATGTGGACGACCTCCAAATGTCCACTTCTGTTTATATCAGTTTTGCAGGAACACATGAGATTAATTGAAGATCTTACTTGAAGACCATCTAACTATTTGGATGGAAGACTTGAAGACTTTGTTATTATTATGTTGACTTTATAAATTTTCTTGGATATGTTATTGCAAGACTATTAGGTGCTTGAAGATTGTATTTAAAGACCTAAGTAAAGTATTGAAGCACAGTCCAATATAAGACCCATGTGGACCCCACACAGTCTTGTTGGCCCCACACAACTTCATGGGTCCCTCGCAGATTGGTTGTTTGAAGTCTACTTGGGGACCTTCGGTGCATGAACACCCCAGTTCATATGCCAAAGCAAGTTCATGTCCGAGATTCATGGGGGGTCTATATAGCCTAATGGGCCCCACACAGCTCTAATGGACCCCACACAGTTTTGGCCTTCCTTTTGGAATATGTTTAAATTTCAAATTTGAATTGTAATAATGCAAGATAACTAGGCTTGACTTGTGTGCTTATGTGTTGGAGTTCCTTATTTTTCAGTAAGTATTAGTTGTGTTAGGTTAATAGTTGTTGAAAGTTGTCGAGATTTGTTGAGTGTTTAATGCATTGTCTCTCAGGCTATGCCTATAAAGAGCTTTCTTATTGTAAAAACAAGCTATGAAGTTGAAGTTGAATATAGAAGAAACATTTCTTTGCATGAGCTTGTAAAGCTTGTCCTTCTCCTTGTGAGTGAGTAGTGTGAGGCTACGGTGTTCTCTCCAGAGATCAAGTGGTGAGAGACCACTAAACTATCCAATGACTCCATCAACCCCTCCTTCATCTAATACTCTCACGGCCCCCATCAACACCACACGACTAGCACCTTCATACACCCACACAAAGATCATCATCTACACTTCATTGTTGCGTTCATCTTGTGATTCAAAGTTTGTACGAAGAACCTACGATGTGACCTAACTACGTGTGGAACAACGTTATGTCATCCAAATCAATCCCTTGGTAACTTCAGTACTTGTATTTGAATCATTTTCTAGATCTTGTGAACCCTTGCTAGTAGATTAAAATCACATCTTTGAATGGTTCATTTGATCCATAGATTGTAATATTGGTACTTGCTAGTTAAAATCAATTGTATGAATATTAGTTTGCTAACATAGAGCTTTTATTCTTGAATCTTTGAAATAGCAACTTTTCAGCATATAACTTAATTCCTTTGTGAAAGAACCAATTGAGACTTAATTACTAGACAAGTCATACACCTTTTTAAAAACCTTGAACATGTGAAATAAAGCATGATTTATTGTGTTTATGTTCGGATAATTAAATTCTTATGTCAAAGTGTTTAAGTGTATATTTTTCTGCTATTTGTCGACGAAGGTGCCAATTCATCGACGAAGTTGGCCGACTCAATGGCCTATAAATAGATATTTTAGTTGCTTAAGAGTTAAGAAATCAAAATTTCTCTTTTTCTCTCTCTCTCTCTAGTCAGCCCCTCACCCTTTCTCTCTCTTTGGTTTCTTCTCCGTTTATTACCCAGATCGACAATCAAAAGCTACCACGAGGATTAGAGGGAAATTCTCTACAAGTCTAGCAGAGTATATTCTTAAATGGGGTCTTTCCAAGCACCACTCCAAAACCAGGGTAAGTAGATATTTTGGAGTTTCATGGTTGTTTTGGAGTAAAGGAGGCCTAGGGAGCATTTAATGTAAAGTATTATGTGGTTGATATGATTAATTTGTGGAAAATATGTTTTAGGGTTTTGAGCATTAAACGTCGTAGGGCATGGATTACGGGTGTTAGAAGGCTTTCCTGTAATCCAGGTAAGGGGAGTAAATTAAGTCAGAAGCTTTATTAAAATTGAGCATAATAAAATGCTATATTTGAATGTTTATGTTTTCAATTCTCATTTCAAAAACCAATCATTCAAAATGCTCTTTTCAAACCAACGATATATGATATGGTATTTTTAGTAAAAACGAACGGTGGAAAGTATAGTTTGATACTATAAATAGGATATGCTGTATACGGAAAATTGTGTGGCAAATGGATAAACTTGGTTATGAAATGTTTGTGAAATACTGAAATGTTTGTGAAATACTGGAACTGTTTTTGAAAATGCTAGTTTTATATGATGACCGCGAGGGCCTAGTTTTATATGATGGCCACAAGGGCCTAGTTTTATATGATGGCCATGAGGGCATAGTTTTATATGATGGCTGCGAGGGCATAGTTTTATATGATGGCCACGAGGGCCTAGTTTTATAAATAAGGTTTTATATGAATTGAATTGAAATACAGTTTTTATTACTTAAATTGCATTAGATGCTTTAGGAACCCTAAGGACCAGTTATGTTATGTGCACGGTACCATTGCTAGTGATTTAGTAGTAGACCATGTGCGCCCACACTATTCTTGAGGAGGTGTAGGGTGGTCTCAGCCAATTAGTCTCAGTGGGGGGGTACCTTCCCTGGAAGTTCAAACTTTCAAGATGTGATAGGGCAATCGGATTCCCGCAAGCAAGTTGCAGATGCCTGCGTAGTGGGAAATTAGATGCAAACGTTTGTTTTAACTTAGTCTAGGTTGATATCCCCTAGAGCATAAGTCCATCCTTCAGGCCGAACAACCCATGCCATGGAGGAAGTAAATTGTGTTAGTCCCAGAGAGTGTCTTTTATGCATATCTGTAGACTTATATAAATGCTATTATTTGATTACTAACTTGTTTATACCATGGAAATGAGATGAATATTTTCAGCAGTATAGAGTGAATACAATGTATAAATCCTATTTTCAGTTAAATGAAAGAGGAATGTTTTCTGTAAACACGGTAGCATGCTGACCACACACTGACGTTAACTTAATTTTCCTTACTGAGAGTTGTCCCACCCCATTACACAAATTATCTTTTCAGAACCATCTCGACGTCGATGTTACTGAACTCCGGGGCGATTGATAGCTAGTTAGATTTTTTTGAGTGTTAGTAAGAACACTTTTGTAATTAAGTTAGGTTGAAGCCTGAAGTATGTATTATGGATGTACATATACCGAGTTAGTTCTTGTATTGTACTATGGTTTGTATTATAAGTTTAGAGAGACTTTGATGTATACCAATAGTATAGAACTCTAGTAAAATATTGTGGAGACTATTTCATTTTTTTTCGCTGCAGTTATATAATGATTATGGTACTAGGTACTCAGACATCAATTAAGTAGCACCCCGGGCCGCCCACGTGGCGGGTCGGGGCGCTACAGGTGGTATCAGAGCCTAGGTTTTCTAGGTTCTGCAGACTTTGACAATTAATAATTACCAGAGTATAAGTTGAGATAAGTTAAGGAAAAGAACGAGTAGGTTAGGTTGGGTTTTAGTCAAGAAGCTTAAAGACAGTGATCTTTCAATGGTTTTCTATGTTTTTCCTGGAGTGACAATTTCATGAAAACCATGGCATATCCATCATTGGTTTCATTTTTCAGTAGAGAGATTGGAGCTCAAAAATTTAGTTTGGGAGCATTGGGTTGGAGGAGTATGTACGTAGTGGCAGTGTTATGAGTAGGGGCTGATACCCTACTAGTTTTGTAGCTAAAGTGTATAAATGTTCTTTTAACTGCATATTGGTGAGCTTTAATTATTAGTTATTCCATACTTGCATCAACCTTGATAAATGTGGAATTTCTAAATCGGTTTCTATCCTATGTTTAGGATGGAACCCAAGGGAAAGGATGTTATGGCTGGAGGGGAAAATCATATGAATACCTCTAGTAAGGATGATGTCGATGCCTCGACAGTGTTGCGTAGTTTAGCACGTCAGGCTAGGAATGAAATCTAAAGGGATTCCCGAGAGCAGGATTAGCGAGTGGTTGATGGAGGCTGTACATTCCAAAAGTTCACCCAGGTGAATCCATCGGTATTTTTAGGAGGAGCGGACTCAATTGCAGCCGAGAATTGGGTTCAAAAGATAAAGGAGCTGTTAGGTGTGCTAGAGTGCATAGAGGAATGGAAGGTTCAGTTTGCCACCTTTAAATTGGTTAGGAAAGCAAAGAGGCAATGGAGGTCGTCCAAGCTGGTGGATAAGCAGTGCCCAGGGTATACATCTATTACCTGGAGCTGCTTTAGAGAGGTTTTTTTCAGTAGATACTTTCCTACTGCCACCCGCGAGGCAAAGGCAGAGGAGTTTCTTTATTTGACCTAGGGGCCTATGATTGTGCAGTAGTATGCGGCCAAGTTTGTGGAGCTGTCTCATTTCGCTCCGCATATGGTCCCAGATTATCCAAAGAAGGCTTAGCTGTTTGAGAAGGATCTGAGGCGAGGTATACACGCTCAGGTAGTGGCGTTTTTGGCGCAGATTTTTACTAAGCTGGTGGATAGGGCTATGGCAGTCGAAGCTAGCATTTAGGAGGGAGAAAGAGTAGTAAATGAGAAGAAGAGGCCTTTGTCTCAGGGTTCTCTGTTTGGTTCTAGTCAGAGTTCATGGAGGCGGCCTGGTAATTTTGTGATCCAGCGACAGAAGATGGGGTCTCGAGGCTCTCAGGGGAGTTTCCAATATCCTACGTGTCCCAAGTGCCATAAGAAACATTGGGGCAATTGTAGGATTGGATCGACGGGTTATTATCGGTGCAGTGGGGCAGGACATCACATGAGGGACTACTCGGTGACACTAAACTACGCACCTCCACAACATCATTATAGGAGAGGTACGCAAGCTACACCTCTATAGCATCAGTATGGGAGAGGTACTCAGGCACCCCGAGGTGGTCACCAGAGGGGCACTGCCCAGGCACCGGTGTATTCTATGTCTCCAAGTGACGCCGAGCACACAAGAGATGTAGTTATAGGTAACATTTATGTGCTTTCAGATAAAGTTGTTGTGCTTTTTTATTCAGGTACAACGCACTCTTTCATGTCTCGGGGGTTCATTAAACTGTGTGGGATAGAAACGTGGCCGTTAGATGTTCTGTTGGGTGTGGCCACACCGACAGGGTCAGTGGTAGTGTGTAACAAGGTAATCAAAGATTACCCAGTCGAAATTCAGGGAAGAAAGCTACCTGCTAGTCCATTTGTATTTGATATGCATGGATTTGATATTATTGTGGGGATGGATTGGCTAGCATCCAGCTACGCAAGCATTGACTGCCGCAGAAGGGAGGTATTGTTCAAACCTTTATGGGAGCAAGAATTTAAATTTGTTGGATCATGTGTGCACTCTACACCACAGATCCTTTCAGCAATTCAGGCAAAGAGGTTGCTTTGAGATGGCTGCTAGGGGTATTTTGCCTTTGTGAAAGAAGCACGAGAGCAGGAACTGAAGCTAGAGGATATTCCAGTGATAAAGGAGTTCTCCAACATCTTTCCAGAGGACGTACCGGGATCACCACAGTAGTGTATGGGCTAAAGATCTGGATACACTACTTATATGGTGAAGAGTGCAAGATCTTCACCAACCACAAGAGTCTAAAGTACTTCTTCACTCAGAAAGAATTGAATATGAGGCAACACAGATGGCTTGAGCTCATTAAAGACTACGACTGTACCATTAGTTATCACCCAGGAAAAGCTAATGTGGTAGTTGATGCCTTGAGTCGGAAGTTAGTGCCTCCATCGGTTTCAATAGTTGGGGTTCAGCATGAGATTAGGATGGATCTAGAAAGGTTAGGTGTCGAATTAGTGGAAGGAAATGATCAGGCAATCATTGCAAGCGTGGTAGTACAACCAACCTTACAGGAAAAGATCAGGACAATTCAAATAAAAGAGCAGAGCTGGTAGATATTGTGAGTGGGATACTGGAGGGATTGAATGTAGATTTCAATGTCTCTGGTGATGGGATGTTGAGGTTTCACACCAGGTTATGCATGCCTGATGATCCAGATATTAAAAAAACAATATTGGAAGAGGCTCATCGCTCTCTATACTGTGCATCTTGGAAGTACGAAAATGTATAGAGATCTGCAGGAATCATTCTGGTGGAGCAACATGAAAAGGAAAATTGCCAAATTTGTAGAGTAGTGTCTAATATACTAGTAGGTGAAAGCAAAGCACCAGAGGCCAGCAAGACCACTTTAGCCACTTGATGTTCCTAAGTGAAAGTGGGAGCATATCTCAATGGATTTTGTATCAGGGTTGCCTTCGGTGATGCATAGGCAGAATGCTACATGGGTTATTGTGGATTGACTAATTAAGACTACACACTTCATCCCGATCAGAATCAGTTACTTTATGCATAGGCTGGCGGAGATTTATGTTCCAGAAATTGTATGACTCCATGTTGCCTCGGTTTCCATTATTTCAGATTAAGATCCACGTTTCACTTCTCGGTTCTAGAAGAGTTTACAGGATGCCTTGGGATCTCAACTCATATTCAATACCGCATTTCACCCGCATACAGATGGATAGTCCGGGAGGACCATTCAAATTCTGGAGGATATGTTGCAGGCACGTGTACTAGATTTTGGGGATAGTTGGATTTGGTATTTACTCCTCGTAAAGTTTGCATATAATAATAGTTATCAGCTCAGTATCGAGATGGCACCATATAAAGCTTAGTATGGTCACCAGTGTCAATCTCCGTTGTATTAGGATGAGGTAGGCGAGCGGTAGATTTTGGGGCCGAAGTTAGTTCAGCAGACCTTTGCAAAAGTTGAGATTATTAGAGAGAGGATTAAAGCAGCACAAAGTTGGCAGAAGAGTTATACGAATATTCACTGACGGGAGCTAGAATTCGAGATTGGTGATATGATATTCTTGAGAATTGCTCCAATGAAAAGGGTGATGAGGTTCAGGAAGAAAGGCAAACTGGGCCCTTGGTACATTAGGCCATTTGAGAGCCTGGAAATGATTGGGCCAGTTGCCTATAGAGTGGCGTTACCCCCAGCATTATCTAGGGTTCATAGTGTTTTCCATGTATCAGTTCTGAGAAAGTACATATCAGATCCTTTACACGTGATAAGTTATAAATCTTTGGAGATCAAGGAGGCTCAAGTATATGAGAAGGTACCAATTCAGATTCTGGATTGGAAAATACAGGAACTGCGTACCAAGGATATACTGTTAATAAAGTTGTTGTAGCATAATCATGCAATGGAGGAGGCCTCTTAGGAGTTAGAGTCAGAAATACATCAGAAATACCCACAGCTTTTCAATAAGGATCACTGGTAGTTGGACCAGTTCAGTTGCTCAGGTAAGTATTAGTTTAAATTGCAGGTCAGGTAAGGTGGGTTTGTTTAGTTTATTAGTTATTTAAGGTTTTAATTTATGAATGGTCTCTGGGAATGTTTTGTATGAATATTGTAATCTTCTGACACAATATATGTAACCATGGTATTCCTCTGCCATAAGTTAGGGTAGTTAAAAGATTTGGGACGGGGCCGCTATGTTGGTGGCTACCGACTCTTCGGTAGAGGTGGATGGTGAGAGAAGAATATGATCAGTTAGCAAGTTTTAAGGACAAAATTTTTATAAGGGGGGAGAATGTAGAAACCTGAACCCAAAAAATAAAGGAAATTTAAAAAAAAAAAGGAATTTTAGTGAACTTCTATGACGAATCCCCTATTTTCATCGACGAAGATTCTTCTGTGGTTTGTCGACAAAGTTTAGAGCATCGTCGATGACAAGATAAATTGAAATACAGTTTTTATTACTTAAATTACATGATATGCTTTAGGAACCCTGAGGACTAGTTATGTTATTGGCACAGTACCTTTACTAGTGATTCTGTTGACTCTTTGAGTCCAATCCAATTTTGATAATGACAAATCATTTGGTATTTGATCTGTGCATTGAGTTTGTGAACAAGAACTATATTAAGCATGCATGGAAGGATAATGAGTCATGGAAGCCTTAAAGTAAAGCACACTAATCTCGGCAAAATCCATGGAACTCAAAGAGTATGAGAATCAAGATGCTAGCGGCAAAGTTTAAGAACATCTTGGGAATGGGTACTTAGATCTCATGTACTTACATTTTTGTATGATTTAATTTGAGGCTCAACATAACTTAAAAAGACTTTAGGATTCATCCATTTCATGTATATCATTAGGGGACTTTCATGGAATTAGAAATACTTTTAAAATCATGAAAAATATGTTTTATAAAAGACCCAAGAAGGAGAGGAGAGGAGAATTTTAAATTAGAAACAAAAAATTCAGAAAATGGGTACTTCGGTTGACTGAACTTTAAGTTCGGTTGGCTGAAGAATTTCCTTAGATGTCTGAAGAATAAGTTCAGTCATTTGAAGATTTTTGGGTGGAAAACATTAACTGGCAGAAGCACCTCAGATGACTAAACCTTGACCTCAGTCGTCTAAACTCGACACTTTGGTTATCTGAACCTTGACCTCAGTCATGTGACCCTATGTCCAGTCTATTTTTTTTAAGGATAAAAGTGACTTCGGTCGTCTAGGCCCTAGACCTCAAATGTTTGAACTTGCTGGAAAGATTAAAAATTTAATTTTTTATTGTGTAAACACGTGAGCTATCTTTTGATCCAACAGTATAGATCAATTCTAAGGGTAAGACACTATAAATACTGATTATCTAAACTCTAGTACGGTGGTTAAACACAAGAAGATCAACGTAAAGTGAAGAACACATCTTGTTGAAAAGAAAACTGAGATACTTGAGCTGATTGCTGTATGTTTGCCTACGCTCTACTTTCTACACATCTTCTTTGGGCAAATCACCTTAGAAAATCTAAAGGGATCTCTATTATACATCTTGTACTTCAACTTGATTTGAGGTTTGGTTATTACATTTAGTTTTGTTAGAGAATCTCATATCACCATTTGTTTTGATATCTTTAGAGAAACTTGACATTGAGTTTTCACATTCATATAAAGATCATTTTTGACAAAATCAATACTTAAGAAAGTTTTTATTTGGCCATTGTTTAAAGAGTGATCGTTCAAGTGTGTTCAAAGTTAAAGACGTGATTTTTGGGATACTTCTAAACTAGTTGATTAGATATCCTAAGAAGTGCATAACTAGATTTATACATATTGAAGGATATTTTCTGAAAATAATATTTTAAGTATTTGATACTTGGTATTCTCATCACATATATATATATATATATATATATATATATATATATATATATTAGGGCAAATACTACCAAGATCACATTGAGATCGAACTCTTGAGAGAAATATTGCTTTGACAAAGTATGTGTCAAATATTTGCAATCTACAAAGTTATCTTTATATTCAAAGATCTAACCTAAGATCTCCAAAGCATTATTTTTATACAATCATTTTTGGGAGAATTGATAAAAAGGAGTTTGTGTGTTAAATCCTATCATACATAAATGATTATATCATTTCATACATTCTGAGCCTTAGATTTTATCATATGTTAATGTATTAGGAATTTGAACTGTACTCACAAGCTTTTTTTGGAAGCATTTTTTGAGTGTTTTTACAGATTATATTGTATTCACAGTTCGGTGTGTGAACCGGGGTTGAGAAGAGAGTTGTATCTCTTGCAAGTAGCGGGGTAGGAGGAAGTTGTGCCTCTTGCAAGCAGCAGATTGTAAGGGAGGCTCCGTCCTAATTTAAGGAGCAGGGATTTTAGGAAATCCTTGAGTGGTTGCTCAAGGCGAGGACGTAGGCCAAGTTGGCTGAACCTCGTAAAAACTGCGTTTGTCTTCTCTCTTCCCTTTATTATTTACTTTTAGCACTATATTTAAATTGTTCGTATTGCATGTGTAGGTTGAATATTATTGCACACAATTAATTGGGTAATAAGAACTCATTGCTAAATATACATGTAGGGATTAAGTGGTAAATAGATTAAAAGAATTTTAAAATACCCAATTCACCTCCCCTCTTGGGATTACACCTAATTCAATAGATTCAGTATTAGACCATGTACACCCACACTGTTCGCGAGGAGGTGTAGGGTAGTCTCAACTGATTAGCCTCAGTAGGGGGGTACCTTCCCTAAAAGTCTAGACTTTCAGGATGTGGTAGGGCAAACGGATTCCTGCAAGCAAGTTGCAAATGCTTGCGTAGTCGGAGATTAGATGCAGATGTATGTTTTGACTCAGTCTAGGTTGATATCCCTCAAGGCATAAGTCTAGCCTTCAGGCCGTACAACCTGTGCCATGGGGGAAGTAAATGGCGTTAGTCCCAAGGAGTGTCTTTTATGCATATCTGTACATTTATATAAATGATATTATTTAATTACTAACTTCTTTATACCATGGAAATGAGACGAATATTTTCAGTAGTATAGAGTGAATATAATGTATGAATGCTATTTTCGGTTAAATGAAAGAGGAATATTTTCTATAAACTCGGTAGCATGCTGACCACACACTGATGTTAACTTAATCTTCCTTACTAAGAGGTGTCTCACCCCATTATACAAATTATCTTTTCAGAACCATCTTGAGGTCGAGGTTACAGAACTTCGAGGCGGTTGATAACCCGCTAAATTTTTTTGAGTGTTAGTAAGAACAGTTTTGTAATTGAGTTGGGTTGAAGCCCGGAGTATGTATTATGGGTGTATAGATACTGAGTTTGTTCTTGTATTGTACTATAGTTTGTATTGTGAGTTTAGAGAGACTTTGGTGTACACTAATAGTATAGAAATCTGGAAAAAGATTTTGGATACTATTTGATCTATTTCCACTGCAATTATATAATGATTATGATACCAGGTACACAAACGTCACTTAAGTGGCACCACAGGCCCACGTGGTAGGTCAAGCCATTACAATTCCCATCCTACATCACCAAGGATTCCACTATAACGTTCCTTTGCGGGTGGAACAAACCGTTACAATCCTTCCTTTAGGGTGGATCCCCCTCTTTAAGCGATACCCCACGCTCAGTACAACGATTCAACCAACCTGGAACCGTCAAAAACTACAAGAGAAATAAAAAAAAATTTGGTTTACAATGACACTCTCAAAAGAGTATATTAGTATAATTTTAAGCACAAAGTATACTTCAAAGTAAATATCAATATGCAATGAAATTGAAGCTCAAAGTAAACTTATCACCGGTATGATCTTTCTATGATTGAAAGATTCAGAATTTATGCTCAATTTCGGTGTGAGAATTTCAGCAAAAATTCAATAGAAAATATCAGGAAGATGTGGGCAAGATATGAGCAAGATAGCCTTTGAGAATTGAGAGCACTTGAGAGTATTTAATTGTTGAATAATTTCTTGGTATATTAAAATCTTTGCCTTAGGGGCTATATATAGAGGCTAAAAGTTGTATTCCTTGTTCCCCAAGTTTACTTGGAGTATTTCCCAAGTTTGCATGAAGTTTAGAGCCCAAGAAACCAAATTTAGAAACTTTTTCGCACTGAACTTTTAAAAAAGTTTCAAATGGCAGTTGCCTGTCTTAAAAGGGTCAGGCGTTTGTCTAGTTCAAATCCAGTTTTGTTTAAAAAGTCAATTGCCTAGCAAAACAAGGTATGTGCCTCAATTGTCAAGGTCGGGCACCTGTCAGGGTAAGTTGAGGAGCCTGGCACCCTTCTATCTGCCAATCTTAAAAAAGATAAAAAGGTTAGTTGTCTGTCTGTTTTAAGTTAGGCACCTAAGCATTTCAAAAACTTGTTTTTTAAGACTTTTATTTCAAAAACGCTTTTTGCTCTTTGGGCCTTTTAATTTATAACTTTGAAAAAACATTTTTCAAGGTCTTAAAAATAGGTCTCTAGGTCTTTATTATTCCCAAAGAGCTCCAATGCATTCATATTGAACTTTAAATTGAAGTACTTACATAAGACTTCCTTAAGACTCCAAAACTTTCAATTCTTGAAATCTTCATGTATGTCTTTGCTTGGAGTTCATCTTGTCTTGAACTTCAACATTCCTTGAGTTTTCATAGTATTCGTCAAACTTTGATCTGAGCTTTGTCAAACTTTGATTTGAGCTTTCTTTGAATCACTTGTTTGTAGGTTTACAATGTACTCTTGTGATTACTTGATTCCTGAAACATCACAACTTTTAAAAGCATATTAAATTCTCTTGATTTGTTATCATCAAAATAAGATTTTAAATCTTGTAAGACCAACATATATATATATATATATATATATATATATATATATATATTGAACTGCTTTATAAAGAAATGAAGTTATGGAAATTTAATTATGTTTTATACACGTAATTGTGATGAAATGAGATTATTAATGGAAATGATGAAAAGTGGTATACAAAATGATTTTATGGAAAAATGAAGAAATGTGATATATAAATATATATATATATATATATATATATTTACTGGGAAATAATGAAATGTGGTATTCATATGTTTTTACTGAGAAATGTTGAAATATGATAAATGAGATATTTCTTATGAGAATGTAATGTGTACAGAAAATGATGAGAATACCAATGATGTGATGAAATGAATGTGAATACTAAATTTTAAATATTGAATGTGAATACTGAATTGTGAATACTAAAGGTGGTTATTGAATTGTGAATACTGAACTAAGAATAAGAAAATGTGAATTCAAAATGTGGAAATCAGTACCCTGATGGGTTGCTGTTGATAGAGAGCATGGTACCATTGCTATTGAGGTGTTAGTGCAACCACACGGTCTTGGGAAGAGTGTGGCGTGGTAGTCGATTGGGCCAGTAAGAAGGGTAGTTTTTCCACCTGGCATCCAGACCAAGAGTAGGCAAGTCAATCATACTACAGACACGTGGTTACATTGTTTTGATCTAACCAGGTAGGCCAACCGCAATTTAGATCTAGCCTTTATGCCACACATGATAAAGTCAAACTCATTAGAGACAAGATGAGAACAGCACAGTGTTGGCAGAAAAGTTATGCTGATACTTGCCAGCGTGAGTTGGAGTTTGACGCAAGAGATCATGTATTTCTAAAAGTGGCACCAATGAAAAGAGTTATGAGATTTGGGAGGAAAGGTAAACTGAGTCCTAGGTATATTAGACCATTCGAGATTCTTGAAAGAGTGGGTCCAGTTGCCTATAGATTGGCGTTACCATTGGTTTTTTCTAGAAATCGTGATGTATTTCAAATCTCCATGTTAATGAAATATGTCCTAGATCCCTCCCATGTGATTAGTCATGAGGCACTGGAACTTGATGATGTCTTATCTTATGAAGAGGTGCTAGTGCAAATTTTGGACTGGAAGGAACAAGAGCTACGAACAAAGAAGATTCCACTGGTAAAAGTTTTATGACGCAATCATGCATTAGAGGAAGTTTTGTGGGAATTAGAGGAATAAATGCGCCAGAGATACCAACACCTGTTCAGTGAGACCCAAGATTGAACTGGGAAAAAGGAAAGTGAATAACAAGGTATATATATTTTGATTTGTATAGAATAGGATAGGTAGTGTTTTGGTTTTGATTCTGAATGGTTTTGTAGGAATTTTATTTTGGTATACATGATTGTAATCTCCCAGAACCCTTTTTATGTAACCACGGTATTTCTCCGCCATAAGTGAGGGTAATTGATAAAATTGGGATGTTTCTTTAAGGATGGAAAGGTGATAAATAGCAATTTCGAGGATGAAATTTTATAAGGAGGGGAGAATGTAGAGACCTAGAAAATTTAAGTTATAAAAATAATAAAAGAAAAGAAATGAAAGAGAAGGAAAAAGGGAAAAGGGGAGATCAGCAGGGGTTCGTCGACGATCCAATAGTCTTCATCGACAAATGTCCCTTTAGGCCTCATCGACAAAGGACACGTGTCTCGTCGATGAAGAGATGCTGAGAGCAGGGAAATTCAGGCTACTAAGGGTTCATCAACGAACCCATCACCTTTATTGACAAATGCCCTTTTTTGGTTTGTCGACGAGTCCACGTGTCTCGTCGACGAAGCCACATGGCCAACGATCTATAAATATGCTAAAATCGGATTTCAGCATGGAAAATCGTTTCTTTCTTCTCTATCTCTCTCTCTCTCTCTCTCTCTCTCTCTCTCTAAGTTCAATTTCTCCCCCTTCTCTCTTCACTTCTGGCTCGATTCTCCGAATCTACGATCAGAAGTTACCACGAGCCTCGTGGGGAGAATCTCTATAACTTAACCGGAGCAGATTTTTAGTTTGGAGTTCTTGGGCACAACTCCAAAATCAAGGTAAGTAAGTTATTTTAGGGTTTTTTGGGTTATTTGGAGTACTTGGAACCTAGGAAGTGCTAAATGAGAATTGTTCTGGGAGTTGAGTTAAGTAATTTGGGGAAATGTGAATTTCAGGCTTTTGAGTTGCGAACGCCGTGGAGCGTAGGATTTAGGGTGTTAGTGGATCTCTTAGTAAGTCAGGTAAGGGGAATATATTATAGCAGCTATTTTTGGGAAAGGAATTATTGATTTAAAGTATGTGAAAAAAATGAAATATGGTATTTTACCTGTGATTAATATGTTATAAATATTAGACAAAAATTGTATGGCATAAGAAATATGATATAAAAGGTTTATACTAGGAATGTAATTGAAATTGGAATATATGATTTGAGTTGAGGAAAATAAGATTATGTATATATATATACTGAACTACTTTACACAGAAATGAGATTGTTATATGGAATGATGAAAACTGGTATAAAGAATGATTTTATGGAAAAATTAAGAAATGTGATATATATTGATGTGCAATTTACTAGGAAATAATGAAATGTGGTATTGATATGTTTTTACTGAGAAATATTGAAATACGAGAAATGAGATATTTATTATGAGAATGGAATGTGTACAGAAAATGATGAGAATACCACTGATGTAATGAAATGAATGTGAATACTGAAGGTGATTACTGAATTGTGAATACTAAACTAAGAATAACGAAATGTGAATTCAAAATGTGGAAATGCTTACCCTAATGGGATATTATTGATAGAGAGCACGGTACCGTTGCTAGCGAGGTGTTAGTGCAACCACATAGTCTCGTGGAGAGTGTGTCGTGGCAGTCGATTAGGCCAGTGAGAAGGGTAGTTTTGCCACCTGGCGTCCAGAGCAGGAGTAGGCAGGCCAATCGTACTACAAACATGTGGTTACATTGTTTTGATCTAACCAAATAGGCCAACCGCGGTTTAGATCGAGCCTTCAGGTTGCGCAACCCTGACCATGGGGGGAAGCTTGGCGTGGAGAATATCCTCAGGGCAGCCATGAGTTACAAACACGTTATGGATTTTGTTACTGGAAGATTCTCATGTGCTGGATTATAATTACTCATTACAAACACGATAATGAATATTTATGGGTTACAGACACGTTGAGATATTTATATGAGGATACCCATGGGCTAGAATGTGAAAATGAGAATGAGAAAGGAAAGCTTATGAAAGTTGTTGAAATATGAATATGAGAAAGAATAGTGTATGAAAGAAAATGAGAATATGATTTGAGAAATGAGAAAGTACGTATATGAATATGAAAATAATAAGAGAGCTTTGAAAATATGTTTTACATCTATATATTATTATAAGTACACATTTATATATTTTCTCCTAGCTATTATATTTATTAAAGTCGAATGTGTTATGATGTAATTGAAATCATAGTGCCACACACTGTGAATAATTTATTCCGTCTTACTGAGAGTTGTCTCACCCAAATATTTAAATATTTCAGGGAATCGTAATAGGCCAGGAGATAGACCTCCGAGATATAGGGGAGCTAGTACCTTGATAGACAGGGTAAGCATTTTGTGTAGGGGAATGTGTTTGTGTAATTCCCTAGATTAGGTTATGGACTTTTGGAGATGTTTATGGATTTTAATGTTCTGGTTATTTGTATTCTGAATGATATGTAAATATGGACTTCCACTGTTAGGTATGTTTTTTTTTATATGATGGACTGATTACCCGGTATCCCACTTCGAGTTGAGTCTTGATGATATATGGTATCAGGGTTTTGATATGACAATGATGATGATTATTTATTATTTATAAGAAAAATGGTATGAAAAAGTTGGGTCATGACAGTTTGGTATCAGAACCTAGGTTGCTAGATTCTGTAGACTTTAGTAAAACAGCGGAATACAATACCAGAGTATAGGGATGGTTTTTGATGAGAATAGAGGATGGGTGGACCGGGATATGAGTCAGTCATTATGGAGGATAAGATTGGAATTTAGGGTTCTATCTTGTGACCTGGAGGAAGGAGTTTCGTGGTTGTTTCTGTGATTTTCCTAGGGTGATGATTTCAGGAAAACTATGGATACTATCTCTGGTTTTTGCTTCTATATGGTAAAATTGAATCTTAAATTGGAATTGAGGATGTTAAATGATTATGGCAGGATATTTTATGGATTTTAATTTGTTAAGTGTATTAACGGCATTATAAGGATAGAATTTTAAGATTGTTTTGTATCATTTTTCAGGATGGAGCTTAAAAGTAGTAGTGCACATCCTGAAGGTGATGATGCAGGGCCTTCCAGTATGGGAGGCAGGGACCCTGATACAGTATTATGTAACGTCGCCCAGCGGGTGATGG
This sequence comes from Malania oleifera, assembly GCF_029873635.1. Taxonomy (NCBI): domain Eukaryota; kingdom Viridiplantae; phylum Streptophyta; class Magnoliopsida; order Santalales; family Ximeniaceae; genus Malania; species Malania oleifera. The sequence goes on from NC_080427.1 coordinate 69,853,356, forward strand.
CACAGATGGCTAGAGGTTCAGGGGAAAGGAGCTGCACGATTGAGCAGTTCACATGTATGAAGTCTCCATTGTTTTTTGGAGGGGTCGACCCAGTAGTAGCTGAGAATTGGGTCTAGGATATTGAGGACATATTGGCAGTGCTTCCTTGTACAGAGGAAAAGAAAGTGCCCTGTGCTACGTTCAAATTAACTGGAAAGGCGAGACTATTAGAGAAGTAGAGACCTGAGCTTGTAGCGGTGACCTAGAGCCACTTCAGTAAGTTATTTTTCAAGTGTTACCTCCCTACTACGATCAGAAAGGCAAAGGTGGCAGAGTTTTTGTATTTGACTCAGGGGCATATGACAATACACCAATATGCAACCAGATTTATTAAGCTATCCCGGTTTGCCCTGTACTTAATGCCAAATGAGGAAAAGAAGGCAAGAAAATTTGATAAGGACCTAAACTAGGGATTATATGAGTAGGTTGTAGGTTTCCAAGCCTAGACTTTTATAGAGACTGTTGATAGAGCCACAGTGATTGAGAGTGGCTTGCAAAGGGGCGCTATAGTGTAGAATCAGAGAAAGAGAACTGCGCCGTCAAATTTTTAGGTAGGGTCCAGCCGAGACCCTTGGAGGAGACATAATAGTAGAGGAGGTGGGAGACCGAGAATGGGAGATCGAGCGGTTCAGGGTAGACCAATGCCTCCTCTCTGTCCCAGATGCTTTAGAAGACACCTTGGAGAGTGCCAAGTTAGAGAGATGGTTTGTTACTAACGTAATCAGCCTGGACATATGGTGAGAGATTGCCAAGCACTGCCAGTAAATACGCCTACTCTTAAACCATATCGAGGAGGTCACCAGGTACCCGAGGCAGTCAGCAGAGGAATACCGCCCTAGCACGAGTTAATGCGTTGACACCGGGAGATGGTGAGATAGCAGGAGATGTTGTGACATGTACTAATTCAATTATGTCATGTACAACTACTGCTTTGTTTGATTTAGGGGCGACTCACTCCTTTATCGCCCTGGAGTTTATTGAATATTATGGGATAGAAACTTAGTCGCTAGATATCAGTTTGTCCACTTCTATGTCGTCTAGGGTTGTAATGTTATGTAAGAAGGTACTCAAGAATTTTCTAGTTTACATTCAGGTAGGGTCTTTATCAGCTAACTTGGTGGTCTCAAATATGTATGGGTTCAAAGTGATTCTGGGGATGGACTGGCTAGCTGCCCACTATGCCAGTATTGACTGCCATCAAAGAGAAGTGGTGTTCAGACCTCCAGGGAGACAAGAGTTTAGATTTTTGGGATCATGTATGCGCGCCCCACCATAGTTGCTATTTGCCATACAGGAGACAAGATTATTGTTGGAAGGCTGTCAAGGATATTTGGCCTGTGTGAAGGAGGTGTTGGAAGAGGAGTTGAGGTTAGAAGATATCCCGATAGTGAGGGATTTTCTAGATGTATTCCCCGAGGATTTGTCAAGACTACCTCCTTATCATGAGGTAGAGTTTACAATTGATATAATTTCGTGGACAACATCGATTTCAAAAGCACCGTACAAAATGGCACCAGCAAAATTAAAAGTATTAAAGAAACAGTTGTATGAACTGTTAGACAAAGGGTTTATTCGGCCTAGCGTGTCGTCCTGGAGAGCGCCGATATTGTTTGTGAAGAAGAAATATGGGTCGATGAGAATGTGCATCAACTACAGAGAAATTAATAAAGTGACCATCAAGAATAAGTACCTACTTCCCCATATCAATGATTTTCTTTATCAGTGACAGGGGACACATATTTCCTCAAAGATAGATCTACGGTCTGGCACCATTAGGTGAAGGTTAGAGCGGAAGATGTTTCGAAGGCAGCATTCAGGACTCTCTATGGCCATTATGAATTTTTGGTTATGCCGTTTGAATTGACAAATGCTCCTGCAGTGTTTATGGATCTAAGGAACGGGGTCTTCCACCAGTATCTAGACCAGTTTTTGGTGGTATTTATTGATGACGTACTAGTGTATTCAAAGAGCCCAAAGGAGCACGAGGAACATCTGAGGATAGTGCTTCAAGTACTGAGAGAAAGAAAGTTGTATGCAAAATTCAAGAAGTGCAATTTCTGGCTGAGGCAAGTTACCTTCCTTGGACATATGATATCCAGGGGTGGCATTTTGGTGGATCCGAGCAAGGTCGAGCCAATGGTGGACTGGGTACGATTGAAAAATGTGCATGAAATCAGAAGTTTCTTGGGTTTGGCTGGGTACTACCATAGATTTGTTAAGGGTTTTCGTAAATTTTCAGGTCCTTTGACGAGATTGACTAGGAAAGGTGTGAAATTCAAGTGGACTAATGAATGTGAATGGAGCTTTTAGGCGTTAAAGTAATGGCTCACTGCACTAGTGTTAACGATTCCTTCAGGAGAAGAGGGTTTTGTAATTTATAGTGATGCATCACATAAAGGGCTCAGATTTCTGCTGATGCAGAAGGGGAGAGTGGTAGAAAATGTCTCTTAACAATTGAAAGAATATGAGAAGAATTACCCTACCCATGATCTAAAGTTAGTAGTGGTGGTTTATGCGTTAAAAATTTGGAGACACTATCTGTATGAGGGTAGATGTGATATTTTCACTGACCATAAGAGTTTAAAATATTTATTTACATAGAAAGAATTAAACATGAGGTAGAGGAGATGACTGGAGCTGATAAAAGATTATGACTACACCATTAGCTACCACCCAGGAAAAGCAAATGTGGTGGTTGATGCTTTAAGTTAGAAATCAGTAAGTTCATCAGTATCTGCAGTGGTGATGCAGCATCCGATTCAGATGAATTTAAAAAGGTTTAGTGTAGAACTTGTAGAGGGCGATCATTAGGTATTTATTGCCAATCTGGTATTATAGCCTACCCTACAGGAAATGATTAAAGCTGCTTAAAGGAGTGATGCAGAGTTAGTAGAAGTTATGGATAAAGTATAGAATGGTCAAGAGGTAGACTTCAGTATCTCAAATGATGGGGCTCTGAGGTTTCATACCAGGTTGTGTGTACCTACAGAACCTAAGATGTTATTCTGAAGGAAGTGCACCGATCGTTGTATATTGTACACCCTGGTAGCACTAAAATGTATAGGGATCTTCGGGAGTCTTTTGATGGAGCAATATGAAAAGAGAGATCGCTGAGTTTGTAGTGCAATGTTTGACATGCCAGTAGGTGAAAGCTGAGGATCAGAGACTGGCGGGATCATTGGAGCCACTCCACATCCCTAAGTAGACATGGGAATATATAGCGATGGATTTTGTCACAGGATTACCGTCGTCACTACATGGACATGACGCCATCTGGGTAGTCATAGATCGAATTACGAAGACAGCCCATTTCCTACTTATCAGAATTAACTACTCTATGAGAAGATTAGCGGATTTGTAAATTTAAGAGATAGTTAGACTGCATGGCGTGCCAGTGTCCATAGTATTGGACCGAGACCCATAGTTTACATCTCAGTTTTGAAGGAGTTTGTAGAAGGCCTTGGGTTATCAGTTGATATTCAACACAACATTTCATCCTCAGACAGATGGGTAGACGGAGAGGACAATACAAATATTAGAGGATATGCTGCGAGCTTGTGTGTTGGACTTCAGGAGTAGTTGGATACAGTTCATGCCATTGGTCAAATTTGCGTATAATAATAGCTATCAGGCCAACATTGGGATGGCACCATATGAAGCGTTATATGGTAGGAGATGCCAATCCCAATTATACTGAGATGAGATTCAGGAAAGACAAATTTTGGGGCCAGAGCTAATACAACAGACTCATGATAAAGTCGGACTCATCAGAGACAAGATCAGAATAGCATGGGGTCGGTAGAAGAGTTATGTTGATACTCACCGGCGTGAGTTGGAGTTTGACGTAAGAGATCATGTATTTCTAATAGTGGCACTAATGATAAGAGTTATAAGATTTGGGAGGAAGGATAAACTGAGCCCTAGGTATATTGGACCATTCGAGATTCTTGAAAGAGTGGGTCCAGTTGCCTATAGATTGGCATTACCATCGGTTTTAGCTAGAATTCACGATGTATTTCACATCTCCATGTTAAGGAAATATGTCCCAGATCCCTTCCATGTGATAATTTATGAGGTACGGGAACTTGATGATGTGTTATCTTATGAGGAGTTGCTAGTGCATATTTTAGACTGGAAGGAACAAAAGCTGCGAACAAAGAAGATTCCACTGGTAAAAGTGTTATGGCGCAATCATGTAGTACATGATGGTTCGTGGGAGTTAAAGGAACAAATGCGCCATAGATACCCACACCTGTTCAGTGAGACCAAGGGTTGAACTGGGAAAAAGGAAAGTGAATAACAAGGTATATATATTTTCATTTGTATAGAATAGGATAGGTAGTGTTTTGGTCTTGATTCTAAATGGTTTTGGGGGAATTTTCTTTTGGTATACATGATTATAATCTCCCAAAACCCTTTTTCCTATGACCATGGTATTCCTCTACCATAAGTGAGGGTAATTAATAAAATTGGGATGTTTCTTTAAGGATGGAAAGGTGATAAATAACATTTTCGAGAACGAAATTTTATAAGGAGGGGAGAATTTAGAGACTCGAAAAATTTAAGTTGCAAAAATAATAAAAGAAAAGAATTGAAAGAGAAGGAAAAAGGAAGAAAAAGGGATCGTCGATGAACCAACGGTCTTGTCCCTCTAGGCCTCATTGACGAAGGACACGTATCTCATCGACGAAGAGATACCAAGATCAGAGAATTCAGGCTATTAAGGTTTCGTCGACGAACCCTTAACCTTCGTCAATGAATGCCCTTCTGTGGGTTGTCGTTGAGTCCACATGTCTCGTCGACGAAGCCATGTGGCCAATGATCTATAAATATGCTAAAATCGGATTTCAGCATGGAAAATCGTTTCTTTCTTCTCTCTCTCTCTCTCTCTCTCTCTAGGTTCGGTTTCTCCCCCTTCTCTCTTCATTTTTGGCCCGATTCTAACCTAAATCGATGATCAGAAGTTACCACGGGGCTCATGGGGAGATTCTCTACAACTTAACTGGAGCAGATTGTTGGTTTGGAGTTCTTGGGCACCACCCCAAAATCATGATAAGTAAGTCATTTTAGCGTTGTTGGCCTTACAAGGCTTAACATCTTGTTTTGTTGCTAACAAATAAGTAGAACTTAACATGCTTTGTTTAAGTGATGTATTTTCAGGACTTAATGATGAATGGAAGGTTAAAGAATTCATGAAAGCTTGTATTTCAAAGAAGGATGATTATATCAAAGCTTGAGGCATGGATTAAAACTTGAAGATCATGAGAGCATTGATATTAAAGAAAAAGATTCAAGAATGAAAGCCCAAGCGATCAACATGGAAAACTTAAAGAAATATGAAGCAAGCATAAAGACCTCAAGGAATTCAAGGATTGAAAATTTGAAAGAGTCTAGGAAATTTCATGTAAGTACTTAAAAGAATTTCAATATGGATGCATGAAACTTTTAGATTAATTTCTTGAACCTATATACCTTTGAACATACTTGGAAAATATTTTTATAAAGTCAAATATTGTTTCAAAAAGATTAGAATTATTTTTGGAATGAAAAGCACCAAAAAGAGGATTTCTCAAATGTTGTCAATTTTTCTACATCCGCATTATTGTACATGTTTCTCCATCAAAAAATCTTTATTTTAAAATGTGTTCAACACAAAAGTTTTAGGATTTTCTCTTAGCTTTCATTTGACACCAAGAACGTCAAATTTGGAGTTACACAGAAAAGTTATGATCAAACGACTGAAGGGTGCTCGAAGCTGACAACCTGATAGACAACTGTCAAGAACTGGATAGCTGACTGCCAATGTACTTTGAGGTGTCTATTCGTGTTTGGACAGCCGACAGCCACCTTATTGTCCCTTTGGTTTAACTGGATAGACGACTACCAAAAATAGACAATCATCTGTCACGCGGTTGTTTTGAATTTTTTCATAACGGTCAAATTTTTAAATGAGGTTGCTTGGGGTTCAAAATTTTTGAAAACTTGGGGAATACTCCAAGTCACTTGGGGATCAAGTTACATACCTTTTAAAGTCTATAAATAGGCCTCAAATATCATTAAATCAATGGCAACCAAGAATTTAAACTCTGCAAAAATTCAAAATCTCTCTTAAATTGCTCTTAAATTCTCAAGGCTCTCTTGCTCCCAACTTGCACGAATTCAACTGAGTTTTTACTAATCTTCTTCCACCGAAATTGTGCTACAAATTCTAAATCTTTCAGTCATTGAAAGAATTAATTAGTGATATACTTCATTGAGCTTAAAGTTAAATTCCATATTGTTATTTCCTTTGAAGTATATTATAGTTCTGAATTGTTGTACTAATCAGCTCTTTGTGTGACCAATTCTTTGTACACAAATATTTGATTTGTATCTTGTAGATTGACGACTCCAAGGGTTTTTTGGATCATTGGCTAAGCAATGGGATATTGCTTAGAGAGGTGAGCTCTAACCTAATTAAGGAGTGACCGAACGAGGGGACATCATTTGGAGAAGGTGGGCTCTAGCCTTAACCAAGGAGTGTTGTAAAGGTTTGTTCCACCCATTAAAGGAACAGATTTAGTGAATCCTTTGGTGGCTTACCAAAGGCAAGGACGTAGGCTGGGTATAAGCCGAACCTTATAAAAATCTCCGTCTCACCCTTTCTTTCCCTTTACTCTTTATTTTCAGTACATATTTAAATTGCATGGATGGTGTAAATTGAAAATAATATATACTACGTATATTTAGGAATCAAGTAAACTTAAAGTTTAATTTTGATTTGGGTTGCGGAAACCAAAAGGGAGTATGTTGGTTAAAATCATATCTTACGGAAACCATACGGGAGTACGTTACTTGATTAACATCCGAAAGATAAATTAATTGAGAGTTTATTTAAATTCTGAATGTTGGGAAGAGTGTGGATATTGTGTTGATTGGATTTTATATTACATATCATATTAAGAAAATCAATTAATACAAAGCTTCACATCAACAAACACAAGCTATCATTCACTATAGGGCTTAATTCAAATTTATATACAGGGCTGACAACAAAATTTATATTATGATTGAATGGTTTAAAATTTGATATTGAGTAGTTTGTGTTTACATTTCAAAGAGTGTTGAATCTTGCAAATTTCCATCAATCTAAATTGTGCTGCAGGTAACTTGTGCTTGGAAAATCATTTGGTTGTTTGTTTTCAAATTGTGGATGATTAGCTTGGTTACTTAAATGATTGGTTTGGTTGCTTGGTTGTTTACATAGTTGTGTTGATTGATTGAATTAAAAGAACTAAGTTCTTGAGTGATTAAAGAATTAAACAAACAAGTCAAGAATTAGTTCAAAGAAATAAAAGAAGGCTAAGGATTCTTAAAAAATTAAAAGAAATTTTTATAATCCAATTCACCCCCCCCCCCCTCCCTCTTGAGACTACACCTTACTTTTCAAGGGTTTTATGTGTTATTTGGAGTACTTGGAACCTAGGAAGTGTTAGATGAGAATTGTTCTAGGAGTTGAGTTGACTATTTTGGGGAAATGTGAATTTTAGGCTCTTGAGCTGCGAACACTGTGGAGTGTAGTATTTAGGGTGCTAGTGGATCTCTTACTAAGTCAGGTAAGGGGAATAAATTATAATAGCTTTTTTTGTGAAATGAATTGCTAATTTAAAGTATGTGAAAAAAAATGAAATATGGTATTTTACGTGTGATTAATATGTTATAAATATTAGAAAAAAATTGTGTGGCATGAGAAATATGATATAACAGGTTTATACTGGGAATGTAATTGAAATTGGGATATATGATTTGAGTTGAGGAAAATAAGATTATGAAATATATATATATATATATATATATATATATATATATATATATATATATGTATATATGATTTGAGTTGAGGAAAATTAGGTTATGAAATATATATACTAAACTGCTTTACATAGAAATGAAGTCAAGGAAATTTAATTATGTTTTATATACATAATTGTGATGAAATGAGATTGTTATATGAAAATGATGAAAAGTGGTATACAAAATGATTTTATGGAAAAACAAAGAAATGTGAAAATGAGAATGAGAAAGAAAAGCTTATGAAAGCTATTGAAATATGAATATGAAAAAGAATAGTGTATGAAAGAAAATGAGAATATGATTTTGAGAATTGAGAAAGTGTGTATATGAATATGAAAATAATAAGAGAACTTTGAAAATATGTTTTACATCTATAAATGATTATGAGTACACATTTTGTTGGCCTTACAAGCCTTAACATCATGTTTTAATGCTAACAAATAAGAGAAACTTAACATATTTGGTTAAGTAATGACATTTCAGAACTCAACCATGAGAAAGTAAGGTCAAGTGTTTAAAAGGATTCATGAAAACTTATATTTCAAAGAATGATGATCATATGAAGCTTAAAGCATGGATGTTAAAGAGCTTAAAATATATCAAAACTTGCAGCAAAGCAAGAGAGCCAAAGAAAAGCAAAGCAAGAGAGCTCAAAGAAAAATAAGCATGAAGATTCAAGCACTTGGAATGTCAAATGTCCTAAGAAGTCTTTATGTAAGTGCTTCATATTTAAAATATCTTTTGAAATATGTTGAAGCTCATTAGGGTGCAACAAAGACTTAGAGACCAGTTTTTAAAACCCTAAAAAATGTTTTGGAAAAGTCACATCTAAGTTTTTCAAATAACAAAAGGTTTAAAAGCTTTAAAAAATAGAAGTTTTGAAAAAAATTAACTGGTTAACAAATTGACCAGAATGCTCTAAAATTTCTCAACCAAATTACAAAAATATAACAAGTTGAATAGCTACCCAGCTGACTGACCGTTTTGACCTATGATCAGTCAGCCAACTGACAAACCTGACACTTTTGAATTGTGTTCAGTCAACCGACTGACAATTCAATGGAATTAATTTCTAGCAAACAGAAAGGTCTCAGCCGCCTGTTCAGTCGACTGATCCTATATAAAATGCTTACCTAATCGCTTATCCAGCCGACTGACCCTACGGAAATTCAAATTTTGAACTTCAATGGGAAAATCCTAAAACTTAGTTTTTCAAATGTGAACATTATAAAAACTTGGTGGACACTCCAAGTAACTAGTGAAACAAGGAAACTCACCCTAAAAAGTCTATAAATACTCCTTTAACCCCAAGGAATCAAATAACCAAGCAAAAATCAAGAAATCAAGCATCCTACTTTCAATCTCTCACAAAGCTCACTCTTGCTCACACTCTTGCTAGGAGAATTCTACTGAACTATTGCTGATATTCATCTAGAGAAGGAATTTGTGATATCTAATCTTGAGCTCTAATTCTATTTCATATTGGTATTTGAATATTGAAGTGCATAGTGATTGAAATTGTACTAATCTGCTTTGTGTGAAAGCATTATTATACGCAACTCTTGTTTCTTGTTTCTTTGATGATTCCAGGTTGTTGGATCATTGACGAAGTGTAGGGTATCACTTGGGGAGGTGCATCTCTAGCCTACTGAAGGAGTGACCAAGTGTGGGGTATCACTTGGAGAGGTGGTTCTTTAGCCCATTAAAGTAGTGGGTAATGATTTTGTTCTGCCCGGAAAGGAACTGGTTTAGTGAATCCTTAGGTGGTTTGCCTAAGGCGAGGATGCAGGGTGGGGATAAGTCGAACCTTATAAAAAACCCAGTGTCGCTCTCTTTCCCTTACTCTCTTTAAATTCCAGCAAACATTTAAACTGCGTGGATGATTTAATTTCTTAATCATATACACTATGTAATTTTGAAATTAAATAAACTGAAGTTTAATTTGGTTTTAGGATTGTAGAAACCAAAAGGGAGTACGTTGGTTGATCAATACTTTATGAAAACCTCAAAGGGAGTACGTTGATTGGTTAACACCCAAATACAAATTAACTAAGAGTTTATTTAAATTCAGAGTTGTTTGGAATTTGAGTTGTGGTTTGCATTGAAGAAACAAATTTCATTACTACATGACTTAAATCAAATTTATATACACAGGGCTGTTAACAAAATCTGAGAATTGCTATAAAGTTTTCTTGATTGAATATTTGATTGATGAAATATATTTTAGTTGAATGGTTTAAAGTTTGGTTGATCAATTGGTTACTTTCTTGGTGAATGGTTGTGGATTGAATATTGTTTTTGAGAATTGAATAAATACTTAAGTATTTGTTGTGCATTGGATAAATCAACAAGAAGTCAAGAATTCAATAAAAGAATTACAAGAGGTTAAGAATTCATAAAAGGTTTAAAATAAAATTTTAATTACCCAATTCACCCCCCTCTTAGGAAAACACCTTGGTTTTCACATTTATATATTTTCTCCCATCTGTTATATTTATTAAAATGGAATATGTCATAATGTAATTGAACTCATACTGCCATTGTAATGCCCCGACCCTCTAGGTGGGCCTGGAGTGCCACTATAAATACATAACATGCATATCTCTGATACCGTACATATACTACCAGCCCAAATAAAGAAAAAACGGGTGTGTCATACTGTTCTATATAACATACACTGCGGAAATACATACATTGTCTAATAAAAACTTACCAAAGTTTCTAATTATTCCTAACATACAACTATACATAACTAAAACATAACCTGCTATTGCAAAACCAAAAGATAGCTTGGCCAAAGCCCAGTACATATACAAGAACTTACATAAACTAACCAAAACCACTACGGTCCAGGATCCCTCTAGAACACTAGAACCGATTTCCTGTAGGGCCTTAAATAAAATTTGCATATTGGGGTGAGACACTTCTCAGTAAGGTAGATCATATTACATAAGTGTGTTACCATATGAGTTTATTCCAGTAGAAAGCAGTTACACATTTAATTCATTCTCAACCCTGTAATATAGGAGATATATATATATATATACTTCTTGCAAAAGATAGTTTGGCTCATTAAAAGCGAGAGTTCCAGAGGTTAGGGTAAGGTACAGACCCATACACTGTACGATCCCTCTACCTGGTACTCAAAGCTACGACTTTTTCCATTTTATTTTTAAATCATGTATATGCATAACGAACTCATCTTAGCTTTGAAACATCATATCAACACCATTTACCCCCCCCCCCCCCATAGTACGAGTTGTGTGATTATAATGCTCTGATCTAGTCTTGAGGTCACTAGGCTAGTCATGTTACTCTCTCCGGTCTAACTTGGCCTACACCACCCTAGTCCATAATCAACCAGTGGCCCTTCGTGCCAAATCGACTATCTAGACACCCACACTCAAGAATAACGTGTGGTTGCACTGTATCTCTCTTTCTAGCAACGGTATCGTGCTCTCTTGGTAACAAGTTTTCTTAAGTGGTTCATTTATCATATATACAATTTATGTCAAAAGCACAGTAACCTATTTTCATTCATAAGCAGTTCTAGTATCTTTCACAAATTCATTCATTCATTCATTCATTTTATCTTTCTTTTATTCATTCTTTGGTATAAATCAGAACACACAACTCTCGGTTTAACCCTGGTACATATACCTCTTAGTATTTAACCAGCATCTCTTTTCTTCATTTTCAGATAACAATTTGGAACTCCATTTCCAATATCTCATACATATATTTCTTAAGTTCAGTATAATTCCATTTAGTACCTTATGCCACACTCATTTGCTTTAGTACACTATAGTTTAGTAAATAGTTCAGAAAATATCATTTAAATTGAAAACAAGGGGTTCAAGCATCTCCTACTTTAAGTTTAATAATAATAAGTGAGTTTTAATAAAAACGGAGACTATACCCCAAAACCTTAGAATTCCCAAAACTGTAAAATCAAAAAAATCGGCAATTCCATCTAGTGAAAATTTCCAAATAAGCAGTCATATCATACATAATATCATAACCTACAGTTCTACCAATTTAGATTTCAAAAATAACTTATGTAAACAAATCCCCTTACCTATTTCTTGAAAAACACCCGAGACGCTCAAAAACTAAACCCAAACATTTTCCCCGAGTTCGAGAATCTACTCCACTAGACTCATAGAGATTCACCCTCTGATCCTTGTGGTAACTTCCGATCATTGAAATAGCCAACGAACGACAAAGGATTGAAGAGAGAGAGAGAGAGAGTATGGGCACTGGTTCTAGATAGATAAAGAGAGAAATTAAGTTTCTTAATAAAGAAGCTAACAAAATATCCTATTTATAGACCCCTTGACCCGGTCAAATTCGTCGACAAATTGGCTCCTTCGTCGACGAACCACAGAAGGCTATTTGTCGATGAAAGAAGGGTTTCTTCGACAAACCCTAAACTTGATATTTTTAGAAGTTCTGGATCTCTTCGTCGACAAGGTTCTAAATTTAAGCAACGAAGCACTAAAGGGCCTTCGTCGACGAGATCTTGGACTTCGTCAATGAAGCCTGCTGAAATCTCCTTTTTCCTTTTTTTATTTATTTTCCTTTTTTTATAGGTTCGGGTCTCTACAATCTCCCCTCCTTATAAATATTTCGTCCTCAAAATTTTCTAACTATTTCCTAACATATCATTTGAATTAGTACTCCTCTAACTCTAGAAAGAGCCGGCGGCCACCCACACAGCAGCCCCATCCCAAATTTATTACCCGCCCTCTTTTATAGCAGAGGAATACCGTGGTTATACATAATGTTTCAAGAGATTACAATACCCATACAAAACTCTATCAGAGAGTATACATACTCTAAACTTGAACAAACCTACTCTACTAAACATACATACATACATACCACTTACTTACCCTTCGGTTTACCTATCTAGCTTTGAGCATCTCTCAATCACTGAGGATACTTCAGACGTATCTCTGACTCTAACTCCTATGAAGCTTCCTCTACTGCGTGGTTATGCCACAACACTTTCACTATTGGTATCTCCTTAGTACGCAGCTTCTGTACCTTTTGATCCAGAATATGAACCGATACCTCCTCGTATGCTAACGCATCTCTGATCTCTAGAGGTTCATAACTTAGCACGTGTGAAGGGTCTGGAACATATTTCCTCAGCACTGATATGTGAAACACATTATGAACTTCAGATAGTGCTAAGGGTAACGCCACTCAATAAGCAACTGGACTTATATTTTCCAAGATCTCAAATGGCCCAAGGTACCAAGGGCTTAACTTCCCCTTCTTCCCAAACCTCATCACCCCTTTCATCGGAGCGATCTTCAGGAATATCATATCCCCAACCTCAAACTCTAACTCATGGTCGTGAGTGTCTGCATAACTCTTCTACCGACTCTATACTACTCTGATTCTTTCCCTGATAAGCTCGACCTTTGCAAAGGTCTGCTGAATCAGTTCCTATCCCAAAATCTGCCGCTCGCCTACCTCATCCTAGTACAACGGAGATCGACATCGGTGACCATACAAAGCCTCATATAGTGCCATCTCGATACTAGCCTGGTAACTATTATTATACTCAAATTATATGAGTGGTAGATACCAAATCCAACTGTCCCCAAAATCTAGCACACACGCCTACAGCATATCCACTAAATTCTGAATAGTTCTCTCCGATTTTCCATCCGTCTGTGGGTGAAACAATGTACTGAATGTGAGCTGCGATCCCAAGGCATCCTGCAAACTCTTTTAGAAATGAGAGAAAAATTGCGGGTCTCGATCTAAAATGATAGAAACAGATATTTTGTGGAGTCGTACAATCTCTTGCACATATAGCTTTGCCAGCCAATTCATGGAATAGCTGACTTTGATGGGAATACAGTGTGCAGTCTTTGTCAACCGATCTGCTACAACCCAAATGGCATTCTATCATTGCACCACTGCAGGTAACCAAGATGCAAAATCCATCGAGATATGCTCCCACTTCCATTTACGAATTTCAAGGGGCTAAAGTGATTCTGCTAGCCTCTGGTGCTCTACCTTAACCTGCTGACATGTCAGGCACTACTCTACAAAATGGGCGATCTCCATTTTCATGTTAGACCACCAAAAAGACTCTTGCAGATCCTTGTAAATCTTCATAGCAGGATTTCGTCGATGAACACTACGAGTTCGTCGATGAAGCGGCTAATTGAGATCATCAACAAGGACATGTGTCTCGTTGACAAGTAATTACCGAGAAGGCTATTTTAAGATCTGAAATTCTTCGATAATGAATAAGTGTTCATCGACGAACTCTTTACTTTGCCTTGTCAACGAAGTGACGTTTCTCATCAACGAAGGCAGGCATATAAATAGTCCAAACTCATATTTCCAGCGTGAAATTTTGCATGCAACTTCCCTCTCCCTCACTAAAAACCATCCTTCACTCCTTCTCTCTTCAATTTCGGCTCGCTTTTTTGCTAGATCGACTGTCCGAAGCTGCCATGCTACTCCTGGGAAGTTTCTCTTCATTTCTGCAAGAGTGGATCATTAGTTAGGCTAACAGGGGAACCATCCAAAATTTTAGGTAAGTTAGTTAATTTCAGTATTATTTGGTATTTAATGTTTCTGTACTAAGGATAATATGTTAGGAAAGATAATACTAGAGTTATGTTTTGGAAATGTTAATTTTAGGGTGTTGTGCTAGGAACGCTGCAGGTGTAGTAATCGGGGGTTTTGTAGGCTTCTCAGTAAGCCAGATAAGGGGATAAACTAAGTTAGAATTTTTCATGAAATTATTTATTATTTTATAGCATTAAATTTCAGGAAAATACATATATTATATAATTATGTTTGGGAAATATTGTTATGAATATGGTTATGTTTTAAACATATTTTATCAGAAAATATGGTTTTGGGAACAAATTTTACATTCACTAGATTACCCATTTCTGTGTGGCATGAGTTTAAATTTCCATATAATTATGTATGTCATAATAATATGCTTTTCCTAGATCAAGCATGACATGATAGTTTTCAAGGCAATTATGAAATAGTACAGGAACCATGATTTTATATATTAAACAAAATAGAAAAATTATGTTCAGTATATTGAGATATGTCGGTGCAGATGTCGTGATTCATGTTATGTTATGTCGGCGCAGATGCCATGATTCATGTTATGTTATGCCAGTGCAGATGCTGAGATTCATGTTGGCGCACATGCCATAATCATGTATGATAAGATAGAATTTATGAAATATGTACATGACAGTTATTATTATGAAATATTAAACAGTTATGTTCAATATATGGAACTTATTATATGATATCAGAACCCAAATGACATGGTTTAGTTCAGTTTCAGGAGCACGGTACCGTAGCTATATGCTCAAAATTATGATAGTGCTACCACATGATCAGCAGTGTAGGAGATGGCAGTCAATGTGGCTTCAATGTAGAGTGGAGTAGTCCCCCTGACAGTTTGGGACCAGAAGGAACAGGCCCATCATACTTACAAACTTATGATTGATCTAGCATGGTCGGTCAGCCATTGCTGGGTCTCACTTTTGGGCTGCACAATCTAGTCATGTGGGGGTAAGACATGACATCAGTTAGCTATCCATCTTGGGTGTTATTTCAGTATTGTACAGTTATATAAGATGATTTTCATGCATAAAAATCTAGTATGCTTTATTATGATATGACAGATCATATTTTACTCAATTCTACTACAGATAGATTTTACCAAATATACTTATCATACTGTTTATATATATAACACGAAAATGCTCATATTGCCACATACTGATATTAGTTTCTTTCCCTTACTAAGAGGTGTCTCACCCCAGCTATATATAAACATTTCAGGGAATCCAGGTAGAGGAGTGGATAGAGCTCCGCAACAGTAGAGACCAGTGGGGCTACCCTGTCTAAAAGGTGAGTTGTTGAACTAGGGTCAAGTTTATTTTTGGGTTGAGATCCTAGAGTACTTTTGGCCTTTTGGGGGATGATTGTATATATTATAGGTTTAGTAGAACTCTGGTAATCTGACTGGCTGGATTATATGTATGTGATTACGTTCCCTGCTGCTTAGGTGTCTAAGTTGTATTTTGGGTATATCCTTGGTGCCCATGGTTCCAGGTTGATTATGTTATTCAGTTGTACAGAATTATTATATTAAATGTTATTATGAAAAAAAATATTTACGGTAAAATAAGCGGGTCGTTATAGTTTGGTATGAAAGCCTAGGTTGCTAGGTTCTGTAGATTCTAGAGTACAGCGGAAACAATACCATAGTATAGTAAAATGATTTGAGATTTTTTTTTGCACTTCAAAGGCAGGACTTCCGTGGTGGTTTCTATGTCTTTCCTGGGGTGACGATTTCAGGAAAGTCGTAGTAAACTATTGTCGGGTTGTGTTTTTAAAGTGTAGGACTAAATCTTGAAATAAGATAAGGATGTCAAGGTAGGGGATCTTGGTTAGATGCGTGAGTTATAAGGATAGAGTCCCTAAGTCATATTTATTATCTTTTATGGATGGACTCTAAAGGAGGTAGTGCCCATGCGAGTGGTAGTGACGGTGCAGGACCCTCGAGTGTAGGTAGGGCTTATTCTGACGCTGGCTCAGCAAGTTATGGCTAAGATAGCTAAAAGTTCTAGAGAGTAAGGGGGCCCATCTGCAGGCCATAGGTGCATGATAAAAATTTACCAAGATGAATCCTCCAACATTTTTAGGAGGAGTTGATCCTGGAGTGGCTGAAATTGGATGCAAGAGATTGAGAAGGTTTTGGTAGTATTACAGTGCACGGAGGAGCATAGGGTCCTCTTCACCACCTATAAACTGAGAGGGTAGGCCGAGAGGTGGTGGATTACGGTAAAACTTCTGGAGCAATAGAGGACGGCACTGATAGTTATGACATGGGACCGATTTAAAGAATTATTCTTTGACAAATATTTCCCCGCTACTATCAGGGAAGCTAAAGTGGAAGAGTTTCTAAATTTGAAGTAGTGACAACTGACGGTCCAGCAGTACGCAGCGAGGTTTATCGATTTGTCCCGCTTCGCCCCATTTATCATACCCGATGAAGCAAAGAAAGCAAGATAGATTGAAAGGGGTTTGAGGCGTAAGATCTACAAGCAAGTTATGATGTTGAAAATACATGACTTTGCTGAGTTAGTTGATAGAGCAGTTTTAGCTTAGGCCTGTGAGCAGTTGGGTGTAAAGGAAAAAGGAAAAAAGAAGAGGTCCACACCTTCAGGCTTTC
The DNA here is from genome assembly GCF_029873635.1 of Malania oleifera. Taxonomy (NCBI): domain Eukaryota; kingdom Viridiplantae; phylum Streptophyta; class Magnoliopsida; order Santalales; family Ximeniaceae; genus Malania; species Malania oleifera. Next base: position 69,870,472 of record NC_080427.1, read on the forward strand.
AGCAGGGCTTTGGTCGTGGTCAATGGAGGAGAGGAAACTATGGCAGGGGTCAAAGGCACGAGACTAGGGGCCGTATTTTTTAAGATAGTGCCATTGAAGGGAGTTATGAGGTTTGGGAGGAAGGGTAAGTTGAGCCCTAGGATCATTGGCCCTTTCGAGATTCATGAAAGAGTGGGACTAGTTGTCTACAGGCTGGCTTTACCACCAGCATTATTTAGAATTCACAACATATTTCATATTTCCATGTTAAAGAAATATTTCCCAGATTCCTCCCATATTATAAGTTATGCCAAGTTAGAACTCAGTAATATTTTGGCTTATGAGGAAACTTCAATACAGATTCTGGACAGGAAGGAATAGGAATTGTGTAGTAAGAGGATTCCATTAGTAAAAGTCCTGTGGAGGAATCACGCAGTGGAAGAAACTTCTTGGGAGCTTGAGGAAGAGATATGATAAAAATACCCACATCTGGTTAGCAGGGAATAGTAGTAATCGGGAAGAGATACAAATAGGTATGTAATATTTTTTTTATGCAAGTTAGTTTGTGCATGTAATAATTTTTAGTTGTAGGTAGTGTTTTTGTTTTAGGAGAATTTTATTTTATGTATATTTATAATCTCCAAAACCCTAAATATAACCACGGTATTCTTCAACCATAAGTGAGGGTAAGTAATAAAATAAGCAGCTCATTTTCTTTAAGGGATGGTGAATCGCTCAAATAGTAAATTTCGAGGATGAAATTTTTATAAGGAGGGGGGAATGTAGAGACCCGAAGAATTATAAGTATTTAAATAATAAAAGAGGGAGAAAATTAAATTTTAAAGGGGGATCATACGAGGATCTCATCAATGAATGTGAAGAGTTCGTCTACGAAGTGGCCTATTGAGATCGTCAACGGGGACACGTGTCTCGTCAACAAGTAATTACCGAGAGGGCTATTCCAAGATCTGAAATTCATCAACGATGAATAAGTGTTCATTGACAAACTCTTTACTTGACATCATCGACGAAGTGATGTGTCTCATCGATGAAGGCAAGCATATAAATAGTCCAAACTCAAATTTCCAACATGAAATTTTGCATGCAACTTCCCTCTCTCTCACTTAAAACTGTCCTTCACTCCTTCTCTCTTCGATTTCGGACCATTTCTTTGCCAGACGGATGATCTGAAGCCGCCACGCTACTCCTAAGAAGTTTCTCTTCATTTCTATAGGAGTGGATCATTGGTTAGGCTAACTTGGGAATCATCCTAAAATTTGGGTAAGTTAGTTAATTTTAGTATTATTGGGTATTTGGTGTTTCTGTACTGAGAAGAATATGTTAGGAAAGATAATACTGAAGTTTTGTTTGGGAAATGTTAATTTTAGGGTGTTGTGCTAGGAATGCTGCATGTGTAGGAATCGAGGGTTTTGTAGGCTTCTCAGTAAGCCATGTAAGGGAATAAACTAAGTTAGAATTTTTCATGAAATTATTTATTATTTTACAGCATTAAATTTTAGGAAAATACATATATTATATAATTATGTTTAGGAAATACTGTTATGAATAGGGTTATGTTTTAAACATGTTTTGTCAGAAAATATGGTTTTGAAAACAGATTTTACATTCAGTAGATTACCAATTTCTGTGTGGCATGAGTTTAAATTTCCATATAATTACGTATGTCATAATCATATGATTTTCCCAGATCAAGCATGACATGATAGTTTTCAAGGCAATTATGAAACAATACAGGAACCATGATTTTACATATTAAACAGTATAGAAAAATTATGTTCAGTATATTGAGATATGTCGGTGCAGATGTCGTGATTCATGTTATGTTATGCTAACGCAGATGTCGTGATTCATGTTATGTTATACCGGCGCAGATGCTAAGATTCATGCTGGCGCACATGCCATAATCATGTATGATAAGATAGAATTTATGAAATATGTACATGACAGTTATTATTATGAAATACGAAACAGCTATGTTCAGTATATGGAACTTATTATATGATATCAGAACCCGGATGGCATGGTTTAGTTCAGTTTCAGGAGCATAGTACCGTAGCTATATGTTAATAATTATGATAGTGCTACCACACGACCAATAGTGTAATGACCCAAAGAATAATGGCATTTAAATAATAAAAAGAAAGGGAAATGGAAACCGGAAATAGAAAGAGGCAGTCGATGACATTGCATTCTGGAAGGCATAATTTCAAGGAATTTTTTAGCTCCTCGTCGACGAGGGCATAACAGGAGCTTGTCGACGAGGACAGGTTTCATCGATGAAAATATAATTGGACTCGTTGACGAGGTGACATGACTCGTTGACGAGGTGATATGGCTCGTCGACGAGGAAATACCGAGGGGATGATTTTGGGGTTTCTAATTTCATTGACGAAGGAGAGAGTTCATCAACGAATTTTGTACTGACCTCGTCGATGAGGTGACATGGCTCATTGACAAAGGCGACAGTTTAAATAGGCCTAAAATTCATTTTTGGACGAAATTTCTTGCGCAGAACTCCTCTCTCTCTTACCCTACGGTTTCTCCACCTTCTCTCTTTGATTTCGGGCTGGATTTCCATCGGTTCGACTATCTGAAGCAACCACGACGCTCCTGGGAAAGTTCTCTGCAAGTCTGCCAGAGCGAATCGTCGATGGGGCTGAGGTGGAAGCCATCCCAAATCCAGGGTAAGTCTTTCTACTTGGTATTTGGTTATTTGACAGTTGTAGAAAGTGATATACGCGTAGAAATACTAAATTTTAGTATTAGGAGTTTTCATTTCCAGGGTGTTGAGTTGGAAACCCTGTGGGTGCAGGACAGATTTTCTTAGCATCTTTTCATGAATCAAGTAAGGGAATAAACTAAGCTAGTTCTTTTAAGAAAATGTACGTATATATAGCATTTAGTTTCAGTAAAATAAATATATTTATATATGATTTATATTTGGGAAAATACTGTTGAAAACGATGGTATGTTGAATATCGAAAAACTTGTTAGTGTGGCATGAGTAGAAATTGTTATGAAATACTGTTTTCTGGGAATGTGTTAATGATATAGATTTTTATAATGGAAAACCGTCGTACGGGCCGAGATTTTTATATGTTTTGCTGACGTACGAGCCGTGCTATGTGAATGATTTTCTAGCATATGGGCTATGCTATGTGTATGATTTACCGGCGTACGGGCCGAGCTATGGAAATGACTTGCCAGCGTACGGGTTGTGTTATGTGTATGATTGGCCGACGTATGGGCCGAGCTATGGAAATGATTTGCCAGCGTATGGGCTGTGCTATGATATGATTTTTCGGCGTACGGGCCGATGATTTTCATGATATACGTATATATGCAAAATGATATTATTGATCTGATAATTAATGATATGAGATATCCATGTATCATAGTTTCAGTATATGTTATATGATATCAGAACCTGGTTGGCTTGGTCTAGGCTAGCACTTGCACAGTACCGTTGCTATGTGTCGATGGTCTTCGTGATCATGATATTTGTGTTAACACATCTATACAGAGTAGTGTGAGATTGGATGGTCAATGTGGTTTTTAAGAAGTGTTTGAGCGCCCCTGGTGCACGGACTAGGTCTGGCAGACCCATCAGACTTATAGACTATACTTTTGACTTGGCAGTGGTCGGCCAACCATTGTCAGGTCCCGCCTTCGAGCCACACAACCCAGTCATGTGGGAGTAATACATGACAACAGCCAACTAACCTACCAGGAATGTTTTTGTATTATTATTATATGAGATGAAATAAGTTGATGAAAATGCAGTATGTTCTGCCATGTTTTGATGATATATATGTTTTCCCGTATTTGACAAAAAAATTACTGAATATGTTCTATTTGGTATATGTATAACATGGAATATTCATGTTGCCACACACTGGTATTAGTTTATTTCCCTTACTGAGAGGTCTCACCCCAAAATTTTATAAACTTTTCAACAGCCCCTAATAGGAGAACAGGTAAAGCCCGGCTGATCTAGTATAGTAGATCTGCCCTTCTAGAAGGGTAAATATTTTGATAGGGTCGGATGTATTATGTGGAAATGGCCCTAAGACATCTTTTGGGTTGAGTGTTGTGTGTGTGTGTATATATATATATACAGTGATTGTAGTAACTCTCGTATTGTGATGTATGGAATAATAAGATGTATATGATTGTATGTTTCCTACTGCTTAGGCTTCTGCTATATGTTCTGATATATCCCTGGTACCCATGGGTCCAAGTGGGCTATGATCTGCCAAGCTTTGTGATATTGTATTTATTGTAAAAAAAATGTGGAAATTAAGCAGGTCGTCACAAGTAGTGTGGGAGATGGCAGTCAATGTGGCTTCAGTGTAGAGTGGGGTAGTCCCCCTAGTAGTCCGGGACTAGGAGGGACAAGCCCATCGTACTTACAGACTTTTGATTAATCTAGCATAGTCAGCTAGTCATTGCTAGGTCCCGCCTTCGGGCTGCAAAACCTAGTCATGTGTGGGTAAGACATGATATTAGCTAGTTATCCATCTTGGATGTTATTTCAGTATTGTACAGTTATATAAGATGATTTTCATATATAGTAATCTAGTATGCTTCATTATGACATGACATATCATATTTTACCTAGTTCTGCTACAGATAGATTTTACCAAATATTTTTATCATATTGTTTATATGTATATCAAGAAGATGCTCGTAACACCACACATTGATATTAGTTTATTTCTCTTACTGAGAGGTGTCTCACCCCAGCTATACTAAACATTTCAGGGAATCCAGGTAGAGGAGTGGATAAAGCTCCGCGACAGTAGAGACTGATGGGGCTACCCTTTCTAAAGGGTGAGTTGCTGAGTTAGGGTCAGGTTTATTTTTGGGTTGAGACCCTAGAATACTTTTGGCCTTTTGGTGGATGATTGTATATATAATAGGTTTAGTAGAACTCTGGTAATGTGACTGGCTGGATGATATGTATGTTTTTACGTTTCCTGCTACTTAGGTGTCTGAGTTGTATTTTGGGTAAATCCTTGGTACCCATGGTTCCAAGTTGATTATGTTATTCAGTTGTACAAGATTATTATATTAAATGTTATTATGAAAAAAAAAATTTACGTTAAAATAGGCAAGTCGTTACACGTTCCTCAGTCTTGCCCAATTAATTACCGCCTCTACCTTACTCGGATCCACTGATATTCCTTCCTTGGACACTACATGCCCTAGAAATGCAACCTGTTCCAGCTAGAATTCACAGTTCTTTAATTTAGCGAATATCTTATTCTCCATGAGTGTTGGAATTGGTGTTTCCCAAAAGGGGGGTGAATTGGGTATTTAAAAATTTGTCGTAAGTTTAACTAATCCAACAATCAATATTACACAAGCCTAGGGTTTGTCTATAAAATTATAAACCCAATCATTCACAATAATAAATCATGAACATTCAAGTGCAGAAATTTAAATTGCAGAAATTATAAATAGGCTCAAGAAATGTTATCGGGGTTCGGCCAATACTACCTACGTCCCCACCTCAAGCTAACAAGTAAAAGGATTCCACTAAGTTACTCACCTCACTGGTGGAGCGACACCGTTTACAACACCTTACGAGGATGGTCAACACCTTACGAAGATGGTGTACCTAGTTCTTTTAACCAAGTCTGAACTAGTCCGGGACTATTCAAAGGGCTAGTCTCCCTCTTCCGACCATACATTGGGAATACAACAGATAATCAAATAAAATATTTAGTACAACAAAATATGCTTCTAATACAAGAAGATGTGTACAACACTACAACTCAAAATACACTCACGTATGATATGAAAATAAGCTCAATGTGAGAATGTGATTTTCACAAAAATAATCTTTGAATAAAAATGTGTATAATGAGTGCTCAAAGATTTTATGCCCAAATAAAACTTTTTCTCCAAAAACATTTTTCCAAATGAAGTGCTAGAGAGTCTAGGGTTATAGCTCAAAGTATTTTTGCAAACACAAGAACGTGAGCCTTTAGATCTTGCAATGGATGTGCAAGATTCACAAGCCAAGAATGATTTACTCCCAAGGACATTTACCAAATAAAATTAATGGGAGAAACTATGGATTTACTCTCAAAATATATGATTTAAAAAATGAATGCAAAATGAAAGTAAAAAAAAATGCCCAATATAAATAAAACACTCTCTTTGAAATTGATTTTCCCAATAAACAACTAAGAGACGAGGAAAATTATGAGTATAAAAATATGAGAGGATCTTTCTTAATGATTTTTCTAATATCATCCTAATTAAGACAAATAAAGGGGTATTTATAGACGTGAGGAAAAATATAACCATTGTGGACACGGTGGGTATTTTGAAAAAAGATTAGGTGAGTTTAATTAAAAATGACCAAGTTTAACCTCGGTAAAAGTTAACCAATTTGAGAGGTTCGGTTGACCATTTTTAAGGTTCAGTCGACCGAATTGCTCAATGTAGTTGACCAGGGTGTTTTTGAACTAAGGTTTTGGTCGACCAGACTTGAGGCAATTTTGGAATCTCCGAGGTTCGGTCGACCTGGCTAAGTTTGGTTTACCAAATTTGGATGTTCGGTCGACCAAGCCATTTTTCTACTAGGAGGTTTGGTTGACTAAAGCGTTGGGATCTCCCACATGCCAGTTCGGTCAACCAGGGCATTGATGTACATTTTAAGGACAGTTGACCAAATAGTCAAAATTTTGACCGTGGGGAGGTTCGGTCGACCAAAGATCTTAGTATGTTTTGGTTTGATCGACCAAATGGTCAACTGTTGACCTACGAAGGTTCAGTCAATCGAAGTTATTTTGTATGTTAGGGTTCGATCAACCGAACACACTAACTTTGTCTTTTTAAGTCCTACTTTCATTTGAAGTCACCCCTATTAACATGATTATTACTTCTAAGATATATGTGGGCATTTTCAAGCAATATATTGGGACCTATGGTCAGTCTATGGTCTTTTGAGCTTGCCCTAAAAATTCGGCGTCGGTCAACCTAATTCCTAAGGTCCTGTGGTTCCCTATGGTCAGTCTATGGTCATCACTAAGCTTTTATCTATATCATGCATGCCATGCAATTATTACAGACCAAAATAAAAATTAAAGGCAATACAATGAAATTCAAATGTCTTTTTTTTTGTCTTTTGCTCTTCTCTTCATTGAGTACACCAAGTATATGTGCATTAAGATTCGTTTTGCCCTTCATTTCCTTTAAACCTTATGTATGTGTTGAAATAGGAACTTGTTCACAAACTAAGAACACACATAAGATACAGATGCTTTGTCAGCATCAAAACGGGGATCAGACTCAAAAAGTCAACACTGTGTACCTAAAGAACCAATCTCATATGAGTCTCATGCTCTACTGGGCTCTTTGAATAGACCAGAATGTCATCAATGAACACCAACACGAACCTATCTAGGTACTTGTGGAACACCCTATTCATCAGGTCCATGAATATGGTAAGAGCATTCGTCAAGCCGAACGGCATCACCAAAAATTCATAATGGCCATACTGGGTTCAAAAAGTTGCCTTTGGTACGTCCTCCAATTTCACCTTCAGCTAATGATACCTGAATCATAGATCGATCTTAGAGAAGATTTGTGTACCCTATAGTTGGTCAAAAAGATCGTCAATTCTGGGTAACAGGTATTTATTCTTCACTGTCACCTTGTTGATCTCTCTGTAGTCAATGCACATCCTCATCGACCCATCCTTCTTCTTTACAAATAATACCGGTGCTCCCCAAGGTGAAGCACTCAGTCTGATGTAACCCTTACCTAGTAACTCCTGTAGCTGCTCCTTCAATTCCCTCAGTTCTTCTGGAGCCATTTGATATGGAGCTTTCGATATTTGCGCAATCCCTGGAGTCAACTCTACAACGAACTCCACCTCATGATCAGAAGGCAATCCTAGCAGGTCCTCTAGAAACACATATGAGAACTCACTTACTACGGTGTTAAATCAGGTGTAATCCCAAGAGGGGAGGTGAATTGGGTATTTAAAAATACTTTGGCACTAATTTACTGCTTAAACTCTTCTTATATATTTACCAATAAATTCTTGTTACTCAATTACTTTTGTGCAAGACTATCCAACCTATGCATGCAATATACACAATTTAACTGCAATGCTAAAAATAAATAGTTAAGGGAAGAGAGAAGACAAACACAATTTTATGAGGTTCAACCGACTTGGCCTACATCCTCGCCTTGAGCAACCACTCAAGGATTCACTAAAACCTTGCTCTTTAAAGTAGGACGGAGCTTCCCTTACAATCCTCTGCTTACAAGAGGCACAACTTCCTTCTACTCCACTGCTTACAAGAGATACAGCTCTCTCCTCACACACAATTTCACAGACCGAACCGCGTATACAATAGAATCTGAAAACTAACACTCAAAACAATGCTTCTAACAAAAGCTGGTGAGTACAATTCAAAATCCTAATACATTAACATATGATATAACTTGAAGCTCATGAATGTATGAAAAACGATACAATCGTTTTATGTATGATATGCTTCAACACACAACTCTCTATTTAACCAAAACTCTCAAGTAAAGATATATTTAAAATGTTTTGGAGTCAACTAGAGTTCTTGGTTCACTTTGTAAAAATGCACAAGTATGTTTAGTGTGAACTAGTTAACAAAAACTTTGTCTTGAATACAAACTCAATCAAACTCACAAAGTTTTATTTCATGTATTCAATCACAAACTGAGTATATTAATTTTCATAAAATATCCCTCAATTAAATGTATAGTTATAAGTACCAAGGATATTTAATCAAGTTTTAATATATCTAAAATATAAATCTTTTAGAAAACACCCACTTGAATCAAAAAATCAATCAACCAAGTTAAATAAGTTTTCTTAAGTAATGATCTTTTCAAAACTCAATTTTTATACGAATATGCACACTCAAGATCAAAACTTTTCTAATGATAGTCAAGAGCATGTAATAAGATAAGATGAGATATTCTTAAGAATAATAATTTGAAAGATCAAACCTCAATACTAGAATGAAGTACAGTTGAGTAAACAAGTTCCCTTTGAGAATCTGAGTTGATTTGCCCAAGCTTGAAGATTAGAGATTGAAGTGTAGGCAATCGTATAGCACTAGGAGCAGATTTTCAACGTTCTTTCAACAATGTGTGTTCTTCTCTTTCTTGTGTGTCTAACCTCTGTTCTAGGGTTTAGATATTCAAAATATATTGTATATTACCCTTAGGATTGATCTCAGCCATTGGATCAATAAAATAGCTCGCGAGTCCTTTTAATAAAAATCTGATTTTTAGACTTTCCCGCGACTTCAGGCAACCGAAGTGGGGTTCAGGCTCCAGAAGTGGCAACTTCAGGCGCCTGAGGTTCTAGGGTCAGGCGACCGAAGTACCTCTTCCTGGTTCTGTTTTCCCATTTAATTCTTTAGGCTACCGAACTTAATCTTCAGGCAACCGAAGAAATTCTTCAGGCGACTGAGGTTGAGTTCAGGCTACCAAAGTCCCCTTTTTCTCACTTATTCACTTCCAGTTTAAAATTCTGCTTTACTTCTTTGCTTGGGTCTTTTATAAAACAAGTTTTCCATGATTTTAAAAACATTTCTAAGTCCATGGAAGTTCCCTAATGATGTACATGAAATGCATGAATCCTAAAATCATTCTAAGTTATGTTGAGCCTCAAATTAAATCATACGAAAATGTAAGTACATGAGTTCTAAATACCCATTCCCAAAATGATCTTGAACTTTTTGGCTTGCATCTTGATTCTCGTACTCTCTGAGTTCCATGGATCTTGCAAAGATTTGTTAGCTTTACTTTATGACTTCCATAACTCGTTATCTTTCCGTGCATGCTTAATATGGTTCTTATTCACAAACTCAATGCACAGATCAAATACCAAGTGATTTGTCATTATCAAAATAGGATTGGACTCGTAGAGTCAACATACAAGAATCTCCTCAAGCTTAAATTCTTCTTTCGACATTTCTTTCACAAGCGCCAGGTACCCCTAGCATTCCTTCAGAATTAACCTCCTAGCCTGAATTGCTAAAAGGATCCGTGGTGCAGAATGCACACATGACCCTACGAACTTAAATTCCTACTCCTCAGGAGGCCTGAATACTACCTCCCTCCTATAGCAATCGATACTAGCATAACTGGCTGGTAGTCAGTCCATCCCAAGAATGATATTGAAGCTGTGTATATCAAACACGATTATACTGACTAGAAGTACCCTCCCCTGAATCTCTACTGGGAAATCCCGAATCACCTTACTATATATGACTACTGACCCTGATGGCGTAGCCACTACTAATTCATCATCTAATAGTTGTACCTCTAACCCATAGGGTTTGATGAATCCCCAGGAAATAAAGGAATGTGTTGCTTCTGAATCAAATTGTACTACAGCTTTATTTGAAGGCATATAAATATTACATGTCACCACATCTTCAGCGTTCTCTGCGTCACCTAGAGTTAGGGAATACACCCTTCCCTGGGCTATACCCCTCTGGTATCCACCACGTGGCACCTAAGTTCCTCCTCTATATGGCTACTATAGAGGTGCGTTACTCCCCAACGTGCCACAATCACACGCCAGATGCCCTGGCTTACCACACCGATAGCAAACACCTGAACCCAATAGGCATTTTCCTGCACACCACTTGCCATAAGTAGGACAAGCTGAGGAAGATGATCTACCCTGAGGAGTACCTCCACTAGTATCTCGCCGTTGGCCTTCTCTACCACTATATTTCTTCCAAGTGCCCTACCTTGTACCTAAATAAGAACTAGGAGGCGATAACCTCTTCTTTGGGATCTGAACCTCTGTGTCCTCCTGCAGGATCTCTCTACCACAGTGGCTTTATCCACTAGAGTATCAAAGTCCTGAATCTACAATATCGTTTTCTGCTTCTGGATCTCCTTCTTCAGACCCCTCTCAAACTCCTAGGCCTTCCTCACCTCATCTGGTACCATAAACAGTGCAAAACGTGACAACTCCATGAATCAGGCAGCATACTGTTGAACTATCAGCTGCCCCTGAGTCAGGATCATGAACTCCTCCATCTTTTCATTCCCGATGGTGGCTAGAAGGTACCACTCAAAGAACACCTTTCTGAAACGGCCTCATGTCATCTCTACTGGTACTGGTCGATGCTCCTCCAGCATCCTTATCGATTCCCACCACCTCTCAGCTTCTCCGGTAAACTTGAACGTCATATAAGACACCTTATGCTCTTCCGTACAACATAGAACAACCAATATCTTATCGATCTCCCGAATCCAATTTTCTACTCGGATCAGGTCTATACTTATTGCGAAAGTAGGAGGTTTTGGTCGGGTGAACTGATCAATAGAACATCCCAGTTCAGCTGTGGGATGTTCTTGACCCCTAGAAGTTTGCACAACCTCAGCCATAAGCTACTAAGCAAAGTCCCGCAATACAATTGTGGAGTCACTACTAGCCTCATGACCAGCCCCTTCGCTACTACTGCCCCCAGCGTTAGCAGTATTATCCTTGGACTCCATCTTGAAGAAATAGTTGATAAAATTTATTTAGAATCTCGTTTCCTTACATATCTGCTACAGCTAAAATACTATAAGACCATTTCAATGAATTAACATCCCCAATGATGACATACTCTGTTAACTTGATACTCTCATTCTAACTCAAGTTTCGCCCCTCTACTCAGAAATGAAACCATCGATGGATTGTCATGATTTTCTGAACCCATCGATTGATTCAAAAAAACATAGAAGTCCGTCAATGGATTTATGTCTCCACGTCTACTAAAAGAAACTTGAAAGTCCTATCCTCATCCTATACTCTAGTAAAGTCTTCCAACCTAATATGAAGAACTTAACAACCTAGGCTCTAAACATTTCCATAACCAGGCAATGTGAATCACATCACACTTCTAGCTGGTTAAGGCTCAAATACCAATTGTAACGCCTTGATCCTCTAGGTAGGCCCGTAGTTCCACTATCCATACATAAAACGTATATCTCTGATACCATACATATACTACCCACCCAAATAAGGGAAAAATGGGTGTGTCATACTGTTCTGTATAATGTACACAGTGGAAATACATACATTGTCTAATAAAAACTTACCAGAGTTTCTAGTTGTTCCTCACATACAGCCATACATAATTAAAACATAACCTACTATTACAAACCCAAAAGATATCCTGGCCAAAGCCTAGTACATATACAAAAACTTACATAAACTAACCAAAACCATTACGCTCCAGGATCCCTCTAGAACGCAAGAACTAGTTTCCTATAGGACCTTAAATAAAATTTGAATATTGGGGTGAGACACTTCTCAATAAGGTAGATTATATTACATCAGTGTGGTACCATATGATTTTATTCCAGTAGAAACCAGTTACACATTTAATTCATTCTCAACCCTATAATATAGGAGATATTTATACTTCCTGCAAAAGATAGTTTGGCTCATTACAAGTGAGAGTTCCCGAGGTTAGGGTAAGGTACAGGCCTATACATTGTACGATCCCTCTACCTGGTACTTAATGTTGCAACTTTACCCATTTTATTTTTAAATCATGTATATGCATAACGAACTCATCTCAGCTTTGAAACATCATATCAACACCATTTACCTCCCCCATGGTACAGGTTGTGTGATTATAATGCTCTTATCTAGTCGTGGGGTCACCAGGCTAGTCACACTACTCTCTCCAGTCTGACTTGACCTACACCACCGTGGTCCTTAATCAACTAGCGGTCCTTAATTCCAAATTGACTATCTAGGCACCCACACTCAAGAATAATGTGTGGTTGCACTGTATCTCTCTTTCTAGCAATGGTAACGTGCTCTCTTGGTAACAAGCTTTCTCAAGTGGTTCATATATCATATATATAATTTATATCAAAAGCACAGTAACATGTTTTCACTTATAAAGCATATAAGCAATTCCAGTATCTTTCAAAAATTCATTCATTCATTCGTTCATTTATTCATTCATTCTTATTTTCATTCATTCATTCTTTGGTATAAACCAGCACACACAGCTCTCGGCTTAACCCTCGTACATATAGCTCTTGGTATTTAACCGGCATCTATTTCTTCATTTTCTGATAACAATTTAGAACTCCAGTTCTTATATCTCATACATGTATTTCTTAAGTTCAGTATAATTCCATTTAGTACCTCATGCCACACTCATTTACTTTAGTACACAATAGTTTATTAAATGGTTTGAAAAATATCATTTAAATTGAAAACAGGGGATTCAAGCATCTTCTGCTTTAAGTTTAATACAAATAAATGAGTTTTAAGAAGAAACGAAGACCACACCCCAAAACCCTAGATTTCCCAAAACTGTAAAACTGAAAAAATCGGCAATTCCACGTAGTGAAATTTTCCAAATAAGAAGTCATCATACATAATATCATAACCTACAGTTCTACCGGTTTAGATTTCAAAAATAACTGATGTAAACAAATCCCCTTACCTATTTCCTAAAAAACACCCAATACGCTCGAAAACTGAACGCTAGATTTTTCCCCGAGTTTGAGAATCTACTCCGCTAGACTCGTAGAGATTTGCCCTCTGATCCTCGTGGTAGCTTCCGATCATTGAAATGGCCAACGAATGATCGAATAAAGAGAGAAAGAGAGACTAAGTTTCTTAATGAAGAAGCAAACAAAATATCCTATTTATAAACCCATTGACCCAGTCAAATTCGTCGACAAAATGGCGCCTTCGTCGATGAATCATAGAAGGTTGTTCGTCAACAAAAGAAAGACTTCGTCGACGAACCCTAAACTTGATATTTTCAGATGTTATGGATCTCTTCATTAACAAGGCTTTGAATTTCAGTGACGAAGCACTAAAGGGCCTTCTTCGACAAGATGTTGGACTTTGTCGACGTAGCCTGCTGAAATGCCCTTTTTCCTTTTCTTATTTATTTTCCTTATTTAACGGGTCCAGGTCTCTATAGCCACTGTGAATAATTGATTCCATCTTACTGAAAGTTTTCTCACCCTAATATTTAAATATTTCAGGGAATCATAACAAGCCAGGAGATAAAGCTCCGAGATAGAGGGGAGCTAGTACCCTAATAGACAGGGTAAGCATTTTGTGTAGGGAAATGTACTTGTGGAATTCCCTAGGTTAGGTTATGGACTCTTGGAGATGTTTATGGATGTTTATTACTTTGGTTATTTGTAGTCCGAATGATATGTAAATATGAACATCCGTTGTTAGGTATGTTTCTTTTATATGATGGACTGATTACCCGGTATCCTACTTCGGGTCAGGTCTTGATGTTATATGGTATCAAGGTTTTGATATGACAATGATGATGATTATTTATTATTTATAAAAAAAAATGGTATGAAAAATTGGGTCGTGATAGCCTACCTATTTAATTTCTTCAATGAAAGGGGTAGAAGTATACTCCAGGGCATTATCAAATCAAAAAACTTCAGTGGTGCGATCAAGCTGAGTTTTTGTCATCTGTTTAAAATCGCGAAAAGCATTAAGTAACCAAGTGCGATCATGCAAAAGATAAATCAATGTATCACAAGAGTAATCATCGATAAAAATAGCAAAGTAACGAGACTCGCCCTTAGTAGAGATAGGAGTAGGTCCCCAAATATTATAATGAACCAAATCAAAAGGTGCATAAGACAAAGAATTGCTTTCATTGAAAGGTAAAGCTTTCTATTTCCCAAGTTGACAAGATATGCAATCAAAAGGTTAAAATTTAATATTTCCTAAGAAACCACTAGAAGCTAAAGACTGAACATGAGACAAAGAGGTATGGCCGAGACGAGAGTCCGAAACACTGGAAGACACAATAGCAGTAAGAGACGGAGGAGGACAAGAACTAGGGAAATGTAGAGATGTGAGCTAGAAAAGGCTACGAACTTTATGCCTGGTCCCAACTAGTATGCCCATCTTTGAATCCTACACATCACAACATTTTTGAGAAAAGGTTAAGTTAAAACCACTTTCAATAAGTTAACCAACAGAAAGGAGATTTAGAGACAAGTTAGGCACAACATATGTGTCAAGTATAGAAAGAGTAAGAGTAGAAACATGACCAAGATGACTAACAGAGATATGTGAACCATCAGCAGTATAAATTAAGGGAGCAGGATTTAAAGACATCCTATGGGTCACTAAAGAGGAATCAGAGGTCATATGATTGCAACAGGCAGAGTCAATAAACCAAAATGTACAATTACCTGTGGAGATTGATAAAGGCAGTAGAAGTATGGGATAGAACATCGGTGATAATTGCCTCAAGGTTAGCTGCAGAAAAAGACGACAAAGAAGGTGCAGAAGATGAAGGTGCAGCAATAGGCTTGGAAGAGTAAGATGCTTTAGCCTTAAGAGCATCCTAGCATCCTTAGCCTTCTTCTTAGGACAATCGAAAATATGATGGTCGTCTTCCTTACAATAGTGGCATTGGCCATTGAAATGGCGCGGTTTAGAAGAAGTAACAGCTGCAGCAGGAGTAACCAAAGTAGATGAGCTAGACGGAGCAGTAGCCAAGACCATATCGGTAGAATGAACCCGACAAGTCTGTTGTCGTGTCTCCTCAGAAATTAGCGTTGCAAGAGCGACCTCAAGTGTTATATATATATATATGAACTGACGACGATCTCGATATGCAGCAAAAAGCTTAATCGACTGCTCATCATAAAAAGCATGGTCAGCTTGAGAAAGTGGGTCCTAAATGCTACTAAACTGAGCATGAAACTCGGCAATAGACTGTCCAGGTTCCTAACGCATTTGGGAAAGCCTAGTTTTCAACTGAAACTCAAGATTAGCATCACTACCACAGTCGTATCGTTTTGCCAAAAAATCCCAAGAAAATTTGGCTTACGAAACTTAGGAAGTAGACTTTGAATGGAAGGAACTGATGTATTAATAAACCAAGAAAGAATCTTATAATGAGTACTTTCTCATTCATCAAAAGCCTCATCAAACTCCTCTGTGGATTGCTTGTCAGTTTTTGTTAGTTTTTGTTTTGTTCTAGTGACAAAACGTCATAATCTCCGACCAATCATAAAAACTGACATTTGTTGGGCCCAAGCAATGTAATTTGGTCATTCAAAACAATCTCTATAGAGCGAGCAACATCATTTAAAGAAGCCATAATAGAAAAAAAAAATGATAATGCTGACCGATTTAGAGCAAAAGGAGGGCGTCGATGGAATAATCACGAAAAACTAATCAAAGAAAAGCAACTTCGTCGGAGCTCCACCAGAAGTGGCTGTGGATGGTGGCTAGAAAATTGTCGGAAGGTCGCCGAAGATGATGGCGAGCGGCAACAGATGCGGTGGTGTCTGGCCGTTGGTGACTGAGCTAGTGAGGCATGCGACGTCGGATCGGAATGATTTTTACACCAAACAAAAAACTCTGGAGCAATGGAATCAATTTATGGTATTGGAATACCAATGGCGAGATAGTGGCGGAACCAAAAAAAGACATCAACTAGCGGTCCAGAACCAAACCTGGCTCTGATACCATGTTGAAATTAAGAGAAGAAAGAAAAAGTTGTAAATAACTTCTGTATTCTTGTATATATAAAATTGTACAAGGACCATCCGATTATAGGTGAAGGAGGCGAGCTCTCAAAGGAAAATCATTAATGACATTAATACTAATTACACAAATCATACTCTAATTACACAAATCATGGAGATTGATCAAATCATAGAGATTGGTCAATCAACTTAACTAGGAAGACATGCTAACATCATGAACATTGGGAGTTCATTTTGCAAGATTTGGTCCAGTGGCATTGGGGTTGTATGAATTTATTTTAGGATTTATGAAATTAATTTAGAAGGTGGATGAAGTTGGGCATAGATTTTGCAAAATTGTTCATATCACTTATACATATTATTTCAACATTTATATTTTCCTTTTGAATTGAAGAATAAAAAAAAAAATTCAACGAATAAAATTTTACTTTAAAATATTAAAATTTTCAAAAATTCATACCTTAGGAAAGATCATGGCCACATTTTTCTTTTGAAATTTACTTGATTCCCAAATCTTTTCATTTTCAAAATTGATTTGATCCTCACCAAATTTAGTACAACTTGAATTACATTGTTTTTATTTTTTAAAACATATTTTAATAATAAATAGTTGATAAAATATAAAAATAAAAATTTTAGAAAATAGAAATTTAATTTTAAAAAGAAGGTAAAAAAATCTTTGGCTTGGGCAAGATTACGATTACCTTTAATTTTTGAAATTA
Organism: Malania oleifera; assembly: GCF_029873635.1. NCBI lineage: Eukaryota > Viridiplantae > Streptophyta > Magnoliopsida > Santalales > Ximeniaceae > Malania > Malania oleifera. The sequence continues at coordinate 69,887,730 of NC_080427.1, forward strand.
ACTTGACTGCTAGATTTTTTAATTTTTGAAATTGACTTAATTATTGGTCAAATCAAGCACTAGGGACCAAATTAACATCATTTATTTTTTACTAAATTTAGGATTAGTATACAGCAGCAGCAGTTACCAATATTAGTTTTTAAAAAATATAATAATAATAATAATTATTATTATAATAATAATAATAGCCAATAGAATAAAAGAATAAAAAATCCAGCAAATAAAAAATTTTAAAAATGTCAAAAATCCATGTTTGAGAAAGACCAGGCAACTTTTAATTTTTAAAATTGACTTGACTCATACCAAATTTAATACTACCTAGTTGGAATTATATTATTAATATTTTTTTCAAAACACATGTAACAATAAATAGTCAATAATCATTAGAAAGTCACATGATGAATTTTTCAAATTCTAAATTCGTGTTAATTATGCTAATTAAAAGGTTTTTATCTAAAGAATTTAATAGTTAATAATAACATACAAAATTGAGATATTCACTCTCATCTCAAAATAAACACAATCTTTAAAAATAATACAGATATTTTTTAAGAATGGTCTTACTAAACTCGAATATAGTAAAATCGATTAAAACTAACAGTGCGTAGCTTGAGGCCTCTATTTTAATAAGGAAACTACTATGTTTCTATAATTATTTGAATTTACTGAAGCTACTATACATGTCAATTCTATATGATATTTTCTTTATCTATAGGATGTGCAAAATATGTTTTGTAGTTTTGTGGACTTATAAAAGGCAAACAAAATACGTATAAAACAAGAAAATGTTTACATATTTAGTCCCCACGGGCATGGCGCTGTGGAAATGAGTCTGGCAATCAAATAGGAGCATTGGGGGTTTGAATCCTCATTGATGCACTCAGTGTAAACTTAATTGTATCCTGGGAGGCGAGTTGGCCGAACGTCTAACCTGGGCTATGATTACTAGTGGCTGCATCCGATTTACATGGGTGGCGAACTAAGGGGGAAGGCCGCTGCCCGGTGGATTTGGTGCCGTACCGGGGGGTCCGAAGGGCTCGTCGGTGGCAGGAGTCTCCACGTTAATAAAAAAAAAATGCTTATATATTTATTATAGTATTATAGACTTACTAGAATTTAATTTATTCATTTCTTCAGACTTATCATAATGTAGCTGATCTAATAATGAGGGTGATCTCAAAGTTCTTTGACTCCATATGAGCTTCCATCTCCATTTCTGTTTGAACCTCAATAATTAACCTCCTAAAAAATTTTGACACAAATCAACTTGATAAATTAATTGACACAGCTCTTCCATAAATCTACTGTCTTTATCCAAACTTAGCTATAAAGAGAAATAGAACAGTGACCCTCAACAGCAGAACCTAAAGATCCAAAAGGTATACTTTTTTATTATTTATTTTTAGCTTCTTATCGTTGTTATCATGGAGAACTAAGTCTTTCTGCAAGAGCACCACTCCATTTACTTACAACAGTTCTGCAGATAAATAATGGTTTTGAAGAGAAGAAAGCCACTACTCCATGTGCTTTTTGCTCTCTGCAAATAAAGCCAAAATAGAAGTAAGAGGTAACTTCATGAAAGCTTTAATTTAGTAATGGGATACAGGGTGGGATATAATCATTCATGGCGGCCAATGGACAGAAATCCAACAGGGAATTAATCATTTATGGTGCCCAGTGCACCAGCCATCTCAAACAACTCAATTTGACTATTCTTCTTCCTCGACCTTGTATTAAGAGTCAAAAAAATTTTTAAAAAGCTTATATTCGTGGATTAAGAAAGTAGAAAGCATGGAGTATGTAGGCTAATAAAGAGAGGGGCAGAGTATATGCTTAGGCTATTTTCGTGAAGGATGATAGAGGAGGGGAAGGGTTGTGTTTGTGTCTTTAAGGTTTGGGAGGGGAAGGATAATACAGAAATTAGAGAAATTCACGGGCATGGAGTTCCAAAATAGTGCCAAAAAAAATTATAAAGAAATTTGGGATGGAGGAATAGCGAGATCACATAATCAATTGAGAGAGGGGATCCAAGAAATATGTTCAGAGGGAATGGAACAATAGGATGAGATACTTGTAAGCCAGTAAAATTTATTTGCAATGCATGGACACATGTAAACTCAAGCCTATAAAAAGCCTCACATTGGCTTCTCTAAGGGGGGAGAGAGCTCCTAAAGATAATAAGGAAAAAAAAAAGGAAGAGGACTTGGTTTGGAGAAATGAAGAAGTAAACGCAAAATCAAGGATCAAGCATGAAACCTTCATTCTTCAGCAACCTCGGTAAACAAAGAATACTCAAATTCTGATTATTATCAACTGACTGATTTTTCTTCCAAGCATCCATTGCTCATGATTAAGCTTGCGCTCACGAAACTCATGATTAAGCTTGCGCTCACGAAAACTGGTTACAGGATTCATCTTTCAATGAATCATCAGCTTCGTCATCCAGGAGATCAATCTTTGCCTTGACCAAGGATACACTCTTTTGAGACCTCAATTTGGCATTTATCATCAAAAAATCAAAGATTAAACAAATTCACCCTCCGTAGATCGCCAAATTGATCCTTAAGAAGATCCACCACAACGCCTTCAAATCGGCAAATTATCTTAAAAGATTAAAAATCGAATAAATTCACATTCCGTAGATAATGAAATTGATCTTCTAGAAGATCCAACATTAACTTGTTTTGGAACAACCTCGAGCTCTCAAGTTGGCAAATCTCATCAAATAGATCAAAGATTTAACAAATTCACCTTTCATAGATTGTCAAATTGATTCTTTGAAAAATCCATCATCTATGTCATCAAATCAATAGATTTTGTCAAATTAATCCAAGATCAAACCATCTAATATTTGCAGATCATCAAATTAATCCTATGATATATCCACCGTTTTCTTTAGGAAAATGCTTCTCAAGACCTCAAATCAGCGAATCCATTTTCAAGGAGATTGAATTAGAGGACACTTTACTTCATTGTAAAATACACAGACATTGTACCCATCCTTCTTTCATTTAATATAAAATTAAATTTTGTTCCAATTTTCTTGTCTTAATTTTCAAGGCATAAATTTTGATGTCACATATTTTTGGCACACCCGGTGGGACAACTCTGCCTCTCATCCCTTACCCCTTAAAATTTCATATATATATATCATCAAATCTAATGGCTCCTATTAAGAATCAGGCTAGCAAGAATGTCATTGCACCCTTTGTGACTTCCGAATCTAAAGGTGATGACACCAATTTTGCCAACAACTCTAGTTTTTTAGGTACACTCACCCGCAGCAGATCGAGAGCCCTTGCCTTACAAGGTTCGCAACAAGCTAAGGAAACCGATCCAAAATAAACAACACTTGATATCCTTACTAGAAATATGTCAAGCTTGGAGGTCTTTTCGATATTTGAATAATCCAGGGGAGGGAGCAAAGCACCAATCCATATCTCAAAAGAATACTCTTTTGAAAACTTGTAGTATAAATCGTTTCTCGAAAGTATTATGGAAGAGATCTATCATACACTACTGAACATCCTCTTATCTATTAACATCATGTTTGTTATAATGACCAGTACTACTACTTTAGAGGATAAGATCATGAAAATAGAGAAAAATATATCACTTCTCGCCAAAATAGTTGAAGACAAAGATCTACAAAATGCCTCTCATTAACAAGATGAAGGTGCAAAAAAGTTCTAAGTCGAGACAAGATCCATAATTTCCTCCTGCTTTTTCTCCTAACTTTGTTACTAGAAACAAAGGCAAAGATAAGGAAATCCCAAAGGATTTTCAAACAATTCACAACCTCAGTTGTTTTTTTGTCTATTCAACAATTGCAAGATATGATAAAAAATATATATATGATCCAGGCATAATAGGGAAGTCCATCCCAATGTTTTCTCATGTATTCAAAGTCATACACCAAAAGTATCAATATCATAAGGATTCCAAATGAATATCAACCTCCAAAATTCAACTAATTCAATGGGAAAGGCAAGCTAAAACAACATATTGCTCATTTTGTCGAAATTTGTGAGAATGTCGAAACTCAAGTGATCTCTTCATCAAACAATTTGTTAAATTTTTGCAAGGCAACGCATTTGATTGATATATAGATTTAGAATTTGAATCCATTAATGATTGGAACCAAGTTGAGAGAGAGTTCTTAAATCGCTTCTACAACACTCATCAAAATTTTCGTCTAATGGAATTGGCAAACACCAAACAATGGAAAGATGACGCCGTAATAGATTACATCAACAAATGGTGTGCCTTAAGCCCCATTTACAAGGAGCAGATTATAGAAATTTCTGCAGTAGAGATGTGCATCCAAGGCATGCACTAGGGATTGATATACATCCTCAAACAAATTAAACCCCGCACGTTTGAAGAATTAGTTATACGTACACATGACATGGAGATAAGTATTGCAACTCACGAATCAAAATACCCTTGTGGTTGATCATAGATTGAAAAAGAAGGAAGTAAAATAAGACACTAAGCCTTAAAAATGTTTAACAAATGACTTAATGGTTGTGAACACTAGCTCCATCAAGAAAAATTTAAAAAATAATACAGAAGGAAGGAAAACTAATTATCAACCAAACTGTGAAAGTATGTGCCCTAGTTTACAAGAGTGAGTGGAGAAATGATACATGCTGCAATGTCACAAAGAAGGGTCCAAAATGGCGAGGGGTGATAACAATAATGGTTCGATGGAGTCACAACTAACCTGCTATTTCCTATGTGCGGTTAGTTCACCTAACTACTACTTGTTGATTAGTCTCTAAACTAATCCTATGGCCAAGGAATCACTAGTCTCAGTCTACTTTTACCAAAGTTGGGATCGAGAGAATAGTTATGTGAGGAGAAGGTATTAGCATCCTTTACAAACCCGTTCTAAGAACGGTACCTAATTAATTATGAATTATCCCAACTTGAATCATATGTTCTTTAATTAACGTTAAAATTTTCAAAGAAAAATGCAAAATCAAGTGCAATTTAGGAATGTCTAATAAGACCTCCAAAGGATGCAATTTCTTCACCTTAATTTATTTTAAACATCTCATATTCTGTAACTAGCATGCATATTTTTTATTGAAATGAGTCTTCATAGGTGTTGTGAAACATATCCCACATTTATTGTGCGATTTCACATATGCAAATACGACTATATTCATTATCACTCAAAGCACAGTTAAGACAATGTCTTGCTTTGAAATTGAGTTCTATTAACCTCATTTTGCTTATTGATAGCTCCGTTCTCGTCTTTAGAATATCTTCATTTTTGTCCTTTTTTCTTTGTCTGGCGTAGGTCAGGGATTGAGATGAAATGTCATAGGAAGTAGAGTCCCTTCCAATACTACTAGTATTTTAGAAATTCACCCTTATCAACTAGATCAAACATAGATCAATGCAAAAGAAACTAAGTGGGTAGTAAAAATCAATTCAATGCCATAAAATGAAGTTAAAACATGGGAGGAAGAGAAGACCAAAAAAAAAAAATGCTAGTTGATGTAGCACTTTTTTTATAAAAAAAAAAAAATTATTTAAAAAATACTGGACCATCCAACGTTTTTTGGCCCAGCATATTTTGGCCACTCTTTCAGAATAAAGGACGCTATACCATCCAGCATTTTTTAGAACGCATCAAATGAGGAAATAAAGTTCCTTCGAACTTTTCTTAAATACTTTTAAATAAACTAAAATCAAATCCTGGAAAAAACTCTAGCTGCTTCTGTTAACTTGCTTTAGATCAGAGGTGTTGTTTGCGTCACTGTGGTGCTCAACAAATGGCTTCCTTTGACAAGTATCACTGGATGACTTTTAGTGGGAGTGGTTATGTTTGCGTCATTGATTTGTTTGGAATTGTATTTTTTCTTTCTTTTTTCTGTTTTTTCTTCCTATGTTGCTTTCCTTTTGTAAAGGAGGATATACTGTTGCCCTTTTCCTTATTTTGTTTTATGTTGTACTCCTTTTTCAAACACAATTCTTTGTTTATCAAAATAAAAAATTAATTAATAAATAAAACATGAATTACAATGCAACCAAAGATGCCAGTGTCAACGGAATTAAAAGGAATGTCTGAGGCAGTAGATATCCTTGCAGGAATTCAGTCAACCAACTGCTGAACAACATTGTGATTAAACAAATCAGACGTTCAAAGAGATAGGGCAGAGCCAAACTGTGCAAGGGGCAAATTTGTAGTGCCATAAAAAATGCTCTATTCTTTCATCAAAAGTATTACAGAGTAGGCAAAGAGGAGGAATAGTCAAATGTCTCCTGACATGTTCCCTTTGAACAGGTAAAATTTGAATGAGAATTTTCCAAACAAGCATCTTTAACTTTGGCAGAAGGGGCACATGCCATACCCTGGCCAAATATTTTGAGAGATGTGGAAAGGAGACAATGGGCCAACGAGAGAGGAGATAAAAAGTATAACCCTGGCGCAAAGTATATTGACCATCTAAATCAGGCAGGCCAACATTGGCACTCAACCATGGTCTGCTAAAGCTGGGGGCAGAAGAGAACCGAGAGAAATGCTCAAAGGCTGAGCAAAATGGTGCATAAAATTTGGAAAACTTTGGAAGTGAGTATCAAATGCTCAATCAGTATTCTTAAGGCTAGGTCCTAGCACCCAAATGCAGAAGAATTGTGTTCGAAAACTAAATATTCGGTTGCTAAACTATATCATGCTGTACCAAGTTCCAACTATGCAGCACGTATTTTTTAAACCTCAAGAAGCTGAGGATTTCGCTGATAACTAAGGAATATTCATGAGCATCATTTAGTTCTCGACGGTACCTTAAATTTAAATCTAAGTTCTGTTGCTAAAAAGAGCACACAACAATTGTGATGATCATACATTTGCTTTACTGCTGTTTAATCATGTTCTTGAAGACAGTTCCTTAAACCTCAACATGTTTTGAAATGGACAGTTCATTAAACCTCAACATGTTTTGAAATGTCCAATTAATTTCTCAACTATACTGGCCATTTATGTTCAAAAGAGAGGCATTTCTTTTAAATTGTTAGGTTATAAGGCTGCTTTTTATAATATCAGATACATAATTTGCAAAGCAACATTTAACTAAAATCTCATAGGAGGTGCATGCATTCACAATTTAAACTAAAGTATGTGTGCATCTCATTTTCTTCTACTTTGGGTTTGAGCTTATGTTCTCATCAAGATAGAGATGTCAGTGCTTGCGTTTATGATGGTTTCAGCAAAACACAAATGGAGTCGCAAGTGCCAACGCTTGCCTATCTATTGTCCTTTGTTAATTTTCATTATTAGTTGTCAATTGTCATTTAACAAGTTTGCGCCCACAAGGCCAAGCCACTCCCATGGGCCTTTCGACATGTCAAAAGTGCATTACCCTGTGTTGAACCAATCTGGTTTTGACGTATTAGAGATCATCTTGGGCTTGATTTCATTTGTGAGCATGATAAAACTTTCCACACTAATGATCAAGCTCTATCTATGTTAATGCAGGTTGTTGGTTTAAAAAAGATTTTTCAGGCATACAAATGATAAAATTAACAGCTTAAGCCCGAAGTTGCTGGACTTAAGTTGCTGCCAGGACTACCCGAACAAAGAAATCTGGTTCGCTCTATATCCTATTTGGTTTGATGCGGTTAGCGTTGCATCTCCCCTGATCCCTATGTGAATCAATAGACTAGGTTAGTCACGAAAAACAAAACAGTTTTCATTTTCAATTTTTATTGTTCTAAATATAATTTCGAAAAGGTCATTTTGATTTCTAGTTTTCTAATATACAAGAAAAGGTGGAAAACAGATGTTGAAATATCAAAAAACAATGTGGCATTTCTGTTATTCTTTGACAAATCGGAAGTGGAAAATAAAATCGTTTACCACATAATTGAATTGGCCTAAAACTTTCTTGCATTGCCTTAAAGCTAATCTAGGTAAGAATTTCTTAATTTGAATAGTGTGAAGCATCATCATCAATATCATCAAAAATGGTGGGTAGTATTTTAATGTTCAAATAGAAATAGGAGCTTTTTATATGGCATCTGTAAGCAGCCATAGTTCTTGAGCCATGTTGCTTCTATTAACAAAGTGAAAAATGATGCTTCTAAAAGAAATTTGTATCCTAGTGCTGTTCTAGGTACACAAGATTCAAGAGACATGCCTAATCCACTCTTATGTCTACTTGACATACAATGCAGGGCTCATCCTTACATGTACTTGGGACATGGTATACTAGTCCCCAAATACCTAATGAGACCCATTAATAAATTTCCTAGGCGATGATACTTATGAGTAACTGTATCCCTTTATGTTTGATGCAACTCTCCAGTGAAATAGGTCTAGCTATGAAGGGGCTTAGCCATCTATGTGACATGGGGCTCACTGATCTTCCCCACGGGCCAACCTTGGCTAGTCCATCTCGCGAGCGAAAGAAAAAAATTAAAGAGAACAAATTTACCGACCCACTCAACGCCACCTTGAAACCGTCCCTCAGTGCTGCTCAACTCCAGCTCCAGCTCCGCCTCCTCTGCCTCCCACGAGGACGAAGGATCTTGATCTTCAAAGAGGGGCTTCTTTTGAGGAATCAAATCGACAACACCTCCCTGGTCCAGGAATCAAGTCTTGTATCGTCATTCAAAGCAAATCGTGACTAAAGTTTGAGAGAATTGGATGAATATGACTGTTCCAGAATATAATTCAAGTCGGCCAAATCTAGCAACAATTGGGCTCATATCTACCACAAATGGTATATTTGATGTCTAAATGAAATCTTCATATGTTCTCCAATTGGATCTGGTCATGAAAGGAGATTACAAAGACTATGATGAAGATTTGGTGAAGAAGATGAAACAAGTTTTAGCTCCAAATTGATCGATTTGTTGTTCGCATGTAGAAGACAACTGCTGCAATCACAAGGCAACTTTCGTTGGATGTGTCGTCGCTTTCAAATCTGAAGACCCCCTCATCCCGCTTTCGCTGCCTCTTCTTCCTCCAAGAACCTCTAAGAACCGCACATGACAACTTCAGTTTCTATCTCATGCCACTGACTTCATCAAACCAAATAAAAATTTCAATCAAAAGATACCACATCTGGAAACATTAATGGTGCAAGAATATGAACAATCTAATGTTAAAAACAAATATTTTCCTTTATTTTTTTGTTAAACCAACCAAGTTGGTCCGTGTATTTTGGAGGCTTGGTCACTCCCAAGGTCAAAATAGTTCTTCTAATAAATCCAGATGGTTTGTCTATTTTTGGAGGCTTGACAACTCCAAAGACGAAAATATTTTTTCTCTCACAAATCGAGGCGATTCCTTTATTTTTGGAAGCTGCGCAATTGTCAAGGTCAAAATAATTTTTCACACAAACCTTTTGGAAGTTTGGCAACTCATGAGGCCAAAATAGTTTTTTTCTCACAAACCAAGATGGTTTGTCCTTTTTGGAGGCTTGGTGACTCCTAAAGCCAAAATGATTTTTCTCACCAAATCAAGTTGGTTTGTCTAATTGGAAAGTTTGAAGAGTCTCGAGGACAAAACAGTCTTTCCTGGAAATCAAATTTGTCTTTCCTAAGTAATGACATAGTAATGTGTCATTCACGTCTTTGGGATTTATTATAGCATTTTTTGTTTCTCACCATTGTTAACATAAGTATGCTCACTTGAGTTCTTTTTCTCGCCTCATGGAGTTTTAATCATTGATTGATCTTGTCCAAAATTGGGGTCTCAATCTTTATATGATTGTTAATATAAAATATTATTCTAACCCTCTATGGTAACAAACACATAATAAAGGGAAACTGTAGACATCCAATTTTTTTCTAGATTAAACTTCTCAATTAGTTGAAGAATAGAAGATAACAATTGAGCAAGCATAATTAATTGAGGCTCCTTCATCTTGCTTAAGCCATTTTGTGTGCAATTCAAAATTTGGGTGCTCAATTTCACTTTTAGATGATATAATGGCTCTAATTGAGTTAATTGTGATGTTATCCTCAATTGGGTTAAGTTTTCTTCCTTAGGATGGAAGAAAGCTTGTCTCCAAATGCCTTTATAGGACTAGGAAGGGGTTTTCTTGTTCTAAAAGGGTCTTTTGGAAAAAAAAAAAAAGGGGGGGGGGGGGGGGGGGGGGGGGGGGGGGGGATATAAAGGAAGCGTTTACCCTGTTGTTTCTAAAAAAGGAGGCCCTTGGACACACACGCGCGCACGCACCTTGAAGGAAGAGAGTCACACTTTCACTTTAGAAGATAGCTTGGGTGCAAGTAAAAAGGGCAAGGGAAAGAAAACAAAGGGAATGCCATTGAATAGGAGAAAATCAAGCTTGAAAAAGAAGGTTTCAAGCTTGAAGAAGAGGGTCAAAGCTTGTTCTAGGTCGTCGAATACTCGATCTTTTAGGAAGAACAAGGTACATCTATCTCTCTCATAAATTTTTACATGATTTCATGAACATTCTCTCGAAATTGATGGTATGTTTGGGTGGATGATTTAAAAAAGCTCTTGGATAACATGATAAAGTTGAAATCTTTAACATTTTCCTTCATGTATGAATCAAAGGTTCAGTCTTTATTACATGTTATGTTAAGGTTTCATTTTTTATGGAAAGATTGTGTGAAAATCATCATTTAGGGCATGGATTTTATGATTATGTTCATGGAAGAATCAAACTTGAATTGTGTTTTGTGATCTAAAGCTTATTTTTCGAACACACTACTGAATAAGGGTAGAGTTTGGGTTCAAGGGAGATTTTAGATAGCAAGAAAAGGGAGAAAAATAGACAAGAATAGAGAGAAATATAAAAGAATAAAGGAATAAGAGAAAATTGGGGGAGAGAGGTTGGGGAGTTCAAGTAGGGTTAGAAGGACTTTGTTGGGTGTTTAAAAGGCTGGAGTACCTGTGAAAACAATGGAATATGAAATTAGAATAGCTTTCCCAAGAGGGGGGAGAATTGGGATTTTTAAAATATGTATTTCCCTTTTTAATACTTTTGTGTTACAACAATAATCAAAGCTCAACCACAATCACAAAATTGAATTATAGAAATTACAACCAAAATAAAATGATCAATCACTTGATAAAAGTCATGTAGTAATGTGAAAAGCTTGCTGAATTTGTATAAGCCATGTTGTATAAATTGAACAAACAACCTTCTTCCCAATGTTCAGTTTTTAAATAAACTTTGTAACGACCCCAACCTGCCACGTGGGCCCGGAGTGCTACTTTAGTGACGTTAGTGTACCTAATACCTTATTCATCAAATATAAAACACATATACGCAGTGGAAATAAAATATAAAATCTTCAAATTATATTAGCAGAGTTCTAACTATCTTTATACACAAATATATCCATTTTCACATAATTACATCTCACAAAACTAAACAAAAATAAAATCTCTATCTACACGCTACCTCCATAAATTTGCACCTCTAGCCCAGCTCCTCTAGCCCGCTAGACCCAATCTCTAGGATTTTCTGAAAAGATAGCTTGTAAAGTAGAAGTAAGGCATAGCTCAGTAAAGGAAATACTAAGTTAATGTCAATGTGTGACCAGCATGCATTTTGTGTACATAAAATAACCAGTTCACTAAATAGATAAACACATTTATGAAAACATCTTATTTTACACTCACACACATAATTAGCCGAGGATATGGAAGATTACCTACCCATACAAGTAGTTTCCCTCTGCTCTAGTACCATTACTGCTACTAGGGCATTCACCTTTCTCAGTAAGCCCTCGAAATTATCTTATTAATTAACTATATTCACATAAATTAACAAATATGCATATAAGACACTCCCTGTGACAAACACGCCATTTACATCCCCATGGCATGGGTTGTGTTGCCCGAAGGCTGGACTAATGTTCTGGGGGATCCACCTAGACAGTAGTCATCTATACTCTCCGATAACAAATTTTGTGGGTACACGCAGCTCCAACTGTTGGTCTGATTGCCCTCAGCCAAGGATGCATTCTCCTCACGTAGGCAAATCGGATAAGGCCACTCTACACCTCTCAGCATAGGTGTGGGCCCACGTGACCACATAACAAATTTCTAACAATGGTACCGTGCTCACAATACACTGGTCCCTAGGGTTCCTAAAGCATATCATGTAATTTAGATAATAGAAATCATCATTTAAAATATCATATCACATATATTTCCTATTATTCCAAAAAACCTAGTCCCCGACCACAAAATACAATCCGGCATATAGCCATCAATTAAAACTCGGCTCTCGGCCGTCAAGTAATAATCCTAACCCTTGGCCAATCAAAAAATACCCAGCCATTGGCCGTTATTTCAAACTCCTGCATTTCACAAACAGTTCTAGTATTTTTACAAACATTTCTAGTATTTTTCACAACAATTCCAATATTTCAAAATCCCAAATCCAGATATACAATAATCCATACAAATTAAATCATCTGCCACACAATTTTCCACATTTTAACATATCCATATAAATAAACAAGCTTTCCACCGTTCATTTTATTCAAAAATATCATACCATATATCCTACGTTTGTAAAACCCATTTTGAACGGTTGGTTTTCAAAATAGCCTTTAAATTCTCAAATGAATAAATAAATATATAAATTTATATAAACAGAATAGTTAAATGGATTCAAATTTCATAAAATTACTAACTTAACTTAATTCCCTTAACTGATTCCTAAAAAAGCTCGCTAATACCTCAGCCTACGCCCCATGCGTTAAAAAAATCCCTGAGCCCTTAAATTCAAAATTCGCTATATTATTCGTCACAATCCTTAAAACAATTTTCCCTAAAATTTTCCTAAGTTCTGAATACCCTAAATGGCCTAATAAAAGCTTAAATTATTAAACTTACCCACGATTTAGGATTGGTACCCCGGAACTCTAATTCGAAAACTCGCTCCGGCTAGATTATAGAGAATATCCCCATGAGTCTCTTGACAATTTCCGTTCGTTAATGGGGCTTATAGTTTAAGAGAAATTGAGGTAAGTTTGAGATTTGGCCTTACCCAGGAGATATGCCTAAGCCGCACCTTCGACAAATTCGCTCCAGTAGAAATGTTGATGGCGGCGAGCAAAACCCAACGATATTTTTGAATTTTTGATCAACCGAATAACGCAGACGTGATGGAGGAGAGTGAGAGAGAAGAGACGAGGAGAGGGGGGGCAGCAACACGCCTCTGCTCCTTTTCTTAAGCTTGAAGGATCTCAAGTCCTTTAGGTTATTTTATACATATATCATTATAATATTATATTTTTATTATATTATATTACTTAATTAATTATTATTATTATTATTTAATTAATTTTAAAAAATTTTAATTTTAATTTTTTTAATAATAATTTTATTAAAATTTTTTTTTTTTAGGATCACTACATTCTCCCCTCCTTACAAACATTTCCTTGAAATTTGTTAACAATTACTAATTATTTCCTTAATTCATGATCCCTATCTACAAAAGAGTCGGTAGCCACCTATATAGTGGCTCCGTCCCACGTTTATTAACTATCCTCACTTATGGCAGACGAATACCGTGGTTACAATACTGCCTTTGGAAAAGTACAATAATCATAACAAAGTTTCCCAAAGACTGTCCATAATTAAAACTATACACAACTAACCACACAACCTACTATAATCCCTCTACATACAACCATACCCTCACCTGTCTGGCACTAGCCCTCGCTGAATAGCTCCGGGTACTTGTGGCGTATTTCTATTTCTAACTCCTAGGAAGTCTCCTCTACTACATGATTTCACCACATCACCTTCACTAATGGTATATCCTTGGTACATAGTTCCTGTATTTTCCGATCTAGAATTTGAACTGGTACGTCCTCGTATACTAGAGTATCCATGATCTCCAAGAATTCATAACTGATCACATGCAAGGGGTCTGGAACGTACCTTCTCAACATGGACACGTGAAACACATCGTGTATCCTAGACAGCGCTGGGGGTAGTGCTATCCTGTATGCCACCGAACCAATCCTCTTTGGAATCTTGAACGGTCCAATGTATCTAGGGCTCAGCTTGCCCTTCTTTCCGTACCTCATCACTCCCTTCATTGGAGCAATCCTCAAGAATATCACATCACTTACTTCAAATTCTAGCTCCTGTCGACGAGTATTCACATAACTCTTCTGCCGACTCTAGCCTGCCTTAATCCTTTCCCCGATAAGTTCGACCTTTACAGAGGCCTGCTGAACAAGTTCTAGTCCCAAAAATTGCCGCTCACCTACTTCATCCCAGTACAACGGAGATCTGCACCGATAATCATACAAAGTGTTAAAATTGGTGTATTCCCAAGAGGGGGGGTGAATTGGAATTTAAAATTTATCACCTAGGTTAAACCAGATGAACAACAGTATATACAAAACCTAGGGTCAGTTTATTCAATTTCTGAATGCGTAGATAAATATAATATGAAATTTATTTCATATGCACCATTCACCCATAACATACATGTGCGGTAAGTATAAAGTGCGGAAATGTAAATGAACGCACGATATGTTATCGGGGTTCAGCCAACTGTGCCTACGTCCCCGCCTCTAGCTCGCAAGCAGGAGGATTTCACTTATAGCTCACTTAAGGGTGGAGTGGCACCATTTACAACCAGGTCAAATTAACACAGGGCTGACCTCAACCTTAACCAGGTCAATTTGCGAGGCTGACCTCAACCTACACGCCTTAACAGGACGACGCACGTAGCTCTCCTAATCAGGTCTAAGCCAATCTGGGACTATTCCAGGGCCAGTCTCCCTCTTCAGGCCCGTGCCTGGAAATACAACAGTATTTGAAATACAATCAAATGGTACTATGAATAAGCTTTCAAATATAGCAGATGTGTACCCAAATACGCGCAATTACAAACACCACAGTATGATTCAATATGTAAGCTCAATGTGGTCTAAGATGTCAACTCTCAAATAGATTTACTATCATTGTAATGAGCGCGTGAGAGTGCAAACAGTATGATCTTTGTATCACAAGATATTCAGGTAAGAAGTTCACACAAAGATACTAGCTAAGCAATATATGTGAATATTTCAAAGAGCGGGTTTTCTCAATTGTATGATGCTCTTGAAGTGTATATGTTTGGTTTGCAAAAAGATTATTCAATCTTTGTATTCAGCAAAGGATATATGAGTTAACAAATATTGCAACAAAGATTTTATCACATAAGCAAATATCTCATCAAATATTTTCAAGATACAAACACAGTAGATATTTGAAAATGTTTTTTGCAACCAAAATACAAATAGAAACTTCTTAAGATATTGCAATGAATATGCAATACTCAGAAGTTTTATATAAGTCTTCTTAGGAGAGACTTATTACCAAAGTCCCCTAAGAACACTTAAGGTTTAGCTCTCAAAAATAAGTCAAACAATCCAAAGATAGGAGAGCAAACCAATCAAGACAAATACTCAAAACCAACTTACAAATGATGTAGGCAATATGGAAAGGTAAGATTGAGTATGTGAAGCTTGGAAATGAGTATTATAGGGTTTTGATTTTTCAAAGAATTTTCCCTAATCAAAGTGGCTAATCCCCCTTAATCTTTGCAAATGAACACATATATATAGGCAAGGGAGAAAATATGACCGTTGGGGACCTATTAGGTATTATTAGAAAAGTTTAATAATGTTTAAAGCATTTTAACCCTATTTAAAAAATATTAACTACGGTAAAAAATCAGGGCAACCCGAGAGGTCCGGTCAACCAGAAATGGTTCGGTCGACCAGGACTCAAATGGCTCGGTCGACTAGGGGACTTTTGAATTGAATAGTCAGTCGACCGGGGCAAGGCGATTTTCCAAATTTTCGAGGTTCGGTCAATCGGGCCTTTTTGAACAGCATGGTTCGGTCGACCAGACCACTGGGAATTCTCCCGAGGACCCTCCGATCGACCAAGTAGTTGGAGTACAAAAGTCGTCGGTCGACCGGGAGGTCAAAACGTTGACTCTGAGGTGGTTCGGTCAACCGGCAAGAAATGAATTGTGAAGTTTGGTCGACCGGGCCTTGGTCAAACTGTTGACTCAGGGCCAGTTCGGTCGACCAGGCCAAAGTAAACTGAGTTGGCCGGTCGACCGAAAGTGCACCGAGTGTGCATTTCGGTCCCATATTGACCCAAACAAGTCCTATTCAAGTGCCTAACAAACATATGTGTATATGTGTGTGTCCTAAGGTCACTTGGGGTCCAATTTGAAGACACCGAGAAAGTCCGGTGTCGGTCGACCGAAGGGTACGCCCTAGGGTCTTACTAAGGTCCTTTCTCATTCATGGTTCGGTTTGAGCTTACGTAGTAAATCATACATGTGATGTGCGTTAGCTTATTACAAACCAAATACCTACTTACTATTACAGACCAATATAAATACATTACAATGAATATGATTTGGTCTTCAAGCTTTTCTTGCTTTGTGCACATCTTGATCTTATCACCCTTAGATCCTGCATAAAACCTCAAACACTCATTAGATACAATGAGTATTTGTCATAATCAAAACCGGGCGTGACCAATAAAGTCAACACAAAGCCTCATATGGTGCCATTCCAATGCTGCCCTGGTGACTGTTATTGTATGCAAACTCAACCAACGGCAGATATCGAATCCAACTACCCCTAAAATCTAACACACATGCCCGCAGCATATCCTCAAGAATCTAAATGGTTCGTTTGGACTATCCATCTATTTAAGGGTGAAATGCAGTACTAAAAGTGAGTTGATAACCCAACGCTCCCTGCAAACTCTTCCAAAAATGGGAAGTGAACCGCGGATCCCAATCTGAAACGATGGACACGGCCACACCATGTATTCTGACTATCTCCTACATATAGAGTTCTGCCAGCATATCCATGGAATAACTGGTTCTAACCGAAATGAAATTGGAATTCTTCGTCAATCTGTCAACCACTACTTATATGGCATTCTACCCATGCAATGCTGAAGGCAATCCCAATACAAAGTCCATGCTCCCACTTCCACGTAGGGATGTCCAGTGGTTGAAGTGGTCACGCTGGCCTCTGGTGTTCTGCCTTCACCTTCTGACATGTCAAGCACTGACCCACAAATTTAGAAATTTCCCTCTTCATGTTACTCCACCAAAACGTTTCTCGTAAGTCTCTATCCATCTTCGTACTACTTGGGTGAACAGTATAGAGAGAACGATAAGCTTCCTCTAGAATCGTCCTCTTTATCTCTGCGTCATCTGGCACACACAATCGAGTGTGAAATCTGAGAACTCCATCCTCCACAACATTAAAGTCTGTATGCTGCTCATCCTGTATTTTCTATGCAATCTCCATCAACTCTGCATCTTTCAACTGAGCCATTCTGATTCTTTCCCGTAAAGTCGGTTGAACCACCAGACTAGAAATGAGTGCCTGATGAATCCTTTCTACCAATTCTACACCCAACCTCTCCAGGACCATCATGATATAATGAGAAGCCATAACTTCTGAGGCTGATGCACCCCCAAATTTCAGGCTTAATGCATCAGCTACCACGTTCGCCTTTCCTAGGTGATAGCTAATGGTGCAGTCGTAATCCTCTATCAACTCGAGCCATTTGCGCTGCCTCATATTCAACTCCTTCTAGGTGAAGAAGTACTTGAGACTCTTATGGTCAGTAAAGATCTCGCACCTTACACCATAAAAGTAGTGTCGCCAGATCTTCAATACAAACACAATTGTTGCCAGCTCCAAGTCGTGCGTAGGATAGTTCTTTTCGTACTCTTTCAACTGACGAGACGCATACGTAATGACTTTCCCCTGCTGCATTAGAACACAGCCAAGTCCCTTCTGCGATGCATCACTGTAAATTACAAATCCACCCTCACCTAATGGAAGGGTCAACACTAAGGCAGTAACTAGACACTGCTTCAATTCCTCGAAGCTCTGCTCACATTCGTCGGTCCAATCAAACTTCACATTCTTTCTCGTAAGTCGTGTCAAATACCCTGATAATATGGAGAACCCCTAGATAAATCGGCAGTAGTTGTCACGCCCCGAACCCTGAAATGGGACCCAGGGGTGAAAATGTAACCTAACCTGTCCCTGTATCATACAAATCATCCACAGATACAATACCAAGGATGAGGGTCCAACCCCGTGGGATTCCCACGCACCCTAAACACATCCAAACACAATCATATACACATCAGAAAAAGGTCATTCTATATATACATATGCAGTACCATACCAGATTCTATACAAGAGCAAAGACAGGCTCTATCATACAACGTACAACTGAGTGCCCAACACATCCCAAAATGGCAACCCATCAAAACACAATCCTAGCACTTACTCAAGCGCTAACCACAGTACACTGGCCACTACGCTCCTTACACCAGGACGCTAGTTCTGGTTACTCAAAGGACCTATAAAAATGTACATACAGTAAGGGTGAGACACCTCTCAGTAAGGAAGAACACAAGTTATATCAGTGTGTGACATTTGAGTGTTATCATGATACAACATACACGTAGTTAAATGTAGTCTAGTACTAATTTCATAACAGTGCCTACAAGCGCACACACACATGATCAGCAATCTCGGTGTCATCACACCCATCGACTCGAAGCCAACTTGCGACATACGGCATTGGCCCGTAGCCAACCCACGTAACACGGTGCCGCCGACACATGGCTAGTCCCCGACTCCCATGGCATCGTACCGGCGCTAACTGGTGGATCCACACCCTTCGGCCTGATCTGCCGGAATAGGCTCATGCCCTCTGATATAGAGCCGGACCTCTGCCAACCTATGGCCAATGATTTCATACTCCCTCGGATATAGAGTCGGACACTTTCAGTACCTAGAACAATTTGGAACCGTGTTCCTACTAGCATTTAAACAATCATACACACACATGCATGCTCATACAACCAAACAAACCACACCCATTTGGTAATCTAAAATCATGATTTTCCAAACATATACAGTTTAAAACAAGTCAAGGCACGGTCATCCCCATAACACAATATAAATCAACATATGCATTTGGTTTTCAACAAAACCAGGGATGCAGCCCATCGTCCCCTTTTTCCCAAAACTATAATCATGAAAAACCCATAGTTTTCCCTGTTAGATCACCATAAATGAGTAGCCAAAACACACATTAGACCATGAATCACAGTTCTACGGAGTTCGATTTCAAAAATAACCGATATAAACACAATTCCCCATTACCTTTTCCCCAATAATAAAATCTCGAACTCCAAGGCCCTTAAACTGCGAACTGAGTCCCATAACCTACAATCAACAATATAGAATATACTCACAAGACAGTTTCCTACAAAACTATTGAATCAAAATTGAAAACCGAGCCTTACCTCGATTTTAAGCCGAAACTTGAAAATCTTTGAAATGGGATTACAATCTATAGAACTTGTAGAGAATCCTTCCACGATCCTCATGGTAACTTCAGATTCACAATTCTAATGACGAACAGAGAAGAAATCTAGAGAGATAGAGAGTAGGGAGAGTTCTAAAGAAGGAGATTATTAGCTTTACCGTAATCCCAAGAAGGGGGGTGAATTGGTATTTTTAAACTTTAACCCCTAGGTATTCCTCCTAACAGCAGTATGTTCACAACCCTATGGTCAATCTAATGTGAATAATATAAATATATCAAAAAATTAACTGAAACAGTTTAATTAGTTGCACAAGCACCAGAAAGCAATAAATAAAGGATGACACGCAGATATGTTATCAAGGTTCAACCAACTGCCTACGTCCCCGCTTTGGCTAACCAGCACAAGGATTATCACAATAACTTGCTCACTTAAATGGGTGGAGCGGCACCTATACAAGCTAGGTCAAATTATCACAGGGCTGACCTCAACCTTAACCAATCCTTGCTGGGCTGGATTACCGCCCTCTCAGGCTACGCCTGGAATCTCTCAGATATACAATCAAAAGGTACAATGTATGGGTGCTTTCATGTAAAGCAAATTTGTACCAAAAATGTGCACAGTATCACATACACCACAGATGATTTAATAATGTAAACTCAGTGTGGTCTAGATAGTTTAACTCTCAAAGATGTTTTCTATCAGTGTAGTGAGTACGTGAGAGTATCAATAATAATCTGTGTATTTCAAAATATTCAATCAAACGTGTTCACATAGAATATCAAACAAGCCTCAAGAATATCAATCAATAGAATGTCTCAATCACATGAATATGTATATGCTTGGATTGCAAGGTATATGTAATCTTTGTATTTCAGAAAATGATATAGATTTGAATGGATATTGCCACAAAGATTAATATAACACACACAAATATCTTTTCACAAGAATATCAATATGAATACCACAAGATATTTGAATATGTTTGAAAATAGTTTTGCAAGCCAAAGGCAAATACAGACTTCCTAGGTTATTGCAATGAAAATGCAACACTCGGAAGTTTAACAAGTCTTCTTAGGATAGGCTCATTAGAAAAACCTCCTAAGAATACTTAGGTTATACTCTCGTATGAAAAATCGATTCAAAGCGCTTTAAAAAATGAGACCAAACCTCTAAACAATATCACTCAATGCACTTACAAAGATACAGAAGGATAGAGAAGGTAAGCTTGAGTGGATTTAGCAAGAGTATGAGAAGTAGGATGTTTTTGGCTTGAGAGAGAATTTTTAAGTATATTTTCTAATTGATGCTTAATTCTCCCAAATGAAATGGTATATATAGACATACCAAAATTTTTGACCGTTGGGGACTTATTAGGGATTGTTGGAAAAGTTTAATGATACTTAAACCATTTTAACCCTATTTAAAAATTAGTTATCCGCGGTAAAAATTGTGGCAACCCGAGAGGTCCCATCGACCAAAAATGTTTCGGTCGACCAAAACTCAAATTGTTCGGTCAACCAAGAGGTTTTTGAACTGAGGGCTTGGTCGACCAGAAGTGGGCGATTTCCCAAATTTTCGAGGTTCGGTCGATCGGGTCATTTCGAACTACTTGGTTCGGTCGACCAAACTGCTGGGAAATTTCTCGAGGACCCTCCGGTCAACTAGGTAGTTGGAGTACAAAAGTGGTCAGTCGACCGGGAAGTCAAAATATTGACTCCCACGTGGTCCGGTCGACCGTGGGCAAATGAATGGTAAGGGCTCGATCGACCGGGAGGTCAAAATGTTGACTCCCGGGTGGTTCGGTCGACCGGGGTCAAATGAGCTGTAAGGTCTCGGTCGATCGGGACCTTGGTCAACTGTTGACCTAGGTCTGGTTCGGTCGATCAGGCTAAAAATGAACTGATTTGGCCGGTCAATTGAAAATGCACCAAGTGTGCATTTCGGTCCCGTCTTGACACAATCAAGCCTTATTTAAGTGTCTAACAATTATATGTGTACATGTGTGTGTCCTAGGGTCACTTGGGTCCAAAATAAAGACACCGAAAAAGTCCGGTGTCGGTCGACCAATTTCTAGGTCACTATTTGGTTTGAGCTTACAAATTAAACCATGCATGTGTTGTGTGTGCTTATTACAAACCAAATACCTTAATTACTATTACAAACAAATTTCACTAAAAAATATTACAAATAAGAATATGAATTTGTCTTCAAGCTTTGAGCTTTCACGTGCCATTAATGCATCTTCTAATATGGACCTGCACATGAACTAGATATTTATTAAATATAGGAGTATTTGTCATTATCAAAACCGGGCATAACCTATAAGGTCAACAGAGATATAGATATTTGAAGTTTCTTAATGGTTAAGCAATGAAAGTTCTATTTATAGCCCCTTTGACCCAGGCAAACTCGTCGATGAGATGGTGTCCTTGTCGACGAGGCTCTGTAGTCCTCTCGTCGATGAGACGGAGGATTCATCAACGAATCCTGATATCACCAATTCCCGAAACTCCTCGTCTTCTCCTCATCGACGAGCCTCTGAATTTCGTCAATGAGAGATGCATGGCCTTCGTCGACGAATTCTGGCTTCGTCGATGAAGCCTGTTCAAATACAAATTTTACCCCTTCTAAATTATTTAAACCTGCCTATCACAGTTCAAGTTCTTACAGCAGTATGCAGCAAGACCTAGAAAACTTCTGACTTCCTGCACGTTCTTCAGCCTTGTCCAGTCAACTACAGCCTCCACTTTGCTCGGATCCACTAAAATCCCTTGCAACCTGCTCTAGCCAGAATTCAAGTTTCTTAAGTTTAGCAAATAACTTTTTTTTCCCTGAGCACATAAAGTAATAGTCTGAGATAAGCTTCATGCTCCTCAAGGCTCCTCGAGTAAACCAAAATATCATCTATGAACACAATAACAAACTGTTCTAAGTACTTGTGGAATACCTTGTTTATCAAATGCATAAATACCACTAGAGCATTCGTTAACCTGAACGGCATAACCAAGAACTCGTAATGGCCGTACCGACTCCGAAAAGTAGTCTTTGATACATCATCTTATCTAACCTTCACCTAATGATATCCAAATCGCAGATCAATTTTAGAGAAAATCTGCGTACCCTGAAGCTAATCAAACAAATCATCAATTCTGGGTAATGGATACTTACTCTTCATCGTTACCTTATTAATCTCTCGGTAGTCGATGCACATCCTCATCAACCTGTCCTTCTTCTTCACAAACAACACCGGTGCACCCCAGGGCGATACACTTGGTCTGATAAACCCCTTGTCTTGAAGCTCCTGTAGTTGCTTCTTTAACTCCTTTAATTCGGCTGGAGCCATTTTATATGGGGCTCTGGAGATTGGTGTTATCCTTGGGATCAAATCAATTGCAAATTCCACCTCACGATCAGGAGGCAACCCCTGTAAATCCTCTGAAAAAATATTAGAGAACTCCTTTATCACTAGGATGTTTTCCAACTTGAGTTCCTCCTTCAGTGCTTCCTTCACCATTGCAAGGTAACCCTTGCATCCCCCCAAAAGTAACCTCTTTGCCTGGATAGTCGAAAGAATCCATGGTACCGAACGCACACACGACCCAACAAATACAAACTCTTGCTCCCCAGGAGGTCTGAATACCACCTCCTTCCTACAATAGTCAATGCTCGCGTAGCTGGATGCTAGCCATTCCATGCCTAGAATAATATCAAAACCATGCATATCAAGGACAATCAAACTAGCAGGCAACACTCTCCCCTGAATCTCTACTAGATAATCCCTGGTCACCTTGCTACATACTAGCATTGACCCTGTCAGTGTGCCCACTACTAACTTTGTCTCTAACAGTTGAACCCCTAACCCACATAGTTTAACAAATCCTCGAGACATAAACGAGTGGGTTATACCTGAATCAAATAATACAATGGCACTATCTGACAGTATGTAAATAGGATATAACCCGACTTAGAAATTTCATATTTAACATAATTAAGGCAAATATGGAATAATGGAATTGATATAATATATAGGTTCTAATTTAATAATTCATATTCCAATTCTAACACTAAACCATTAAGGTAAATCCCCATCCCAACATTAACTTCACACACATACCCACTCATCCTAACATTCCAACCTAAATTTTCTGAGTTCAAGTCCCTCAACCTAGAGACGAAACCATCAATGGATTTACCATGGTTTTTTGAAACTCGCAACTGATTCAGAAAATCAAAGAAATCCATCAATAGATTTCTGCCACCAAGCTTCCGGACTAAAACTCATCTTAACTTACCCACTCCTATCCCTATCTTATCTCAACCTATACTTTGGTAATTATCAATCCTCAAAGTCTGCAGAACCTAACAAACCTAGGCTCTGATATCACCTGTAACGACCCCGACCCACCATGTGGGCCCAGAGTGCTACTTTAGTGATGTCAGTGTACCTAATACCTTATTCATCAAATATCAAATACACATACGCAGCGGAAATAAAATATAAAATCCTCAAATTACATTACCAAAGTTCTAACTATCTTTATACGCAAATATATCCATTTTCACATAATTACATCCCACAAAACTAAACAAAAATAAAATATCTATCTACACACTACCTACATAAATTTACACCTCTAGCCTAACTCCTCTAGTCCGCTAGACCTGATCTCTAGGATTTCCTGAAAAGATAGTTTGTAAAGTAGGGGTGAGGCACGGCTTAGTAAAGGAAAGACTAAGTTAATGTCAGTGTGTGGCTAGCATGCATTTAGTGTACATAAAATAACCAGTTCACTAAATAGATAAACACATTTATGAAAGCATTCTTATTTTACACTCACACACATAATTAGCCAAGAATAGGGCAGATTACCCCCCATACAAGTAGCTTCCCTCTTTAGTACCATTACTGCTACCAGGGCACTCACCTTTCTCAGTAAGCCCTCGAAATTATCTTATTAATTAACCGCATTCACATAAGTTAACAGATATGCATATAAGACACTCCTTGTGACAAGCACGCCATTCCCTATGGCACGGGTTGTGTTGCCCGAAAGCTGGATTAATGTCCTGGGGGATCCACCCAGAAAGTAGTCATCTATACTCTCCGCTAACGTACTCCGCAGGTACACGCAGCTCCAACTGCTAGTCAGATTGCCCTCACCCAAGGGTGCATTCTCCTCACGTAGGCAAATCGAACAAGGCCACCCTACACCTCTCAGCACAAGTGTGGGCGCACATGGCCACATAACAAATCTCTAGCAATGGTACCTTGCTCACAATACACTAGTCCCCAAGGTTCCTAAAGCATATCATGCAATTTAGATAATGGAAATCATCATTTAAAATATCAATTCACATATATTTCCTGTTATTCCAAAAAACTTAGCCCCCAGCCACAAAATACAATCCGGCATATAGCCATCAATTAAAACTCGGCTCTCAACCATCAAATAATAATCCTGGCCCTTAGCTAATCAAAAAATACCCTGCCACTGGCCGTTATTTCAAACTCCTGAATTTCATAAACAGTTCTAGTATTTTCACAAGCATTTCTAGTATTTTTCACAACAATTCCAATATTTCAAAATCCCACATCCAGATATACAATAATCCATACAAATTAAATCATCTGCCACACAATTTTTCACATTTTAACATATCCATTTAAATAAACAAGCTTTCCACTGTTCATTTTATTCAAAAATATCATACCATATATCCTACATTTGTAAAATACATTTCGAACAGTTGGTTTTCAAAATAGCCTTTAAATTCCCAAATGAATAAATAAATATATAAATTTATATAAACATAATACTTAAATGGATTCAAATTTCATAAAGTTACTGACTTAACTTAATCCTCTTACCTAATTCCTGAAAAAGCTCGCTAATACCCCAGCCTACGCCCCAAGCATTAAAAAAATTCCTGAGCCCTGAAATTCAAAATTTACTATATTATTCATCACAATCCCTAGAACAACTTTCCCTAAAATTTTCCTAAGTTCTGAATACCCTAAATAGCCTAATAAAAGCCTAAATTATTAAACTTACCCCCGATTTAGGATTGGTACTCCGGAACTCCAATTCGAAAACTCGCTTCAGCTAGATTGTAGAGAAAATCCCCACGAGTCTCCTGACAATTTTCTTTCGTTAATGGGGCTTATAGTTTAAAAGAAATTGAGGTAAGTTTGAGATTTGTAATTACCCTAGGAGATATGCCTACGCCGCTCCTACAACAAATCCGCTCCAGTAGAAATGTCGGTGATGGCAAGCAGAGCCCAACAATATTTTCAGATTTTTGATCGGACGAATAATGGAGACGTGATGGAGAAGAGTGGGAGAGAAGAGATGAGGAGAGGGGGGCAGCAACACGCCTTTGCTCCTTTTCTTAAGCCTAAAGGATCTCACGATCCTTCAGGTTATTTTATATGTATATCATTATAATATTATATTGTTATTATATTATATTATTTAATTAATAATAATTATTAATTAATTAAGTAATTTTTTAAAATTTTAATTTTAATTTTTTAAAATTTTAATTTTAATTTTTTAAAATTTAATTTTAATTTTTTAAATAATTTAAATTTAATTTTTTTTAATAATAATTTTTTTAATTTTTTTTTTTTTTAGGATCACTATAAACTTTCAGTTTAATAAGTCAAGGATAATCAACCAACGTAGTCCATTTCGGTTTCCGTAATCAATGTTGATCAAACCAAAACAAATTAACTTCCGATCTATTTAACAACGAAACACTTAGAATTCAGGGTTTGATATAGCATCCACGCAATTTATAAATTTTACTGAAAAGTAAAGACTAGGGAAGAAAGAAGAACACAAGATTTTGCAATGTTCAGCCTTAACACAACCTATGTCCTCGCCTTTGGCAAAACTACCAAAAGATTCACTATCACCATTCCTTTACTAGGCGAAACAATATCGATCACAACACTTCTTGGTTAAGGCTACATTCTGCCTTCTCCAAACAATATCCCCTTGTTTGGTCCAACGATTCTATACTCAAATCATCAATCAATCTGTTGCAAAGATGTAGAACAAGGCATACAAGAATTGCTCCTTAAGAGCTTATTAGTACAGATAAGAACTATATACTTCAGTAAATTCACAGAATGAAACTCAGATTTAAGCTCTAAAGTTTTATCACCATAGGAATCTTTCAATAGATGAAATAATTAGCAATTGAAGCACGATCTCAATGAGACAATCAACAAAACTTCTAAGAGTTTCGTGGATGTTGAGAGCAATAGAGGACTTTCAGACATTCAAAGTGCTTGAGAGAGAGTTTTATTGCTGATTTGAAAACTTAATGTTTAAATCAATGAATCCTAAGGATATTTATAGATGAGGAAAGGTTTCTTTCTTGTTCCCCAAGTTTACTTGGAGTAGGGTCCAAGTTTCAAAATAATTTGAGCTTCAAATAACTTAAATTTTAAAAATATGGCCGTTGAGAAATTTTAAATTTGCCGCGAGAAAGACGACTGTGGGATCTCTGGCAGTCGTTTGTCCATGTATTTCATGCATATTTTTCACAAATAGAAAGGTAGTAGTCGACTGTCCTCAGGGTGGCAGTTGTCTATCACTGAACAACTCAATTTTTAAAAATAACTCAGAATGGTGGCAGTCGGCTGGTAGAAAACATTCAAACATCTTATTTGTCACTGGCAGTCTTCTGTCAAGAACTTGATAGTCATCTGTCAGGTTTCTGACTTCTATTTAAAATCCTTTTAAAAATATGCCAGTCTTTTGTCACTAAATAGACAGTCATCTTTCCAACAAACATTCCTTTTTTAAAAAACATTTTAAACTCTCTCATTTATGCTTAAATTTTCTTGGAATATAAACTTGTTTAACTTTGAAAAACATGTTCCGAGACTTTAAAACTTCAGGTTTCTAAGTGTGTCTTTGCCTAATGATTTTCAAAATGAAATTTCATACTTGAATCAACTTGAAGTACTTACAAAGCTTTGTTCTAAAAACAAATTTGACATTTTCTTTGCTTTGAGACACTTCTTTGCTTTGAGTTCTTTTTGTCACTGATCTTGGATCTTTCAGACTTCTCTGAGCTTTATGGATCACTTTATATGAGGCTTTCCTTGTTCCTTAATCCTTGAGAGCTTTCATGCTAGGGTATTTGAAGTTTTGAGCAAATCATCTTTGCCTGAAATTGTATCACTTGGAACCACATTAGATAACCTTACTTTGTTATCATCAAAACCAAGAATTGTAAGCCTAGTAAGGCCAACAATCTCCCATTTTTTTATGGTGACAAAGAAAGAGCAAAGATATATAAAATAATACTCCCCTTGTCAAAAAGCATAGTCTGAAAATAATTTCATTAAGACATAAGGTCATAAGGTGCAAAGTTTTGGTTTTAGATTTAACATAAAACTCATAGTTTATAGAACTCATAGTACATCAAACTGGAAACAAATATAAATACATACATAGGTTCTTCTTCTTTATTTTTCCTGAGAGTCTTCATCATCTTTCTCATTACTCTATTTATCTGAATCAGTGTCATTTTGGGTGACACATTGCTCGATTTTGTCAAGATGCTTATCGAGTAAAGTATATTTATCATCAATATTGGCGATTTTGTCTTGAAGCGAAGCAAAACCATCCCTCATGTTAGAACTAAAGCTGGTATAGTGCTGATAAAAAGGAAGAAATCAAGGAGGCATATTAGCTTCTTTAGGAGCTGGATTCCTTTCTTCAGGTGCTGGTCGTGCTGGTCTATTGGCCCTAAACATCCATCCTTCGGTGTAATTTTTGTAACCCATCCTCTTTAAGGTAGTGGAGGAGAATAGGTTGTAATGGGTTCGCTTCACCAATTTGGAAGATGGAGTGAGGACTTGAAAATGAGCAAACACTAAGGAAAGAATGCCACCGTATGGAAGCCCAATTCTAGAAGATTCGAGCTTCATTACCATCCATTTGAGTACAAGACTGGCTAAATCCAATTTCTTTCCTTTTAATATGCACCACATAACTTTGCTTTCATCATGCATAAAAAGATAGACAATAAGTCCCAAAATAGTATGAGAAAATACAAAAGATTGTATATCAGAATTTTCAATAATTTCTAGTAATCATGATATCATTACTTAACGGGTGTAACTCCCCCTAAATGAAATGTATTTCATATTCAATAGATTCATAAGTTCATTCTTGAAATGCAAACTATGAATCCATGTATAATATGAGTGTAAATATTATGTGAAGCTATCATCATTATCAATTATTCTTTTAAACTTATCATGTCATGCTCATGCTCAGTTTGTTAAATTTTCTCCCCCTTTTTATATCAGCAAAAGGATAAACCGAAAGAAATATTATGCCATAAGCTCATTTTATTTTGCATATGGATTTATCAATCTTCAGATATCTTTCCAAATTGTTTATTGAAGCATATAATTCTTTGAATTTAATTCTTTTGAAACCTTGTACAATTCATCCTTTTTATTGTGGCCAACAATGTCATTCTTGTATTTATTTGTTTCAATATAATAGTTCATCAATAAGCTCAAAAACTCTTCTTAAAGTTTATCATACCTCATATGAATCTTTGTCAATACTCTTGTATTAATTGACTTTGTGAACTTCCTGAATTTTTAGTAGCTGCTTCTAATATGATCATTAAGTTGAACCTATTAAGCTATTACTAATTTATATAATCTTTAGAAAGACTGCTTAAGTGTATTTTTCTTCTTGACTCAACCATATGTTGTGAATATTTCAAGAATAATTTTATTATACCTACACTAAGAAAAAGTAACATGTAGATTTATTTAGTACTTAACCAGCTAAATTTCAAATTCTTACTTTGAACTTATTTCAATGATTGATTAATCAATTAGGTCTCTTTTAATTTGATCTTCTAAATCTCAAGTATGTGCAAATAGCAATATATGTCGTGCTAATTTTAACCTTAAGTATTTATACCTTTCTTTAACAATTCAACTAAGGTTATGCTATTTCATCTCTTTAGCTATAGCTAATATAATGAATTATTTACCATGATATGCACAATCAACATAGACTTTCAGTTTATGCATTAGATCTTCAAGGCTTTTAATATAGTAGACATATTTATTAATATTTTATGAGTTAAAAATTGTGTATTATTAGAGCACACTTATAGTTATCACTAAATCTCTTTGAGTTGACTACCTTAAATCTTGTAGGCTGTGGAGGCATCCCTTTTCATTTTAGTATATATTTAGCTTTATTAATTAAAAAAGGAATGACTATTCTATGGAGTCCTTGGTTTGTGAACTAGGCTTTCATCTTGACACCCATACTTCCTTGGGTCTTAATGGTTTAACAAGAGATGTTTCTTTTACACTCCAAACCTTTTTAGTTTTAACACCCTCTCTCTTTAATGGACATTCAAGCTTTATATGTCCCTTCTTCTTACACATGAAGCATGTGATGTGTGTGTGTGTGTGTGTGTGTGTGTGTAAGCATTTGAAAAGCTGCTAGCATAATCTTTGGAGGCTTTTGCAAAATACCCCATGTAGAGGTTTTTTTTCCTTATGTTCTCAACTCTGTTGGAATTGGTGTGATCCCAAGAGGGGGGTGAATTAGGTTTTAAAAACTTTTCGGGAAATTTAAATGTTTCACTGATTCACCATAGTTCATATCTCATTCAACATGTATACATGTATGTAAATCAAGTTCAACAATAGAAGCAAACATACACGTATGTAGTATCTTATTTAAATTAAATGTGTGCATGAGAATAATTTTGACATTAAATAAACATTCATACACATGCTGAAATTAAAGTGCAAGAATTAAAATAAGATGGAGAGAATGACAACAGATTTGTTATCGAGGTTCGGCCAAACCAGCATACATCCCCGCCATGGGCTTACCCCCAAGGATTCCACTATAACATGCTCACTTAACTAGGCGGAGGCAAAACCTTTTACATCCTCTCCTTACGGGGCGAGGAAAACCCCAGCTCAATTACTAGGCTGAGCCAAACTAGTCTCACTTGCAAGGCTGAGACTCCCCAGTTCAATTCCGGGCTGAATCGAACCGGTCACATTTACGGGGTCGAGACTCCCCGGTTCAACTAACAAGCTGAACCCAACCATTACATAAAAACCATTTTTGTACATGAAAGTGCTTCTAAAAAATACAAGCAGAAATGTACACACTAAGCTCAATAAAATACACACTTCAATGATATAAAATAATGCTCGGAGGAGTAAAGGTGCTTAATTATATTTAAACCCTAACAAAAAGTTTTCTCCAAAAAGATATTTCAATAAAACTATAGGAGAACCTAGAGTTTTTCTCTTTTAATGATTTTTGCACAAATAGAATGAATATGAAGAATGAGTATTATGTTCTCCAACAAAGATTTATGTAAGTTAGAAATACTAGGAGAATCTAGGAGTTAAACTTAATAAAATATTTGTGCAATAAATAACTTCTCCCAAAATATATTTATCAAGGAAATAATCCGGGAGAAATCCAAAGCTATACTCTCAAAACGATTTTCAAGAAATAAAGAATAAGTGAGAGTAAGCAAGTGAAAACAAAAATAATTTGCCCAAAATAAATATACTCTCATACAAAATGATTTTGAAAAGAATGGATGGAAAGAGAGATTGAGAGTTTAAGACAAGTGCTCTCTTTCAAAAATTATTTTTCAAAAGTAAAAAGTGAAAGATAGTATAAGAGATTAAAAATATTTTAGCCCAAGAAAAGATTTTTGCAATGAAAAATTAATTTGGGAGAACTTTAATAAAAATTAGCCCAAAAGATTAGAGAGAGAAATTTGGCTAATCAAAGTTCATAATCTGGAGTTATGAGGGGGTATTTATAGAGTTTGTGAAAAATATGAGCGTTGGGGACACGCTCGATATTTTGAAAAAGTTTAATTAAGTTTAATAATGTTTCAAACACTTAAAAAAATATTCCAACCCGAGAGCACCAGTCGACCAGGACAAGTTCGGTCGACCGAAGTTCTTGAGGTTTGGTCGACCGAGCCAAAAATGAACTGTTGGTTCGGTCGATTGGACATGTATGTCCAAGGGCGATTTTTCATATTTGCGAGGTTCGATCGACCAGGACATTTTGAACTGATAAGTTCGGTCGACCAAGTAGTTGGGGCATCTCCCGAGGACCATCGGTCGACCAGAGCATTAGAGTACATTTTGGGCTTGGTCAACTAGGTGGTCAATATGTTGACTCCAAGGGAGTTCAGTCGACTGGGTATAAATAAACTAGCAAGTTCGGTCGACCGGGTCATAGTCAAACTATTGACTCTAACAAGGTTCGATCAACCGAGCCCATTTTGAACTACATAGGTCGGTCGACCGGGCTTTGGTCAATTAGTTGACCTGGTCCAAGTTTGGTTGAACAAGATATTTTGTACATGGTAGTTCGGTCGACCGAATGTGCACATTTTGTCCATTTTGGTCTTGTTTAAGGCACCAGTCATCCTATTTCAAATGACCAAACATGTGTATGCATGAGTGAGTGTCCTAAGGTCATTCTATGTCTTTTTGAAGATACCAAAAAAATCCAGTGTCGGTTGACCGAAGTTTTCATAAACTTCGTTCTAACCTCGATTTTGACCCTAAAGTTATTCCAAAAACTTTGTATGATTTGAGTTTTTTTAGAAAAATATTTTTGGTGAGATATGCTGGTCCTTAGGGTCTATCTACGGTCATTCTAAGCATTCAAACACATCATGCAGATGCATGCATTATTACAGACCAAAGATATAAAAATTAAATGCAATTACATAAAACACAAATGTCTTCTTTTGCTCTTCTGACTTCATGGAATGCTTAATCGTATAGTCTTTAAATCCTAAGAGCTTCCATTGCTATTTCCTTATATGTGTGTTAAATAAATGGATATATTCACATGCTAAATACACACATAAGAAACATGTGCTTTGTTAGCATCAAAAACAAAGATCGGACTCAAAAGGTCAACAAAATCCATTGAATCCTATGCCTTCCTTATCCAAAGACATTCTTTGTGATCCAACTATTTTATCAAGGTTTTCTTTTCCTTTAGTGAAGTTGTAGATGATTTTGTCTTAAACCTCAATTTTTCTCCTAAGATCACAGATTTCTGAGTCTTGTATATTTTTACCCTTTACTTGCTACATTACTGGATCTTGAGACATTTTATTTATTTTTCTTTCTAATTCAAATATATACAGATCTTTCCTATGTTCCATAGAATATTGGGATCTTAGATCTTCCAATTCTTTCATCACCTTTTCATTTTTGCTTTCTAATCTCTTGATTTTTAAATCCTTTTCTCTTTCAACAAGATTTTTATATTCTAATTCTTTCATTACAGCTTCGTTCTTATTTTTCAATGAAGTGTATCGTTTAGTGTCGACCTTATAGACCATATCATGTTTTGATTATGACAAATACTTTGATAATTAATGGTTGATGAGTTTGTGTGCAGGAGCAATTGGAAGTTTCATATGGTGCCATATGGACTTAAAAGAAACTGAAGACCCAAAGTGTTTATTTTGTAATTTATATTTCATATCATTCAGGGTCTATAATATTAATTATGGTATGTAATAATTAATGCATTGCATGCATGATAAGAAAAATAAGCTCAATGACCATAGTTTGGCCATAGGGAACCACGGGACTATTAGGATTCGGTCGATGAACGTCGGATTTTTTGGACTTAATTCTTAAGGCCATAGATTGAATTTAGGTCACCAAAATATCATATGAAAAGTCCCCCATAACTTATAAGTTATAATTATGTGAACATGAGTGACTTTAAATGAAAATTTGGACTTGAATGCACAATCATTGTGTGTTCGGTTGACCGAACCAAAACACACATAGACCTTCGGTCGACTGAGCCTCCCCAGGTCAACAGCTAACCATTTGGTCGACCGAACCAAAACACACTAAGACCTTCGATCAACCAAACCTCGCTAGAGTCAAAAGTTTGACCTTTTGGTCGACCAAGTTTGAAATGAACTTCAATGCCCTGGTCGACCGAACTAGCACGTGGGAAATCTCAACGCTCTTGTCAACCAAACTTCCTAGTTGTAAAATAGCCTGGTCGATCGAACGTGCAAATTCAGTCATCCGAACTTAGCCCGATCGACCAAACCTCGAAGGCTCAAAAATCGCCTCAAGTCTAGCCGACCAACACCTTAGCTCAAAAACACTCTAGCCGACCGAACTGAGCAATCCAATTGACCAAACCTTAAAAATGGTCGACCAAACCTCTCGAGTTGCTTGAATTTTATCGAGGTTAAAACGTGGTTAATTGTTATTAACCCAATTTAAAGTTTCTCAAAAATACCAAATAGGTCCCAAACGGTTATATTTTTTGGAGTGTCTATATATACCCCCTCATTTGGTTGGATTAGTAACCAATTAAAAAATATCATTAGCAAATTCTCTCTCAAATTCAAAAACCCTATTTCTCATATTCAAGCTCTCCGCTTCCATTCTTACTCATACCCATTGCAAAAAATGTTTAGTAAGAGTGCTCTTGTGATTATCCTATAAAGCTTATACTCTCATTTGCCCTATTTGATTGAAATTTATTTTTACTTGTGAGTAAGCTTAGAGTTTTTCTTGGAAACTTTGTCAAAAAGTCTTCCTTGGGAAAACTCCTTAGAGCTTGTGAATTTTGCACTATCATTGCTATACTCAAGAGCTTGTGTTGATTTAGGTTTAATCCCAAGAGGGGGGTGAATTGGGTATTTTAAAATTCTTTGAAACTATTTACCACTTAATCCCTATTTGTATATTTAACAGATCAATTGCAGGGATTTAAGACTGAAATAAATTTATTTTATCAATGAGTTCTTTTTACCCCAATTAAGTGCATGTAGAGTTATTCAACATACACATGCAATACAAGTAATGAAATGTAGTGCGGAAAGTAAAGAGATAAGGGAAAAGAGAATGCAAACACAATTTTACGAGGTTCATCCAACTCGGCCTACGTCCTTGCCTTGAGCAACCCACTCAAGGATTCCACTATAATCCCTGCTCCACAAATTGGGATGAAACTTCTCTTACATCCGCTGCTTATAAGAGGTACAACTTCCTCCTACTCCGCTACTTACAAGAGATACAGCTCTCTCCTCAAATCTGGTTCACAACCCAAACCGTGATTACAATACAATATCAAATCTGCAAAACACTCAATGTTTCTTCTAACAAAGCTAGTGAGTACAATTGAAATTCCTAATACATAATCATATGATGAAACTTGAAGCTCAGAATGTATGTAACGATATAATCATTATATGCAAGAATATGATTCACTAAATTTCTCTTTTATCAAATCTTCCAAAATATTTGTATGAGTAATAGTTTTGAAGACAAGATGCTCAAATATCAAATATGATCTTGTTAAAAAGTTTGTCTTGAGTATTGTAAAGATCTAAATCAATAAGCTTTCTTCCAATGTTTCAACCACAATATTATCTTTGTAATATGCAAATTAATATATGCATATATATATATATATATGATGTGATTACCAAAGATCAAAAACTAACATAGGATTTTTTAGAAAATATCCCTCAATATATATATATATATATATATATATATATATATATATATATATATATATATATGGTTATGAACTTCTAAGGATATTTAATCAAATGGTTTTGAAGTATCAAAAATATCAAGTCTTTAACTAGATACACTCTTGAATCAAAAAATATTCAACCAATGGTAAAACCTTTCTCAAGTAATGATATATATATATATATATATATATATATATATTCACGATGTGATTACCAAAGATCAAAAACTAACATAGGATTTTTTAGAAAATATCCCTCAAAATATATATATATATATATATATATTTCTTTCTCAAGTAATGATATATATATATATATATATATATATTCACGATGTGATTACCAAAGATCAAAAACTAACATAGGATTTTTTAGAAAATATCCCTCAAAATATATATATATATATATATATATATATATATATATATATATATATATATATACATATATGGTTATGAACTTCTAAGGATAATTAATCAAATGGTTTTGAAGTATCAAAAATATCAAGTCTTTAACTAGATACACTTTTGAATCAAAAAATATTCAACCAATGGTAAAACCTTTCTCAAGTAATGATCTTGTCAAAAACAATCTCTATTTGTGTATGAAACCTCAAGATCGATCTCTCTCCAATAATATTCAATAATAAACAATGAGATGAGAAACTCTTGAAAATAATAAATGGATTTACCAAACCCCAATACCAAGTTGAAATCAAGATGTGTAAATGAATTCCCTTTGATTTTCTGAGTTGATTTGCCCAAGCTTGATGAGTATGAGCTGGAGTGCAGGCAATCGTATAACTATATGTTCAAGTTTCTCAATTCTCTTTCAAAAAGATGTTCTCTTCTCTTCTCATTGATCTTAGGTAACGCACTAGGGTTTAGGTGTTCAATATATAGGTATCTTGCCCTTAGAATAGATCTTAACCATTAAATCAAAAAATATCTCACGAGTTCTCTTATTAAAAATTAGATTTTTAAGTTTTCCCATAAGTTCATACCACTGAGGTTAAAGGCCCAAACAACTGAAGTTCCTTAAAGTTTCAAAAAATTAACCTGGACACAGGGTTAGACGACTGAAATTGGGGTTTAAACGACTAAAGTATCGGGTTCAAACGACTGAAGTCTGAGTTCAACCTTCTGAGGTGTTTCTGTCAGGTTCTATGTTTCACCATTAATTCTTCAGGTGACTGAACTTAATCTTCGGTCTTCTGAAGAAATTCTTCAGACAACTGAGATTACTTTGGTCTTTTGAAGTTGCAACTTCAAGCGACTGAACGTTAAGTTCGGTCTTCTGAAGTTCCTATTTCCTGAAATTTTTTCTCTACATTTTGAAAAACTACTTTGCTCTCTTTCTTGGCTCTTTTATAAAAATATTTTTCGAGATTTTAAAAATATTTCTAAGTCCATGAATGTCCCCTAATGATGTTTATGAAATACATGAGTTCTAAGGTCATTCTAGGATATATGTTGAGCCTCAAATTAAATCATATGAAAATGTAAATATATTAGCTCTAAGTACCCATTCCCATGACGTTCTTGAACTTGTTGCTTGCATCTTCATTCTTATACCCTTTGAGTACCATGGATTGTGCCAAGCTACGTATGCTTTAATCTTCGTGGCTTCCATGACTTGTTATCCTTACATGCATGCTTAATATAGTTCATATTCACAATCTCAATGCACAGATCAAATACCAAGTGATTTGTCATTATCGAAACTAGATTGAACTCATAGAGTCAACATCTTGTATTGTATTTTGTTTGTGAAATAATTTTTACAAACCAATTTTAAATATCTCTTGTACTTATTTTTGAGATATTTGCTTGTGTGCAAAAGATCTTTGTTGCTACATCTTGTGATTGATACTATTATCTTGACACCAATATCCTAACACATACACTCTCACATTCTGATTGATATACTAGCATTATTTTGAGAGTAGACATTAAGACTACATTGAGCTTAGCATATCCTATCAACTGTAGTGTGTTGATTATACTAGTACAAATCTACTTAGTTGAGAAGCAAATATTTTGTACACATCTTGTATTGTGATTTGGTTGTATTCTAGGCGTGGCCTGAGGGGGCGTTAATCCAGCCTAGAAGGATTGGTTGTAAAGGTGAGATCAGCCCTGTGCTAATTGACCTGGTTGTATTTAGGTGTCACTCCTCCCATTAAGTGAGCCTTAGTGTAATCCTTGTGCTTATGAGACAGGGCGGGGATGTAGGCGCTGTTGCCGAACTTCGATAACATATTTGGTGTTATCTCTCTTCACTGCTTTATTGTGCATGGTTAATTAGTGTTCTTGTGAAGTTTAATTTCTGCTGAATATATATTGATTTATTTTATCTACACTAAATTGACCTTAGGATTGTGTAATACTGCTGCTAGTTGATTAATGTAGGGGAGAAATTTTTAAAATACCAATTCACCCCCTCCCCCTCCCTCTTGGGATTACAGTAAAGCTAACATTTAGTCACATTAGCTAGAATCTTATGAACCTTGAATAGTTTACTTTGTAGTTCTTCATAAGATAGCATACTCTCATCATTGGATTCATCAAATGAATATGATTCTTTAAATGATTTACATGAGGAACTTTGTTCTTCATTATTGTCATATGCCATAAGACAACCATTTTCAACCTCTTGATCACTTGATTCACTCTTTAAACTACTGGAACTTATATTGTCCCACGTAGTGGCCTTCATTGCCTTTTTCTTTTTCTTCTTAGAATCCTTCTTAAGTTGTAGACAATCTAGTTTTATGTGTCCAATTTTCTTGCAATTATAGTATGTAGGAGGTTCATTTCTTGTTTCCCTTTTATTGGTTTTGCCTTCATCTGATTTTGAGTCTCAAAATTTTGTAGTAAATTTATTCTTCTTTCTAAGGATTTTTGCAAGTTTCTTGTTTATGAAGGCTATATCATTTACATCCATTACTTCTTCATCTTCATCACTAAAGCTTTTTATTGGGAAACGATGATATACGATATATACAGTAATGTTTTACAGAAACAATGAAATGAGAAATGCAGATATATTTTATAGTGAAATGATGATATGTGAAATACATAGAGCTATTTTATACAGAAATGTTGAACAGAGAATTATACAGAAATGATGAGAATTACATAAATGATGAAATGTGAACATAGAAATAGGGAAATGAGAACCCTAATGGACCATAGTATACAGAGCATGGTACCATTGCCAATATTTGTGATTAGTGTAACCACAAGTCTGGTACAGAGTGTGGCGAGACAATCGATTGGGCCTGTGAAGGGTTGTGCTACCCCTTGGGGTTTGGACCAAGATTGGGTAGGCCAATCGTATTGCAGACGCGTTCCCCGTTTTGATCTAACTAGGTAGGCCAACTGCGGTTAAGTCCAGCCTTCAGGCTACACAACCCGATCATGTGGGGTGAATACATGATGATGTGAATATCCATAGGTTGGTTTCTCATTACAAACGCGATAATATGCAGCCATAAGCTACAGACGTGCCGTGTATTATATACTAGTGGATGCTTATGAGTTAGAGAATGTTTATGAAAAGTAAAAAGTGAAATGAATAGCCATGAGTTACAGACGAGAAGTGCTTTATGCTGGTGGATACTCATGGGCTAGAGAATGAATATGAATATAAGAAATGAAAGAGTATGTATATGATAAGAGAAGTGAAAGAGTATGAATATAAAGATGAAAAATGAAAGTATATATATATAATTATGAGAAATGATAGCTTATTAATATGAATATGAGAAATAATATCAAAACTTATGAAAGTATGTTTTATATCTATATGACTATGAGTACATATTTGTATATTTTTCTTAGATGATATAATCATTTAAATGAGTGTATTGTGATGTAACTAAACTCATGTGCCACACACAACAGAGAGAGCTCCGTGGTAGAGGAAATCATAGTACCTTAGCATTCAGGGTAAGTGTTTGAGCTAGGGGATGTGTTTTGTGTAACCCCTAGACTATTTTATGCATTTTTGGGGATGTATATATGTGTGTGTGTGTGTGTGTGTGTGTGTGTGTAGAGGTCTTAGCACTTTAGTATTGTATAGCATTTTGGATGGTATTGTATATTGGGCTCAGACATTGTATATAATCCGCTGCATGGATAGTATGTTTGGATGGACTGGATACCCAATACCCCCTCTTAGGTTCAAGTTATGTGTAATATATGGTTTCAGAGTTAGTTGATAGATGATGATTGATTATTATTGTTTAAAAAAAATAGTAGAAAAATTAGGTCATCACAACTTTCACTTAAGGCTTTGAAAGCAATATTTTCCTTGGTTTTTGATTTTCCATTAGTTTTTTCGTTTATTTTCATCTCATAAGTAAGAAGAGATCCTATTATTTCATCTAGGGAGGTATTTTTCAAATTTCTTCCTTCCCTTATTGCGGTGACCTTAGGTTCCTAAATCGGTCGAAGTCCTCTAAAGATTTTTCGGATCATTTCATATGTAGAGTAGTTTTTCCCTAAGGCATTGAGAGAGTTTATTATATGGGTAAATCTAGTGTACATACTAGTAATGGTATCATCAGAATTCATATTGAAAGCTTCATAGTCGCTAGTGAGCATATCGTCAATAGTACCTTCATAGGTTACTTCAAGTTTGTCCTAGATTTCTTTAGTTGATTTACATGTCATAATCCTATTGAATTCATTTACATCAATAGCACAATATAATGCATTCATAGCACTTGAATTTACTTGCAATATCTTATGGTCATTGTCAATCATCTCTTTTTCTTCTTTAGGTATTTCTTTACCATCCATGATTTTAGTGGGGATAAGGTCACCATGTGTGACAACTTCCTATGCTTTCCAATCCATAGTTTGTAAAGAAATTCTCATTCTTTGTTTCCAAAAGGTGTAGTTTACACCACAGGAAATAGGTGGTGTAGATGAGGATTAACCCTTAGCAAAGGAAGATACACCTAGGTGTGCCATAGGGATCTTTATGTGGCTTCTAATTTAAGATTTACTACAACCTAAGTCTCTAATACCAATTGAGAAGTAAGGTGTACTCCCAATAGGGAGGGTGAATTGGATGACTCACTCTAAAAATAAGCAGCTTGGAAGCTATCACAAGTATAGGAGTTACGTTATGTAATAAATAGCTCAAGGGCCAGATCGTCTCCTCAGGGAATGCGGTTTAATCTCAAATTTTGGGTAATTCAAATCGAAAATAAAAAGTCACTGAACACATTTCAAATTCGAGGTTTTCAAAATGGTTGAGATTTCTTTTGACTAATTAAACGAACATGCAAATTAAATTCTAATCTTAACATGCACTGAATTTAACAACGAGAAATGGAAATCTTACGTCTAATCAAGCAGGAATTGAAACACACGTTGAACTTTGGACAAAACTAAAAATGATAATTTTCCAACTTAAATTAAAACATGCAATTCTAAAACTAACGATCGAATGCAAACTCAAGAACCAAAGATTTTACGCAATTAAGAACTAACCAAAAATTAAAACTTTAACAATAACACTAAACGAAAACACGATAAAAATCCGGACTTAAATTAAAAGAACTTAATTTAAATTAAACCCAACAAAATTTTAACTTTTAAAGAAAGACAACCAATTAAATCATAAGGAATGTATTTTTTTCTTTGGTATTTTATTCTTTTTTTTTCTTTTCAAGAAATCAAACTGACTAAATTCAATCAGAAATTAATTCAAGCAAAAGGTAAATCTAATACCAATATTAATCAAAGGAGAAGAAAGTAATAAACTTTAATAAAAACACCCAACCATCGGGAGAGTTCTTGGCAAGCAGTAGCAGAGGTCTCCCCAGGCTAGCAGCAGAATAGCTGGTTGTCTCGAGTAAGGGAGATAGTAGCATGCAGGGGAAGCAGCCTTGGGGCAGTAGTGGCCTTTCATGGTGGCTGGCCATCGCTACAACAGGGAAGCTTGGAAGCCTTGGGTGGCGGGCAACAACTACAGCAGTGGCTGAAACTAGAAGGAAACCGAGAGGAGAAAACTTGAGAAGAAGGAGGAGTAGGGAGCAGCAGCGGCTTTTGGGTCCTTCAACAACAGTAGCAGCAGGTTGCTCAACGGGCTATGGTTGTGAGTGGCTTGGAGAATGAAACTGGGAGAAGGAAGAGAAAGGAAGGAGAAGGAGAAAATGAAGCTAGGGCTGTGGCTATGAGTTTTTGGGCAACCAGCTAGGAGGAAAGCAGAGCAAGAGAAAAAGGAGAAGAGAAAGGAGGCGAAGGGAGAGAGTAGGGAAGAAGGGAGGAAGGGAAAGTTAGCTCGGGTTCAGCAGCAAGTCAAGAGAAAGGAAAAAAAAAAGAGAAATGGAAAAAAGAAGGGAGTGAAGGGAAAGGGAAGGAAGAAGAGGAAGAAAGAGAGGAGGGGTGGGGGCACATTGATGAAAGAAGGAAAAAAAGGATTTATAAGGGAAGGGGGGCTACTGCCCTACTCAACAAAGACCTAGCCAGGATCCGAACTTGGCTACATGGCCGAGTCACATCATATTTTTTATTTATTTATTTTTCTTTTTGCTTCCCTATCTTCTTTCTTCTTCATTTTATCCTTAGCGAACGAGGATCATTTTGGCCATTTTAGAGCCTGTTTCTCTCAAAGCTCAAAATACAGAAGTTGTAAATAATCTTCTTTTCTTCCTATAGTATTTCGAATTGTCTCGATTGAAGCTCAGATAAGAAAATTATGCATAAATTATGAATTAGTACCGCTTTTAGCTCTCGATAATTTTCCTGTGATAAAAAATGTCAAAAATTTATAAACTGCTCAATAAAATCCAAACATTATAAATAAGACACCATGTTAAAATATTGAAAGTAATTAGGCATTTAATTAAAAATATAAGCCCCAATGCATGAATTAAACCACTTAATTACGCAGTTTAAGCGCGTAATCACACCCCCCCCCCCAACTAACGTTTTCTAGTCTCTAACAAATAACGTAAATGAATTCCAGGACGGTATCCGCAAATACTAACTCCAGCAAAAATGAATGTACATGCAACACAATCATACCATTCACATGCAGGAATATAACCAAATTTCACACTAGCTCGTTCATGATTAATGCACACAACTCCAAAGGACGTCACTCATGCAAGTTTCATTATTATATAGCAATTAAGAATAGTACACTCTCATGAAGTTAACCAGCGGTACAATTCAGAGTTAATGCGGTCATATAAGTTTGAGTATAAATAGGTGAAATCTCAAGGTATGTGAAATGTGTATGACTCGTTACACCCAGGATACTAGTGGACACCTACAGAATAATCGTTTTTACTCGGCCTAACTGGTATACCCTTAAAAATACTCAAAAGGAATGGATTCGCTCATTATATGTGAGGAGGAGTGTCGCGATCAAACATCCCACATATTGTAAGGAACAAACCCTAAGTGTATGGAGTGGACTAGTCTGAAAAAATCCAGCCTATTTGTGAGGTGTCGGGTCCTTCACCCTTGCATCTTCTCACCTACTCGCCATTTCCAACTGATAGCACCCTAGATCAACTTATTCACAACTAGTCAACTTATTCACAACCAGGCATGAATACATCTGAAGCATTAAGCGATTGAAAAGTCTTCATATGTAGAGAACATGTGTTGTGTCCATCACTTTTTATGCATTTCTATGGAGCAGGTATTAATCTTTCATTTCATCTGTATTTCTAATTTTCTTATTCTTTCTTCTACTCATTCTTCAATTTCTATCTTTTCTTAGTAAACTAAGACAATCATAACACTTCTTTCAT
This sequence comes from Malania oleifera, assembly GCF_029873635.1. NCBI lineage: Eukaryota > Viridiplantae > Streptophyta > Magnoliopsida > Santalales > Ximeniaceae > Malania > Malania oleifera. The sequence goes on from NC_080427.1 coordinate 69,930,456, forward strand.
TGTATTCATACCACCAATGGTAATTAAGTTCGAACAATAGTTCATAAACTAAGTCTATCTCTAGGGGTGGCTCAGCCTTCACATCTTAAGTAGGCTACAAGACCTAGGTTTCTATCTCCCCACTAGATGTCACCTCTAGGTTAGCAAGTCAAAAACAGAGACTGGTGTGCAAAGAATCATCTTGAAGAAAAGAGAACTGAGTTTTTTGAACTCTGATTTGATGTTAACACTCAAAAGGATGATAAATAGTTCAAGGATATCTCATAAGATGTCGTAGTCATCACGGGTGTTCTCTCAGTGCTCACAAAGAATCCTAAATGCAATGAATCATGTGAATGTGTCTTTTCAGCCTCATGAGATATCATGTAAATATAGAGTTTATGTAACCAAATTAACATGAGTGTACTACTAATCAATTCTTCATGGAGTTACAAAATCATATAAAGAGAAACTACACATAAATGACTCGAGTGTGTAATTCTTATGTTATATGTAAGTATGTGAAGGGTATATGTAACGACTTGCTTAATTTCCATACATTTTTTTTTAATATCACAAAAATCACAATAACAATTCAGCAGGTCATGGTCAACCTAATCCTGTGGGTATCAGGGATATAACAGAAACACAATGCGAAAGCCTTAGCAGCAGGAAACATAAAATCGTAATATCATAAACACAAAACCATCAATCTCAATACCAGCGTTTCTATAACCACTGTATATACATATATAAACCACCGAAAAGAGTCCTAGGGTCGTTTCCACAAAATCCATATCTGACCCTATCACAAAATACATACCCTTCAAAAAGGACAGATCGGCCAAATCTATCCCAGCAGAGCTTTATCCCCTCTCCTATCAGGGGCTCCTAAAAATGTTTATGAAATTTTGGGGTGAGACACCTCTCAGTAAGGGAAATAAACTAATACTAGTATGTGGAAACATGAATATTTCCGTGTTCTATATAAAATCATACATAAACATATCAGTATAATTGTCTGTATCATATCTAGGAAACATATATTCTCATATCATGGCAGAACATACATGATTTTCATAAGCATAATTCATCTCATATAAATAATAATATGAAAAACCACTCTGGTAGGTTAATTAGCTATTGTCATGTATTACCCCCACATGACTGGGTTGAGTGGCCCGAAGGCGGGACCTGACAATGGTTGGCCGACCACTGTCAAGATAAAAGTACAGTCTGTAAGTCCGATGGGTCTGCCAGACCTAGTCCGCACACCAGGGGCGCTTACACTTCTTAAAATCACATCAACCATCTAACCTCACGCTACTCCATACAGCAAAGTTAACATAAATATCATGAGGAACCATGAGTACATAACATCGGTACTGTGCAAGCGCTAGCCTAGACCAAGCCAACCAGGTTCTGATAACATATAGCATATAATCAAATTGTGATACATGGATATTTCATACTATAATTTCCAAATCAATATCATCGCATCATTTTACATATTTATACATATCATAAAAATCATCGGCCTGTACGCTAGTATTTCACATTTTACCATAGCTCGGCTCATACGCCGGCAAATCATATCCATATCTTAGCCCGTACACCGACAAACATATCCATAACTCAGCCCGTACACCGGAAAAACATATATAAAATTCTCGGCCGATACGCCGGTTTTCATTACAAAAATCCATATCATTATCATGTTCCCAAAAAACAGTATTTCATTATAAATTCCACTCATGCCACAATGAAATAGGTTTTTGGTGAGTTCAACTAGACATGTTTCAACACAAAAATAATCTTTCAGTTCATTCTACTCTCCACCATGTATTGCTCTCAATGGTTGAGCTACGGTTGATTTTTTGTCAATCCTAGTGTTCCACTGCTGAGCATAGTCAGCTAAATAATCCAGAAAATCCAATGCCTCATCAGGCTTCTTGTCAAAGAAATATCCTAAACACATAGTGTTGCGTGTAATTCCAGCTGATTGCTAATTCTATTTTCAGATTTTAATTAATTCCAAATCAGCCCCAATAACACCTAAACATAAACCTGTTTATTTTGACGCGTGTGTGCTAAGCCTGATCAAGAAAAATGTACGTTCATCAAATAATATACAGCAACGCATAAACATGTCACAAGCACAATCCACAAGAACACATTTACGTGGTTCGGCCCAAAACTTGGCCTACATCCACGGCAGAAACTCACCTCCAGAGATACTATATAAAACCGGTGAAAATAAATACAAGTACACACTGATTTACCCTTTCTTGTCTTACCGATTTCTTCTGAAAATCAGCCCAAGAACAACCCAAGAAATCTACCCTTCGCACCTGCGAATAACCCTAGGTTTCTTCCTATTATTCTCCCTAATTTCCCTACAAGAAACCCCTCCCAAGAAATCAAATCTACATGTGTCTTTACCTTCCCTTACCAGTGCGTGAATCTCTATTGGAGATTGGAGTTACCCAGCGCCGCACCTCCTCCTGCCGGCTTCTTCTCCCGTGCGGCCTCACTCTCCCACGCGACTGCTAAAGCTTCTCGGTCCTGCAGGTGCTCGCTCGGCTGGGAAGCCTCCTGCTGCTGGGAAGAACTCGCGGCTAGCTGTGGAGGAAGATGGTGCAGCGTCTCTCTCGGTTCTGGAGCTGCAAACACACGAAGAAGAAAACCTCTTCTGTGCTGCCGTCTCTCAAGGCTGCTCTCGCTCACGGCCGCTGAAAATCCTCTCTTGCGCTCGGGTGCGGCTGCCCTCTGAACCTGCAAAACAGAAATCTCAAGAACCCCCAGTGCTGCTGTTTTTCTTGAAGCTGCAAGACGCCTCTCCCAGATCCAGCGCCGCTCTCTTCTCCTTTTTCTCTCCTGCCCCCTGCTGTGGTTTTTTTATTCATTTACAATTAATGTCAGGCAATTACATCACTACCCCTATAACAAAAGTAAACAAAAAACAGCCGTTGGATTTGGGTAAAGAAATGGACAGCCTGGATTCTGTTTCAAGCCTTGACACTCCAACAATTCTCCACCTTGGCAAGCTTGTAACCCTTGCACCTCTTTAGCATCTCCTATGGTGGTTCCTGCAAAAACAGACACTAGAAACTTCCAAGGTTAACCAAGTTCGAACAATGTTCAAACTTGGATTTAGGTACTGCTTTAGTCATCATATCCGAAGGATTGTCTTCCGTTGGAATTTTTCTTACTTCTATTTCTCCACTAGAAATAATATCTCTCACAAAATGCAACCTAACATCTATATGTTTGGACCTATCATGATAAACATGATTCCTAGCCAAATGAATAGTGCTTTGATTGTCACAATAAATTGTAACAGCTCCACTATACATTCCTAACTCTAGGCATAGTCCTTTTATCCATATAGCCTCCTTAAAGGCTTCAGTCATGGCAATATATTCAGCCTCCGTGGTAGACAAGGCTACCACCGACTGCATGTGAGATTTCCAACTAATAGCACTACCTAAAAAACAAAAGACCATACCAGACAAAGATTTCCTAGTATCTAGATTTCCAGCATAGTCAGAATCTACATATCCTTTTAACCCTATTTCACAATGCATATCCTTTTTACCAAATATTAATCCTTGCTGTTTTGTTCCAGACAAGTATTGAAAAATTTGTTTCAAAGCATGCCAATGTGGTTTTCCAGGTTTGCTCATAAATCTACTCACTTGACTTACAGCATAAGATAGATCAGGTCTAGAACATACCATAGCATACATTACACTACCAACCATACTAGCATAAGGTATTCTATTCATAAACAGTGATTCATCTTCAGTTTCAGGAGACTGTTTGCTAGACAACTTAACATGCTGTGCAATAGGAATAGAAGTAGATTTAACATGACTCATTCCAAATCTTTTTAACACTTTTGAAATATAAGACTTTTGGGACAAATAGAGAAGCTTTTTATTCCTTTCTCTAGTTATTTCCATACCAAGTATTCTTTTAACAGGTCCTAAGTCTTTCATTTCAAATTCAGATTTGAGCATACACTTAACTTGATTTAACATATCCATGTCTTGACAAGCAACCAACATGTCATCAACATATAATAGCAAATATATATGACATTTATCACATGGTTTAAAATAAACACAACCATCATAATTGCTCCTACAGAAATCATTTTGAAGCATGTAAGAATCAAATCGTTTATACCATTGTCTAGGTGACTGTTTCAACCCATATAAAGATTTCTTTAATAAACATACATGATTTTTATTCACTTCCGTATCAAAGCCCTCAGGAGGTTGCATATAAATTATTTCTTCCAAAGTACCATGCAAGAAAGCAGTTTTAACATCAAGTTGTTCCAAATGCAAGTCATGTACAGCAACAAAGGATAATAGAATTCTAATAGAACTATGCCTCACAACAGGGGAAAATATTTCATTATAGTCTACCCCTTCCCTTTGAGTAAATCCCTTAGCCACTAACCTAACTTTATACCTAGGTGGTTCAACTCCGGGGATTCCCTCTTTCCTCTTAAAGATCCACTTGGATCCTATGAGTTTTTGTTTTTCTGGTCTAAATACCATCACCCATGTCTCATTCTTGTTTAGAGACTCCATTTCTTCTTGCATTGCAAGAATCCATTTTTCAGCCTCTTTACTATCCATGGCCTCTCTAAAAGTCCTAGGCTCCACCTCAATTTCTGTTTCAGCAACAGAAAGAGCAAACGCTGTCATATCAGCTTCCCCATACCTTTGAGGAGGTCTTATGACCCTCCTCTCCCTATCTCGTGCTAGAAGGTAAGTTTTACTTAAATCAGAGGTTTCCGTTTTTGAGTTTTGCTCCTCAAAAACTGCAGCATCTGTTTCTAAATGGCTATGTGAAGTGGAGGGTTGCTCCACCTCAAGCTGCGGGTCACTGGTATCAGAGTGTCTAACACTTTCATCTGAATTTTCTGGTTTTCCCCCCATTGTAGTTTCATTAAAAACTACATCCCTGCTAATAATACATTTTTGTTTTCTAGGTTCAACAACCCAGAGCTTATAGCCTTTAACCCCCTCTGGGTATCCCACAAAAATACATTTAATAGCCCTAGGCTCTAATTTATCAGTTCTAATGTGGGCATAGGCTACGCACCCAAAAACTTTTAAACCATGATAATCAGCAGGCTTACCCGACCAAATTTCTTGAGGGGTTTTGTAATGTAAGGCTGTGGAAGGACACCTATTAATAAGGTATACAGCAGTGGTCACCGCCTCTGCCCAAAAGGTCTTGGGCAGACCTGAAGTGGCTAACATGCATCTTACCCTTTCCAAAATAGTCCTATTCATCCTTTCAGCTAATCCATTCTGTTGGGGAGTATCCCTAACAGTCCTATGTCTAGCTATGCCCTCAGCTTTACAAAATTCAGAAAATTCATTTGACAAGTACTCTAATCCATTGTCTGTTCTCAGTGTTTTAACTTTTCTGCCAACTTGATTTTCTACTAAGGTTTTCCATTCTTTAAACTTTTCAAAAGTATCACTTTTATGTTTTAGAATATAAACCCATACTTTCCTAGAAAAGTCATCTACAATTGACAGAAAATACCTAGAACCACCATGAGAACTAACCGTAGCTGGCCCCCACAAGTCTGAATGTATGTAATCAAGAGTCTGTTTCGTGGTGTGAGTGGACTTCTTAAAACTAACCCTAGTAGACTTTCCCAAGACACACTCCTCATAGAATGACAATTCCTCAAGTTTCCTATCTCCAAGAAGCCCCTGTTTCTCTAGCTCCTTTAGGCCCAGTTGGCTAACATGTCCTAGCCTCCTATGCCACAAGGAAACTTGATTTTCTACCCTGTGATTGATAGGTGAAGCTTCACCAATCACTGTCTTTCCTACCAAGGTATACAACCCATTCTTTAGCACCCCTTTCATCACTACCAGTGAACCTCTACAAACTCTTAGGCTACCTCCTTCAGACTTAAACGTGTACCCTGTCTTATCTAAGATACCAAGAGAAATCAAATTTCTCTTCAGCTCAGGTATGTACCTCACATCTCTTAACACTCTTTCCATCCCATCATGCATTAGAAGTCTCACAGTCCCAATACCCTGTATTTTACATGACCTATTGTTTCCTAGGATAACATGACCTCCTTCTAAGCATGTAAAGGACTCAAACCAGTTTTTCAATGGACACATGTGGAAGGTACATCCTGAGTCTAGTATCCATTCTTTTCCCGAATCTCTATCCGAGACATTCAACACTTCCGCACTATCATACCCATCTAAAACTACAGCTGCCTTACCCTTTGATTCAGAGGTGGTGACATTTGCACCATTTTTCCTCTCAGGGCAGTCCCTCCTAAAATGTCCTTCCTTGTGACATGTAAAACATTTTAGTGCCTTACTCTTAGACTTTGATCTAGACCTCTTGTCTTTTCCTTTCTTATTCCTCTTTTCAGACCTACCTCTCACATTTAACCCTTCCCCTGACCCTGATTTAGACTCAAACTTAGTGTGCAATTCCCTAGAGTGCAAAACGGCTTGCACATCTTCTAAAGTCAGCCTCTCTCTCCCATACATCATAGTTTCTTTAATATGGTCATATGTGGAATCAAGAGAACTCAATAAAAGAATTGTCTGGTCTTCTTCATCTATACTAATATCAATATTAGCAAGATCCAAAAGAATTTTATTAAATTCATCTAAATGTTCATCAATCGATGTTCCAGGGGTCATTCTAAAGGTGTAGAGTCTAGTCTTCTTATGGAGTCTATTTGCTAGGGATTTTGTCATGTACAAACTCTCTAGTTTTGATCACACTCCAGCTGCCGTATCCTCATTGGCAACTTCCCTAAGCACTTTGTCTCCTAAGGACAAGATAATGGCACTATGTGCCTTTTGAAGAATTTCGGGCTTCATTTTGTCGGTGGAGGGAAAATCTTGTTTCCCCTCTTGTGAAGTGGATGCTCCCTTCTTTTCTCCAAGAAGAGCCTCCTCAAGCCCCTGCTGTACCAAGATGGCACGCATCTTAATCCTCCATAAACCAAAGTCATTCTTGTCGGTAAATTTTTCTATTTCAAACCTAGCGGTCCCCATCACATAGCCAGGCTCTGATACCACTTGTTGCGTGTAATTCCAGCTGATTGCTAATTCTATTTTCAGATTTTAATTAATTCCAAATCAGCCCCAATAACACCTAAACATAAACCTGTTTATTTTGACGCGTGTGTGCTAAGCCTGATCAAGAAAAATGTACGTTCATCAAATAATATACAGCAACGCATAAACATGTCACAAGCACAATCCACAAGAACACATTTACGTGGTTCGGCCCAAAACTTGGCCTACATCCACGGCAGAAACTCACCTCCAGAGATACTATATAAAACCGGTGAAAATAAATACAAGTACACACTGATTTACCCTTTCTTGTCTTACCGATTTCTTCTGAAAATCAGCCCAAGAACAACCCAAGAAATCTACCCTTCACACCTGCGAATAACCCTAGGTTTCTTCCTATTATTCTCCCTAATTTCCCTACAAGAAACCCCTCCCAAGAAATCAAATCTACATGTGTCTTTACCTTCCCTTACCAGTGCGTGAATCTCTATTGGAGATTGGAGATACCCAGCGCCGCACCTCCTCCTGCCGGCTTCTTCTCCCGTGTGGCCTCACTCTCCCGCGCGACTGCTGAAGCCTCTCGGTCCTGCAGGTGCTCGCTCGGCTGGGAAGCCTCCTGCTGCTGGGAAGAACTCGCGGCTAGCTGTGGAGGAAGATGGTGCAGCGTCTCTCTCGGTTCTAGAGCTGCAAACACACGAAGAAGAAAACCTCTTCTGTGCTGCCGTCTCTCAAGGCTGCTCTCGCTCACGGCCGCTGAAAATCCTCTCTTGCGCTCGGGTGCGGCTGCCCTCTGAACCTGCAAAACAGAAATCTCAAGAACCCCCAGTGCTGCTGTTTTTCTTGAAGCTGCAAGACGCCTCTCCCAGATCCAGCGCCGCTCTCTTCTCCTTTTTCTCTCTTGCCCCCTGCTGTGGTTTTTTTATTCATTTACAATTAATGTCAGGCAATTACATCACTACCCCTATAACAAAAGTAAACAAAAAACAACCGTTGGATTTGGGTAAAGAAATGGACAGCCTGGATTCTGTTTCAAGCCTTGACACTCCAACACATAGTATGAACGAACTGCTTCAATTCGGGAATCAACGTAATGTAGAATAGTTTACCAGGCGCCATGATTCAAATCCATGGTGGGGACACATATTAACTAGATCTCTAAATCTCTCCCAATTCATATGAAATGTCTCATCAACTCCTTACATGAATTGACTAATCTGTTCCTACAAAAGTTGAGTTCTCTGTAAGGAAAAAAAATTATGTAGAAATTCGTTTTGCATATTAGCCTAACTAGAGATAGAATTAGGCCTAAGAAAATTAAACCACTTCTTAGCCTTATCTTTCAATGAAAAAGGAAATTGACACAATCTAATTGTCTAATTAGTAGCAGTCTCATCTATGAATATAACACATGCAAACTCAAAATCAATTAAATGCTGATATGGATTTTCACACTCTATCCCATAAAATTGAGTATCACGGATATCATTCCAAGCTTAATATTAAAATTCTGTGCATTCTCAGGTAATATGATGCAAGATGGTTGTGTGGTTCATATGGGCTACAAAAAATCCATAAACGTGGATGGTGGAGGTGTAGCCATTTTTTTTTTTCAAAACTCAATTTTTTTTCTTTTTTTTTTTCTTTTTCATGAGAAAAATTAAAATGACGGAAAAAACACTAATTTGAAACTAAGACTGACATTCCCCAGCAACAATACCAAAAACTTGACTTACTCAAAAAATGAGCAACTCGGAATTTTGTCGTATAATATTTAACCTAAAGGTCAAATCGTCTCCTCAGGGAATGCAGTTTAGATCCAAAATTTGCATAATTTCAATTAGAAAATAAGAAACAAAAGGGCATTGAACACAGTTCAAATTCAGAATTTTCAGGATGTTTGAGATTTCTTTTGATAAATTAAACGAACATGCAATTTAAATTCTAAATCCTAAAACGCACTGAATTTAACAACGAGAATGGAAAACTTACGTCTAACAACTGAACAAGAATTCAAACACGCGTTGAACTTCGAAAAGAGATTAAAAGCGATAACTTTAATACGTAAATTAAGCACAAAATTAAAATAAACTCATTCAAATACAAATTTAATAAAGACCAAATTTTTAACGTAGTCAAGAACTCAAACCCAAAAGTTGAACTGTAACCACTAAATAATAATTAAGCACGGGAAAAAAAATGGGCTTCAATTAAATTAAATCGAACTCAACAAAAATTCAATTTTAACAAGACAACCAATTCAAATCCTAAGAAGATAAATTTTTTTTTTATATTTAGGAGATCAACACGAATTTAAACATAATCACTCAATCAAACACTAAACAAATATGAAAAAAAGGAAAAGAAATTAACTTTATTAAAAATGCCCAAATAAAATAAAATAAAAATTTGAAATTTTAATTAAAATTCTACTAAAAAAATATGATAAGTATTGAGGAAGAAAGAAAAAGAGAGAGAGAGAGAGAGAGAGAGAGAGAGAGAGAGAGCTGGTCGCATGGAGGATCTCCTCTTGCTGCCCAGCCTGCTGCTGTCCCCCAAAAAAACTATAGAAAAAAAAGCCTCCTCCTAAGCTAAAGAAAACCCAGCCTATATATAACACAATTAAACCCTCCCTTTGACTTTTCAAAATCCCCCAAAAGAAAAACCTACAAACTAATACCCAGCCAACATCTTCGCGCTCCCAGCACCTCTTCACGCGCACTTGCATGGCCGGGTCATATCAAAACCCGGCCCACTTCAATATTTTTTATATTTTCTTTCCTTGCTTCTTCGTTTCCTCCATTTTGATTCCCAGCGCACAAAGCCAATTTCAACCATAATGAAGTTTGTATCTCTCAAAGTTCAAAACACGAAAGTTGTAGAAGTCTTTATCAGCTTTTTCTAAAATTTTGAATCGTCTCTATCAGAGCTCAAACGAGAAAGTTACGCCCATATTATGAAACAATGCTGAAATAGTCCATAAATACAACATATCGTTACTTCACGTCCGATTTCGACCTTGATGCGGTCAGTATCTCTCAAAACTCAAAACATGAAAATTGTAGAAAGTTTTCTTATCTTTCCATAGAATCTTGAATCATTGGAATTGAAGGTCATATGAGAGAGTTATGCCCATATTACGAAGTACCGTCTGTTTTTAGCTTCCAATAGTCGCCCTACAATAAAAAATATCAAAAATTTGTAAATTACTCAATAAAACTCAAATATTATAAATATGATACAATGTTAAATTATTGAACGTAATTAGGTATTTAATTAAAAATATAATTCGTAATACATGAATTAAAGTACCTAACTACGCAATTTAAGCGCATAATCTTAAGGCATTAAAAAAGACAAGTCAATATGAAAATTTAAATGATTACATCCAATTTATTTGCTTAATATACATATATCATCTTGATTGGTTAATATATATATATATATATATATATATATATATATATTAGCTATAACTTTCTTAAATAAATCCCCTTCGAATGGACAATGGATTTTAATTTGTGAAACAATGCTATATATATATATATATATATATATGCTTATATATAAATATCTTTAAATATAGCATATTTTTGTCCATCATACTGAATTGAGTTATAGAAAATTAAATTTATACTATATATCATGTTTTCCTAAACTCAGCATAAAAAGTCAAGCTCAAAATCAATAAAAATCTTAGAGCACCTGGCTAAAAGAGTGAAAAATTTATAAAAGAAAAAGGCATAAACAGAGTGCACAACTCAAGGCGAGCATGTCATTTTCATGACTCTTTAATTTAAATGTTCTCATAATTTTTATTTTGCTTACATGCCTACACAAAAACAACATTATAGTGTACTATCCATAAATTGCTAATTGTTTTAAATTCTTTTGATGGATAGTTAATTTTTTTTTATCGCTACACTGAACTCTAGATATCCATTTCTATGTAATAACATATTATCCGATAAATGAATAATTTTCCTTTTAAACTATTGTGAGCTAAATGCCTATGTCCATTCTTGTTTAAATGATTATATTTTCTGATGAATGAATAATTCTTTTTAAAAAATGCATATATTCATCCCTCGCTTAAAGTTCAATTATATTTTATGGATAATTTATTTTAACTGAATGCCACTATCCAGTGCTTGCAAAATGAATATATTATCTAATTGATAGTTTATATTAATTGTCTACTGAAATGCATGCTTCACTGGATGTCAACTGCATGGCTGATGCAGTATATTGTGAATTACATGCTGATAGTGAATATAGGTTCTTGTGTGCTTAAACTAAATAGTATCTGCATGATGCAGATTATTATAAATTGTTTACTTGAATCTTTTAGGCTTTAGGTACATAGTAAAATGGGAAAATGTTCAATTTACATACGGCATGCTACCAAAATTTTGGTAGAATTTTTCCCAAAAATGAAACCATGTTTTAGGAAAATAATTAATGCATGCTAAAATATTTTTGAAATGATGAGTGAATCATTAAAGAATATTAATTTTCATCCTTAGTTAAAGGTGCATGCTGAATCGTCCCCTAGTGCATGTTAAACTTTGAATGGTATGTGCTAAACTGAAAAACATGCACAGTGTTCATACTTTTTTGCCTAAAATGCTAAATAAATGAATAGGCTAGTACATGTCAAATCCAAAATGCTATAAATTAAAAACATGTACACATTTTATTGTCCTAAGAGGGACTAGTTCATGGACAACATTTGGTCCAAATCTGGGCTATGTACTTTCACTCAGGATCTAAATGGAAAAACATCATCCTTATGAATTAAACGTCTCATGTCTTGATGATGGTCCATAGACTAGGGAAATTGCATAACTTAGGGGGAGTTTTCATTTCACACACACTCATTGTATTTTAAGTCGTGTCATTCTTTTTGAACCCCTATTCTATTACCTTTGAATATAGCCTTGCTTGGCTATCGAATGCTGAATTAAAATGCAACATGTCATGCATATGTGTTGAATGCTTAATATTTGTTGCATACATACTGAAATTCTCTTGAAATGATGAATATATAAGGAATGCACTTAAATGAACATAATCCTTGAGTTGAATGCAAGTATGTATGCATGCAAATATACTAGGGAGCATAAGTCCCAATCCTAAGAAAAATAAAAATCACCTGTCCTATGGACTCACATTATTATTACTAGTTTTACTTTTTGAGTCCTCTAGAAACTCATGAATTTCATATCTTGCACTTATTGAATCAATACATGATATGGATTATTCGTGGGGCACAATGAACACATTGCAAATAACTTAATATTAGATCTCTAGTGCATGTGTGTTCCAGGAATGACTTTACTTGTGAAACACAAATTGCTTAGCATATATCCCATAAAATCTGTTAGGAATGTAAAATAGTACTTATATTGGTTAAATTCTCAATGAACTTTCACAGTTAGTATCAGTATAAGTAGTTCACAGTATCTAAGCACGTATTCAAATTGATAGGAGGAGCATCTGAAAATAAATTCCTATCTTGTTATGCTCACAAACTTTTTATGCTTGGATATATTGAGAAATTTTGTGGCATGTGCTTAAATGTAAAGATTTTATTGAAAACCTTAATTTTAAAAGTATTATCTTTGCCACAAGATCTTTGAATTACTCTTATGATCTTTCATTTAAATTGCCTATCTTCAAGATCCATATGGTTGTCTTTCTGGTTATACTTTGGAATGCTCTTAAGTGTCAAACCAGAAAAACATTGCTTGTGAGAACCTTAGATATTAAAGTTTCTTTTTTAGCAAGCACAATCCCCAGTATTTATTGATAATCATAAGGGGATGTATATATATTTATATATATATATATATATATATATATATATATTAAGTGCAAGAAATGAACTTATATAGAATATATCTTGTTTCTTGCTTGCGTGCTTAAAAGTTTTCATTACATGTGCTATTAAAACTATTATACAAATCTTCTATCATGAAATGTTTATATATCATTATTTTTAGGGTGTTGCATAATTGGTTCATTTATTTTATATTAAAATGCATGCGAACTAGTTAGACTAGTCCTATGCTCAAACCTACACTTGCTATCATATATGCCGCATCTTTTAAACTCCAATATTTTGCGGGTCTTATGTAATGCTTAAAATGAAATGGTTTGAGGATGCTTATGGTATGATCTTGTTTATATGTCATTTTTATCTTAAATGACCAATTATACTATTTTTGTATGCTTAATTGCTATATCTTCAAAGAGTTATATAATTTTTTATGTCCAAATCCTATACCAAAAGGGGGAAAGCTTTCTAAGAAAAAATAAAAATTATTTTAAAAGTGGGGGGGGGGGGGGGGAGTTCTCTTAAGCTAACTTTGTTTTAAATGATCAAATTATTTTCTACTTAACTTAACCCTTTTTGCTGATGTCAAAAAAGGGAGAATATTTATAAACAAAATGTTAATGACCAAAATGGGGAAGTATTTTTTAGGGGCAAATAATATAGCGGTAAAAAATCTGAGCTTGTGCTTTAATGCAAAAACTTAAATGCATGATTATTTGTAATGTCTTCTTTCGTGAATATGCTTAAGCTTTACTGTTTATATTTTTCATTATGTATATTCTTAGGGGGGGGCCTTTTCAGGTTGTACCCATTTTTCTCTAGTGCGTTTATCATCATAAAAAAGAGAGAGATTGTTGACTTTTTGAGTTAGATCCTTTTTTTTATATTGACAAAGCACATATTTCTTATGTGTGTTTTTAGCATGTGAACGGGTCCATTAATGTAATACACACATAAGGAAATGAAGATGAAAGCTTGTAAGACTTAAAGCCTACATCATCTGACGCATTCCATAAAGGACTAAAGAGCAAAATAAAAGAAGACATTTGATTTAATTTGTAAATGCATTTTGTTTTTATCTTTGGTCTTTAATAATGCATGCATCTACATGATATGGATTGAATGCTCAGATGGCCACAGATTGACCTTAGAGGACCAAACCTTTCAAAAACAAACCTTTTTTTCATAAAAGCCAAAATCATACAGAAGGTTTCAAAATGCTTTAGGGTCAAAAAGAAGGCCAAACTTGAATTTTTGGCTAGACCCAGTCGACTGACCTATTCATATTATAAACAGCTCAGTCGACCGACCACATCGTAGGGCAAAAGTCAAATAGTTGACCATGCCTTGACCGACCAACCATAAAGTGAACATAGCATGTACAGTTGACCGACCAAAGATTTTGACTTTTCAACTGTCCCTAGCCAACCGAACATTCAGTTCAAAATCGCCTCGGCCGATCAGCCGCTTGGACCGGCAGATCGACCTTGAGCCTAGGCTGACCGAACCTACGAAGGGTTCTAAATCACATTCGACTGGTCGACCCACACCTTGCTCAGTCAACCAATCGCGTTTGAAATTTCAAAGACCCTGTAAGATGACAACCGACCAACGCTTGGACCAATCGACCAAACCTCTTGGGTTGGCTTATTTTTTTTAAGCGCTAATCATCATTAAAATTTTAATTAATATTTTCTAAAATGACAAGTGTGTCCCCAACGGTCATATTTTTCCCACACTCTATATATACCTCTTCATAAGCCTAAATTAGCAACGATTAGCTTTAAAATTCTATAAAATTCTTTTCTAATCAAAGTTCCCCTAATCACATTTTTATTGCAAAAATCATTTATTGGGGCAAAATTTGTATTCTCTCCAACTCTCTTTCACTCATTCTTCGAAATTCTTTTTAGGAAGAGAGCATTTTTATTGGGCATCTATTTTTGATTGTGTTTATTGCAAAAACAAATGTTTTGAGCACAAATCATATCTTCTCCAAACATCTTTTATTGCAAATCTTTGTTAGAGAAAAGTTTTATGACATTTAGATCTTTGAAGCTTTTGTTGCACATTTCACTTAACATCAAATATCACTTATTTTCGGTTTTTTCAAAAACATTCTTAAGAGTCAAACTCTAGGTTCTCCTATTATTCTTTGAAAGATATTTTGGGAAAAATATTTACTTAAGGTTAAATCTTTGATACATTCATTATACACATTTTATTCAAAGATTTCAAAATTATTATTGTGAAAAATGCACCCTTACTGTATTGAGCATTGTTTCATGTCATATTAGAGTGCATGTTTGAGCTTTAACATTGTACATCTTTGCTTGTATTTAGAAGCATATAATTTGTACAAAATGGTTTTTAATGTACCAGTTGGGTTCAACACGTAAATTGAATCGGAGAGTCTTCGCTTTGTAAGGGAGACTAGTTCGGCTCAGCCTGTTAATTGAGCTGGGTATTCCTCGCCCCATAAGGAGAGGTGTGTAGGTTGGGGTCAGCCCTGTAATGTGACCTAGGGTCCTTGTCCAGTAAAGAGAGCAAGTTGTAAATGGTTTCTACTCCACCTGTAAGTGAGTAAGGTTAGTGGAATCGTTGGAGGGTATGCCCAAGGCAGGGATGTAGACTGGTTTGGCCGAACCTTAATAACAAATCTTGTGTCACTCCCTCTCTATCTCATCACTTTTAATTTTTATATGTGTATGCTTGTTTATTTTCTAATATATCTATTTGCATGCACACATTTAATTTAAATGAGATAATTTGCCTCATGTATGTCTGCATTCATTTTTTAATTGTTTTTACATACTAGTGTGTATTTCGAATGGGATATGTTATGTAGTGAATTGGAGTAAATTTAATTTATTCAAAAGGTTTTAAAACCCAATTCACTCCATCCTCTGAATAGGAATAAATTCATCTATAGTTTCCAAAAAAAAAAATTATTTTTAATTAAAAACATTTTGGAAATCTTGAAAACACTTGAAGCATTGGTTGAAAAATTTATATTTTAATTAATAAAACATTGATTTTTCAAAGAACTCTTTGCAAGAGTAGAGCATTGAAGTTTGTTAAATTTAGAAAAATAGACGTCTTTCCACGCTCAAGACACTTCATACACGACTACTTTGAAAAATAACATACTTTTTAAATTAACTTGAAAATTTGATTTTGGTGGGAGAACCACAAACCCGCCTAGAAATGCCTTTGAAAGTGAGTTAGAAAACTTTTGGAAAATGCCCAAAAGTCACATCAAGGACATTCATTTAAGAATTTAATTTTCTGAAAAACACTTGAAAATTTGGTTTTTCTTTGTTTTCTTATAGAGAAAACCCTTAAACCACATCAACTCAACAATAGTCAAACTCAACCATACACTTTGGTGAGTTTTTAGACTAATCAAGGTCTCGAGAATTCAAGAAAAAATCCAAAAAAAAAATGTTGTAAAATGACATTTGGATTTGCAATCAACTGTGACCTTAAAGTTGAACGATTGTCTATAGAGAATTGGGGGCGGTTGATTGTGTCATGAGACTGGTCGACCATCTACATGCATTTTTCACATTTCTTCAAAATTTTAATGTGATTTGATCAAAAATGCATTTTTTAAATGATATGATGCCAAAACCAAATATGGTTTTGTAACATGCATGTAGAACGTTTTAGAGATATCATGGTACCCCCACTAGGATGTGTAGAAGGCCATGCATGCATGGTTTATATATAGACTATACAAGGTGAAGGCAAATGGAGGTGAAAATTTTAAGTTTTGAATTTAAAATTCTAAATCTCCATAACCACCAACTACCAACCAATCAACAACCTAGTTCGTTGCTTAACACGTGGCAACGACCAAGATGCTTGGCAATCCCAGATTCATCAACCAAACAAATCAAAAGAATTTAAAATTTGAAAATTAATTGAACTAATCGATCACCCCTTGAGATTGGTCAATTGCAATCCAAGTGGCGCCAAAAGTACTTCACATATATGCAAAAAAAGTGGGAGGACAGAGACTGATCCACTGCGCCATTAAGCGATAGGTTGACCGCCTTGTAAAATTTGTCTTCCCTATTTATTTAACTCAAAATTTCAATTCAAGTAGGTTATGAAATTTTTTGGTCAAAAAATGACTATCGATAACCCTCAAAGGGTCCTTTTTTTCACCAAATTTCCATAATAATGAAATTAAACTTAAAATTAATGAAACTAAATCCAACATTAGTCCAACTTGGGCTTTAGGAACTAACAAAAATATATTGATTTCTTAAAATTCAAAAATTTAAGTTTGGAATTAGCTCGAATAAAAATGGTTAACAACATGCTTAAGACAATTTAAATTCAAAGGATATGAGAAAATGAAACTCAAAGTCAACTTACATTTGAATTTCGTTCAAACCTTTGAAGATAATTTTGGAGAATGAAACAATAAAGAAAATCTAGATAAAGTGATTTCATGGAAGTTGTTGTTGTTCAAAAATTGGTTGGAGAACGTGAGCTGATCTCTAATCGTGGCCACCTGCAAGGAATTAAACAAGAGAGGCTTGGAGGGCTCGGTGTATACTCTAGAAGATCACTCTGATGCCTTATAATTCAGGGAGTGTAGAAGGATAAGAATATTGCAATAATAAGAATAGATGAGAATTAGATGTCTTACCTCCTCTCAGAGTACCCCCCCCCCCCCTTTTATAGTAATGGAGGGCATGTCTTTGTTAAATTCAATATTTAGAGGTAAATTATTTTGAAGGAGGAAGGTTTTAATTTAATTTAAGGGTATTTATATTAGGGAGTAATGGTGGTCCCTTGATTTTGATCTTTTATTAATATAACCTATTAATTTTGGCTACATCAGAAGCAATTTGTGAATTATGGTGTTATCCCAAGAGGGGGGGTGAGTTAGGTACTTTAAAAACTAGATCCTTTAGGTTCTAATTTTGTAAATGATAATTTCAAACTTACAAGCTGCCAATTACTATTTTAATCAATTTTATTAATCAACCCAATCCGTAATTTTAAGTATCTTTATCAAGCATACAATGTTATCCAATTATTCAAACATACACCAATTGATCAACACATACACAATATGATTACACGGAATTTAAATAGAGATAAAGATAAGAGAGATGCAAACTCGATTTTAAGAGGTTCGGCCTACCCCAACTTACGTCCTCGCCTTGAGTAACTCACTTAAAGATTCCACTAAATAATCCGCTCCTTTAATTGGGACAGAACTTCCCTTACAATCCACTACTTACAAGAGGCACAACTTCCTCTTATTCCACTACTTACAAGAGGCACAACTTCCTTTTTACCTGATTCACAATCCGAACCGTGATTATAATATAGAATTAGAATTCTGCACAAACTCAATATTGCTTCTCCACAAGCTAGTGAGTACAATAGAAATCCTAACACATAATCATATAATAAATACTTGAAGTTCAGTATGTATGTAAAAATATGACTTTTATAAGTCGAATAATATGCTTCACATATCTACCCTTCAAGCAATATCTCCCAAAAAAATAGCTTTTTATAAATAATTACTTTGGAGATCTTGGAGTTCGATTTCAAATCACTTTATGCAAGAATATCAAATAAGATCCTTAAAAAATAGACTTGAATATTATGTAGATCTAAGTTCTTACTATCAAATAACTTATAAGATTAAATCAGTTGCAACGTCCCAGAGCGCATGTGTGCCGAGGTGGTGAAATAAAAATTATTTTATATTTTCAGGAAAAAAATAGGAATGGAGTTGCCGCTAACCTTTTAGTGTGATTAGAACACTTGATTACTACCCAATTAAGGGTAGAATCGGTCTGCATTCCCAAAGTTGAGATCGGGGGTTCGGTTACATGAGGGGAAGGTACGAGCACCCCCTACAGGTCCATTCTTTTGAATGGTACCTAATTAATTATGGAATTATCCCAAAGTAAATTTAAAAAGCCTTTTAGGTTACTCATTTTGTGAATTTACAAATGCATATATACAAAATAAATAAATAAATAAATCATACAAAAATATACGTAATATATATGTTCCCTCATAACTGAGATACGTGAAGTTTAAAAAGATTGTACCCTTTTATTGTAATCATAGGGATAAAATTAAGAAAATATATTTTTATAAAAATAAATACCATAGTACATATAAGGCCAAATAACAAAAATATTAAATATAGTAATAATAATATTAATAATGATAAGAATAATAACAATAATACTATAATAATGCTTCTTGCCGTAATAATAATAATAATAATAATAATAATACACATATCATAACACGTAAGTACTAATAATAATACCACTACAATAATAATACATATATAATATATACATACATACATACATACATACATATATATATATATATAAAATAAATAATCGAACCTTCAAAAGTAAAATCTTAATATTAACCATAAAGGAAACTTCCAAAAACATGGCAACAAATCAAATTCTAAAAGTTAAGTGTAATATGAACAAACACGGAAATAAGTAAGACATAACTATGGAAGTGAAACAAAACAAACCCTAAATATACAACGTCAATCCAACCCTAAAAAGAATAATATACAATAATATGGAAGTAATTCGAAGCCTAAAATAAATTAATATGAAAACATGTGATAATAATATGGAAGCATATCTATCTTAAAATTAATACACAAGCTATATGGGAGCAATTCAGCCCTAAACATGGAAACCAATCAAAATCTTAAACATGCTTAAATAATAACATAACATAATTACAATCATAAATAATAATAATCAAAAGCCCTAAATGCTATATAAATAACAAACATGGTGGGAAAAAAAATTGAATATTTAATCAATAAGAATTATAATAACAATAAATACATAACAATAAGGGGAAAAAAAGACTTTAACAATAATATACAATAACCATAATATTATTTGTTTAACATATATACAATAAAATGATGACAAGGAAATTCAAAATTTAAAAATTGAAGCCAGCCCCAACAAACAAAAAGGGATCCTACAAAAATGAGAACAAACCGATTAGTACTTACCAAAAAAAACAAAACAAAACAAGAGGGTACTAAAGAAACAAAGTATGTGTGTGTAAGGCCGGAGTGAGAACCTCACCTGACTATCGCCGAGATCTGGGGACTGCACGGGCTGCCGGAGTGGAGGGAGATTGCTGCTGTTGTTGCTGTGTGAGAGAAGTCCTGGGAGTGGCTCCTGGCTGCTTTGTTGTGGCTGGAGATGATGGGAGCGTGGAGTGGCCGCCGGAGTTGAGAGTCATGCAGTTGGTGCTCACGGTTGTTAGCGTGACACGACTGCTGTGTGTGGCCGTGGAGCTGAGTGATCATAGCTGTTATGGAGCAGGGAGCGGCGGCAGCAACTGCTGCTGCTGTGTGTGACTGAAGGAGCAATGACCGCGGGTGGTGGGTGTGGCCGTGGGAGGCTGAGTGCTGGTCGGGGGCCGGTGTGGCAGTGAGCGTTGACGGTAGAGGATAGGCCAGGGGCGACGGCGACAATGATTGCTGCTGTGTGCATCGGAGCTGGCTATGTGGTGAGGAGGGTCGTGAAGTTGCAGAGACGTGCACCAGGGAGTCCTGAGGTTGATGCTCGGCGAGGCGGTTAGAGAGGATGAACAGTGGAGATGGAGAGATAAGGGAGATGAGATGGAAGAGGGTGAGGAAGAGAGTGAGGTTGGTGGAGCAGGGAATGCCTGCGGCTGTGAGGAGAGGGTGCGCGTGAGAGAGAGATGAAGATGAGAGAACATAGGGTTAGGTTTTTTTGTTTTTTTTTCTTTGGTGTCCACCACCTGGCTGTGTCTATGTTAGGTTTAGCTAAGAGCCCTTTTATAAGCTCTCATCCCCCCAACCCTAATAATAATAATAATGATAATAATAATAATAATGCTAATAATAATAATAAAAATATAAATAGTAAAAATAATAACAATAATTATAGTAAAGTAATAATAAATTAGAAATAATAAGAATGATAAAAAAAATAATAGTAAAGTAATAATAATAATAATAATAATAATAATAATAATATAGTAACTCATTTGTTATATTTGGATTGGGCAAAAATAGGGTGTCTACAAAATCTTTGAGTAAACAATAAACTTGATAGTTTTTCAAAGATTTGAACAATATTTCTCAAATACTTTTTGCAGAAATAAAGTAGGTCTCTTTGAATAAAAATATACTTTTGAATATTACAAGATTCAACACTTTAGAATACTGTTCCCAAAAACTTTTCTCAAATAATGATCTTTCACAAAATGTATATACAATTAATAAATCAAGATCAATTTCTCAAATAAAAATATTCAAGAATATGTTTGTAAAAAAAATCTTTGAGAATAAACCAAAAAGTAGTTTAATCACCAAACCTCAATACCCAAGTTGTTTGCTCAATATTTGCAGGAATGTCTTTTGAGAATCAACGTAACCTAAGCTTAGATTTGATGTGAACGCTTTGAAATCGCAGGCAAGGGCTTAGCAATGTGTTCAATGCTTTCCAGAGATATGTACATGTTCAAGGCTCCCAATAATATGCAAAAAGTGAGGCACTAGGGTTCTTTGGTTAGTTTTATAAGTTTTCTCGACCCTAGGTTTAATCCTAGTCATTAAAACAAAAGTTTTCATCTATGTCTGCGCTGAAACATGAATCAGCATCTCGATCATCATCGATAAGTGTATAACACTCGTTCGTCGACGAGGCCATGAGTTCGTGTTCGTTGACGAGAGCACCATCTGAACTTTTTAGGCTTTCGGTATTTGTTCATCAACAAGACAACATTGTTCGTCGCCGAGTGGCCTTCATATGTTCGTCGACGAGGCCATTGGGTTCGTCGACGAGGCCATTGGGTTCGTTGACGAGGTCTCTAAAATTTGCCTTGAAAATTTTATTCAACCTGGACTAATGTAAATGAATTTTTGATGCATGCATGAGTCGTAGAGTATATTTGAGCTTCAAAATATATCATATGACATGTAAATACATTTAATTCTAAATACTCATTCCCATTGACGATCTCAAACTTGAAGCTTGTTTTTCCATCCTTTTATTCTTCTAGATCCATGGATTGAACAAAGTGATATGTACTTTAGGTTCCTCATGGCTTCCACATAAAGATCACCGTTCATGCATTCTAAATCATGATCCTGTTCACAAATTCAATTGCACAAGTCAAATACCAAGTGATTTATCATTATCAAAATAGGATTGGACTCATAGAGTCAACACAATTAATCAAAGTTAAAATTTATTTTCATTTCAAGTAGGAAATAATACCATATAGATTTGCCATCAACATCAAGTAAAATTTATTAAAATGATCCAAATGAATCCAAACTAAAATTTAATGAACATATCTTACTAATGAATAAGAGGAGACATAAAAATTGAAATTTCAAGAAGTACGAGATCATTTTTTTAAAAAATTTTCAATCTATAGATGTTAAATAGGTGTTGGAAATCTATGTTTATCGGGAGGCATGAAATGTATGTGAGAAATTTGTGTCTATAGGAGGGTATTACACATCTATTGGAGAGATTGCATATATAGGCATATATTACATGTTTGTTGAGAGACTACATTAATAGGCAGGTATTATACTTATATTGAGAAACTACGTCAATAGGTAGCTAGGTTCTATGCGTCTAAAAGATAGTTTGGTCTATAGTAGGTAGACGCATCTAATGAGGACTATTCAACATATTCGTTGCGTTTATAAATGTGTCTATAGGGAATCTTGAACACTTCTTTATTCAAACTTGAATTATAAAAAAAAATAACAATACAACTTAAAATACAATTTTAGTGTTTTGAAAATAATCAAAACAAACTCATAAGTGACACAAGCGCATGAGGCATTTCAACAGTGACTCTTAAAGTCTATAAAAAATTTTGTTGTATTCTATAGCTAATTTGCATTATTTTTCTGACAATGAGCTCATTTGAATATGGGTAATATCACCTTAAAGAAAGTAAATTATTCTTGCATTGAAGCCATATAATCTTTTGAACTTCCTAACACTATACAATCTTAATAGTTTTGATGAGCCCTTTACCTATTTTTATTAAGACCAAAAACTTGTCTAAACTACCACCTAGTTTTAGATGTCAAACAAATGACTAACTAAATGATTAATAATCACTCTCTTTTGTTGATGCCTAATTTTGACCTAGGGACCATTATTTTACAATGGTCAATGAGCTTAAGAAAGGGCTAAACCCCTATGGGAGGGGGGGGGGCGCTTTAGTTGCATGTTCAGGGGCTTATTAAGGGCCTCTTAGGGTTTGTGTCTTAAGGATCCTCAAGGACCTCTTAGGGTCTCTTAAGGCTTCTTAGAGCCTTTTAAGGCCTTTTTTAGGGCTCCTTGCAACTTAATTTGGCCCTATTGGGACTATAGGGCCTCCTTCGGCTTCTTTAGGCCTTTCCAAACCTTATTAAGAATTATAAAAGGGCTTCTTGCAAGTTCAATGAGCCCAATTGGGCCCCAAAGGCCCAAGAGCATATTTTTTAAGCCCTAGGGGTAAAGATGTAATTAACCTTGCCCCAGGGACACTATTGGCATATTCTTTCTTAAGAGAAACCCTAACTCCCCTTTTTAGCCTATAAATAGGAGGGAGCGAGCAAAGGAAAGGACAAGAGCGGAGCTCATATAAAGGGGAGAAAAAAAAGTGAGAGCGAGAAGAGGGTGAGCTAGGGGAGCTAATGTAAAAGGGGGAGAAAAAGGGATAAAAAAAGGTGAGAGAGAGAGAGAGAGAGAGAGAGAGAGAGAGAGAGAGAGAGAGAGAGAGAGAGAGAGAGAGAGAGGGTTCACAGCCACAAAGCTTAAAACCCTAGAGAAGGTGAGAGAAGAGAGGAAAAAAATAGAGAAGAAGAGAGGGTTCATAACCACAAGACTTTAAAACCCTAGAGAAAGGGAGAGAAAAAGAGGAGGGTATGGCCAAAGAGAAAACCTTAAAGGGGTGTCTTCTTGCTCCCCTACTGAAAAGTAGCCAAGGAAGGAGTAGTCATTGTCAAAATAGCCAGTTAAGGAGAGGAAGAACCTACAATGGACATGATAGCAAGGTAGCTTGGGCCGACTTGAACCTAATTAGATCTCTCTAAGGCATGCATTTTCTTTTTTTGTTTAGGTATGATCTCATTATAAAGCATATTTCTAGATTATATTTATTTTGTATTGGGTTAATGCTTGTTTAAGGGAGCACGCTATAGGAAGGGTTTGTGTGGTAGTGGTGTTCGGGTTACGTGAGAATAACAGTAGGAAAAGGGGCACTAGTAGTAAAGGAGCCTACTGCCTAGGAGAGTATATTCCTTTGTTCAATTATTGGCAGCAACCACAACTACTACATATGATAGCAGCCTAGTCAATAGGGATTGGTGATAGTGGTAGATGCCCGTAGTGGAGGGGATAGCTAGGGTTCGTGATAGCAAGTAGCAAAGCAGTTACTTTATACTGCAGTGTTAGCTTTGGTGCAATCCCAAGAGGGGGGTGAATTGGATATTTAAAAATTTTTTTTTAGGTCAACCAGTCTAACAACAGTATTACGCAACCTAGGGTCTTTCTATACAATTATAAATCCAATCATTCACAATAAAACATACACATACGAAAACTAAATTGCGAAAATGTAAATTGCACACACGATATGTTATCGAGGTTTAGCTAAAGTGGCTACGTCCCCGCCTTGGCTCATCAGCATAAAGATTTCACTATAAAGCTCACTTCACAGGTGGAGCGGCACCTAATACAATCAGGTCAATTAACGGGGCTGACCTCAACCTGCAATTACACCTTACCAAGATGGTGCACCTAACTTTCCTAATCGGGTCTAAGCCAATCCGGGACTATTCAACAGGGCTAGTCTCCTTCTTCAGGCTCACACCTAGAATACAACAAATGTAATTTTTGCGTACATGGAAATATGTTTCTCAACAAGCAGATCTGTACCACAATACAATCTATATAATAATGCAAGCACAGATGATAGTAAATATGTTCAGTGCTTAATAATGTGTGCTAAACACTCAATTTAATGTAAATATACAGTCAAGATCTAGAGTGTATTTCCAAGCAAACTTTGAAACACTTAATTAACGTAAATCAATCACCACAAGTTTCAAAGTGTTTTAGCAAGTACATTCAAAATATCTCAACCAAGATTTTTAACAAAATAATAGCTCAAGAGATATTTGAAAAATATAAGCGTGTGAAAAATGTTTTTGCACACCAAAAATACTAGCCCTAATGAGTCTTGCAATAATGATGCAAAGACCCACTTAACTCTAAGATTTTTCCTGACCAAAGATTTATTAAATAAAATCAGGGGAAAAAAATCTTTAATTAACCCTCAAACGAAAATCAAATGCAATATACCAATGAGAGTTTTTAGCATAATGGAACAATCAATAAACACTCACAAAGATTTGATCTCTCAAAAAAGTAGTAGAATATGAGTGTATGAGGTTTGTATAGCAAAATAGGGTTTAGGATTTTTCAGAGGATTTTGCTTAATCTCTTTTTGCTAATCGTTACTAATCCAAGCAAATGAGCCCCTATATATAGAGAATTGCTTAATTTTGACCGTTGGGGACATAGGGGTGATTATTAAAATATTTTAAAACTATTTAAGAAAATTAACCCCATTTGACCTTTCCTAACCACGATAAAAATTAAAACCACTTGAGAATTTTGGGCGCCTGATCGACGGTTCGGTCGCCCGAACATACATAATGAGAAAAGTTACTTTTGAAGTTTTGGTGCCTGAGTTTAGGTTCGGTTTGATAAACAAAGGTGATTTCCATTCTATCCAAGGTTCGATCGTCTGAACCATAGTTCAGCTTACCGAACTATCAAGTTCAGTCGCCTGAGGGTAAAATGAACTGTAAGTTCGGGCGTCCAGAGACGATGGAAAAGTACAAGGTACAAGATCGGTTGACCGTGGCCACTCAAGTTATTTTGAGTTCGGTCACCCAGGTCCACGGTTCGGTCGGCCGAGGCAATTTGACTTGTCAAGTTCGATTGCCTAAAGCCTCATGATTTTAACCTAAGGTCCATTCTTTGATTTTAATTTGACCCCTCATAACATGTAAAGTGTAGTGGGGCTTGGTGCATTAAGTGTGGGAACCTAAGGTCATTCTGAGCATATTTTCCTACCATGCATGATGCAGATTAATACAGGTCATAGTGTTACAATCCATGATTAATTACAACCCATAATGAAGAATATAAAAACATAATTACAAATAAGGTACAATATTCTTCAGTCTTCTATAATATCACCATACACCACCATGATATAACATTCTTTTCAATTCCATGCATAGACTGAACTTGCATGCAAGCCTTAGTGCAAACATCAGTACTAAGTATATTTGTCATTATTAAAATGGGATATGACCAACTAGGTCAACAATCTCCCCCTTTTTTATGATGATAAATACTTTATGTAAAAGTGGGTATAACCAAGAAAGACTCCCCCTGACTATATGCATAAAGAGAATTGAAGCTCAAATAAGTTTAATTAATTCAATTAACTAATGTACCCAATTTTTCCTCTTATCCCCGTTTTGGCAACAACAAAAAAGGCTAAGAATAAATAATTATAAATAATTTGGGCAAACAATGAGTAACAGTCATTTAGATATAATAAATAATTTAGGAATATTTTTGAAAATTTTGGCATCATGCCGTTTGAAAATAGAGTGTTTCCCAAATTAAATCTTTACCTAAGTGACCTGTTTGAGTTTAATAAAATAATGTTTAACAATTTCAACAACTCAAACAGTTCAGTACTTAACCACTCAAATCATCAAGACAAAGAGATAGTATGACCATGCATATCAAGATGATTGAAGGATACCAATTGTTGATTCCACTTGTTAATGCCAATTATTAGAGATTTATGTTTTCCCACAAGATATAAATTTCAGTGATGCATGAAGTGAGATACATTTAACATTTTAGAGCCATATATTTCCAAGTGAAGTGGCTCCCCCTTAGATTGTGCATTTTTTTTAATCTCATAATGTGAGCATATGGCACAAGGTATTTAAGACTCAAAAATACACCGCATGACAAAAGATTGTCATTTGAGATTAGTTCATGCATATATGACTTTTAAAAGAAATCCCCTTTTTTAAAAAAAAAAAACGGGTACCAATTATTGTTTTGGGGATACAATTTGCCACAATATGTTGATTTTAAGTCCGGCAAAGTGATTGAAGAAAACTGGAACAGATCATAAAAAAAAAATATTCATGATGCACAAAAAGAATGATGTTCCAAAATCAAAACCTAAGTTGAAAATAATCAGATTTATAAGACCGTAGGATGTGTGTGCAGTGAATTTGGAAAAATGTTGGCAGCACTTCATTTAAAAATACAACTTTTCCCAAAACATCTGGCAATTACAAAGCATTTAAATATATGCACAAGCTTCAGATGATTCAATTTAAATTGAGCTAAGTGCAAGAAATTTTAAAAACCAAAAGCAAATTTTGCATGCACATCCATCAATATTTTATTAAGTGTTTTGAAATATTGGAAAAATGTCAAACGAGAATTTGACAGCATGTCATTTGTAGACAAGACATTTCCCATATTAATCTACATAAAAGGGTTCAAGCAGACCGTATATCATTTAGTTTTGAGCATGCAAGAACCTAACATTTCTACCAGTAGGCAATACACATCAACTGCATCCGCCATACAGGAGGCATCAATCAGGCAAACATATATACATATATAAAAGTATATGCAAGCCATCAAACCATCAGATATATATATATATATATATATATATATATATATATAAGTATAAGCAAAAGACAATCACACAGAATAATATTTGTGTGTGTGTGTGTGTGTGGTGAGAGTGTATAGCCGAAAAGTAAAAATAAAAAAAGTTGTTAAGTTATTACAGACCCCAAATATAAATGTATGTATGTAAAGGATAGGATAGATAAAATTAAATAAACGAGTAGCTAATCTCCAAAGCTCACCTCTATGTCTCCCCATTATCATGCTCGTCATCCTCATCACCACTCACCTCCATCTAATCCTTGCCAATGTCCTCATCATTCATGTCCCTCGAGCACACATCGAGTTTATGGAAGTTCGCCCTCACATCAGATTGGAACTCAGTGAACTCGGCATAGAACGTATCATGCCTGGCCTGGGAGGAAGAGGTCTGCTCCCTAATCTCACCCTAGATGGAGGTCTTAAGCTCCTCAATAGATGCAGTGAGACCGGTAATGGCAGCCATGATCTCGACATTCGATGGCATGTGGGGCTGCTCCTATGGAACCTCCTAAGGCCCTGGACCTCTCTCAGGTATGGTAGGTAACCACATGTTACCAGCAAGCTCGTACCCCATCAACTTCAGAGTAGTGGAGGAGAAGACGTCCGTGCTCTTGATCTTCTTTAGTACTACATATGGAGTCCTCGTGACTCTCTCTTTGACAAACATCCTAGATAGGATGCCCCCATATGACAGCATAATCCTCTTCCCTACTATTTGTTGACCTCATAGGTTATACCCGGTTTTGATAATGACAAATACTCAAGTATTTGATGACTATCTAGCTTGTGTGCAAGTTTATATTAGAAAATAAATTGATGACACATGAAGTAAAGCCTGAAGATCCTAAAAATTATTTTATGTTGTAATATATATATTATTCAATTCGGGTTTGTAATGGTAATTATAGGAAAAGGTTTGTAATAATCTTTACATATCATGCATATAAGTTTGTTGTAAGTTTATAGACCTTATAAAGACCTTAGGTCCCTACACAAATGTACAAAATAGTCTCCACAATTACTTACATTATCAGGGGAAAGAATTGAAATGATTTGGACTAAATAGGAAAAATTGTGAGAGGTCGGGTGACAGAACCCGTTGTGTTCAAAACACCTTGGGTGTCCGAACCGTGGACTAGTCAACATGTTGACCTGAGTTCGACAAACCAAACTAAATTTCATATACCATCCACGGTTGACCGAACCTCCGAGGTGACCGTTTTCACCAACTCAACCAACCGAACATTTACGTTCAAAATGGCCTTAGGAGACTGAACACATGAGTTCGGTTAACCGAATTATAGACCAGGCGACCAAAACGCGAATAAAATGGAAATGCCTTGGTTCAGAAAACTAAGCCTTGATTCTGGAATCCGAACATTCAAAAGTGACCTTTTGAACTAAGTATGTTCGGTCGACCAAACCGTGGTTCAGCTACCTAAAAACTCTCGGGTTGTTTATTTTTTACTGAGGTTAAAATTAGTTAAACGGGGTTATTTTTTCTAAATGGTTTTTAAACAATTCTAATAATACCCTATGAGTCCTTAACGATTATAATTTGGCCTACTTCTATAAATAGAGCCTTATTTGTGAAGATTAGCCTGAGATTAGAGAAATCATTAGCAAAAAATCCTCTCAAACTCAAAAAGCTTATTTTGCCCATTCTTCTTCAAATCCTCTCATACACTCATTCCTTTGATCAATCCTAGTATTGTGAGAGTTTTTATTGTGCTATTGCTTTGTTATAGATTGCTTAATAATCTCAATATTTTAATTGTTGATTGTTATTGACTTTGGAGAGTTAAGCAAAGAGTTATCCCACAAAATTAATTTAATAAATCTAGTGTAGGGAAAAACTCACTAGCTGGTGGATCTTTACATTGTTATTGTAAGATTCCTATAGTTATAAGTTTTGGTGTGCAAAATATTTTATAAGCTATATTTTTCAAACAACTCTTGTGCTTATTTCATTAAGGAAAATATTATGAGTTAGTTTGAATATTTGATCAGCATCTTTGAAACCCTAATCTATTATTGAGATTTGTTATACTGTGTTTCAAAGAAATAATTTGTTAGAACACTCTTGGGCATATTTGTGATTATACTTTGATGAGTGTTTGGTTGCACAAAATCACATCACCAAACTTACAATTTCCTATACTATGGATATGTGGTTGATTGATTACATTTGGTACATATCTGCTTGATTGAGAAGCATAATCATTGTACCTAGTTTATTATTGAGAAATACAATTGTATTCCAAGCATAGCCTGAGGGGGCGGTAATCCAGCTCGGGAAGGATTGTATGTAAAGGTTAAGGTCAACCCTATGCTAATTGACCTGGTTGTTTTAAGTACCGCTCCACCCACTAAGTGAGTTTATAGTGTAATCCTTGTGCTTGTTAGCCAAGGTAGGGACGTAGGTAGTTTGCCGAACCTTGATAACATTTTTGGTGTTGTGTTCTTTATTGCTTTATTATGCATGTTTGGTTAAATTTCTGGAGTAGTTTAATTTCTTCTAAAAATATATATACTGATTTATTTTATGCGCATTAGATTGACCTTAGGATTATGTAATACTACTGTTAGTGGATTGACTTAGGAGATAAATTTTAAAATACCAATTCATCCCCCTTTTGAGATTATAGTAAAGCTAGCACTGTCTTTACAAACATCCATCTCAGGATCAGTCTAGGGAGATCCAGCTTCTTCCTCATGAACAAACACCACATTACAAAGCAATTGAAATTAGGAATAGCTTCCCAAGAGGTAGGGTGAATTGGATTCTTTTTTATTTTAATAATATTCAAGCTTTTGACACAAAAGAAAAAAAAAATTAATAACTGATAATCACACTTGAAAATACTGAAATTTAAATTTACAAGCCAATCAATGAAACCAAAGCAATTCAACCACTCAACCAAGAATATTAGTACTTTTGCCAATTTCCCTCTGAATGTTTACCACCTTCTTTGAGTAACCTTTTCATATGCACTTCTCTTGATTAAGATTTCTACAAATTAACCAACGTACTCTCTTTTGGGTTTCCGCAAACGGTTAATTAAAATGTACTTTCTAAATATCAAGAGTCTTTATTTATGTCTAACTTTAAAACCTGCAACCTGCACTTTAAATCACACAACAACAGCTAGTACAAAAATTAGAAAGTGAAGAAAAAAGAAAGATACAAAGTTTTTACGAGGTTCGGTTTCAACACAGCCTATGTCCTCGCCCTTGGCAAAACATCGAAGGGTTCCACTATAGCAGTTCCATTATCGGGTGGAACAACGCCTGTTTACAATCACTCCTTGACCAAGGATAGAGCCCGCCTTCTCCAAACAATATACCCTTGTTTGGTCAACGATCCAACAACCTGGAATCGTCCAAAATCTACAAGAGAAAAATCAAAAAATTGGTGTACAAGAGATGCTCATACAAAGAGCAAATTAGTACAAATTGAAACTATGTACTTCAAAAGATAAATATCAAGAAAGAAATACACTTTTGAAGCTTAACAAGGATTTCACCAAATTCCTTTTCTCCAGATGAGAAATCAGTAATCTTTCTTCAGGAATTGACGAGTAAGAATATCAAAATCACAATACTTTCAGCTTGCAAGAGATTGATCAAGGTGAGACTTTGAGAGCAAGAGAGCTTGAGAGATTTTCAATGCTTAGTGTATTTTTGATTTACAAAAACCATGTATTTATAGACTTCTAAACAAGTTTCCTTATTGCAAGAGTTTCCCAAGTTATTAGAAAATTTGGGGCTCAAACGGCTATATTTTAAAAAATTAGATTTAAAAAAAAAAATTTGCCATTGAACAGTGTTCAGATTTATGAGGATTTGAGTTTAGACGTCTGAAGTTCCTCAAACCCTTTAAAAATTTAACTAGACACAGGGTCAGATATCTAAAGAGAGGGTTCAGACGTTTGAGGTGCCAGGTTCAGATGTTTGAAGTGAAGAGTTCAGACATCAGAACTGCTACTGCTTGTTTTTGTTTTGATCCATAAAATTTTTAGATGTCTGCACTTAATCTTTAGACGTATGAAGTTGCCACTTCAGACATATGAACTTAAAAGTTCAGTCATCTGAACAGTTAAAAAACTGTTTTAAAAAATCTTTTTCATTAAAAAAAATAATTTGCTCTCATATTCTGATTTTTCCAAAATTTGTTTCAATATTCACAAAATAGGTCTTTAAGTCCTCATAATTTCTTGGAAAAGCTTCAAAACATATTTCAAACGATATTCAATCTTTTAAAATACTCACAATATGTTTCCTAAGACTTTGTATGCCAAGCTTGACATCTTCCTCAATCTTTGCTTTTGAAGTTCTTTGCTTAAGCTACAAATGTCTTTGTTTCTCTTTGAATCGTTTGTTAGTTTATCTTCCTTGATGACCCACACTTGATTCATACTTGATCTTTACTTGAACCATACTTGATCTTTACTTGAACCTTATTTCTTGAAACACAAAAACTCAACCTTTCCAAGTTAAATAGTCCTTTGCTTGTTATCACCAAAACCAATTGAAAAACTTTGTTAGGCCAACAATCTCCCCCTTTTTGATGATGATAAACAAGGAGTAAAGATCAAGGTTTTATGAAAAATTAATAAGCAAGCTATGTAAAATGATATGAAGTACTCCCCCTTACTATGAGCATTAATAAGCAAGCCATAGAAAGATAGAAAGTTCATCATATATCCATATCAGTTTAAATTCCATTCATCAAGTTTTCATGTGTGTCCATATATGTTAAGATTCATATAGTTGTCCATATCTGTTAAGATTCATATAATTTATCAAGATCTCTATTAATTTTATCTTTACTAAGTACTCTCTCCCCCTTTGTCATTAGTCAAAAAGAGTAACAAGATTATGAAAAACCATCAAAAAGTCATTCTTATAACAAAAGGTAATCAGTACAAGAGGCAGTACATAGAAGTTTCATGTGTTTCCATACAAAAATAGAAATGTAACACAAAAAAGAAAAAAAAAAGCATTGTATCATGATTACAGACATCTGAGATACATAAGTCCTGATACCTTTATGATAAACAAAAAGTTTCATAGTGACCTAAGCTAGGTAGTTTCTAACTATCTTAATCTTCTTCTTCAGAGTCATCTCCTTGCTCTTCTTCTTCTTCTTCTTCTTCTTGGGATCCTTCTTCTTCAGTATTGCCTTCATCACCTTCTTCTTCAGAATCTCCTTCTTTTTCTGCAGAGTCATCATCATCATCTCCACTCCGAGGAGCAGAGCTAATGTCCATAAGATCACTTCCCTTAGAGGATTTTTCCTGATATTGTTCTATATGAGTAACCCTCTTATCGAGTGATGTGACTTTTTCTTTAATATTCTGAAGTCTAGTGTGTACTTCAGATGAAAAACTGGAGAAATCCCTTTGAAAGGATAAGAACCATGAAGGTGTATCTTGAGATGAACCAAGGTCCTGTGTAGAAGAAGATTGTGCTGCTATTGATACTGGTGTAAAGGTTGAGGCTGAGGCTGAACCTGAGGCTGCTGCAGAGGCAGGTGGTGCATGTGTAGTCCTTCCTGTTTTCAAGTACCATCCTGAACTTCCCTTGTCATACCCCATCTGCTTGAGAAAAGTCTCATTGAAAAGATTATATCGAGTTCTTTTTATGAAAAATTCAGAGATATTGGTAACATTAAAATGAGTAAAGAGAAGAGTAAGAATTCCTCCATAAGGAAGACTAACTCGAGAAGATTACAGTTTAGTCCACATCCACCTAACGATTAAACTAGCCAAGTTTAGTTTCTTTCCTTTAAGAAAACACCAAAGAACAAAGCATTCAATATAGGAAAGATGATCAAAAGAGCCTTGTTTTGGTATGATATTGTTTGAAACAAGTTTGTGTAGAATTTGACATTTTAAGTTCAGTTGTTTGTATAGTGGAGGATGTGCAAAATAGATAGGTTCATTTTCCATGATCATTGGAAGAAAAGCTTCAGGAGTGAATCCTTGTTCTAGGATCCAAGATTGACCAAACATAGGACAGTTAAAATCTCCTCGAGTAATTTTGAAAATGGGAGACAATATTTCTGAATTCAGCAAAATTTTCTTTCCTTTAACTTCCGAAGAAAAAATCCCATTTTCATATGTCATATTAGCATAGAAAATTTCAACAAGTTGGGGAAAACAACCTTTGGGTTGTTAAGTGATGAAATCAAGTCATCCAATGTCATGAAATAGGGAAAGGATATCTGGAAACTTAATATTGAAGAATGTAACATCTAGAATTTTACCTAAGATTGGTTCTACAGTACTTAGTGAAGTACGATAATGGATTCGAGCTTGAGGAGCAACCAACCACTTGTCAATATTTTGAGCGTCTTTCCTTGATGAAGAACCCTTGTTTGCAGTCTACTTGTGTCGAGGCATGGAGATACGTATTTTTGAATACCCTAGGTTTCGTGAGGTAAATCTTTGAAAAGTAGAAGCTTCAGATTGAAGTGAGGGTGAGAGAAGATGAAAAGGGAGGTGTTCAAATGAGTGAAGCAAGCAACTTCAGAAGTCTGAAATTAGGGTTTAGTCCACAAGTAATATTTAAATCCTGTGACTTCAAATGTCAGAAGATTATCTTCAGATGTCTAAAGATTTTAAAGCCTGGATTTTGAAAAGTCAGTAAGCGCTCAGATGTCTGAAGTTTGAGGTTCAGTCATCTGAACCTGTCTGCTATAGTGTTCAGACGTCTGGGGTGTGAAGTTCAGATGTCTGAAGTGCATAAAAATGTTGAAATTTCATTTCTAATAGACTTCTCTGCTATGGATTAGCCCAAGTGTTGTCCTAATATGTATAAATCTTTCTTCATTTAGGGGTTTTGTAAACATGTCAGCACATTGATCACTTGTATTTATAAATTCAAGAATTATATCCTCTTTTTGAACATGATCTCTCAAAAAATGATGTCTTATGTCTATATTCTTAGTTCTTGAGTGTGAAATTGGATTTTTTGATATATTTATAGCACTTGTGTTATCACACTTTATTTGTTTTATACTCTAGATTGAAGTCTTTTAATTGTTGTTTCATGTATAGGATTCGTGCACAACAACTTCCCACTACCATATATTCAGCTTCGGTGGTTGATAAGGCTATAGAATTTTGTTTCTTTGAGAATCATGACACTAAGGATTGTCCTAGAAAGTGACATGTGTCACTCATACTTTTTCTATCAATCAGCATCGGAGTAACTTATCACATTAAAATCAGTGTCCTTTGGATACCATAAACCTAGATCAAGTGATCCTACCAAGTACCTAAGAATTCTCTTAACGGCTGTTAAGTGGGATTCCTTAGGTGCTGATTGAAATCTAGCACACATACACACACTAAACATAATAACAGACCTACTAGCAGTTAAATATAGTAAACTACCAATGATTCCTCTATAGTGTATTATGTCTACTTGTTTTCCTTTTTCATCTTTATCAAGGCTTGTGGTTGTACTCATAGGAGTTCCTATGGGTTTACTTTGTTCCATATCAAACTTTTTGAGTATATCTTTGATGTACTTAGTTTGATTTATGAAAGTTCCATTTTTCGCTTGTTTTATTTGTAATCCTAGAAAATAATTTAGCTCCCCCATCATACTCATCTCAAATTCTTTTTGCATACATGTGGCGAATTCTTTGCATAGATCTTCATTTGTAGCTCCAAATATAATATCGTCCACATATATTTGAACTATTAGCATATCTTTGTGTTTAGATTTAATGAATAAAGTACTATCAACCATTCCTTTTGTAAATTCATTTTTAAGTAGAAATTTACTTAACCTCTCATACCAAGTTCTTGGAGCTTGTTTCAAACCATAAAGAGCTTTAGTCAATTTGAATACATGGTTTGAATTTTTAGAATTTTCAAAACCTGGAGGTTGTTTGACATACACTTCTTCATTTATATGTTCATTTAAGAATGCACTTTTACATCCATTTGATATAACTTAAAATCTTTATGGGTTACATAAGCTAGAAGCATCCTAATTGCTTCCATTCTTGCCACAGGAGCAAAGGTGTCATCGTAATCAATTCCTTCTTCTTGATTATATCCTTGTGCTACCAACCTAACTTTATTTCTTACAACGACTCCATTTTCATCCTTCTTATTTCTAAACACCCATTTAGTTCCTATAATTGATTTATCTTTGGGTTTAGGTATAAGTTCCCACACTTGACTTCTTTCAAATTGATTTAGTTTCTCCTGCATTGCTATAATCCAAAAATCATCATTTAAAGCTTCTTCAATGTTTTTGAGTTCATCTTGGGATAAAAAGGCATAATGGTTGCAAATATTTTTTAGTGAGGCTCTAGTGGTTATTCCTTTTGAGGTTTCACCAAGATTTTGTTCTTTTGGGTGATTTTTATCATATTTCCATTCTTTAGGAAGTTTCAGATTTTCTGTAAAATTTTCATTTGGAGCATCATTATTCTTTTCTTCTTTTATTTCAAGCTCTTCTTCTTTTTATGGAGTATCTTCTTTTTCATCATTCTTATCTTTAATGTCATGATTATTTGATTCATCAAAAGTTATATGAATTGATTCCAAAATAGTAGAAGTTCTTTTATTATAAATCCTATAAGTTTTACTATTTGTAGAGTAACCTAGGAAGATACCTTCATCCAACTTTGCATCAAACTTTCCTAAATCATCTTTAGTATCAAGGATAAAACATTTACATCCGAATACATGAAAGTAAGAAATATTAAGTTTTCTAACTTTCCAAAGTTCATATGGTGTTTTATTTATTTTTTATCTTATTGATACCTTATTTACAATATAACATGCTGTATTTACAGCTTCTGTCCAAAAGTATTTAGGTAGATTATTTTCATTAAACATTGTTCTTGCCATTTCTTTTAGAGTTCTATTTTTTCTTTCAACAACTCCATTTTGTTGTGGAGTTCTAGGTGCTGAAAAATTATGAGTTATTCCATGTTCATTACAAAATTTATCAACTTCCTTATTTTTAAACTCTCTTCCTTGGTCACTTCTAAAGCTTGTTACATTATAGCTTTTCTCATTTTGTAATTTCTTGCATAAGGTTATTAATTGGTTACAAGCTTCATCTTTGTTTGCTAAAAAGATTACTCAAGTAAATCTTGAATAATCATCTACTATTACAAAAGCATATTGTTTTCCACCTAAGCTTAAGGTTCTAGTTGGACCAAATAAGTCTAGGTGCAAAAGTTCTAGAGGTCTTTTGGTAGATATGTATTTTTTTTCTTTTTAAAGCTTGTTTTTACTTGTTTTCCCTTTTGACATGCATCACACAACTTGTCTTTTATGAATTTAGTATTTGGTAGTCCTTTTCCAAGATTTTTCTTAGATAATTTGGATAGTAGGTCCATGCTAGCATGACCTAGTTTCCTATGCCATAACCAACTTACTTCATTCATAGCTGTCAAACAAGATATGTTTTGATTTGCTAATTTCTCAAGATTTATGCAATAGACATTATTTATTTTATGAGCCATAAACAAAGTTTCTTTATTTTTAGGATTTTGGATAATACATTTTTATTTCATGAAAATTACTTCGAACCCTTTATCACTTAGTTGACTAATACTTAAAAGATTATGTTTTAGTCCTTCCACTAATAGCACATTATCTATAGTGAGTGAAGGTTCTTTACCAATTTTTCTGATACCAATAATTTTACCTTTGGCATTGTCACCGAAGGTGACGTATCCCCCATCCTTTTGTTTTAAAGTGGTGAACTTGGTCTTGTTACTAGTCATATGCCTTGAGCACCCGCTGTCCAAGTACCATTTGTCCGTTGTCGTTGTTGTCCTAAGGCAAACCTACAATGAGGGATACTATGTGTTAGTTTTTGGAACCCAAATTCTTTTGACTTTCTTTGTTTTGTTGTTAGTTCCACTATTTGCTTTCCATTCTCCTTGAACTTTAACATATTTTCTTTTTAATGGGCAATTAAACATCACATGACCTTTAGTCTTGCACATATAGCAAGTGGTGTGTTCATGTTTGTTATTTGATGAAGTGCTAGCATAATACTTAGCTTCCTTAACAAAGTATCCCATGTATAGCTTTTTTATTTGCTTTACCGTTGTAGCCTATTCCTTCTTTGTTCCCATGAAGCCTTTGCTGTTCAATCATCTTTTCAAAGTTTTCTTTACCTTTGGTAAAATTATAGATGATTTTTTCTTTATCTTCAACTACCTTTTTGAGTTCATTTATTTCTAGATCCTTCTTATTCAAGTTATCTTTATGAGTTTTATCTAACTCTTGTTTTACTATATTTATTTCTTCTGCTAACTTCTTAATTCAAGTATTTCTTTCTTCTTCAATAGCTTTGAATGATTCAAGTTGCTTCACTAGTTCTTGATTTTGATCTTTCAAAGTTATATTTCTTTTGGAAATTTTTATGAATCTTTTATGTAATGAAAATAACTCAGCTTGTGATTCCTTATAAGAAGGCAAGCTATCACACGACTCATCATAAGACTCATTTTGAGATTTGGTTGAAGAGTAGTAAGAATTTACCTCTTCGTCATTCGCCATAAAGCATATATTTGCCATCTCTTGTTTACTTGATTCAATTTCAGTTTCGCTGGAGCTTGAGTCATCCCAAGTAGCCTTCATTGCTTCCTTCTTTTTCTTTTTGTCTTGCTTGAACAATGGGCAATCCGGTTTGATATGCCTTGGCTTTTTGCAATGATAACAAATTGGTGGTTCATTCTTACCTTTATTTTCTTTCCTACTTGTCTCTCCTTCTTCGGTTTTCTTTTTATTAAACTTTCTAGGAAACCTTTTATTTCTTCTATAGAATTTTCCTAGTCTCTTAGTAATGAATTCATCTTGATCTAAGTCACTTGTTTCACTTTCTTCTTCACTAATGCTATGGCTAGATGCTTTTAGTGCTATGGATTTTTTATGCTTTGGTTCAGGATTCCTTTCTTTCAAGGCCATTTCATAGGTGAGAAGTGAGCCTATAAGTTCATCCAAAGAGGTAGTCTTAAGGTTTCTACCTTCTGTGATAGCTGTAGCCTTTGGTTCCCAAATAAAGGGAAGGCCTCTTAGAATTTTTCTGATCATTTCATAGGTAGTATAGGTATTTCCTAAGGCACTTAAGGAGTTTATTATGTGGGTAAATCTGGTGTACATACTTAAGATTGTTTCATCAGGATTCATCTTGAATGCTTCATATTCGCTTGTTAACATGTCTATCCTATTATCTCTAACATCAACGGTTCCTTCATAAGTTACTTCTAATTTATCCCAAATCTCCTTAGCTATTTTGCAAGCCATGACTCGGTTAAATTCATTAGCATTTAATGCATAGTATAACGCATTTATAGCGCTTGCATTTATTTGAAGCATTTTATAATCTAAGTCGGTCATATCTTTCTTTTCTTTTGGAATGTATTTTCCATCAACTATCTTAGTAGGAATAAGATTTCCATTCATAACGACTTCCCAAGCTTTCCAATCCATGTGTTGGAGATATATTTCCATTCTCTTTTTCCAAAATGTATAATTGTGTCCACAAAAGATTGGTGGACGGTTTGAGGATTGGCCTTCACCAAAGGGTGCTATTCCAATGTTTGCCATTAGATCTTTTTATAGTTTCTTGTTAGGAATTTCTATAACTAGGCTCTGATACCAATTGAAATTAGGAATAGCTTCCCAAAAGGGGGGGTGAATTGAATTCTTTTTTATTTTAATAATTTTTTAGCTTTTGACAAAAAAAAAAAACAATTAATAACAAATAATCACACTTGAAAATACTGAAATTTAAATTCACAAGCCAATCAATGAAACCAAAGCAATTCAACCACTCAACCAAGAATATTAGTACTTTTGTCAATTTCCCTTTGAATGTTTACCACCTTCTTTGAGTAATCTTCTCGTATGCACTTCTCTTGATTAAGATTTTCACAGATTAACCAACGTACTCCCATTTGGGTTTCCGCAAACGGTTAATTAAAACGTACTTTCTAAATATCAAGAGTCTTTATTTATGTCTAACTTTAAAACCTGCAACCTGTACTTTAAATCACACAACAACAGCTAGTACAGAAATTAGAAAGTAAAGAAAAGAGAAAGACACAAAGTTTTTACAAGGTTCGGCTTCAACACAGCCTACGTCCTCACAATTGGCAAAATACCGAAGGGTTCCACTATAGCAGTTCCGTTACCGGGTGGAACAACGCCTGTTTACAATCACTCCTTGACCAAGGCTAGAGCCCGCCTTCTCCAAACAATATAACCTTGTTTGGTTAACAATCCAACAACCTTGAATCGTCCAAAATTTGTAAGAGATATATCATAAAGCTGGTGTACAAGAGATGCTCACACAAAGAGCAGATTAGTACAAATTGAAACTATGTACTTCAAAAGATAAATATCAAGAAAGAAATACACTTTTGAAGCTTAACAAGGATTTCACCAAATTCCTTTTCTCCAAATGAGAAATCAGTAATCTTTCTTTAGGAATTAATGAGTAAGAATATCAGAATCACAATACTTTCAGCTTGCAAGAGATTGATCAAGGTGAGACTTTGAGAGCAAGAGAGCTTAAGAGATTTTCAATGCTTAGTGTATTTTTGATTTACAAAAACCATGTATTTATAGACTTCTAAACAAGTTTCCTTGTTGCAAGAGTTTCCTTAGAGAGTTTCCCAAGTTGTTAGAGAATTTGGGGCTCAAACGGCTATATTTTAAAAAATTAGATTTTTTTAAAAAAATTTGCCGTTGAATAGTGTTCAGATGTCTAAGGATTCGAGTTTAGACATCCAAAGTTCCTCAAACCCTTTAAAAATTTAACTGGACACAAGGTCAGATATCTGACGAGAGGGTTCAGACGTCTGAGGTGCCAAGTTCAGATGTCTGAAGTGACAACTTCAGACGTCTGAATTGCTACTGCCTATTTCTGTTTTGATCCATAAAATCTTCAGACGTCTGTACTTAATCTTTAGACGTATGAAGTTGCCACTTCAGACATATGAACTTAAAAGTTCAGTCATCTGAACAGTTAAAAAACTGTTTTAAAAAATCTTTTTCATTAAAAAAATTATTTGCTCTCATATTCTGATTTTTCCAAAATTTGTTTCAATATTCTCAAAATAGGTCTTTAAGTCCTCATAATCTCTTGGAAAATCTTCAAAACATATTTCAAACGATATTCAATCTTTTAAAATACTCACAATATGTTTCCTAAGACTTTGTATGCCAAGCTTGACATCTTCCTCAATCTTTGCTTTTGAAGTTCTTTGCTTGAGCTGCAAATGTCTTAGTTTCTCTTTGAATCATTTGTTAGTTTATCTTCCTTGATGACCCACACTTGATTCATACTTGATCTTTACTTGAACCATACTTGATCTTTACTTGAACCTTATTTCTTGAAACACAAAAACTCAACCTTTCCAAGTTAAATAGTCCTTTATTTGTTATCACCAAAACCAATTG
This sequence comes from Malania oleifera, assembly GCF_029873635.1. Lineage (NCBI taxonomy): Eukaryota > Viridiplantae > Streptophyta > Magnoliopsida > Santalales > Ximeniaceae > Malania > Malania oleifera. The sequence goes on from NC_080427.1 coordinate 69,971,641, forward strand.
AAAAACCTTGTTAGGCCAACAACAGTAAAGGTACGAGACATAATCCCTCAACTTGGACTTTGGCAAAATATTATAAGATATCAGGTGGTGTACCACTTTCGCCTCTAGAGTCAACGACCTATAGCTAGGTGTATGACTGAGATCAATAACAGGATGAGACATAACCAAATTCATTAAGGTACTCATTGTGAAATCCTGCTCATTGATCTAGGTCGAGGTTGAGTCAGGATAGTCGAAGTCGCATTTTTGGATATTGAATGTCTCAGCCAGATATGCATCATCGAACCGAATGTCTATCTCAAACACCCGGGAGTAGGATCCCTGGTCGTCCTGCCCAATATTGGCATAAAATAGCCTGACAAGGATGGGGTAGATCCCTATGGGCTGAAAGCTTATAAACTCATACCACCCCTGGTATCTAAACATTTCTAACACATTATTGAAGTAGGACTGCATAAACAAAATGTCCAGAACCTTACCTAATATAGGCTCCTTGAGCCAAAAGACCTTCTCATACTTGATTCGTCTTTCAAGCGTACAAAACCATTGCTCAAGAGCAATCCCTAACTTTGCGCATCTTTGATCTTTGGACATGATTAGGAGAGGGTTTTTCTAAGAAATACTAGGCTAGGATTGAAAATGGGAAGGCTGGAAAAGAAAAATCTCGAAGGAGGTCTCAAGAACGAAGAAAAAATGAACTGTTCACGTGAGTAAAGTATATATAGACCGCGATTCAGTCGCCTAAACAATCCTTCAGTTGCCCAAACTGTAATAATTTCCCAAAGGCACTAATTCTGTTCGGTTGACCGAACACAGGGTTAGTTGGATGAATTGCAACAGTTTTCTTGTGTTCTAACGCTCGGTAGCCCAAAACAAAATAGTTCATTTCGGTTTGATTAGCTAAATTAGGATTTAGTTGCCTGAATATTAGTTCGGTTACCCAAACCATGTTCGGTTGCCCGAATAGGTTTTGAATTGAAACGTTCTGCCACCAGAATGTGGTCAACATGCCGATCAAACGTCAAGTTCAGTCACCCGAATTGTCTAAGCTGAAATGGTTAAGCTGACCAAACCATGTTGACTTTCCTTCCTTTGAATTTTTCTTATATAAAATGACCTCCTATGATTTAAAATAATGACCTAAGGATTATGGAGTCCCCAAATTCTTATTTATGGACACTTGAAACATTTTTAGGGACGAAAAGAGATGGATTAGGTCAAGGAGAGATAAATTCGGGTTTTTCTTTCACTCTCCACACCTGTTTCATTTTGACCCCTTTCTGTTTGAATGGACAATCAAACTTGGTGTGTCCCTTCCCTTCTTTTTACATAAAACACAATAGGTATGGGTATAAGGACTGGAGGAGGTAATGACATAATGAATGGACTCTCTCACGAAGTACCCCATGCACAAATTTTTCCTCTTTCTATTTTTAACTCCATTATATCCTATACTTTCCTTATCTAAGGTCATCTTCTGTGAACCTAACAACTTCTTAAAGTTGTCCTTGCATTTAGTGAAGGTATAGATGATCCTAGCTTGGTCTTCTACTTTTTTTTTTTTTTTTCCAAATCTTGCATTTTTAAGTTCTTAAGACCTTTGCAAGCATCTTGTAATTTAACAAACTCTTTAGTCATGTTGTTTTCTTTACATTCAAGTTATGCAATAACATGATCTTTATTATTGTCATTTGAGGATTGAGATCTTATTGCACTCAATTCTTTTTCTAATTTTTCATTCTTATTTACTAATTGTTTGATTTTAAAATCATTTCTCCTTTCAACAAGAACTTTAGACTCACATTCTTTCACACATGCCTCGTACTTCTTTCACACATGCCTCGTACTTGTTTTTCAAAGCAGTATGTCTTTTATTAGCTTTAATAAGTGACTTGTGAATTCTAACATATTCAATTTGTAATTCTTCATAAGTAGGCATGCTTTCACTATCAGAACTATCACATGATTCAATATCAGATGCATTATTCAAATCAATACAAGAATCATTACCAAGGTTATCTAATAACATAGGAGGAGACGAGTTTACCCCATCGTTGATTAAAGTTATGAAGCACTATTTACCTCCTTCAAGATCTGTAGAGTTTTAGTCATAAGGAGTGATCACCTTTTCCTACATAGTTGCTCCATATTTCCTTTCAAGTTCCTCCCATATCTCCTTAGCACCATTACATGCCATAACCTCACAGAGAACATTAGAATCTAAAGCATACAGTAAGGTGTTCATGGTATCAAAATTTACTTGCATTAAGTTCCTATTATTATCATTCAGCTCAAATTCAGATTTAGGAACATCAACACAATCAATTACTTTCATAGGTATACTATCTCCCCGGGCAATGACTTTCTAGAACCTCCAATTTAAGGCTTTAACAAATATAGTCATTCTAAATTTCTATACGGCAAAATTTTCACTACAAAACACTAGAGGGTTTGTAACTAACCTTCCCTCACGTGAAGGGGATGCACCAACACAAGCCATCATAATCTTTTACTAATTAACTGTTAAGTCTAAGTAACAGGGCTCTGATACCAATTGTTAGTTTTGGTGTAATCACAAAAGGGGGGGTGAATTGGATATTTAAAAATTCTTTCATAGGTCAACCAGTCTAACAATAGTATTACCCAGCCTAGGGTCTGTCTATGCAATTATAAATCCAATCATTCACAATATAACATACACGTGTGGTAAATAAATTGCGGAAATGTAAATTGCACATACGATATGTTATCGAGGTTCGGCCAAAGTGCTTACGTTCCTGCCTTGGCTCACCAGCACAAGGATTCCACTATAAGGCTCACTTCATGGGTGGAGCGGCACCTAATACAACCAGGTCAATTAACGGGTCTGACCTTAACCTACAACTACACCTTACCAAGATGGTGCACCTAACTTTCCTAACCGGATCTAAGCCAATCCGGGACTATTCAATAGGGCTAGTCTTCCTCTTCAGGCCCACACCTAGAATACAACAAATGTAATTTTTGTGTACATGAAAATGTGCTTCTTAACAAGCAGATATGTACCATAATACAGTCTAGATAATAATGCAAGTACAGATGATAGTAAATATGATCAGTGCTTAATAATGTGTAATAAACACTCAATCTAATGTAAATATACAGTCAAGATCTAGAGTGTATTTCCAAGAAAACTTTAAAACACTTAATCAATGTAAATCAATCACCACAAGTTTCAAAGTGTTTCAACAATTATATTCAAAATATCTCAACCAAGATTTTTCATAAAATAATAGCTTAAGAGATATTTGAAAAATATAAGCTTGTGAAAAATGTTTTGCACACCAAAAATACAAGTCCTAATGATTCTTGCAATAATGATGCAAGGACCCACTTATCTCTAAGATTTTTCCCAACCAAAGATTTATTAAATAAAATCAAGGGGAAAAATCTTTGCTTATCCCTCAAACGAAAATCAAATGCAATATACCAATGAGGGTTTTTAGCACAATGGAACAATCAATAAACACTCACAAAGATTTGATCTCTCAAGAGATTAGTAGAATATGAGTGTATGAGGTTTGTATAGCAAAATAGAGTTTATGATTTTTCAGAGGATTTTTCTTAATTTCTTTTTGCTAATCGTTACTAATCCAAGCAAATAAGCCCCTATATGTAAAGAAGAGCTTAATTTTGACCGTTGGGGACATAGGGGTAGTTATTAAAAATATTTTAAAACTGTTTAAAAAAAATTAACCCCATTTAACCTTTCTTAACCGTGGTAAAAATTAAAACAACTTGAGAGTTTCGGGTGCCTAATCCACGGTTCGATCACCTGAACAGACTCAATGAAAAAAGTTATTTTTGAAGTTTGGGTGCTTGAGTTTAGGTTCAGTTTGTTGAACAAAGGTGATTTCCATTTTGTCCGAGGTTCGGTCGTCTGAACCATAGTACAAGGTACAAGTTCGGTCGACCATGGACACTTAAGTTATTTTGAATTTGGTCGCCCGAATCCTGGTCAAATTTTTGACTTGACTTGCCAGGTTTGGTCGCCCAAAGTCTCATGATTTTAACCTAAGGTCCATTCTTTGATTTTAATTTGACCCCTGATAACATGTAAAGTGTAGTGGGGCTTTGTGCATTAAGTGTGGAAACCTAAGGTCTATCTAGGTCATTTTGAACATATTTTCCTAACATGCATGATGCAGATTATTACAGGTCATGTAGTGTTACAATCCATAATTAATTACAACCCAGAATGAAGAATATAAAAACATAATTACAAATAAGGTACAATATTCTTCAGTCTTCTGTAATATCTCCATACGCCATCATGATATGACCTTTCTTTCAATTCCATGCATAGAGTGAACATGCATGCAAGCCTTAATGCAAATATCAGTACTAAGTATATTTGTCATTATCAAAATGGGATATGACCAACTAGGTCAACAAGTAGCTTCAATTTTGTGGAAGAAGGGCAATAATGAGGGTAGCGTAAGGTGTTTGGTAATGCTACTGGACAAAGGTTGTGGGCTGATGTAGAAACACTCGGGATAGCTGCTAGGGTTTCCAAAAAAACCCTAACCACACATGAAGTCAAAATTTTGGGGGGTTGTCCACATAACCTACATTTTTATTTTTATTTTTTGCCTTGTTTCTTTTTTTTTTTCATTCTTTCCTTGTTTCTCCCTTTTGATAGTTCTTGATTGCCCCATGTCATTCATGTTTTTTTTTTGCCCCTTATCATGATGTTATGTTCCTCTTAGATACATTATTGATATGCATGGTGGGTGAAGTTAAGTTGGCTTTTAGATTTGAATAAATGCATGAAAGAAGGTTAAGTTTTAGCTTGATTTTTCTTGTTGAGTACTTTCCTTGGCTTAATAGACTTTTTCTAATCTCCTTATGTCTTGGCTCAAACAAGCTATATTGTGGATTTCTCTTTGAGCAATGAAAGACATGAAAAATAAGGAGGATTGGTAACCTCTTTTGGTGAATAGTGTAGAATGAATAAGCTCAAGTGCTCCCTGATATGTGAAAAAGTTTATTGAAAGTTATCATCATCATGGAATGTAATGTGTTTGCTTTTATAAGCTATATGCAGGTTCATTGCAAATAATGGATGTATTCTTAATAATGAGTTCAAACTTGCTCATGCATGTGTTAATGATCTCTATTTTTTGTTTATAACTTTTAAATTGCTTATGCATGCTTTTCAAATGGTTAATTAGCTTGATGCTTATCAAACACTCTCTTTTGCCTATAGTCCTTAATATGCCAAACTATATATCTCCAAAGTTAGTTCAGGGCCTCTCAAGCTAATGATGGGATGATATGGAAGGTTTCATTGTATGGTGTCTTCTCCCTCCTCAACCCTAAGCAAAGGACAAGTGCTCTCCCTTAAGCTTGTATGGGCGAATGGGAGCTGGTGCTTGTACCACAAGATCAAGAAGCCATGGGCAAACTCGGAATTCCCTTTATCAAAAACTCTCATTTTTCAAAAAGACTATTCTAATTGTTTCTCTTTACAACCAATGACGAGTTTAGAAAATCTTCAAAACCTTCCCCAGCCTTGTCAAGTTTTTTCTACTCAAAAGGAAACTTTCAATTATTATTATTTTTTTCAAATTGTCTAACTGATTTCATAAATGATGACTGCCACAATTAAAGATACTCTATCCAAACAATTAATCTTGATTGTCAATTAAGTTTCTTTTTAAAAAAAAAAAAAATAAATTCAAGAGTTGGCTCAATTAATAAAAATCCTTTTGTCAATTAAAAATTTTCAAATCTCTAAGAATTCAACTAAAGCATTAAAACCTTGATTGACAGTTAGGGACTTCCAAATCTTCAAGACTTGACTTAATCAATTAAAACCCTGATGGTCAATTAGGAATTTTCAAATCTACAAGGGTTAACTCAAGCAAAGCATTAAACTCTTATTGGACATTAGGGATTTTCAAATCTTCAAGAGTTGACTCAATCAAAGCATTACAATCCTAATAAATTAGGGATTTTCAACCCTATTAGCATCGAAATCTCTTATTTTAATTATAGGATTTGGACCACATTTTATTTAGTCCAAAATCCAATCAACAATATTCTCCACCTTATCCTTTCCCTATTGAAACAAGACATTTCAATCTCTTATATATGTTCTAAGGAAAGAGTCAAACTATTTTGTCATTTTTTTTTACCTCATATTCTCAAAATTTAGGGATATTTGAGGTCAAACTCCCTTTTCTCAACTAGAGCATGTTAGGGTTTCAACCCTTTCGTTTGAACTCTTGGACAATGGCATTTCACCGGAAGATCCAAAGAGGGGAACTCTTCTTCCTTTTTTGTTTTTCTTCTTCTATTCTCAATTAGGATACACACACACACACACACACACCTTGTGGTAATAATTCTTAGAATGGGTGTTGGTAGGGTGGTGGTAGGCTAATCTCCCTTACAATGGTTAGTCTACTACCTTTCCTACACAAATGTACTCTTGAACCTACGTTCTTTAGGTCGTAGGCCAGTTAGCTAGGGTTTTTTCACTTTGTTTTCCTTAAACAAAATAATAATAATAATAAAGGTGGCGACTCCGCATTTTCAATCTCTCTATCTTCTCAGAGTTTATTCCACCCTTGTTTGACCTTTCTCATTTGGGGAATCGCCATGCTACAACATCTCACTCATTAACAACCCCCCTCCCCCTGACCAAAATCTATTCTTGAGATCTTTCTCTTCAAGATAAATAGGAATTTGTTAAATAATGTAGCAGTTGGCTAAAAAATGTTACTAAGAATTCACTTTAGAAAAGTTTGTTACTCTTTTCTCTTTTAAAAAATGTTTGATAAATGCTTCGTAAAAGCAAATATTATAGTGTGTTTGGTAAATATTGTTGTGAAATTATTGTAAGCGTTAAAACAGCCAAAACATACATCGTGTTAGTACTTTTCTTTTCCTAAAAGATTTTCGATAAAAAAAAGGTGCCCAATAATACTGGCCCCGAATTATAAATTATTAAGTTATCAGATAACTGCCATAGATACAAAAATAGAAAATAAGCTTCAGTTTATTTTTTTAATTTCAAAAATGCCATTTTGGGACTGTAGTTGTATAATTAATTTTTCTTATCGAACGAAAATTATACCATTTCTATCGTCCGAAATCAATTTCGTAAAAACTCATCAAAAATCGAAGTCAAAGTAGGAGGAAAAGTTTTATAGTATATCATGTGTTTTTTTATCTGATACATTTGCCGATCTCGCAAAGAGATGGATAATACGTCGATTTGTTCGAAAAGAACTTCTGTGAGGCTAAAGAAATTCCACATATATGTGGCTTTGATGCAGAAGAGTACGGTGGAGGGCATTGTTCGGACTTACAACCTTTCAACTCAACAACATCACAGCTTACCTTATCAAGGAGGCATGTCCTACTTCAGCCATCCATGATTTTTAGGATGCTGAACTTTTAATTAACACAAAGGCATGGTCAAAGCCTTATTTCCCAATCCAAACAGGACCCACAGGCCAATCCAAATAAGCTTAAACTCAAAGCAGCAGGGATGGGCAGAGCCACAATAATAATAATAATAATCAAGCATGAGCAAATCAATGTCAAGTAGTGCTTCGCTTGCAAGCAACATGGGGGTGGGGGGAGAGGGAGAGGGAAGCCGGTGGTTAGAGGGTCAAATGAGACCCACAAAAGGGACAGACAGAACAGGCTGCCCCAAAAGTTCAATTCCCAAATAAAAACACACAGCACAAAGCCATCTTCTATTTCTTATTTTCAGACCTTTTGCATTGATGCTCCTATCATTTGGGTTTTCTTACCCCCACCTTATTCTTTACAAAATAAATCCTTTTTTTTGTTTTTGTTTTTATTTTTATTGATAACTCTAAAATTTCAGCCGCCATTGTACCACTTTGGAGACTATGGTGCGGTATCAAATATGGGAGGATGAAAGCCGTCCGCCTATTGACGCATATTTGGTAATTCACCTACGTAATATCTTAAGGGAGAACCAAATCCGTAACCTTAGAGTTACCAAAATTACAAGTCACATTTTCCATTTGAACTAGCTCAATTGAGCAAAATTAATTTTTTTTTTTTTATAATCACTTTTAATAAAAAAAAATATTTGTCATCTTGCCTTTAATGTTTCTTGCCAAAGTGCTGTACTTGAAAAGAGATAAAGGTTTTGTTTGACAGTATTTATTTGTATAAATTTTTGTTAAACTCAATACAATTTTGTACGCTATTTATACAAATCTACAAAAATTCAAACACAAGTCCCAAAAAGCATTTTATTTTTCTAAAGTACAAAAAAGAATATTAGGTTTTTTTTTTTAGTATTCTAAAAGTTTCAAATGGGTCTCAAATCATATTAAAATAAAAAAAAAATCTGAAAATTATTCCCCATATCTGCCCAGTCTCCATTTCCACGGGATGCATTGAACAAATCAAATAAAGGTATTCGTCATCTATGCCCACAATGTTTTAGCTCCTTCAGAATTCTTCTATGGAAACAAAGACAAAACGCAAAAAGAAAACAAAGAGAAAAGCAAAAAACAAAAGAAGGACTTTAGTCACTTAGTTTTCCAACAAATTAAGTAATAAAAGATATTGTGTATACGGCCGACGTTCCTCCAGAGTTCCCCAAATCTACGCTCGCACCCCAACCACAATAAATAAATAAAATAAAATGGAACACTTAACCAAGGTTTGAAATTGTGGGTAGTTTTTAGGTTACCTTTTCAAATTTTTTTTCTTTGTTATCCGTGTAGTCATTGTTTTTTTTTTTTTTAATTACATAGGAACTTCAGCTACCAACGAGTCATTCAGACCCCCTGGTGCGACACCAAACCTACGGAACAACATCTTTTGCCCCTAGATCTCGCTGATTAGGGTAAAGTCCGGATGCGGACACGGCTTCTGTGTATCAGTTGGACATTCGGCCAACCCTACTCTCGGGACACATCTCCATTACCATCCACGGTCTCCGCTGGCTCAGAGAGTGAATTCTCTCCATCCACAGTCCCCACTAGTTTACAGAGTAAACTCTCACCATCCACAGGTACCGCTGATTCCGTAAGTGTATCTATTTAGAATTAAACTCCCGATACTCCTCCTTACTTGCTAAGGTCTTTCCACCGCGTCATGCCATGGGGGCCCGTGTAGTCATTGTTTTTTTTTTTGGAATACGCACCGGGTATCCACGTGTCCGTTTTACGGTCCACGTGACTAATCTTGCGCCCCTTGAAGTTGACCCCACAACTCCAAAGGGATGGTAAATTCAGGAGTCCAAGGGCGGAAACGAGTTCGGGAGGGTTTGAACACCTGACCTCGTGAAAGGCATTCCCGCAGTCCGCACTACCACCTGAACCACACCCTGGGAGTTAGTCATTGTTATCGTTATTATTAGTTGTGTGTAGCACACTTTTTTACTTTTAAATTTTAGTTTGCATTAGAAATAGCTAATTTACTATACCAAGATATTTTTAAAAAATTTTTTTGATGGCTCGGAGACTTCAGCTACCATTACATCACATTGGATACTATGGCGCGGCATCAAACATGGAGGATGTTTAGCATACCACACTACCAATATCCGGTTAATATTTTGAATATAATCTCATGGACAACGAACTCGCATCATCGACCATGTGGTAGACAAGTTCCTCACCTTACCACCTAAGCAATCCCAAGAAGGTTATCATACAAGGAATTATATTGATATTAGTTAGATGCACCTTATGCATATGATATATACTCTTTATCAATTTAGAGAAGTACTTGAGGAATAATGAGAAAGTTATGAACTTATCGATAATTTTTAAAAAAAATAATTGACCATATTATTGCTCATTTGAGCTTTATTTTGAATTTGTAGAAGGAGGATATTTTAGAGGTGTATGATAATTTGTTTATATGATAGCAAAGAACAACTTTCATTATGAAAGTTATATATTTATGCAATTAATAGAAATTGTTAGTTAATAAATTAGATTCTTAAAATAACTCATATGTTAATTTTTTTTTTTACAATAAAAATTGATGGTTTTGTAGTTCACTTAGGTCCCATTTGAAACTTGGAAATATGAGGAAAAAGAAAAGAAAAACATAAAGAAATTAAATTTCTCATGTTTGGTTATTGAGAAAATTAAAATATATATATATATATATATATATATATATATATATCAAATGAATGAACAAAAAATTAGTTTTATACAACATTAACGTTTAATTTTTCATAATTTTTAATCGTATTAGAATAAACTTTCATATTTAGCAGTATTTGATATAATGAGAAAAATACAATAAAAAGTGAGTTTTCTTCTCATTTTCCTTTTCTTTCCTTTTTCTACCAAAATCCTTGATCCAAGTAGACCTTTAAGGAAATCTTAATTTATTAAGTAGTATAGATTATTATAGAAAAATAATAAATGTATCAAATAAGTATACTCGTTGCTGTCCAGCACAAGACTAAATCTTGGTTTGTAGCATTAATGGCGTAAGCAAAATATCTAAATCATATTGACAAGAAATTAAAATCCTCATATATAATTTAGAAACATAGTGTAAAATCTAATAGTTTTTTTTACGAAGAATGACATCCCACACTTAAAATATTTGGGAGGGAATGAAGATTACCTTAAAGTCATGTTTGGTTTGTGGATGAAATAGAAGTAGGAAAATAATGAAATAAAAAATTGAATAGAAAGTATGACGAGATCAAGTAATAAAATTCAATTTCATTCCAATTGATTTTCTTTCATTCATATATATATATATATATACTAAACATGGAATTTAAGCAATCTATGGGGACAAATTAATATAACCCCAAATGAGTATATAAATAAAAGCACTTAATATTAGAGTCTCGAGAGTATATGCTGCACATTTTTCAAAATATTTTAGTTCAAATTTCGTAACGAAAGAAGTAATTTTGAAAATCATTAATTGTAAGAATGCTTTAGTGATTCTTTATCTCCGATTAAATTAACACTTGTCCCCAAGAAGAACTATATAGTTCATGTGATGCTACACCATTATCATTGTATAATATAAAATAATTGGTGTGGTAGGATGTTTGCGGGATTCAATGAATTGATGATTGATGTCTTACAATAGGCTGCTAGACCCTAACTTATAGAAGATGTATGAAGACCAAAATAGTTCGATGGTTGGTATTTTTAACTATTATAAAAATTAAAAAAGAATCAATTTTTTCCATTTTATAATATTTTTTAAAAATATATTCAAGTATCATTTTTTAAAAATGTTTAGAAATTGAGAAAAAAGAAAAAATAGTAAAAGACTAACATTTTCATTTCTGACCAAACTATAAAATATTTTTAAAATTTTCTAATATTTGAAATCTACATTTTAGGAAATATTAGGGAATTAACAAGGTAACAGAAGTTACAAAATTTATTTGAACTTTATAATAAAAATAATTTATTAAATGACTGATACACGTAACATCTATAAATATTGTAACAAGAAGATAACTTGTTAATTGAGAGTATTATTTGAAAAGATAATTGAAATTGCCTATACTTCTTTAATTAATGGTAGATGTAAGTTTATTAGCTAAATATTTATAATTATTATTTATTTAATTATGATTAATTAATGAAATTTTCAAATAATATGTTTAACTAATAACTTCTAGGTAGTTCAAGCGTAATTTTATTTAGTTCTAGTTAAATTATTTTATAATATAAATATATATAGAGAAAAAAAAAAATCTAAAATGGTGCCTTGATTGGATTCCTCCCTCTCCTTCTTCCTTCTAAATTTTTTTAAAAAAAAGATAATTAATTTTTTAAATAGAAGAATATTCATTGAAACATACCACACATCTAAACAGTTAAGAGAATAAGAGAATAATAAAAACTGCACATATATCCTGTAATTTGTAAGGATAAATCAGAGTAGAAGCCTACATATTAAATACTCTCATAAAGTATGAGAAAGAATATGCCAAAAATTCTGTGGGTGTTTGTCAAATTGGTACGGTAAGAAAGGGGAGATGTGACAAAACAAAAATTGAAGGCGGATAATTAGAATTGGAAAGCATATAAATATTAAATACAAAGCCCACACCATTATACCATTTGTCCCTCCCAAGGTGTTTGATAAATTGCCTATGAGAAAAGCAAGAGAGAGAGAGAGAATGCATATCCAGCGCCTTCTCACATATAATAAGCCAAGACCCTCTCTGTACCCACTCACTTCTCCTTCTCCCGACAAAACAAAACTCCCCCTCTGCAATTTACAAAACACAAAACCACTTTAAAATATTTCTAAAAACACATTCCAAAAAACACTCCACAAAAGCATTTCAGCTACCCCGTACATTCACTAATTGCTCTCTCTCGCTCTCTCTCTCTTCGTCTTCTTCCCTAGTCTATGACTCTACTTTACTGTCTTGTGAGCTTTAGGGTTAGGGTTTTCAGTTTTCACAGCTATAATGTGAAACGTTAACTAGGGGTTAAGGGTGGATTTTGCGGGATTGGGTGTGAATCTGGATCGATTTGATGGGGAACTGTTGCAGATCTCCGGCGGCTGTGGCCAGGGAGGATGTGAAGTCGTCGAACTTCTCCGGCGACCATGGCCGGAAAGACCGTGCCGGTGGCGGGGGCGGCGGCTCCAAGAAGCCGATCATTGTGCTGTCGGACGCGTCCAAGGATGGGATCGAGGACAAGTACATGGTGGACAGGGAGCTGGGGCGGGGGGAGTTTGGTGTTACCTACTTGTGCATTGATCGCGATACGAGGGAGCTTCTGGCTTGCAAGTCGATTTCGAAGAGGAAGTTGCGGACGGCGGTGGATGTGGAGGATGTGCGCCGGGAGGTGGCCATCATGAAGCACTTGCCGAAGAATTCGAGTATTGTGAGCTTGAAGGAGGCGTGCGAGGATGAGAATGCGGTGCATTTGGTGATGGAACTGTGCGAGGGCGGTGAGCTGTTTGATCGCATTGTTGCGCGTGGGCATTACACGGAACGTGCCGCTGCTGCGGTCACGCGGACCATAATGGAGGTTGTTCAGCTTTGTCACAAGCATGGAGTGATTCATCGGGACTTGAAGCCTGAAAATTTTCTGTTTGCCAACAAGAGGGAGAATTCGCCCTTGAAAGCTATTGATTTTGGGCTGTCGATATTCTTCAAGCCAGGTGAGCTTTCGAATGTAGTTTCTAATGTAATTTACTGTGCATGAGGTTTTCGTTTTTGGGATAAAAAATATGAACGAGACCGAATGTTGGGTGTAGAAATTGTTAGCACTTTAGTCAACTCAATTGTATGCTGTCAAGATCTTATAAGATCTTTGTTTTAAATAATATTCCGTCAGATGTTTAATTAAAAAGCAAATATTGCTTGGTGAAGACGTGTGTTGAGAACTTCTGTTTGTGCGGAAATTAGGTAGTTTTATCAGGAGTCTAAGATAGCGAACGCTGACTTCCAAACTCATATTAAGCAAATTATGGGACGCATCAAGCCTCTGATAACAAGTGCAAGTATTTAAAATTTTCTCCATTTCTGGTTTCACGTACAATGTTCTTTGAGCTGGAATCTCTTAAAACGTCTATGTTATGTGAAACTCAGTGATGAAAGAAGCTAAGCACCATGCTAGGATTCTGATTTGTACTTTGTTTTTCTTGGAGCCTTGAAGTATGTTCAAATTAACCTGAGTTAAACAAAAAATTTGCACTGATTTAAAAAAAAAAAAAAAAACGAACAAAATGAAAAAAAAAAAAAAAACTTATTTATCCCAAGGGTAATGTTGCAAATACACAATTTTGATTGTGATTTGGGCATAATGTATTATTAAATGCTATTAAGTTATATAAAACATACTAGAAAATTAAATGTCATGAAGTTCAATATAAAGAGGAAAATTAATAAAAAAATGATGGTCAACTCATGAAGTTTTTGATGAAGACAAATGGATTTTTTATGTTAAGCCTCTAATCCTGCTCTAGGCTATTCTTGTCATCAATTAAGGAGACTAGATATGTCAAAGGTTGTTCACTGCTCAAAGGCAGCAAATAAAATGTGCTGTTTGCACATTTATGGGAGTGTCTCTTGAAAGTTTCCTCAATAAGATTTAGTTACAAATTCACTTCAACCCAGTACTCTATGGTTGATATCATAAGGTTTCTAAATTTAACATAATTTGAAGCACAAACTTTTCTGTGTGGAGTATCCAGTTCTTCTTTAAGAAACAGAGACTTTACTAAAAATGCAAAAATCACTGCCCCATATTTAAGATCCCTGTATAGGTGTCTATATTTCCTTTTAAAGAGTATATAAATGTAGTCTCGGTGTTTATATTAAAGCAGCATAAAACTTAAAACTTCCCAAACTTAGTCTCACTTGACAACTTTTGCATAGTTGTACTGGTCTGTAGTATCATCACGTGTCCAAGCCTAGTCTTATATCATTGTTTGTTCCTATATCATCTGGATTGTTGTTCAATTGCCATTTAATATGCATAAATTGGGGCTGGCCCTTAGATTTTCGTAAATGGTTTGGAGATAAGTAATAACTTGATTGCGTCACTTAGAATTTATTGTTTGCTCTTCTAGTAGTGCAAAGTTACCTACATAAATTGTTTTGAAATGCACATTTGAATTTAATGGCCTTAGCAGGTCTTTAGAATCTGCATCTTGTCAACTGTCTTTTCTTTCAAATTAGGTGGTTTAAGCTAAAGGAGGATTATAGTGTTCAAATGACCATACTTTTGCATGTGGTCAAGTCTTTTGACCATGTCTCCAGAAATGTTATGATCTTATGCTAGAGCATTCAATATGTGCGAGGATGTAGATAAACACAAGAGAACCATTATACCATCTTCATATTGAACATATGGTTTGCAAATTACAAATTGTGGCAAGAAGATTTGAGATTTTTTTGCTTTTAGCATTAATGTTCTAATATAGAAGTTCTAAAATCAAGAAATAGTTTGTGTATCATATACTGACGGGAGAGTAGTAACCGATAAACCTGGATGTTACTAAATAAGTTAATCAAGGGAGCTGGTTGGAAAATTTGAAATAGAATGCTTAATTTGCAATCATTAGGTGATCCCAGTGGAAGACCAATTCATGGTTGTAGTAAAAAGAGGCTAGACACAATGAAGATCACTTGTTATGGAACTATGATTCATGCGTAATGTGTTGGAAAAAGGTAAAAGCATCTCATTGTCATTAGCCGATTGACTTGGAAACTTCTAACTCGGCTCAACTAATGTGGTTCCAATATCTAAGAATTTTTCTCAGTCCATTCTTCACATTGTATAACACCCTAAGGGGGCTTTTGTTTCACGATATCTTTCAAGATTCTTGGGAATGTGATGTCTATGGCATCTTATTCCTACGTTTGTTTGAGCATGAGATGTGGTGAGCATATTCATATTTCTGGGAATGTAAGGATTTCCATGAAACATACATGGGCATCGTATTATCTTTTTTCCACCTTCCCCCCCCCCCCCCCCCCCCCCCCCCCGCGGATAAGGTGCATTGATGTCTTACTTTTTGGTCCAAATTGTCCTCATAATTTTGGATTTTGCAATAATGCCCCTATAAAATAATATAATATAATCATGCTTGATTATTAGATTTAAAATAATAAATTACCAACAAGCTAAAAGTAAAAAAAAAATTAAGTTAGCATAAATATTAATCATTTTAATTATAAAAATATATAAAATGTTGATTAAAGATATTAATTATGAAATTTTAATTAAAATTTAATTAATTTTTAATTAGGAAATAATTTAAATTAAGTAAAAAAATTTAAAGCATTAATTAAAAAATATTAATTTAACATAAATATTAGTCAAAATTTCAATTAGAAAAACATTAAAAATTGTTAATTACAAATATGAATAAACAATTGGTTAATTTTTCAATTAGAAATATTAAAAATGTTAAATACAAATATTAATAATAATTTTATTTAATTTTTTGATTCGACGATATTTAAAATGTATATTAAATATAAATCCATTGTGGTCCGCCCCTTCCCTGGACCCCACATACGAGGGAGCTTTGTGCACCGGGCTGCCTTTTTTTATTTTTATTTATTAATCATGTTAATATTTATGTTAATTGATGTTTGTAATTTATTAAATAAAAGTAACATTATTATTGTTTTATAAAAATTTAATGCAGTAGTTAGTATTTAGACACTGTATTGCCCTCAATTATTGGTTAATCGATGACTAAGTGTTAGATGTTTTAAATTTATAATTATTAAAAATTTTTGGATATAGATTTAATTAAGTACAGTAGTACATATTCTTAGTCGGTTTTTGGGTTGGAAAATACAATTATTCTTCATATGCGTGTTACATACATGTTAAAAGGATATACTGGTCATCTTCTTGTAATACTTACAAAGATTATCATGTTGAACCAAATATTGACATGAGAATCTTTTGTACATTCCTTGGAACCTTATAACTCGAACTAAATAAAAATATTCCTATGAGGCAGACATCCTATTCCCAGGAATGAGATTCCTAGGAATGTCATTCCATGGGCAAGCCAAACGATCCCTAAATGTTATTTTAAAAACATTAAGAATAAGTACTTTCACTCCTAATACACAATTTTTTTCTTTATTAAAAAAAGGGGCACTGTTTAACAGATGCTGTCTATTGTTTGTGAGAAAAGCATAATGGTTCTTCAAAAAATTCTTCTGTATCTATTTTGATGATCCAATAATGAGTTCGATTCTGCTGCCTAGCCATGCTTGTATGAGTCCAGAAAATGGCACATACACATTTAGCTTCCATGATGTATGATCGTACATCTGGATGTATGCATGTGCACATGCATATTTGTAGGTGGTTGTAAGAAATCTATCATTTGCTTGGTTTTAAATAGATGTAATTGGTGGCATAGCATAACAGTAATGTGCGCTGCTGTAAGTGGGACTCACATGGTGGGAAACTAGTGTAATGGCAGTGAATTGCTTCAAGCATGCTCAATCCTGTCTATATTGGTAGATTTGCATGCTTAAACTCATCTTAGAAAATTTAAATTATTTTGAGTCCTTTAGTTCAACTTACCGACAGTGTTCAACAAGGGCAATATATTTTGTATTGGCTTTAAAATGATATTGAGTATATATATATATATATATATATATATATATATATATATATATATATTTATCTTTTTATTAATCATATATATATATATATATGTGTGATATAAAAATCAGTGAGACAAAATACATTTGCTTGTAATATAATATACAATATTGAAGTATTAAGCATGTAGAAACTACAATAAATAAAACGAGGTCATATTTTATTAATTTGATATATTTAGAGCAATGAGTTATATTAATGACCTAAGCTTTAAAATTACACCTTTATTACATTAGTTCCTAAGGAGGATCATTCTACTAGGGTTCATGATTTTGAACCTATTAGTTTGATCAATTGTGTATAGAAAATTCTTGCGAAAGTCCTTGATGATAGGTTTATGGAGGTACTTGGTAAGACGTCCTAGCTCTTTATTAGGTTTTGTGGTTGGAGGTGCATTTTGGATGTTGTCCTTCTGGAGGATGAAGTTGTTGAAGATGCTAATAGTGGTAAGAAGATGAATTTAGTGTTGGTTAGATTTTGAGAAGGCATGGTTGGGTGAATTGGAGTTTTCATGGATAATGTTTTAGGCCAGAGAGGTTGGATTAGGACCTATATTTCTTTTGCATCCTTTTTTGTGATTATTAGTGGAGAACTTAAGGTTCGTTTGGTATCACTGTCAAAAATTATGAAAACGAAAAACTAGGAAAGAAAACCAAAATAGAAACTAAAAATAAAAAACTAGCAACTTGTGTGGTTAATATTTATTGAACTAAAACAAATTAAAAACTTGATTAAACAAATGCTCATTTTTGCCCTTGAATCAAATAATAATTACAAAATATAATTAAAATAATGAAACTACAAACTAATATAAATTTTAAAAATACTTTAATAAAAATAAAAATTGTTATAATTTTTTAACTTAATTATTATACTTCAAATTCACTTTACAAGAACAGTCTTATTGTACATGATAATTGAAATATAGTAAAAAGAATTTTTAAAAGACTGTTATTATTTTTTATTTTTAAAAATAATTTAGTGGGCATTCTTTATTATATTTATATATTAAAATCCATATGATCAATTTAATTTAATTTTAATTAAAAATTATGGATAAAATGAATGATTTAATCCGAAAAATTTAATCTTAGACACAAAAATATTTTGGCAATACGTTGCCGAAACAATTGAAAATCATAAAATTTGGTTTTCATTTTTTTGCAAACAGATGAAAACTGTCAATAGACATAGAAAACCAGCAACCTAAGCAAATGTGTTTTCATAATCTGTTTTTTCATTGTACAAAATGGAAAGCAAAAAACTGAAAATAGAAACGATACCTATAGGCTTTTAAGATTTGGCTTTCAGCTTCTATGAGTGTGAGACAAAGGGCTCTGTTATCTTGTTTTCTCTTTATCGTGGTTATGAATGTTCTGAGTGGGATAATTGTGAGGGCTGTTGGTAGGGTTTCGCTTATGGTGTTGCTGGGAAGGAAGCTGTGGGTAAGTGGTTTTTGTGGTTCCCTTTAAAATTAATTCTCTTTGGCTTGAAGTAAGCAAGTGTAAATTTGGCTTGCAAGTGAATGGGTGGGATTAATTATGAATGTACCGAGTATAAAGTGGGTAAAGATGTTCAATTCTTGGAGGATATTTGGCCTGGGGTAAACTTTTTGTTCTTTGTTTTTGTTGCCTTCCAGTGCTTCCACCCCCCACCCCACCCCCTCCTACACCCCCCTCTCTCTTTGGATCATGATGCACTTTGTTCTTTTTTTATTATGGATCGTGATTGCATTTATTGGGATTTATTTTTGAGTGTATCATAGTTATAGGGAGGTTGAGTTTACATTGAATTGCTCTAGTCCTTGCATTATTCCTGCAGGTGGGATGCCATGGTCTAAAGTTTGTATGCTTCTTGCTTTCCCTCCTGTAAATCTTTTTATTCTTTTCTGATTTGTTCTCAGTTTCTCTAGTAAATATTTTTATTCCCTTCTGATTTGTTCTCATTCTTTTCTTCTTATTAAGATTTCTTCGGGGTGATCCTTAATCAAGGTAATACCTACAACCGATTGCAGATTGGAAGACCTTCTAAAGCTTTATCTGCTGATGTGTGTGTGATGTGTTGTACCCATGGTCTTAAATTTCCATGAAATTGCCGAAATTTATCGAAATATCAAAATTTTAGCGAAACTTGTCGAAATTTTAACTATACAATAAAATTTTGCCGGAATTCAAATGAGAGATTTAGGAGTGAAGTGAAATTTCTCTTTTAATTTATTTTATCGAAACAAAAGATTATTACAAGTGCTTTTGAAATTATATGAAAAAATAAACTTATAGTGACATTTTATTTAACCATTCATGTCTAAATTATCATTATTTGTGTAATAAATAATATTTAAACGATTTATGAATTTCATCTGTATTAATTGAATATGTTTAATGTACATTGTCTCACAAATATGTTTGATACACATACTATTTTGCAACTTTTCCATCTCATACAAAACATAGATGTATTTAATTTGTTATCTATTAGTCCTAAAACTTATATTATAATGTTTGTTAACCATTTCTAAAGTTTCACAAAGAATTCCATGCTTTAGTACTAATTTCTGTTATTTTTTTCAAATTGAAATTGAAATTAACATCAAAATTGAAATTTTTGTCAAAATTTCCGTACTTTTGGGGCTTCGATATTTGAGTCGAAATTGAAATTTAAGACCTTGGTTATACCTCTGGTGAGACTGATGCTAGTCTGTTTCTTCATTGCTTTGTGACTTGGAGTTTATTGAACATGCCTTTTGGTTTGAGTGTGCCCTAGTTCATTGGAGGCTTTTTAGCACATTGATTTTAGACCATTTGGGAAGCATTAGGATGAATGGGAATTATGACGGTGTGCAGTTTTTGCCTTTTTTTTTTTTTCTTGGTGATTTGGTTAGTGAGACACGCTTATATTGTTCATGATTGCCCTTTGCCTTATATAATTTCGGACATGATTACCCCCTTTACTTCACTGTGGGTTTTTTCTTTAGATTATTTTGGCAGTGTTCATCCTCTGGTATTTAGCATGCTTTGAAGGTGTTGTTAGCCAGATTTTTGTCTCACATGTTCTCTGGTTTCTTTCTTGGCCTTGTTGTATGTTCTTTCTCCTCTTAGTAATTTTTTTATTTTATTTTTTATAAAAACTAAAATATTATAATAGTAATTTTTCTTATTAAAAAAATAAATACATAACCTTAAAAATGCAAAAACTAGAAAATAAAGGATGTTGAAGTCAAAAAATTAAAGAAAAAATTCCAAATTGCTAAGATTAACAAAATAAATAAAATTTGTTTAACAAACATTGTTCATGTCAAATTGTTAATTAATGCGCCTTTTTCAAATGGTCAAAAAATAAATAATTTATATTGTTATCGTCCTTATTATAATCTTCTCCTCCCTCTTGCCACATTGCTAATCAGGATTGATTTATGAAAGGAAAATGAAAAGAAAAAGTTGAAAATAAGGCTTTTATTTTTTCTTCCCTCATAGGAGTCTTGTAGTGGCTGTAGCTGTCCTGTAACAGTCTGTAGCAGTCCTTACAAGGCTGAGTCTATAATGCGCTGTTTAGTTCCAACTCCTACTTCTAGAGTGGTGTGTTGGGACCTCAAAAATGCATTGCATAGCCATCGCATAATCATTTGTCTGCGTCAATGCTAATTACAGAGTACAAAAGTCAGAATGTTGGAAAATTTTTTATTGACCTATAGACCCCTAGTAGATACAATGTTGTCTTGAATACTTGCAGGCCACCAAATTACGTTATGTACTTTTCTGTCTTTGAATCACCCCACTAACTAATGCTGCTATGGAGTCTAGTCAGGCATTTATTTGATATTGTCTTTGGGTTAAGAAAATATATCAATTCAAGCAAGAAAAAGGAGAAATATTTATTATGTGTAAGAAATTAAACTTCAGCAATAGTTTATGAATTCTTTATTTTAACTGTCAAACAAAGTAACAATAAACAGATGAGGTTTTTTGACTGAGTGCACAATAATACAATGTTTCTCAGTTGACAATTAAGGTTAAAATGTAACATTTAGTGCATAGCTCCCACGGCAAGGATTTGGATTGACGTGTATTTGTTGACATGTTTTATGATTCTTTTCTTTTGATATTGGCATCTAATATTAATTGAGGAAGGTGAGAATTTAGTTTAGAATTTTGTGAAGCAGTGGTATTGGCTCTGTTATTTCATGATTTTATCTTTCCTAAGCTTATATATGCATGCATGCGTTAATCTCAACATATATATATATATTCGTATTGAACCAATGCCATCTAATGCTTAAATTCTTAAATTATAGGTGAGAGATTTTCAGAGATTGTTGGAAGTCCATATTACATGGCTCCTGAGGTGCTAAAGCGCAATTATGGACCAGAAATAGATATATGGAGTGCGGGAGTTATTCTTTATATTTTACTGTGTGGAGTTCCTCCATTTTGGGCTGGTATGCATATTCTCTTAGCTTATGGACGCACACTGGACCTACAAAACTCCATCATACCCTCTCTTGCCAAGATAAAAAAGCATGTGCACATGGGCTTGTATTTGTGCATTGCACAAGCCAACTACTTTTTCATGAATCAGCACTTGCATGATTTGTGGCATCTTTGTTCTAAATTTTCTTCAGATTATTTCCCTTTCTATTAACCTTGGTATCATATTTGAATCCATGTTCTCTTGGTATTGATAGGAACAGTTCTTTAACTGCCAGTGATTTTTTTTTTTTTAAATGCAGAATCTGAACAAGGAGTTGCCCAGGCCATTCTTCGGGGGCTTATAGATTTCAAACGGGACCCCTGGCCGAATATTTCAGAGAGTGCGAAGAGCCTTGTCCGACAAATGTTGGAGCCAGATCCAAAGCTTCGACTTACTGCAAAGCAAGTGCTTGGTATGTCACACATTTCTAATGCTAATTTGCTTAGTACCTTGTGATAAGGATGCTGTGCATATTGGGAATTTTGGTAATAGGATAAAACCTTATTTTATGATTTCCTTTTTCATGGTGCCACCGTCCCTCCTCCTTACATCGGGAAAAAAGGTGGAAAAAAAAGGAACTAAAACGAAAAAAAAAAAAAGAAAAAAAAAAAATGAAAGGAGGAAAAGGGCACATTTTGGAAACTTTATTATTGGTTTCCATGCATTTTCTGTAGGAGGGATGTCATGAGGCTCATCTACCTTTTGACACCTTCTTATATGCTTTATAGGGAAAGAGTGAATTACAAAATGGTGGGTAATATAAACCTTCTGTATCAATTTATGAGCGAATTTAATGTATCGAAGATTTTGACCATATCAATGGTAAACTAATCCGGTTTTTGACATAGGCACTAAAATAAAGGAGAGAATAATGAATGTTAAAGACAAGCAAAGGTTGGTATTTTGGCCCAGAAGAAAGAAAAGAAAAGCATCTGAAAATAACTAATTACAACATCTTTGTGGTCACATTGTTTAGTAATCTACTGATTGTTTAGTGATCTACTGACTTTTTTCCTTTCTTGAACATATTTAGCTGTACATTATTATAAATAAAATACCTTAAGGAAAAACTAGTTGCAGCATATTTTCACTCACATGTTTTATTAATCAAATGAAAAGTCTTGGTTGTCAAACTAGATGTACATCATAATAAATGTAAGAATAGTGTCAAAAGTGCTAGAGTAGCACTTGTGTGCACAGTGCTTCTTGCATCAAATCACTTGTGGTGGGTGCACCTAAATATTCATCAATAAAAAGGAAAAGTGCATGCGAGTGCTTCTGTTATTTTTTTTATTAGTTGAACTCCTCAAATCCTACAACCGAGCACTAAAAATTAGTCAAGCATGTTAACTTGGTGCATCAACTGCTAGCTCAGACTTGGATTGGTGCTTCCATGGGAATGAAAAAACTTGGAGATGGGGACTCTATTTGCTGTTTGAGTATTGTTTTCAAAAATTGGCTCACAAGAGTCAATTCTATTTCCCAGTAATATGTAAACTTGAATTATGAAAGGCTTTGCAGTAAATTTGGTTTGTGAATGGAGTAGTGTAGGAAAAGAGTAGTTATTGTATGCAAATATAAGAGTTTACTGAAAAAAGGCAGACCCATTTTAAGGTAAATGTTCATACAAAAGTTAATTTTATTACCACCAACATCTAACAACATTGGAATGTAGATTCTAGTGGTGAAAATTGGGAATAACTGCTCCTGATATTTTTTATGCTTGTTGGAGTACCACTTACTTTGTCAGATCTTTGCCTTAAGAAAGTGTGGACTATATTTTATATTACTATAATCCAATGTTTTAAAAGGCGAAGGCATAAGATGATGCGTTTTACCCTTTGCAAGGTGAGGCGTAAGCCTCAAGGCATTGAGGCATAAGCATTTTGAAACTGTATTTTTTAAAATAATTAATAAATAAAATAAATTTATATATAGTATAAAAATGAGAAAAAATTTATAATAATGGAGAAAAAAATAAAAATGTAATTCTTGACTATCATATAGGCCAATTTTAGCTAAAAAACTCAAACAATGCATGTTAAAAACTAAGCATGAGCCATAACATTACAAAAAGAAGGGAAAAAGCCAAATTAAAGCATCACAATGTGTTATCATCCAAGATTCTAAAAATCTAAATCTAAATCAACAAAGTTCAAAGGAAACTATCAAGGTCTTCATCAAAGTCCTCATCTTCATCAAACTCATCTATAGTAGGAGTTCTTCCACTTATAAATTCCCTCTCTCCCACTTCAATAGCATCGTCTTCCTCAATTGTGACCAATGTTGGCCTTTTGCCTTTGTCTTGAGTGCCTAGATATTCAATAAAGCTATAGTTAGGAGTTAGGAGAAATGGAGAGTTAGAAATTAGTAGTTTCAAAAATGATTATTGATATTTACAAACTCAAGCCCCCACAATAATCACTAATCTTCCTTTTGCTAGGAATTATAGAATGTGAGCTATCGGAAGCTTGTGTTGCTTGAGCATTATCTCCTTCAAAAGCTACCATGGGCAAAGCCCTAATAACATCAACTTCGAAGAGATTTTCATCATCAAACCAAGAAGTATCTTTTGGGAGGATAGTTTCTTCCTTCTCAGTGACCCACTCATTGTCTGAAGCTACTTCCTCCAATAGTGAATCATAATTTTTTCTTCTTCTTAGAGCTCTCACTCGCAGTTTGGTGTTGTACTTCACATAAACTAGAGCATTCAATCTCTTGTACTCTAATCTATTCCTCTTTTTCGTATGAATCTACAATTGAGTTTAAGCCATTTAAATTTTTAGATATTAGAAGATATTTTCATATTTGAGTGAAATGATAATAACATGGCATTTGTAAGAACTAAGAACCTGCTCAAATGTGCTCCAATTCCTCTCACATCCACTAGTACCGCATGCCAGGCTAAGAACATGAATAGCAAACTTCGTCAATTCTGAGGTTTTTGTCCCAAAACCCTTCCACCAATCAGCTACAAAAGAAGAAACACATATCTAAGTTCTAAGTTATAAGAAGAAACAAGGATAGAATACTACTAATTAACTAATTTTAATTGAAATATTATTTTTACCTAGGCTTCTCAACATTCTAGAGTCAATAGCCACTTGAGTCCAAATTCTCCTTGTGCTTTGGATCTCTGCAGCTAGCCTCTCCTCATATCTTAACATTCTATCCATGCATTCAATTAATCCTTTCTTCACTTCTTCACAATCAGAAAAGGTTTCCTTATAACGCAATTGGGGATTTAGATAATATCCCATAGCATGTAAAGGGTGATGAAGTTGTGTAGTTCATCTATCATCTATTTTTCTCCAAATGGATTTATAATTCTTGGCATTTCTAGAAAAATTTGCAGCAATATGTTCCCTTCACCTAATCCATCAACTTAGAGATAAAACCCAAGGCTGTTCTTTCCTTAGAATCAACTTCCCTTAGAACACACACAAGAGGGACAACACTCTTGATAACATAAGCCGCGAGGCCAAAAATGTTGGTTAAATAAAACAATTGAACGAGTCCTTATACCTTATGCATTTTTGCATATGTAGAAGTGCACATCTCTGAAGAGAACATAGATTGAAGGCCTTGCTTTTGTTTGTATTTGCTTTGAAGTGTCAAAAATGCAGTAACAAAGCGTGTCACTGCAGGGCGGATGAGTTCTTTGTTGTTGTTGAAATGCTTCCTCATCATTGCAAGTACATAGGAATGATTATAAATAAATTTCACAACCTGCTTAGCCTTTAGGATTGTGGTTGTATGGATCTTTAATTTTGCAATATCCTCCAACATGTGATCCAAACTATTTGCAGCACATGGAGTCCAATACAACTTTTCCCTCTTTTCCATAAGCTTCTTTCCACCATATATCATGTTCTTCGCATTATCAATTATCACCTGCACAACATTCTCCTCACCAACTTCCTCAACCAGTACATCCATATACCTAAACATCAAATCACCGTTTTTTATAGAATTAGAAGCATCAATAGATTTTAAAAACCATGTGCCAACAAAACTATTCACAAGAAAATTAATCAAGACCCTTGAACATCCATCAATCCATCCATCAATCATGATAGAACATCTATATTCCTTCCAAGCTTTTTTATGTTCTTTCAACATGCCATTGATGTCTTTCACTTCATCTTTAATAATCCATGTCCTCATCTCTTGCATAGATGGAGGCTTGAAACCTGGTTTGTAATTAGAAATACCATCCACCATAACACGCCAATATACGTGATCCATCGAACTAAATGGTGGAGCATTGTTGAACACACAATGACCAACTTTCCTACACACTTCATTTCTCTCTTCTTCAATTTTGAGTTTAGAGTGGCTTGTTTGGTCAGTGAAGATGCGAACTTATCCATTGGACCTCTAGCCCTATGTTAAAGCCACTCCCACTATTCTGTATCTTAAGATCTCCAACTGATGAAGAAGTAGCACTCTGAGTCCCTCCGCTTGGACCCATCCGAATCATTTCAAGAAGATTATTTCTTTTACAAGTCTCTTCTTGGAATTTTTCAAGAGCGATCTTGCACTCATCTCTCACGTTTTTGGAGCTTTTGGGCAAGGTTTCATTCCCTTCCTTGTACTAGCCAAATGATGTTTAAATCTTGTGAAAGTCCCACTACAAGTTTGATCACAAAATTTGCATCTAAGATATTTTTCTCCATCAACTTCTTTATGTATTTCCAAACAAAATCTTTTTTCTGCCCTTTGATTCACCTTCAGACATGCTTTTGTTTATTGAATAGGAACAATCAGCAGCTGTAGCAGGGAATTAAAACTGTAAATTGAAAAAATGAAAACTGAAAAGTGAAAAAAAATCAAAAGCAGCTGCAGCTCACCATGAATTTTAGAGACACTGGTAGAGTCTTCTAAAGAGTCTGCGATGAACTACACTGGAGAGAGAGAGGGTCAAATACTCGAATCAGTTTGAGGAGAGACCTTAAACTAAGAAGAGACCTTGAAGCAGAGAGGCTGTTGGGGGTCACAAAGAGAGATGAGAGGCTGTAGAGGGTCTCTGGTGAGAGACGAGACGTCTAAATGGGTCGTTAGAGACATATGAGAGGTTAGAAGGGGTCACCGTCTTGTCAGAGAGAGACGAGAAGCTGGAGGAGTCTTTGAAGACATATGCAAGCTTGGAAAGAGACGAGAGGTCTGAAGGGGTCATTGGAGAGAGACAAGACGTTGAAAGGGGTCGTCGGAGATAGATGAGAGGTCAGAAGGGGTTGTCGACTCAATCGGAGAGAGACGAGAAGCTGGAGGAGTCGTAGAAGACAGAAGCAAGCTCGGAAGAAAGAAGACCGTTGTCGAGAGAGGGGGGGTTTTGACGCTCGTCAAAGCCCTAATAGTTTTTTTTTTAATTAATATTTTAATTATTAGTCTGCTCCCAAAAGGCGCATGCCTTCCCATTTGAGTAATAAAAAGCACGCTTTTTTCCTAAGGCATACACATTTTAGGAATTGTGCCTTTCAAGTTACATTGAGAGCATTTTATGCTCAAAGCATAGTGTCATGGTATGACTATTTTCACACCGTTGTGAAAGGGTCGTGTGGCGCTAGCTAAAGCACTCTTGTTTAACTAGCCAGCCTATCGTTTACTAACATTCATCCACGAAACACTTTCATTAGTATTCAATCAAATGGCAGCGGAAATAGTAAGCATTCATGAAAGCAGTGGCACGCAAGCAGTAAATATTGAATCTACGCAATTCATTAACAACACCTTCGTTGACAATGTGTGTTTAGCGAGGGAGGCAAGTAGGCTAAACATGTTGACAATAGCTAATGAGTTTTACAATGATTGATGAACACTCACCCTCCCATAAAGAAGTTTTTATGTAATTATCATCCTAGCACTAGGAAACATCAAAGTGACCGAGGAGTCATATTGCCTTATTTGGCATACAAAGACACTATTAGCAGAAAATAACCCTACACTAATATTTACATGATGGGAACCCATCCCAAGCACACGAGACAAGTGGTTACAGGCAAGCATAATGCCCTGAACAAGCTTAGCTCGTGACATTCTCCCCCACTTATGCGGTCGACGTCCTCGTAGACTTTGGTGGTAGGTACACTTCAAGTTTGTCCACGAACGGTTGAATATCTTTTGCAGAAATCCAGCTGATTTCTTTGTCATCAAGGCCTTTCCACTTCACTAGGAACTTCTGCTGCTTCTTCCTTGAGGATATGAACTCTCCGTCTACAAGGATCTCTTCAACTTCACGTCTGTCAGTTTGCACCGTCTTCAACTCTGCTCTGTTGGATTGACTTCTGCTCAGGTTATTGGTGTCGGTGTTGAATGACTTGAGGTAACTGACATGAAATTGCAGTCTTCTCCCCTGATCTGCCTACTTCTTCATCTGCTTAGAAGCTTTCTCCAGATAGGCTCGAGCAAACTCTGCATTCTGTCTCCATTCTTTGGTGAAGATGTACGCCCTGGGACTTTTCCGTCTGTACGGCTCGACCACTGTGTGAGGTAATAGCGGCTGCTGGCTTGTAACAAGCTCAAAATGGCTCTTGTTGGTTGTTGAGCTCCTTTCGGCATTGCCACAGAACGGAGCCACATCAAGTAGTTGCACCCCATTCTTCTGGTTGTCATTGACAAAATGGTGCAAGTACTCATCTAGCAGCTCGTTAAATCTCTTCATCTGTTCGTTTGTTTGTCGGTGATAACTCGAAGAGATGTCAAGATGTAACCTGAATATCCTGAAAAATTCTATCAAGAAGTTGTCAGTGAACATTAAGTCTCGATCACAAACAATAACTTGGGGAACACCCCAATGTTTCACAACAGTCACAAGGAATAATTTTGTCATCTCCTTTGCCGAACAGTACTTTGGTGCGGCCATGAAAGTACCATACTTCTTCCGCTCCCCCCTGTCTTGTTGGCAAGTGAGACAAGTTATGGTATAATCAACCACATCTTCCTGCATGTGTGGCCAACAATACCTCCATAGTAGTCTTGTCATTGGAGTCATTCTCCGCGAATACCCCTTAACGAACTTCCTACAATAACTAGTAAGGCCAAGAAAGGAATGCAACTCCTTCACTGTTGTGGGGATCTTCTGTTCTTGAATCATCCTTACCTTTTCCATACCCCTCCGGATACGACCTTGTTCAACCACATGACCAATAAATTTGTTGCTCCGTTGAGCGAAAATGAACTTCCCTTTCTTCACATACAGACTATTTCCCCTTAGCCTGTCGAACACCTCTTGTAGATGCTCTTTATGTTTCCTCAGAAACAACACCGATGTTCCCAACGGTGCTTTGGAAAGGCGAACACATCCCGCTTCGACTTCATCAAGCTGTTTCCCCAACTCTACTATCTCTGGAGGCGCCATCCGACATGGCCCTTTAGCAGGTGGTTTCACTCCCAATAACAACTTGATCTCATGCTCCACAGTCCGTCGTAAAGGCAAATTGTGAGGCAGCTTATCTGGCAACACCTCCTTGTACTCATCCAAAACTGTTTGGATGGTCGTAGGCTCCAGCTCTTGGCTTACTTTGTTTGCCACCACCGTAGCTAGACATGTTTGCTCACCTTGACCCAATCCCTTATTGAGTTGTATGGCTGAAAGGGACTTCCCGTCGTCTCCTTTCGTTGCAACGACTTGCACCATGCACGAGTGATCTCCCATCAGATATAGAGAACTAGCTGAAGGCTTCAGCACTGCCCTCGTCCTCCTTAGGAACTCCATTCCTAGAATGATTGAAAAGTCATTCAATGACATCGCTGTGAAATTCGCATGACCTTCCCACTGTCCAAGCTTCACAGTAACTTGCTTGGCTACTCCCAGAGTAGGCTAAGCTATAGAATTAACTGCTTTCATGTGTCCTGTATCATTCTCTAAGGATAAGTTGAGTCTCCATGCGTCCAATTGTGAAACAAAATTATGAGAAGCCCCCGTATCCACCATAGCGCGGGTACTCTTCCCATTGATCCTTAAGTCCACAAACATTAATCCTTTTGCTCGTGTGACTTTCGGTGGTTTTGCTTGCTTTTCCAATGCGCTCACCAGCCGCACTGAACCCACCCTCAGGGCATTATCTTCTTCCTCCTCGCTTTCCACCACTTGTCCCGAAGTGGAAACTTGTAAGGCATTGAGTAATTCCTTGTGTTGACACTCACTCACTTTGTGAGATCCACCACACAAGTAGCACGAAAGTTGTCTCTTCCCCTTTCCATTGGGTGTGTTGAACCCTTGAGACGACCAAGCTTCCTTTGAGGTTGATGATTTAGAGTTGGCTCCCCCATTCTTGGGTTTGTCTTTTTTGAAAGACTTTCCACTGTTTCCCTCTCTGCCAAACCGTTTGGACAAAGTGGTATCATCACTAGTGTAGTCAGTCAAGCATTCTGTAGCAGCTTGTGCAGTTGACAAGTCTTGAACCCTTTGCCTATGAAGTTCAGTTCTTGCCCACGGTTTCATCCCCTCTAGAAAATAGAATAACTTGTCCGTCTCCGACATGTCCTTGATATCCAACATTAAAGCAGAAAATTGTTTCACATATTCCCTGATTGACCCTGTATGCTTGAGATCTCTCAGCTTTCTTCTTGCATTATACTCAACATTCTCATGAAAGAATTGGGCCTTGAGCTCTCTCTTCAAGTTTGCCCAACTATCCATTACACAGCGTCCATTTTCAATGTCATTGTACTTGGTACGTCACCACAGTTTGACATCACTAACTAAGTACATGGTCGCAGTATCCACCTTTGTCTGTTCTGAGGCCATCATCATAGCGCGAAAGTACTGCTCCACATCAAACAAGCAGTTCTCTAATTCCTTTGCATCTTGAGCATCCCCATACGTCTTGGGTTCTGGTACCTTGGTCTTGCTAACTACTGGAGTGTTGGAGTTCCCCATAGCAAGAACCATTAGATTCAGCTTTGCATCTAGATCCACCATCCGAGATTGCAAAGTTTCCACTATATGGCGAAAGTCCTTTGACATCTCACCTATCAAACCTGCTTGATGTTTTTGTGATTCCCATCACTTCATCAACAAGTTCTCTCATCTGGGCCACCTCCGCGGCCACAGTATTTGTTGTTGCCTTAAACCTGTGCTTCCAGTATGTTGATCCTCTCAGCATTGTTTGGTACCTTGGTCATTTATCAAAGCTTTCCAAATCCCACAACGAAGGTAATTGAATTCTCGTAGCAACTGAGGCTTGACTCTGATACCAAGTGTCACGAACCTGGCTCTGATACCAAGTGTCACGGTTTGACTATTTCACACCGTTGTGAAAGGGCCGTGTGGCACTAGTTAAAACACTCTTGTTTAACTAGCTAACCTATTGTTTACCAACATTCATCCACGAAACACTTTCATTAGTATTCAATCAAATGACAGCAGAAACAATAAGCATTCATGAAAGCAATGGCACGCAAGCAGTAAACATTGAATCTATGCAATTCATTAACAATACCTCTGTTGACAATGTTTGTTTAGCGAGAGAGGCAAGTAGGCTAAACACGTTGATAATAGCTAGTGAGTTTTACAATGACTGGTGAACATTCACCCTCCCCTAAAGAGGTTTTTATGTAATTATCATCCTGACACTAGGAAACATCAAAGTGATCGAGGAGTCATACTGCCTTATTTGACATACAAAGACACTACTAGCAAAAAATAACCCTACACTAGTATTTACATGATGAAAACCCATCCCAAGCACACGAGACAAGCGGTCATAGGCAAGCATAATGCCCTGAACAAGCTTAGCTCATGACACACAGGTGCGCCTCTCGAATCGCTTTTAAAACACTTATAATCACATACTATTTCATTCCCACCTTGTTTTATTCCTTGAAACAAACGTTACCTTAGCGGCCATCTGCAATCACCATAAAAAATTTATGAAAATGGAAACCAGAAAATTGGAAAAAGAGATGAGAATTAGAGACAAAAAACTTAAACCAGAAACTAGTGTCTTGATTGAATAATATTTGCAAAAGTGAAACAAATGAAAAACATAATTAAATTAATTCTCATTTTTGTCCTTGAATTGAATAACAAATGAAAAATATGGCTAAAAAAATATACAAAAAAATGAAAAATATTATAATAGAAATAGAAATTATTATAATTATTTTACTTATTATATTTCAAAACTAGTGCTACAAAAACAATCCTATTGTACATGGCAACTGAAAAAGAGTAAAATTTTTTTTAATGACTTATTTTATTTTTTGAAAATTTTAAAAATTTTATGAATATTTATATTTTAACTATGTTAAATTCATATGGTCATTTAGTTTTAATTAAAAAATATGTAATAAATTATTTAATTTACAAAAGTTAGATTGGACATTAAAGTACTAAAAAATCTGGTATTCAAATTTTATGACAACAAGAGAGAGTTGACAATAGAGACAAGAAACTAGCAATAAAACAAAATGTTTTCATAATTTTATTTTTTTATTTTTTTTCACTATACAACAATGAAAACAGAAAATTGAAATGATACCAAACAGACTATTTAGATTCTTCTTTTCAATTCTTGGAGGCTATATACTGTATAGCACAAGCACTGTTGTGATCTCTAAAGGAGCTACGTCCTTGTGTACGTGGAATGTCAAGCAGACAATTGTTTAGCACACTTAATACTTAGTAAATGATGAATTATAATGAGAATTATGTTTAATTTTATATATAAAAATAATTATAATAGTATTTTTTGAGTGTAATTATAATAATATGTAAAATTGTCATTTTAATGAGCTTTGCTAGCTTATAGTAGAAAAGGTGATATATTAAGAATTTGTTTAGATATATAGTGAACCTACAGCTTATCAAATATGCATATATAAATATTTGTAGTTGTATACTCATTTGTTGACGTGTTCATGCTGTGTTTTGGAATAAATTTTTAGAATGTTTTCCCCATCAATTTTATGTCATGGTTGTCTTCCCATGTCCCTGTCCATGCTTCGTAGGGTGGTGGGTTTACAATCTTCAGTTGTATATTGCAAGCATGAATTTAAATTTCCCCAAAATTGTTGAAATGCCATGGTTTTTTTTTTTTTTTGGTTTTGGTTTTTATTTTTCCATTTTTATTTTTTATTTTTTTGGTTTTGTTTCAGTTTTGTTTTTTTTTTGGTTTTTGGCTATTCCACAGTTCCACTACCCTTGAAATCAAAACGCAGGTTTGTTTTTGTCTAACCAATTTTTTGTGAATTGTTCGAAATTTGTTGAAATCTGTTAGTTTCAGTGCTAATTGTCGAAATATGAATAGTGGAACAAAATTTCCTGAAAATTGAAATCTGAGATACAAAGCCCTTGAACTTGAGATTTCTATCTTATTAAATCTTCTTTTTTATTGAAATCAAAATTATTATGAGGAATGAAAGCATTAAGACTGGAATCACTGGATATTTTATGAAAAATTTAACTTGGATATTAACTGTAGCTGAGAAATTTACTACTAATGTCCATAATTTTTTTTTTTTAAATTGAAATCAACATTGACAACAAGACTCTTTCAGAAGCCTTGAAATTTTAATTGAAGCCAAAATTTAAAATCTTGATTGCAAGGTAACATGGCATGTTGACTAAGTGCACCAACTGCTTTCTCTGACTTGTGGGATTGTTCATGGGTGCTTCATGTGAATGAGAAATCACCCTTCCTGTATTGTTTCCGAAGTTGTCTTATTGAAGTCATTTCATTTCCGACGACGAAAAAATAGAGTATGAAAAACATTAGTGTATTTTCTTTGGGATTTTTGGATCCGTAGTAGCTTGCATGCTTCTGCTATACAGGAGCAGGATTCATGCTCAATCCATGTTGGAGGAGTCAAATGCACTTTTAGTCGGTCAATTTTTAAAAATATTTTATCTTGATCACCAAATAGTTTTTCCCTAATGTGACTTAACATTCTAAGCTATTGCAACTCACATGCGAACTTGGTGTGATTATTGTTGCAATAATTAGAAAGTACAAAGGATGAAATTGAAAAAATTTAGAGTGTATACGGATTAAATTAAATTAAAAAAAAACAGTGACCAAGATAGAATTTTTAAAAGTTAGTGACCAAAAATGCATCTCCAAGTTGGAGTGGTGGATGGTGGCTATCCCTGAACGCTTCTCTGTGCTCCTTAACACACTTTATGGACAGCGAATCACATATCGTAATTTGACGTCTGTTTTTTGCTTATAAAAATAATAATAATAATGATTTTGTGATCAGTATTATTGTAGTAATGATTTATGTTAAATTATATTAAACTTGGTTAAGAATAATAATGATTATGTGATCAGTATAATTGTAGTAATGATTTATGTTAAATTATATATTAAACTTGGCTAAGTTAAAAAGTCATGTATTGATAATTTCTTTAGTTATAGTGTTATATAAATGTTATGAACCTTGTATTTATTATATATAGTGCGTGTGTGGTTATATATTTATTTATTGTCATGTTATCTGGTGAAATGCTTTTTTAGAATCTGTTGTGTCCCTGTACCCTTGTTCTTATTCTCATCCGTGTCCATGCTCAGTTGGTTGTGCACTTAGCCACTTACATTTTTGGAAATGCAATATCTTGTTTGTTCAAAATTTTCTTTTCCTGCAACCTTCGAAAACAATTTTGAGCATGCCCTAGCAGACAAGTTCATCCATTTTTTTTTCTTTTATTGAAACATGAAATAGCCTTAAAAATAATACCAAATGAGCAATACAGATTCTCATTCACCTTTTTGACAATAGGATAAGGGGCAAATCTCAAAATAAAGATTTGCTACAAGATGGATGAAAAGAGAAGCAAATACAATGTTAACTCTCTATGATGTTTAGTGGTTGAGGCATTTGAACATGCATGATCATGTTGGGGATGTGTTACCTGATCTGGATGTTCTTTCTACTTACAGAGCATCCTTGGCTTCAAAATGCTAAGAAAGCTCCAAATGTTCCTCTTGGAGATGTTGTCAAGTCGAGGCTTAAGCAGTTCTCAATGATGAATAGATTCAAAAGAAAAGCCTTGAGGGTTAGCTGACAACTCCTAATAAGCTCTTTTATCATCTGTTTTGCATTTGGGTGTATCTAATAAAAGAATTGTTAAATGGTGCATTTCAAACAGGTCATTGCTGATCACTTATCAACTGAAGAAGTTGAAGACATCAAGGAAATGTTCAAGAAGATGGACACTGACAATGACGGCATTGTTTCAATTGAGGAACTAAAATCTAGACTTCAAAAATTTGGTTCCCACCTTGCAGAGTTTGAGGTTCAGATGCTTATTGAAGCTGTGAGTGTGTTTGCCTTATATTCAAGTTCTGCATGCATTCAATTCAGCAAAAAATGCCATCTTGAGTTTGAAAAAGACACCTCAAATCTAGGAGTAGGCTGGGTCCGCAGGTTCAATGCTTCATGCCTCTAAATAAACGAGCTTACTTATATCTTCTAGGTCTTTATGGCTGGTCTGAGCCAATGTTTAAGATAATGTCCAAATGTCAGGTCAGGCTTGGGTCTTAACAATTTAGGGCTGGAGAAGTCACTTAATCTCACCAATCTCACTTCAATAGTTCTAATTTTGTAGCTAATCTATATGATTGTGATATATGCAATATTTTATTGCCTGATGTGGGCTTCGTGTAGTGCTGCTCTTAGGGGCAGAGTGCAGATATTACACAAAAATGTTTTGCTTAGGGTTGGCTTTTAAATGAGCTTCTGCCCTGGCCAGGCTCATGTGCATCCCTGTTTATGTCCTTTAATTGTTTATTTCATTTTTTGTGAAGTCTTATAGTGGAAATGAGATTCAATATATGGTTAGTGGTTCACTTGTAGGGTTACAGTGAGAGCAGTAAAACACCTGCAAATCTCTACATTTGACAACCAAGTTGTAGGCACTATATGAAATGTGACTGCATGGACCGTTATGATTGGCATGCTAGTGCACATCAACAATGACATCCACATTATTTTTCGTATTGTCTGTTGTGATGTCTTATCTTTTGAAATGAGATCCAACTTGTGGTTAGAGGTCACTTACAGTCATGTGAGAGCACTGAACACCAGCTAATATCTATACATGACCTCGAAGACCATAATGATTAACATACTAATGCACATTAAGAAGAAAATCTTACACCCTCTTGATTTTTTGTAGTGTTAGTTGTGATGTCTTATCTAGTGAAATGAGATTCAGCAAGTAATTAGAGGTTCACATGCCGTTATGCAAGAATTACACTGTCCAGTATCTATTGCTTTGTATTTCAATTCAATAAACATTGGATGATATGACCCCGAGGACCATCATTATTGATATACTTGTGCACGTCACACAAGTTCAATGTACTAGGATTCACCCTTGATGGATCTATTAGCAGGATCTTTGAGAAAACTGCTACCAAACAAGCCTACCCATCTGATCTGTCCAGAATTTTCTGTCAAAAGATGAGTTGAGCAGCATCTCTAACCAAAATAGTACCCAATCTGATCCATCCAGCTTTTTTGTATTGTCAAAAGAATGCATGTTAGGCAGTTTTGAAAGCATTTTTAGATCCACCCTTCATTTTGTAGAACCCCTATGAAAACCGTAGTGCTTGATTGAAAGTTTTAAACACTTTAATAAATGACAATATGACATCCATATCAAGTTA
The DNA here is from genome assembly GCF_029873635.1 of Malania oleifera. Lineage (NCBI taxonomy): Eukaryota > Viridiplantae > Streptophyta > Magnoliopsida > Santalales > Ximeniaceae > Malania > Malania oleifera. Next base: position 70,007,873 of record NC_080427.1, read on the forward strand.
TGAGCATTATAAAAATTCCTCCTGAAATTGAAGAATAATCATTCCAAAATACCATCAAGTAAAGCAAATGTTTTATGTTTCCCATGCATTGCAATTTTTTAACCTCATTTAAAACTTGCAGTACATTATCATAAATCCTGGTCTCCGGCACCGACAGCGATGGTCTTATAAAATGCCCCCCCCTTTTTTTTTTTCTGTTTCCCTCTTCTCTGCATTGGGTGTTCAGAAATTTGTTGAATTTGAAGTTTAAAACCTTTTTAATGCTTCACTTTTCTTTGGATTTTCTATAAACAATTTATTTGAATGAAGCTATGATAAGTTAATTTAGTTATTAATATTACATATTTTTAAATGTTCTCTGTCTTAGTCATGTTCTATAGTTTAGTTCTTAAAGGTCCATCCCTTTATCAGAGATGATTCATATGTAAGTGCCTATCAATAAAAAAACATGAGTTGAAGTTAGTCCGAGACCATCCTTACTGTATATAGGAGGGGAGATTTTTCTCTCATTTATCAATTGATTTCATCCAAAATTGTCCTTGCAAAAATAAATTATGCCATATTTACTTGTCTCATTTTTTTTTTTCATCTAATTTTTTGGACCAAAATACACTCACAAAATTCACTCATTCCTTAAGACACATGGAAGGAACCTATGCTTTTATCTTTTCTCTTTCCACAAGTTTCTCCTTGAACCAATGCATAATTGTATGGTCAACTTGCTTCGTATGTACCAACTTCAATCAAAGACTCATCTGAGCCTGCTCTGCTGGTGTACTATTATGCATTCTTCTGTGCATAGATGTGCATGTGTGCATTGTCTATGTACTTGCTTGCATCTGTGCACACTCTGCACGGGTACAAGTACATATGTTTAACACGTTTGCAAGTGAATGTGTGCACACTGAATGCTGGTTCCTGTATCTGTATTTGTGTTTGCACATGTTGCATATGCCTGAGTATGCATGTGTGCCATGCCGTGCCTGTGCATGCATATGCACGTGCACAGTGCATCTATGTGTACATTTGTACATGTGTGCATACATGGATGTGCATATTTGTGAGTCTAGTTGACATAACACCATCACTTTTCTCAGGGTCTCAAACCTCAAGCATTTTTGGTAAATTATCTTTGAACTATTTATGAATTGCTGTTGAGTGTTGATTATATTTTATTGATAAAATTGTGACCTATTTATTAGTTAAATTTTTATACAAACTCATTTTTTTTTAATTGTTGCTAATTAAGAGTCTCACAAGATAAAATTATAGATTGATAAAATATTTATTGGAATTGCCCTGATTACTAATACTTCCATGGAAAAAGCTGGCTGGAGAAAATACTATGAATTTGTATCTAAATTTTAATTCCTTGATTTTAGTGATAACCTTTTGTTGGTGATGAAGCTTTCGCCCAGGAGCATCCTACCATTTTCCCTCCCCTCTTCTTTTTTCCTCTCTGCGATTACCTTTGTTTCTTTCAATTACTAGTTGGTCAATTCTGAAGAAAGAAGGCAATATGGTTTTCAAATGGAAATAATTGAATGGACAAATTTGTTGGTTGTTGGCTGCAGGTAGATAGTAGTGGGAAAGGAAAGTTGGACTATGGAGAATTTGTTGCTGTTTCCCTTCATCTCCAGAGGATGGCCAATGATGAACACATTCGCAAGGCCTTCTCATATTTTGACAAGGATGGGAATGGTTACATAGAGCCTGATGAGCTGCGTAATGCTCTGATGGAAGATGGAGCAGATGATTGCACAAACGTAGCAAACGACATCTTCCAAGAAGTCGACACAGACAAGGTGGAGTGATGGCTCATTTAGTTTTTCCCCAAGCCCAATTTTCGACTCATAACAGATTTGGGTCTGACTTTATTGTTCACAAATGCAGGATGGGCGAATCAGCTATGATGAATTTCTGGCTATGATGAAAACCGGAACAGATTGGAGAAAGGCTTCTCGGCATTACTCGAGAGGGAGATTCAACAGCCTAAGCATGAAGCTGATGAAAGATGGTTCTCTAAATCTTGGGGGTTAACCTATAAACCAGGCAGGACTGGTGTTGTAGAATCCATACGAGAAAATTAGTGGATTGATCTCCCCTTTTACCTCGGGGCTTGCTTTCTTTTGTAATCATTCACTTGGGGGCAATTGATTAAATTAAAGCCCCTTTGATTGGTGGCTTGAAAGGATTACGAAAAAAGAATGAGTAAATCTTCTTTGCCTCAGCAACACGTTGAGTAAATCCTATGTGCTTTGTGGCCATAGCACATGTATGATTCTTGTCTCGTCTGATTTCTGCTGTTGACATGGTGGAACCGAACAACTCTCTAGTTCTAGTATAGTGTTTGTCAAGAGAAACATGGTCTTCTAGTGCATGAGTTGTGCTTCAATTCTCTCTCTCTCTCTCTCTCTCTCCTGATGTCCATTGTCTGACACGTTGTTTCAGGGGCGTGTTTGATGTATTTAAGTAATGGTCGCCCTCTGATCTATTAATGATAGCAAAATGAGTTGCTCAAGAGCACAATTTAGAATTGGTTCTTTACCGGATATGAAGAATGTGATTTCTTAATGAACACGAGTATCTGGTATGAGCTTTCGGCCGGGAAAGGAACAGGGTTCCAGCAGCTTGAGTATTTTGAAATAATTGCTATAAACATGGTATTCAATTTGTTGATACCTAGGCTGTTTTGTTTTGTTTTTTTTATTTTTTTTATTTTTCAACTGTTTGTAAATAATTTTATCTACTAGTTGTGTTCAAAAGTGGTAGAACATGAACACTGATCTAAATAATAATAATAATAATAATAATAATAATAATAATAATAATAATTATCTTAACTTATTGGAGAAGGGTTCAGAATGATGAGAAGTAATACTATTAAAGGTTCAATGGGATCGTCACTAACTTGTTATTTATCTAGGTGTGTTTAGTTTATTTAATTACTAGTTGTTTGGTATTTAGACTAATCCTAAGGCCAAAGAACTAGTAGTCTCGATTTGTATTTACTAAAATTAAGATCGGTAGTTCAGTTATGCAAGTGGAAAATACTAGTACTTCTTACACACATTTCAATGAATGGTAATTAATTATGAATTATCCTTAAATTGAATTTAATATTCTTTAATTAACTCCTTAAAATAAATAAATAAATATTAAAATTTTAAAATAAAATGTTAAATAAAAGTACGATTTAAGAATGTCTAATAAGATATTCAAAGGAGAGAATCTTATTAGATAAACCTTCATTAGAACTAATATAGGTGAAGTCTGAAATATCTCTTTACCATTTGTTTAATCATTGGGCACACATAAAATAGAATATATATATATATATATATATATATATATATATATATATATATATATAGATAAAAATCAAACACATTTATCAAATTTGAGCAAAAAATAATCTTTAAAACATTCTTAGGTTTCTAAAATTTTTTAAGAATTTTCTGAAATTTTTTTAATATTTTCTGCAATTCTCGAGGATTTTAAAAGGTTTTTTTTCTTCATTTTATTTATTTTTGGAATTTTATTTATTTATTTATTTTTGTTATGTAAGTCAAAATAGCTTAAATAATTTTTATTTATTTTTTCATGATTTAAAAAAAAATATTAATAATTTTTTTTATTTTTTATTTTCCCAATTTTTAAAAATGAAAAATAAATTAATAATTAATTTTTTAAATAATGAATTGGCGATTTGGGAAGGGTCAGATCGGTTCAACCAGTTTGAACTGGGTTAATGGGTCAATTTAGGTTGACTTAGTTCAAACCGAGTTAATCTGGCTAAGGAAGGGCTACAATGTGTCAGTCAGCGGTTGTGACACGTGGCGCTAATTTTTATTTTATTTTTATGCTTTTTATTATTTATAGTAGCATTGTCATGCCCTGAACCCGAAAATGGGACCCAGGGATGAGAATGTAACCTAACCTGTCCCTGTATCCAACAAAACATTCAAAGATATAATACAAAGGATGAGGGTCCAATCCTCGTGGGGTTCCCAGACACCTTATACATATCCAAACACAATAGAATATACGTAGCGAAAATAAGGTCTTTCTATACAAACATGGTACCATACCAGAGTTTATACACAAATAGAGTCAAGGCTCCATCATACAACGTACAACCGGGTGCCCAATATATCTCAAAACGGCAACCTGTGAAACAAAAGTCCTAGCACTTACCCAAGTGTTATCCGTAGTACATCGGCCACTACACTCCTAACATAAGGACGCTAGTTCCGATTACTCGAAGGACCCGAAAAATATGTACATACAGCAGGGGTGAGACACCTCTCAGTAAGGAAGAATACAAGTTATATCGGTGTGTGATATTTGAGTGTTATCATGACGCAACACATATACAGTTAAATGCAATTCTAGTACTAATTTCACAACAATGCATACATGCACACACACATGATCAAGCAATCCCAGTGTCTTCACACCCTTCGGCCCGAAGCTGGCTCGTGACATACGGCGTTGGCCGGTAGCCAACCCTCGAAACACAGCGTTATCAGCACATGGCTAATCCCAGAATCCCATGACATCGTACTAGGGCAAACTGGTGGATCCACACCCTTCGGTGATCAGCCGGTAAGGTTCATGCCTTTAGATATGGAGCCAGACACTCTTGCCAAACATGGCCTAGTGATTTCATACGCCCACGGATATAGAGCTGGACACTCTCAGTACCTGGAACAAATTCAGAACATGTTCCTACTCGCATTTCAACCAATCACACACATATGCATGCTCATATAACCCAAAAAATCACACCCATTTGGTAATCTAAAATCATGGCTTTCCAAACACATATAGTTTAAACAAGTCAAGTTACGACCATCCCTATAACACAGTATAAATCATTATATAGATTCGGTTTTCAACAAAACTAGGGATGCAGCCAGTCGCCCCCTTTTTCCCAAAATTGTAATCATGAAAAATCCATAATTTCCCCCCCGTTAGATTCCCCCAAATGAGTAGCCAAAACACACACAGGACCATGAACCACAGTTCTACCGAGTCCGATTTTGAAAATAATCGTTATAAACAGATTTCCCTTACCTTTCCCCCAAATGGCAAATCCCGAGCTCTAAGGCCCCAAAATAGCGAACCGAGTTCCAAAACCTACAACCAACAGTATAGAATATACTCACGACACTATTCTCTACAAAACTACTAGATCAAAATTGAAAACCGAGCCTTGCCTCGATTTTGAGCCAAAACCCAAAAATGGCCGAACTGAAAATCCAATCCGTAGAACTTGTAGAGAATCCTTCCATGATCCTCGTGGTAACTTCGGATTAACGATTCTCGCGATGAACGACGAAGAAATCTAGAGTGATGAAGAATAGGAAGAGTTTCTAGAGAGATAGGGAGCTGAAATGAGATTTCTTAGCTGAGAAGTAATGAAAATGGATATTTATAGTACCATTGACTCAACAGTTCTCGTCGACGAATTGTGTCCTCGTCGACAAGGTCATATAGATAGCTCATTGACGAGACGATGGCCTCGTCGACGAGCCTGGGATTTCCGATTTTTCGAAACCCCTCAGCTTCTCCTCGTCGACGAGCCTTTGAACTTCGTCGACGAGAAATGTAAGGCCTTCGTCAACAAACTCTAGCTTCGTCGATGAAGCCTGTTTAATTACCATCTCACTCCTCTCTTAATTAATGAAGCCTATTTAATTACTATCTCACCCCTCTCTTAATTAATTAAACCCACCTATCACAGTTTGGGTTCTAACAAGCATGGTGACGTCAGCGTGCGCCATGTGGCAAGACCCTTAAGGCTTGGAACTTTTGATGTGGATCGCTGACATGACAACGATCGGTTCGTCCATAGAAAACACAACTTGGATGACTAGAATCGTGCGATGTCACCTCCCACATGTGCGGTCCCGGTTATTCCATGTGTCACCATCGTATGGTGACACGTGTCCCACTATTTATTTATTTTTTTTTAAAAAAAAACTCTTTTCTTTTCTTTTCTTTTCTTCCCTCCTAAATTCTCTAGAATCTCTTTCTCTCTTAACTATCACACCCTTTTTATCTCTCATTCTTCTCTCTATGTGTTCTCTCCCTCTCTAACTCCTCCATAGCCGTTGCTAGCCACCACGACTAGCAACCACCACCTCCTTTGGTGGTGCTCGTAGGGTAAGCTCTCCCCCTTTCTTCCTCTTTCTCTCTTCTCTCTTTAACTCTCTCTCATCTTTTGATTTTCTTTTTTTTTTCTCATCTCTCTAACTTTATTTCTCTCATCTTACGAACTCTTATCTTTCATCTCACTTCTCTTTCTCAATCCCCACCTCCTGGGTCTTTTTTTTTTTTTTTTTTTCTTTTTCAATTTCATCTCTTTTTTCGAATCCCACTCTCTCTCACTCTATTTTCTCACTTCTCTCTTTGCTGGTCTTGTTTTAGCACCAGACAGAGAGCTTCATGCTCTTTACCAAAATGATCCTAGTGCAGAGCTCAAACTCGGACCCTAAAGGTGAATCCCCTTCCTTTTTAAATTTTTTTTTGTTCTTTTTATTTTTGGTTTTGTTGGATTTTTTCGTGAAATTTTCTCAGGTTTTCTTGTGAAACAAATAGGATGGGGTTTGATTTAATCTAACATGGTTAGGTTTGGGGGTCAAGTTTGGTTTAATTCTAAGCTAAGTTGAGTTAATTGGGATTATGGATTTATGAAGTTATAGGTTTATGGGTTGAGGCTAAGTTAGGTTAAGGGGCTGGACTAGGCCTTAAATCCTTTAATTAGACATTGGGCTTATAAAGAATGGGCTTATGACTTTTGGAATCGGTTGGAGGTTTTCTAGGCTTGGGTAGGATTGGGTTTGGGTGGTCATAGGTTAATTGGGTTAGACCTAGGTCATTGGACCCATAAGTTGGGCATTCAGGTTTAGTTACTTGGACCCAAGTCAAGTTGACTTGGGTTTTTTGGTCGGATTTAGGGTAATCCGGTATGGGTACATATTTGAATTTAAATGTGGATCTAAGTTTTTGGGTTCAAGTATTCCAAATTCAAGTCAAATACCCGAATCCTGTTTAGTATATTATGGGTAAATTATTTGCTGTTTTGTTTGAATTTAAACACTAACTTCAGAATCCTAAGTTCAAAATTCAACATTTTTTAGAAATTAAAATTTAAAAAAAAAAAGTAATCAGTACCTACCTCCACTTTGCAATTTCCTCCTCCTTTTACCCGAGCCTCTTGAATTCCATTATGCCAATCTTCCACCACTTCTGCAATTCAAGCCGCTTGGTGCCCTATCTTTCATCACCTCTCAATCTCAATCACTCAACCTTCTCCTCACATTTTTTCCAAAAAAAAAAATTTAAATGAGCAATTCCTTTCTTTTTCTCTGTTTCTTTGAGTCTTTGTCTCTTCCTTCCCTTAGAAGCCCACTATTTATAGGTCTAGGTGATCACTCAATTTAACATTAATTAGCTCAATTAGGACCTAATTTGATCAATAAAATTTAATTTAAATTGTCTCACATATTTTAATTTAAAATTCCCACATGTCCAATCGCATATCTTCCTTTTGTGCTTGCAAATTTGAAGTTGAAGATGCTGGCCCTCCATTTCATTTTTTCCTTTTTTGATTTTTTTTTCAATATACAAACTTCATTTTCCATTTTCATTTTTCTTGTATTTTTTCTATATTTTCTCATTTTATTGAATTAACAATTATGTTATATGTTGACTTTTTGAGTCCGATCTTTATTTTGATACTGAAAAAACACTAGTATCTTATGTGTGTTTAAGTATGTGAAGAGGTCTAAATTTTAGCACACATAAGATCAAGGAATTTGGAAGTCAGAAGAAAAACCAAAGATCATATGTATCTGACGCATTCCATGAACGAGAAAAGAAGAAGAAGAAGACTGTTTAAATTGTAAATGCATTTTTATTTTGATTTGGTCTGTAATATAATGCATGACATGTATGATGTGGATGATAAGCTCAGACAACCGTAGACTGATGATTACGCGCTTAAATTGAGTAATTAGGTGCTTTAATTCATGCATTACGAATTATATTTTTTTATTTAAATGCCTAATTACTCTCAACATTCTAACATTGAGTTTTATTTATAATATTTGGGTTTTATTACATAATTTATGAAATTTTGGTATTTTTTTTATTGCAGGATAGCTATTGGAAGCTAAAAACTGACAATACTTTGTAATTTGTGCATGACTCTCTCATGTGATCTCTAATTTAGATGATTCAAGATGTTGTAGAAAGATAGGAAAATGCTCTACAATATTATGCTTTGCGTTTTGCGAAATACTAGCTGTATCAAGGTCAAAATTAGACATGAAGTTACCATACGCCGTTTTATGGACTATTTTGACAATTCTCTGTAATCAGGGCGTAACTTTCATGTACGAAGTGCAATAGAGACGATCAAAATTTTGAAGAAATATGAGAAAGAGCTCTACAACTTTTATGTTTTGAGCATTGAGAGTTATGAACCGTAGGAGGGTCGAAAGCAGGCTTAAAGGTGGAGGGCAAATTGTGTACCTTTGAAAAAAAAAAAAAGAAAAAAAAGAAAAAAGGTGAGATGTGACCTGGCTATGCAGTCGGGTCATCTTAGCTAGGTGAGGCGCTGGATTACACAAAAAAATGGAAAGAAAAGGAAAGTAAAAAGGAGGCATAGGGTTTCTTTGTGGGAGGCCGTGCGCAAGAAGGGTTTTTGAGAGAAGGTTTGGAGATATAAGGGGGCAGCAGGCACTGAGGCACGGAGGAGGCCGCACACGCATAGGAGGAAATAAAGAAACCATTTTTTTTTTTGACAAACAAGAGGTCACGCAAAAATTTGGGAAAAAGGGTAGAATTTTTTCTTGAGGTTTTCTTCTAGCGACTGCGCGATTAAAGTTCAACAAACACGACAGCAAGGAAGGTGGCTAGTGGCGTATAGAAAATTAATATCTTTTCGGAATCGGAAGGCGGCGAACAATGGCGGTGCTCGGGGTGTTCGCGGTGAGCGACAACGGTGCTGCGAGCATTGGTTTTTCCCATACGCTCCGAATAAAATAAAATATGGTGAAATCTATTATGTTGAATTTAACTTTCTGAATGAACTAAATTTTTGTATTCTAGGAAAATGATGTAGCTAGTTTCGAACTATGCTTGCTCTTTTATGATAATTTGAAGTAGTTTTCATTTACGTTTGTTTGAGTTATTTTGCACTAAATGCTTTTAATTAATTGGCCATTAATTAAATGATATTAGTCTTGTGATTTGCTACCGAAAGGGGGGATTATAGGATAGATCTTGGATAATTTAGCATAGGTAAATATGGAGATTGAAAGACTTGTATGAACCTACGTAGCATTAAAAAATCGAGGGTCTTATTGCGTTCTTGCGTTATTAATTTGCATACTCTTATGTTAAATAATAAACAAGAATAGGTTCTGATTGACTATCGAAAGAGGCTTTTGGGAAAATTGACAATTTGCTAACAAACAGAGAAAACGAGGTCGAATTAGCTAAATGAGTAAAGCATAGTGAGAAACTAGGTGAAATCGGTTTCCTAGAAGTTTTCATCATTAGTAATTTGATACGCGGCATCCAGTTTTAAATTCTCTTGACTAGTTCATTTAAAGTGGCTTGGTTTAAATTTCGAAGTCTAAAATATTAATCTTTCTAAATAAAATCACGATTATTATAAATTCTGTACTTGGTAAAATTAAGATATCAATCCCTGAGGACGATACTCTATACATCATTATATTATAAAACTATGATACTGTGCACTTGCAGTTTGCATCGGTCAATTGACCCTACAAACTAGTACTTTCCACAAAAACTCTTTTCTTAAATAACTAATTGGTTAGGGTCAAAGATTAGAATTAAAACGAAGTTTACAAAAACTTCGATCGACGCCAGATTTTTAGGCTTAATTCAAAAGCCTCGGTCGACCGAACCATTTAGTACAAACTAGCTTAGTCAATCGAACTTGCCCTGAGTCAAACATTTGACTGTCTCAGTCGACCGAACCCTTGGTAGTATAAATGCCACGGTCAACCAAACTGACCAGAAGTTTGACTTCGCTCGGTCGACCATTCTAAAATGAACTAATCGTCCACGATCGACCGAATTAACTCGTGTTTGGTTCCCAACTATTTGGTTGACTGAACTTATAGCTCAAAATAGCATTGGTCGACTGAACCTTAAAAATGGTCAATCGATCTCTGGTCATGGTCGACCGAACCTACGAAAGGTTTGAAATTGCCCTGAGATGGTTGACCGAACCTATAGTTCAAAATCGCCACAGTTGACTAAACTTATGAATATGGTTGACCGTATCTTTAATATGGTCAACCGAAGCTCTTGGGTTGACACATTTTTAACTGCGGTAATTGGGGTTAAAATTTAATTAAACATTTTCAAAATGACATCCATGTCCCTAACGGTCATATTTTTGCCCAACTCTATATATACTCTCTCATAACTCTTGATTAGCGAGTTGATTAGTCCAAAAACTCACTCAAATTCTATACTCAACATATACTCTCTTTATTATTTCTTTTGTTAAATCTTTCAAGAGAGTTTTACTTTAAACATCCTTGGGCATTTGTTTTACAAATCTAAATCGTTTTTACTCTCATCTTGCATATATTTTTATATCTTATTTTGAGAGTATTATCTTAGTTTCTCCCACATATTTCATTTGATAAATATTCTTGGGAGTTAATATTATTTTCTTATGAATCTTGCACGTAAGACTCAAAGGCTTATTTGCTTGTGCCTGCGAAAATATTTTTGAGCCATAAATCCTAGATTCTCTAGCACCTTATTTAGAAAAATATTTTTGGAGAAATTTCTTATTTGGGCATAAAATCTTTGAGCACCTGTCATACACATATTTATTCAAAGATTATTTTTTGTGAAAATCACATTCTCACATTGAGCTTATTTTCATATCATATGTGAGTGTATTTGAGTTGTATTGTTGTACACATCTGCTTGTAGTAGACACATTTCCTTGTATACAAAAATTTATTGATTATCTGTTGTGTTCATCTTACAAAACTTAATATCCTGTTTTGATGCTAACAAACAAGTGGAAACCTAACATATGGTTAAGTGATGACATTTCAGGACTCAACTATGACAAAGCAAGGTCAAGTGTTTAAGAGGATTCATGAAATCTTATACTTCAAAGAAGGATGATCATATGAAGCTTAAAGCATGGATTCAAGAATGATTTATTAAAGCTTGAAGAATATGAGAGCATGGATGTTAAAGAGCTTAAGGTATATCAGAGCTTGAAGAAAAGCAAGAGAGCTAAAGATAAGCAAAGCAAGAGAGCTCAAAGAAAAAAAAGCATGAAGACTCAATCACTTAGCATGTCAAATGTCCTAAGAAGTCTTTATATAAGTGCTTCATATTTTAAATATCTTTTGAAATATGTTGAAGCTCATTAGGGTGCAACAAAGACTTAGAGACCAGCTTTTTAAAACCTTAGAAAATATTTTTGAAAAGTCACATTTAAGTTTTTTAAATAAAAAAAGGTTTAAAAGCTTAAAAAAATTAGAAGTTTTGAAAAAATTGACTGGTCAACCGACTGACCAGAATACTTGGATATTTCTCAGCCGACAGACAAAAATAACAAGTTGAATAATTGCCTAGCCGACTAACCATTTTGACCTATGATCAGTCAGCCGACTGACACTTTTTGAATTGTGCTCAGTCAGTCAACTGACAACTTAATGGAATTAATTTCAGGTAGACAGAAAGGTCTCAGCCTCCTCTCTAGCCAACTGACCCTATATAAAATGCTTACCCAGTCGTCTGTTCAGTCGACTGACCCTACGGGAATTCAAATTTTGAACTTCAACGGGAAAATTCTAAAAATTAGTTTTTCAAATGTAAACATTTTAAAAACTTGGTGGATACTCCAAGTAACTTGGGAAACAAGGAAACTCACTCTAAAAAGTCTATAAATACTCCTTTAACCCAAGGAATTAATTACCCAGCATAATATCAGCATTCAAGCTCTCTAAATTCAATCTTCTCTTACTTACTCATTGCAAAACTGATTTGTTAAGATAATTTGAAGTGGTGAATCCATCCTACTCTAGTCTTTACTACTGATCCTCATCTAGAGAAGGAATTGGTGAATTCTATACTTGAGCTTCAATTCTATTTCATCTTGATATTTAAATCCTTGAAGTACATAGTGCTGAATTTGTACTAATCTATTCTGTTTGAGAGTGTTCTTGTATGCATCGTTTATTTCATATTTCTTGTAGTTCTTGGACGATTCCAGGTTGTTGGATCATTGACCAAGCGTGGGATATCGCTTGGAGAGGTGTAACTTTAGCCTATTGAAGGAGTGACCGAGTGTGGGGTTGAAACGACCTGCTAATAAAATAAAATCTTTTTCCCTAGTTTTAAATTCAATCATTAACCTAAACAGCGGAAAACCAATCAAATAAAATAAATCCACACATAATACAATACCAGAGTGTCAAATCATTCCATGATATACAAACATCACTATTTCTTAAATCTACCCTTACTGATAACAAAGGTTTACAAAACCATACCACTCCAAAACTAGAATAGTTACTCTCAAAAAGGGCAGTACAATAGCCCCTCTACCTGCGACCCTGGTCCGCTCGCCTAGCTGGTTCACATGAAAAAATAAATAAATTCAACATTGAGATGAGCCAACGCTCAGTAAGACGAAACATGCTATTACTAGTGTGTGGCCGCTGAGCTATAGTTTGGTAAAAATAATCTGATTTAGGAATAATATGAATAATTGAATCTAAAAAAAATGCTGATATTACATAACGTATAATAAAAATCATTAACTAGATAACTGAACACGCCAATTTGTATGAAATTACTTTTCATATTAATACTACTATTTCTAAAAGTCTGATAGTACTCATAATATCTGAGAAATTTTCTTATATGGCTGTATGTCATGATTTAACCCCTTATGACAGGATTGTGCGGCCTGAAGGTGGGACCTATCTTGGCTGGCCGACTAGGGTAAGCCAACTAAACTCTGACAGTCTGATCGGCCCTCTCAATCTATATCTAATGGAGAGCCTGTCCCGATGTGGGCACGATCGACCTCATACCACTTACTGTCTGAGTAAAGTAGTTGCACTCTGAACTGAATATCTATAGCTACGGTACCGTGCTTTACTGTTTGATCTATCAGGGTCTGATACTATATAGGTAACTGATATCTGTAATATACTATTTTTTTTTGTATGGTTTCTAAAATAACCATCACCCAATAGAATTTATCTGAAATTCTAAATAAACTGACTGAAAATCTGATTTCTGTATAACTAAACTGTTATCTGTATAACTAAATATTGGGGCGTTATGGTACTGAAAATTGATTATTTTGAAATTACTAAAAATATATTTTTCTGAGTAAACAACATATTGAAAGCCCTTTATTTTATGAGCATGTAAATATCATGGTACTTTTGTTCATAAACTATAAATACGGTATTCATAATTTGTATAAATATGATATTGTACTCTAATCAATTCATGCCACACTAATAAATATTATCATAATCAGGCTTTAAAAATCGTATATATAATTTAAATAATAATTTGATAATAACCCATATTTTGTACTGAAATCCTAACAAAGTTTCCTAAAATAGCATGTTTCCCTCACCTGACTACTGAAAAGCTCTTATGGTATATTGGTCCAACACCCGCAGGGCTTCTCACTTAACACCCTGAAAACAACATTTTTAAGAACAAAACATCATTATTTCTTTGCCTACTACATTTCCTACAACTTATAGAAGGTCAAAAACTGACTAAAAGACCTTACCCTGATTCTAGAAAGAAATTCAACTTAATTCCACCGACGATCCACTCTAGTAAACTTGAAGAGAACTTCGCCAGGAGTGTCGTGGTGGCCTCAAATTGTCGATCCGGTACCTAATGAGGTTGAAATTGAAGAGAGATGGAGGGGAGGCCATAGGAGAGAGAGAAGGGAAAATGTGCGTTGATTTTCTACGATTAAATCATGTTTAAGGCTATTTATATCGCGGGATTCGTCGATGAGCCATGTCACCTTGTCAATGAGTCCTATAGAAAGTTCGTCGATGAATTTGCACCCTAGTAGACGAATTTCAAACTTGCCAAAAATCCTCTCTCGATATCTTATCGTTGACGAGATCTTGAAGAACCCTCGTCGACAAAACCTCTGTGTTCATCAACAAGTGTTTGGAAAATTTTTTGGGTTATTATCCAAAATCCTCCCTCTTAATTATTTGATTATCATTATTCTTCGGATCATTATAGGGGTATCACTTGGAGAGGCCTTGCTCTAGTCGATTGAACGAGTGTGTAACGGTTTTGTTCCCCCCATAAAGGAATTGGTTTAGTGAATCCTTAGGTTTGCCTAAGGCGAGGACGTAGGACAGGGATAAATCGAACCTCATAAAAAATTTGGTGTCACTCTCTTTTCCTTAGTCTCTTTATTTTCAGTATATATTAATTGTGTGGATGATTTAAATTTCCAAATCATAAAAACTACGTTGATTGGATTTTAAATAAGCTGAAGTTTAATTTCATTTTGGGATTGCGGAAACCGAAAGGGAGTACGTTGGTTGATCAATACTTTGTGAGAACCTCAAAGAGAGTACGTTGATTGGTTAACACCCAAAGAAAAATTAACTAAGAGTTTATTTAAATTCTGAATTGTTGGGAAAGAGTGTTAATTGTGCAACAAATTGAGAAATCAATTTCATTCTTTACAGGGCTTAAATCAAATTTATATACACAGGGCTGTTAACAAAAGTTGAGAATTGCTATAAAGCTTTTTTTTTTTTTTTTTTTCTTTTGATCAGTAAAGTAAATGTATTGATCAAAATCTGATATTTACAACTACGCTGGGCATACCCAGGAGAGAACTGAATGATACAAAGATCATAATCAAAAGGAGAAGATCACATGATCTCTCTTACAAACATGATAGTAAAATAAACACCAAATCAAACAAAAGGAGCAATCAAAGGATATGAAACATATTAAATCTATCAAAGATAGCTCTGTAAGTGTACCTTTTTATCACATCAATCAGTTCGGGAGGAGATATGATCTTACCTTCGAACTTTCTCCTATTCCTGAAGTGCCAAATTAAGTAAACCGTAGCAGCCAAGCCGATTTTCTTCCCCGTTGGTTGAATCCCGGTGCCTCTAGCTTCCTTATGCAGCCATTTTAATGCTGCCTTTAAGGAAGACATTTCCCTTCTTAAGCCAAGCCAAGCCTTAATTTGACCCCAAATCTCTTTTGAGAAGTGACATTTAAAGAAAATATGATCAATAGTTTCCATCTCAGAATTGCAGAAAACACAATCTCTATTGATGCCATCCCCAATTAATTTGTCATTCGTAGGAAGCCTCCCTTTAACTCCTAGCCAAACGGTGAATGCATGTCTAGGAATACTTCCACACTTCCAAACTTCTTTGAACCAAGGGACATCATTACCTTTGTTTCTCCAGTACTCATAAGCCACGGATGATGATATTTGTCCATCCACAACCCACTGCTCAATCTGTCTCTCTGCTGCCCTGCTACTCCCACAATTCTGAATCAGATGATTTTTCAAATCTACTAATTTTTTCCACAAGGGAGAATCTTCATGTTTGGCCTGGGTTTCCCAAAAATTAGAGTCTCTTACGTAAAAGTGGTGCATCCATTTTACCCAAAGAGATTCTTTTTTACTTTGTATGTTCCACAGGGCTCGGGAAAGTAGTGCATTGTTCCAGAATTTGAGACCAAAAATCCCTAAGCCCCCTTCTTTTTTTGGGAGGCACATTTCTTTCCAACCAATCGGAGGTTTTTTCCTGCCACCCCAAAAGAAAGCTCTACACAATCTAACCACATGATCAAGAACAGATTTTTGTACTGGGAAGATGGCAAGCCAAAAGCATTCAATGCCTTGAATTACAGAATTAACAAGCTCCAATTTACCTGCATAGGAGATTGTTTGAAATGGCCACCCACATAGAAGATCAGAGATTCTGTTAATCAAAGGTGAGAAGTGCATTTTGTTTAGTCTTGAGGCAGCAAGAGGGATGCCCAAGTAGCGGAATGGGAAGTCCCCTTCCTAGAAATCTGAAATCAACCTAATTTGTTCCAACTCCACAGCTTTAATTCCCGCATGGAGAATGTTAGACTTCATATTATTAGCATGAAGCCCAGAACACTTTGAGAAAGCATCAAGACACTTCATTAAAGCCTGCACCGAGTTCGAGTCACCTCTTGAAAACATAACAAGATCATCCGAAAAGGCTAAATGAGAGATTTTAAGATGCTCACATCTAGGATGAAATCTGAAGAGTCTGTCTTGTTCCAACCCAACAAGCAATCTTGAGAGGTATTCCATTCCAATTACAAACAAGAGTGGTGATAGCGGATCTCCTTGTCTTAGTCCTTTTCTTCCTTTAAAGAAACCATAGTATCCACCGTTAATGGAGAGAGAATAACTGGTAGTGGTAATGCACTGCTCCACCCACTTTACCATTCTTCCAGGAAAGTTTAGTTTTATCAACATCTCTTTGATAAAATTCCAGGCCATCATGTCATAAGCTTTTTTTAAGTCCACCTTTAACAAGCATCTGGGAGACACTCTTTTCCTTGCGTACTTCCTCACTATCTCCTGGACTAAATATATGTTTTCCACCATGCTCCGATGCTCAACAAACGCTGATTGTGCAGGATTCACTATTTCTTGCAGCATGAAATAGGTCTATACTCATGGACGGAGTTAGCATGTTTTGATTTGGGGATTAAGGCAATGACCGTGTGGTTAATTTGCTTCAGCAGCTTTCCCAAATTAAAGAATTCCATTACCGCATTAGTAAGATCTCTCCCAGTTATGTTCCAGGTTTTTTTGAAGAAACAAGCAGTAAAACCATCTGAACCCGGTGATTTATTATCTCCAATACTAAATAGAGCATTTTTGACTTCTTCCTTAGAGATTGGAGCAACCATTTGATCAGCTTGTGTTACATTAATAAGTCTGCCCCTAGCAACAACCTGAGCATCAATGCTTTCTGTATGCTCCTCTTTACCAAGGAGGTTTTTGTAAAAACCAAGAAATTCCTCTACCACTTGCTGCTCGGAAGTCGTTCTTTCCCTGTCTTCTTTCATTACAGCAGAGATGTGGTTTCTATGAGTTTGTCTTCTCATTAAAGCATGGAAATAGGAGGTCCCCTTATCACTGTCCTTTAAGAATTTTGCTTTAGCCCGCTGGGACAGGAACTGTCTGTTGGCTTCTGCAAGTCTGTTGGCCAAGCCTTTGTTTTCCTTTAATTTTCTTTGAATTTCCAGATTCCCAGGAGAGTCGTGAAGCAACTGTTGGGTCTTTACAACTTCCTCCATGGCCTTTTCAGCTCTGCTAGTGATATGAGAGAAGTGTAAAGAATTTAGGTTCCTGAGAGGTTGTTTCAGTCCTTTCAATTTTTCCAAAAATCTGTATTGGGCATATTCCTGAACATTCAGCACCCAACCCTTTTTAATTACCTCCAAAAAATTATCATGGTTCACCCACATGTTGAAAAATTTGAATGGCCTTCTTCCAGAGTTGATTTCCTCAAAGAGAGTTACAATACACGGGGAGTGGTCTGAGTAGACACCAGGAAACTAAAATTCAGTGTGGGTGATAAAGCCTGCATTACTCCAGTTGTGATTCACCACGGCCCTATCCAGTTTACACCAAACGTTTCCATTTGACCAGGTAAAGTGGCACCCGGTGTAGTTGAGGTCCATTAGACTAGCTTCCATAAAACAGTCATTGATATCCTTTACCTCATAGGCAGTGGGAGGAATACCATTCTATTTTTCTTCTGAAGACATGACACAGTTGAAGTCACCCAGAACCAACCAGGGGTCATGAGTATGGCTGAATCTAGTGAGGTCCATCCATAATCCTCTTCTGGCCAAGATTGAATTAAACCCATAGACAAAGCTCAGAGCAAAGGAGTTAGCAGTACTTAAACATTTTGCCTTGCAGTGAATTACCTGATCCTTCAAATCCATAATTTGCAGCTGAACTTTCTGAGAATTCCAAAGAACCAAGATTCTCCCAGTAGAGTGAAGTTCGAAGTTATTGGCTTGCATCCACGAACTAAACTTCTTTTCCAATAGCTTCTTCAAGTTTACAGCAGAGAGCTTGGTTTCCAAAATGCCAAGAACATCAATTTTATTCCTCTTAATGAGGTCAAGGACCCCATTCTGTTTTAAGGGACTATTAAAGCCCCTTATATTCCATGACATAATCTTCATGATACCCGAGGGGGACCAGGTCCCCTCTTTCTGGTTATTCTTGGAGCTGCCCCACTCTTCTTCATGGTTTTCTTATTTTTGGCTTGAATGACACCATCAGGGTCATGCTTTTGAGTCGAATGGCCTTTCTTCAAAATGTTTTCTCTTGCATCAGAAGTGGGAAGAGCATATATAACCCCCCCACCCGCCAACTGAGAGGCGCAGCATTCACCCTGACCCTGAGATGTTGCCAACGTAGTTTCACCAGGAGATGGGGAGTCACTACGGGTCTCTGTTGTACCTTCCTGAAATTCTCCAACTAACTGATCAGAAAGATGGGCACACCTTTCCTCATTAATTAGACTATCTGATCTCCCCACAGGTCTGCATGCCTCCACGTTGGTGGGGGCCATCTGATCCTCTCCATCTACCCGCGCGCTCTTGTCTCCCAGGCCAGAGGAAGAGGCCTCATGGTTATTAAAATCTTCCTGGGTAGCGACTATTTTACCCTTCTCATTAGCAGTACCTTTATTTGATGGAGAATCGGGGAGCACCTGGTTCATATCCGTGTCTTGTTTTTTCTCTTCTTCCATCTCTTTCACCATATTGTTGCCCGTATTGTTTGTATGCTTGTTCTTTACTACATAAATTTTTTTCCCCTTCCTCTTCTCCTTTTCAGCCTTATCTTTCTTCAAATTGCAGAAGTTGACTGTATGTCCCACCACTCTGCAGTGAGAGCAGTACCTCGGTAAGTTCTCATAAAACACCTCCTGGTACATCACCTCCTCCTCCTCAGGGAGCAGCACTTTAACAGAGTATTTTATCTCCTTAGCTACATCCACTTCAACTAAGACTCTGGCAAAGGAGATTCTAGCACGTTGGCTAGTAAGTTTGTCTGCACACAGGGGTCTCCCAAGTTCCGAGCATATTCTCCCCAAAGCCTCCGGAGTCCACATTTCGATTGGGAGGTTCTTTAGTTGAACCCAAACCGGAAGGATGGTCCTGTGTTCTGGTTCAAATTGAAATCTCTTTGGCATTTTTTTCATCATCAGTGTTCTTCCATAGATAGCATAAGGCCCCTCCTGTAGGATATGCTCCAAATCTTCTATCTTTACAAATTTAAAAACGATCCATCCATCATTATGGCAAACACAATTAACCTCAACATTCCAAGAGGAAACCAAACTGTTGAGAGCAATTTTTCCTAGGAACTTGCCAACGAAGTAACCAATAAGGCATTTGAGGTAAGAGCATTCAGGGGCGGAGATATCAGAAGTCTGCAGTTTTGCACCCATGCCATCCAAGGCCAAAGCAGGTATAGGAATGCACCATTCTGGGTTTCTATTGTTTGCAAGCAAGTCTGACCATGGAGAGCTCTTATTGTTACAGGAATACATCTTATCATTATCACCTTTCACGATCTGAGCGTAACTCTTCTTAGTTTCAGTCTGGACAGGCTGTTTATCAGGCATGTTAGCATCCTCTTCTTCCATCTGCTCATCCCCCACAGGTTCAAGAAGCTCGACCGAGTCCTTCGAACCTAGTGTGGCAGAGACAGAAGGTACATCCTCAACCCAATTACATTTTCCTTCCGATTCATCACCATACTCCAAACAGTCCTCTGAGGTAGCCACGCCTTTGTCAAATTGGCTCGGAGCAGCCAGGGGCATGCCATTGTCACCATAAGTTCCCATGATTGCTCACCACCTTTACACCTCCTTCCAGCAGCAAACAAAACCAACGTGCATGAAAACACGTAGACCAACACGACCAGAGCACAGGCTGTCACTCACAACCCACACCCTCCAACAGTAAGGTAGCCAGGCCGGAACGAAACACGTGGCGAGCACCAAGGACAATGAGGCACGGAACGCAACTGAAGCCACAAGACCAAAGACCAATTGGTTACGTGCTATAAAGCTTTCTTGATTGAATATTTGATTGATTGAATATATTGTAGTTGAATGGTTTAAAGTTTGGTTGATCAATTGGTTACTTTGTTGGTGAATGGTTGTGGATTGAATATTGTTTTTGAGTATTTAATAAAGACTTAAGTATTTGTTGTGTATTGGACAAATCAATAAGAAGTCAAGAATTCATTAAAAGAATTAAAAGTAGTTAAGAATTCATAAAAGATTTAAATGAAAATTTTACAACCCAATTCGCCTTCCCTCTTGGGACTACACCTTAATTTCAATTGGTATCAGAGCGAGGTTGTAGCAAATCCTAACTGGTAGCTATATAAAGATCTAGATGACACAAATAGGAGTAGCTCCATTTGGAGAGGGTCAATCCTCTACTAGGCCTCCTATCTTTTGTGGTTTAAACTATACATTTTGGAAACAAAAGATGAGAATCTATCTACAAACCATGGATTGGAAAGCATGGAAGGTTGTCACACATGGTGACCTTATCCCCATTAAACTAGTAGATGGCAAAGAAGTACCCAAAGAAGAAAAAGAATGGACCGACAATGACCATAGGATGTTACAAGTCAATTCAAGTGCTATGAATGCATTGTATTGTGCCCTTGACACAAATGAATTCAATAGAGTCATGACATGTAAATCAGCAAAAGAAATTTAAGATAAATTAGAAGTGACCTATGAAGGTACTATTAATGTAAGGGACAATCGAATCGATATGCTCACTAGCGAGTATGAAGCTTTTAGGATGAACCCGGATGAATCCATCACTAGTATGTACACTAGGTTCACCCATATTATTAACTCCTTCAATGCCTTTGGAAAAACATACACCACCTATGAAATGATCCGGAAAATTCTTAGAGGGCTGCCACCTATATGGGAACCAAAAGCCACAGCTATAACGGAAGGAAGAAACCTTAAAAACATCTCCCTAGATGAACTAATAGGTTCTATCCTCACATATGAAATGACAATGAATGAAAGAAGTGGAAAATCTAAAGCCCAATAATCTGTTGCTTTTAAAACATCAAACAAAAGCTATAGTGATGAAGATGAAGATGAAGATGAGATGAATGAAAATGAATTAGCTTGCATATCCAAGATGCTAGCAAGAATTCTTAGAAGAAAAAATAAATTTAAAAGAAAAATCCAAAACTCAAGTTTAGATGAGGAAGAAACTAAGAAGAAAGAAACAAAGAAAGAACTACATACATGCAATAATTGCAAGAAAGTTGGACACCTAAAATCGGATTGTCCAAAACTTAAGAAAGATTCTAAAAGGAAAAAGAAAAGGGCAATGAAAGCCATTACGTGGGACAATAAGAGTACAAGTAGTTCTGATAATGAATCAAGTGACCAAGAGGTTGCTTGCTATATGGCTTGGGACGATGAGGAAAGCTCCTAATCCAAATCCTTAAATAGTTCTTGTGATGATTCAGCAGAAGAATCCAATGATGAGTATATGCCATCTTATGAAGAATTTCAAAATGATTTATTCAAGGTACATAAGATGTTAGTCAATGTGACTAAACGATACACATCATTGAAAAACAAGAATGAAGGAGTTAGAATCCCTTAAACTTGCTGAAAGAGAAAAAGATTTAAAAATCAAGAAAATAGAAAATAAGAATGAAGTTGTGATAAAAGAGTTAGAATCTAAAAATCTTGCTAAAAAAGAAAAATATTTGAAAATCAAGAGATTAGAAAGTAAGAATGAAAAGTTGATGAAGGAATTAGAAGACTTAAGATCCCAATACTTTATGGAAAATGAAAAAGGACTTATATATTTCTAAATTAGAGAATAAAATTATTAGGATGTCTCAAAACCAAGAAAAGGTGAAAGAAAAGGGCAAAAATATACAAAATTTAGAAATTTATGATCTTAAGAAAGAAATTGAGGATCAAGCCAAAATCATTTACAATTTCACAAAAGGAAAAGAAAATTTTGACAAAATGCTTGGCTCACAAAGAATGTCCTTAAATAAAGAAGACATAAGATTTAATGGGGTTGAGAATACAAAGAAAAAGAATCTCTACATGGGATACTTTACAAAAACATCTAAAAATTATGCTAGCACTTCTTTAAATGTTTACACTCACACCACATGCTACCTATGTAAAAAGAATGGACATATAAAGTTTGAATGTCCATTAAAAAGAAAGGGTGTGAAAACTAAATAAGTATGAAAAGTAAAAGAAACATCCATTGTTAAACCATTCGGACCCAAGAAAGTATGGGTACCGAGATGAAATAAAAAAAAAAAAAAAATCTCAAAGAAGAGTTTAAGAGCTTATTGAAACAAATAAAAACCAAAATAACATTGTTGACCGAAATCATAGTATGATTCATTCAAGCCTTAAATTAGAAATTATTAAGATATATGAAGCTTGGGAACTCATGAAATGAAAGAAAATCTGAGCTTATTACTTGAGTTTTTTAATTAAGAAAAAAAATTTGAGAATGAGAACAAATTGAGCAATATTGTAGTATAATGCACATGATAATGATATGCTCCATCCTTAAATGTTATGCTGATATGCTATATGCACATGTGTGTATCTTGAAATCTTCAAAGACATGAAAATGATTGATGATTTGTGGCTCACTATATATTGAAAATCTGAGCATGGAGTTATTAAGCATGATTTAGAAGCATAAATTTTGATATGATATTGATATATGAATATGAAATTAATTCTTGACCATACATGCTACTGATGGATCACATGGATAAATTGAAAAATTTGCATCTAAATATTTTAGTATCAATGAGCAGTGCATAATGTAATATTAGCATTAGTATCTATGAAGTATATTGGTATCCATGAATATATCAATTAATATTTGAGCATAACAATCATAATTATATTTATGAGCATGTTATGACATTGATTTGATATTGGTATTTGATATTAGTGTCCATGAACACATACATGATATGAATCAGTGTTTGAAACATGGGATGATAAATTTGAAAACATAATTGGTATCAAATCGAATGTATTAAATTCATAGGGAGTATTATGACTCATTGCTTGTATAATGATTTTTCCATATTTTTCAATTGATATCATGAATTAATGAAATGTTCAATTAGTATTATTCTTTAATATTTTAGTGGGTATCACAAATTCAAAAGTTCAATTAGTATCATGAATTAATGAAATTTTCAATTGGTATCATGAATTAATGAAATTTTCAAAGAAGGATAACGCTGTTAGTAAAGATGTTACAACACATATATGAATTACAAATATGAAATATACATGACTATTTAACTATTGAAGCACACTACATATGTCATATTGAAAAATAATGAATTGAGTGTTTACATACGCTTGATATGCATGTTTGATATTCATATGCTCAAAATATGATTTTATTTGAACTCAATCATTTTTGATATCCTACTCTTTTTGATTGATGTCAAAAAGGGAAGAAATTTTGAGCAAAAAATTGAGCATGATATTGAGAAAAATTGAACATGATATATGTATCAAAAGGAGGAGGAGTATTTGAACTTGAATAATGATCTTGAACTCAAATAATGTGATGAGCATGGATAGTAAAAAAGTTTTTGAAATTGACCTTGATATTGTTAAGTTTGTTAAGATGATGCTTATTGTAAGGGAGAGTCTTTTTAAGGCACTCAAATTTTTGCTCCTTGTTTGTCATCATAAAAAAAAGGGGAGATTGTTGGTCTTACAAGACTTAACATCCTATTTTAATGCTAAAAAACAAGTGAAAACTTAATATATGGTTAAGTGATGACATTTTAGAACTCAACTATGAGAAAGTAAGGTCAAGTGTTTAAAAGGATTCATAAAAACTTATATTTCAAAGAAGGATGATCATACGAAACTTAAAACATAGATTCAAGGATAATTTATCAAAGCTTGAAGAATATGAGAGCATGGATGTTAAAGAGCTTAAGGTATATCAAAGCTTGAAGAAAAGCAAGAGAGCCAAAGAGAAGCAAAGCAAGAGAGCTCAAAGAAAAACAAGCTTGAAGACTCAATCACTTAGAATGTCAAATGTCCTAAGAAGTCTTTATGTAAGTACTTCATATTTTAAATATTTTTTAAAATATGTTGAAACTCATTAGGGTGCAACAAAAACTTAGAGACCAGTTTTTTAAAACCCTTGAAAATGTTTTTGAAAAGTCACATTTAAGTTTTTCAAGTGACAAAAGGTTTAAAAGCTTAAAAAAATAGAAATTTTGAAAAAATTGACTAGTAAGCCGATTGACCAGAATACTCAGACATTTCTTAGCCGACTTACAAAAAAAACAAGTTGAGTAACTGCCTAGCTGATTGACCATTTTGACTTATGATCAGTTAGTCGACTGACAAGCCTAGCCGACTGACACTTTTTGAATTGTGTTCAGTAAGCCGACTGAAAACTTAATGGAATTAATATCTGGCAAAAAGAAAGGTCTCAACTGCCTGTCCAGCCAACTGACCCTGTATAAAATGCTTACCCAGTTGCCTATCTAGCCGATTGACCCTACGGGAATTCAAATTTTGAACTTCAACTGAAAAATTTTAAAAATTAGTTTTTCAAATCTGAACATTAAAAAAACTTGGTGGACACTTCAAGTAACTTGGGAAACATGGAAACTCACTCTTAAAAGTCTATAAATACTCCTTTAACCCAATGGATTAATTATCCAAGCATAATATCAACATTTAAGCTCTCTAAATTCAATCTTCTCTTACTTACTCATTGCAAAACTGATTTGCTAAGATAATTTGAAGTGTTGAGTCCATCCTACTCTAGTATTTACTGTTGATCATCATCTAGAGAAGGAATTGGTGAATTCTATACTTGAGCTGCAATTCTATTTCATCTTGAAATTTAAATCCTTGAAGTACATAGTGCTGAATTTGTACTAATCTCCTCTGTTTGAGAGTGTTCTTGTACGCAACGTTTATTTCGTATTTCTTGTAGTTCTTAGACGATTCCAAGTTGTTGGATCATTGAACAAGCGTGGGGTATTGCTTTGGAGAGGTGCAACTTTAGCCTATTGAAGGAGTGACCGAGTGTGGGGTATCACTTGGAGTGGTCGTGCTCTAACCTATTAAAGGAGTGTGTAACGGTTTTGTTCCGCCCAGAAAGGAACTGGTTTAGTGAATCCTTAGGTGGTTCGCCTAAGGCGAGGATGTAGGATGGGGATAAGCCAAACCTCGTAAAAAATCCGATGTCACTCTCTTTCCCTTACTCTCTTTATTTTCAGTATATATTAACTGCATGGATAATTTAAATTTCCTAATCATAAAAACTACGTTGATTGGATTTTAAATAAGCTGAAGTTTAATTTGGTTTTGGGGTTGCGAAAATCGAAAGGGAGTACCTTGGTTGATCAATACTTTGCGGAAACCTCAAAGGGAGTATGTTGATTGATTAACACCCAAAGAGACAAATTAAGTAAGAGTTTATTTAAATTCTGAATTGTTGGGAAAGAGTGTTGATTGTGCAACAAATTGAGAAATCAATTTCATTCTCTACAGGGCTTAAATCAAATTTATATGCACAGGGCTCTTAAAAAAAAGCTGAGAATTGCTATAAAACTTTCTTGATTGAATATTTGATTGATTGAATATATTGTAGTTGAATGGTTTAAAGTTTGGTTGATCATTTGGTTGCTTTGTCGGTGAATGGTTGTTATTCAATATTGTTTTTGAGAATTGAATAAAGACTTGAGTATTTGTTCTGTATTAGATAAATTAACAAGAAGTCAAGAATTCATTAAAAGAATTAAAAGTGGTTAAGAATTCATAAAATATTTAAAGAAATTTTTAAAACCCAATTGACTCCCCCTCTTGGGATTACATTTTAATTTTCAATTTGTATTCCCGACAGGTTGTCAGTAAAGGGAGACTAGCACTATGAATACTCCCGAGCTTGCTCAAACTCGGTTAGGAGAGCACCAGATTGCTTTAGATCCGGTTAAGAGAACTAGGTGCACTAGCCTGTAAGGTGTTGTAATCGGTGTCGCTCCACCCGCAAGTGAGCAATTAGTGAAATCCTCTTACTTGTGAGCTTAAGACGGAGATGTAGGCAGTATTGGCCGAATCTTGATATCATATCTGGTGTCAGTTTTATTTATCTGCAATTTATTATTTGCACCTATATGATATTTTTCATTACTCTGATTATACTGTTTATATATTGAATTGGTATATGTTCTAGACAGACCCTAGGTTGTGGTATACTGCTTTTGGATTAGTTTAGTTATGCTTAGGAAGAAATTTTTTAATTACCCAATTCATCGCCCTCTTGGGAATACACCACCAACATTATATAAGCCCTGGAAAAAATGTGGTGTCTATAATAGTTTTTCAAGAATCATAATAATATACATGAAAAATAATATATGTGTGAAGGCCTAAGTGGCAACCCAAGAGTGAGGATTGAATTGTGTTTATAAAAATTAAATGAACTTGATATTAAATTTAAAGCAATTAAACAAACGAATCTAATCAAACAATAACAAAGTAAATTAAAGAGATAAGGGAAAATAAATTTTCAAACTTTTTTATAGTTGTTTGGCCACCCTAGCCTACATCTACTCTCTTAAGACCAATCCTCTTGAGATTTTACTAATTCTCTTTGTTTTTATGGCAACAAGGATACCAATTTACACCTCTTGCTTTTCGTAAACAAAGAAACCAAATAAAACCTCTTGTTTTTCAGAGATCTCAAGAAAACCAAAGACACAGCTTACAAAAACAAATTCTTCACAAGGAAGATTTACAATTCAAGCACACAAATTAAACTTTCAAAGAATAATTAAATGAGGCTTAAGAGTTTTCTCTCAAAGATAAGTAGTATAAAGTGCAAAGAGAAATTAATAGAGAATTGAAAGTGAGAGTACTTAGATATTTAGTATATGTATATTCTCCATTGTTCTTAAGGCTTAGGAGGACATATATAGAGTTGGATGAAAACTAATCATTTTTTACCCATTGGAACCTTTTGACTTGTCAGATCGGTCAATCGTTTCTAGGGTTTGATTGACCACTTACTAGTCATTAAAGATAGGAAAAAGACCGTTGCAGGCAAGAGTTGATAGATCAATCGACCGCCTTCAGGAGCTGATCGACTACCTTTGGCCTTTGCCTGGGTCAGTAGACCACCCTTGTCACAAGGCTAGGGTTTGGTCTTCCAATTATTTTCATTTTGCCCGTTTTCGTCCCTTAGTGCTATGCTTTATGTTTTCTCTTAGATTTACAAATTAAAATACAATTACAATTGAGAGAAAATAAAACAAATAAATCAATTGAAGTCTTCAATATCTTATTTCAATTCTCAACTTTCTTCAATTTCAATTATTTAAATTCTGTTAAAAATAACTTAAGCACAAAGCCAAAGCCATTAGTCTACAATAGTTTGTCATCATCAAAAATAGGTTGATGAAATCTTGGGACTAACAATATATGTATATGTGTATATATATAATATTAAAAATTATGCTATTTATTGACACAATATTATTGGTGTATATTAAAAATTATGCTATTTTATTATGACATATTTCTATCATCATAATTAGTTTTAACATAATTTTAATACTCTTGTAATATGTTATTATACTAACATTACTTCTTTTAATATCACTCTAATACATATAATTATTGTCATATGCATGATGATATTATAAATTATTATAACACATTTTAATATAATAATATTATATTACTGTGAAATAATAAATTTTTTTTTTCTATTTTTAATATTTATATTGTATAATCGTAAGCTTCTCACAAAACCTCCCATCTAAGAAATTTTTCCCAAACTTTGGGTTCGAAATATTTTTTCTAGAGTGAATATAACACGACTTATTTATTATAGATATTTTTAATAAGTGCCAAGGGAGCAAAAACAAGGTTATTAAATACCTTAGGAAAGCTCAGCTAGAACCTAACATATAATTTTGTTTTTATTTTTATGTATTGCCCAGAAGAGTAGGAGATATATCAGAGATGGAAAAGAGTATTGGATGGAGGATAAATTATGATTTGTTCTGTAATTCAAGTTGAGTATGGACCTCAAAATAGGAATTTCCTTTTTGTGTTTTGACAACTTCATTGGGTTTGAATGAACTAAGGAAACAAAAACTAGCTTTGAGATGCTCCCACTGGCATGATTGGTGTATTTACTTCCTGAAAAATGATATTGAGCAAACTGAAAATTTATCATTGATTAAGTGAGATTCCGGGAAATTTATATGCAGAGTTTATGGTAAGCTTCTGTTAAGTTTCGAGAAAATAATTTTATTTTCTATTTTAATTTTTAAATGATTATAAAATATTATCTTATTTTTTAGATTATATATATAAATTTTTGAAAGTTAAAAAAATAATGTGAGATTTTTAAAATTATTTAAAAATATAAAAAAAATAAAAAAAAAAACAATTTTTTCTTTTACAATTGGATAAACCCTCAGTTCTTCTCATATTTTTATAACAATAACAGTAATAATAACCAAACTGGGCCAAGAGTTCATAACGGAGGGAGCTAGTGCAGTATAGGATTATCAAATAATCGCACTCTTTTCTTTCCGAATCTAGGACGTCGGCGTCTTAATCTCCGCCGGAGAGAGAGAGAGAGAGAGATGTCATATATATATATATAGTGATTTGTGGGTGTGCTGGTGCTGCCGACAAGCTAGGCCGGTTAAGGGTGTTGGCAGAGCTCATCAATCTGAAGTGGCAGTTTAAAAGGCGAATGGCGCCCAGATGCGTGATTGGGTCACCCTCAGCATACGTCGATCCGTCAATTCAGCAGGCAATAGGCATCGCGTGGGGGCGCGGTGGCCCCTTGCCTCCCCTTAAAGCTTGCACTGAAGGTGATCCACGTGATGCCTGCTGCAGGGCAACACCCCTTGATCGTTTCGGCATCTCTCCTCCTATCTAACGTCTACAGTTTGCTGGGCTACACCCAAATAATGCCACTTAATACGGTCCCATGACTATCCAGGAAAACATGTAGTTGTAACTATCTTGATTTTTTTGTCCAAATTAATTGTATTTATCTCTTGTAAATCTGCTGTTCGATAGTCTAAGATTTTCTTATTACGTTATTTGAATATATTTTGTTGACGTAACGAGATTTACGAATCTTATTTTGATGATAACAAATCAAAGGGACTTAATATGTTTTGGTTAAGTGATGATGTTTTAGGAATCAAGCATATGAATTCAAGATCAAATGTTCACAAGTTTTATTGAAAATTTATACTCTAAAGACAGATGGTCAAATGAAAGCTTAAAATGTAATTAAAACTTGGATTCAAAGATAGAAAAATTTGATGAAACTTCAAGTATATTGAAGTTTGAAGATAAGATGGACTCAAAGAAAGCTACACATGAAGACTTAGTGATTAGAAGAGCCATAGTTTTTAAAAAATCTCATGTAAGTACTTCACACATTTTAATATGAATGAGTGAAACTCTTAGGTTTCATTACCGACTTAGAGATCAAAATTTGAAAATCCCGAAAAAATATTTTAAAAAATTTCAAAGAAATATGGCAAACATAAAAGTTAACAAAAGTTTTGGAAACAAAAATTGAAAAGTATATGTTGTTGCACGATCAGACAACAGACACTTTTATGTTGAAATAAATTGGGAAACAAAATAGGTCTAGTCGGCTGACCCTACGAGTTTAGGTGACTGACCTCATTTTAACTTTGAATTTGCTCCCGTTTTTAAAAGATTAGGCAACTGACCCCGATAATCCAATCGACCGACCATCGTAAATTCAAATTTAAACATTGAATAAAAGTCTTCAAATTAGATTGCTTGACCCCCAAACTTTATGGAAACTTGGGAAACACTTCAAGTAACTTGGGGAATATGAAAATTAAACTTTTTTCATCTATAAATACATGTTATATCAAAGGAGTAAAGACACCAATACATACAATCAGCATTCAAGCAAAATACTTTCAACTTTTCAAAAGTGATATTTCTAAAACACTCTTACTGAAGTTTTCTATTGAGAATTTGCTAATTAAAGCTTATGGTTCTTTGCTTTTCTACCAAGTTTCTCAATCTATGAAAGAATCCCGGTGATAAATTTTTGAGTTTCATCTTTCTATATTGAATTTGATTGAAGTATATTTGTTTTAAATTGTACTAATCTCTCTTGTAGAGAGAGTTTCTTTGTACACAAGATTTGTTCTTGTTTCTCTTGTTGTTTTTTACGGTTCAAGATTGGTGAATCGTTGGACTACAGAGTGTGGGGTATCGCTTGGAAAGGAGAGCTCCATCCTACTTGAAGGAATGTATAAATGGTTTGCTCCTCCTGATTAAGGAAGTGGTATAGTGAAATCCTTGGGTGGTTTGCCTAACGTGAGGACGTAGGTGGGTATAGGCGAACCTCGTAAAATCTCGGTGTCTTCCTCTTCCCTGAATCTCTTTAATTTTCTGCATATATAAATTGTTTAGATATTTACTTAATTGTTGAAAATTAAATAATCATTGGGAATTGTAGAAATCTTGAGTAAAGGAAGTACGTTGATAAATATCAAAAGTTCATTAAACATACTTAAACTCGAGTAATTTATTTGAAATCAAAATCTGAGTTTTTGGAAGCTTACTGAAATTTTTATTTTGTTTCATATTATGAAATCAAGCTTACCTTATTGATTGAGCGTTGGTCATTGCAAATCAATTATACTTGTGTGATTGTAATTAATTTAATCTGAAAAGGGATATACTATATTAAAGTTTCCAAAGAAATTTAAAAAACCCAATTCACCCCTTTTCTTCGGAGTACACCTTACTTCTCAATTGGTATCAGAGCATTAGGTTGTAGTAAATCTTAATCTAGAAGCTACATAAAGATTCCTATGGCACACCTAGGAGTATCTCCCTTTGCTGAGAGTCAATCCTCTTCTAGACCACCTATTTTTTGTGGTGTAAACTATACCTTTTGGAAACAAAGAATGAGAATTTATTTACAAACAATGTATTAGAAAATATGGAAAGTTGTCACACATGGTGACTTATCCCCACTAAAATCGTGGATGGTAAAGAAATACCTAAAGAAGAAAAAGAGATGACCGACAATGACCATAAGATGTTACAAGTAAACTCAAGCACCATAAATGCATTATATTGTGCTCTTGATGTAAATGAATTTAATAGGATCATGACATGTAAATCAGCTAAAGAAATATGGGAGAAATTTGAAGTAACTTATGAAGGTACTATTGATGTAAGAGATAATAGAATTGATATGCTCACTAGCGAGTATAAAGCTTTTAGGATAAATCCTGATGAGACCATTACTAGTATGTACACTAGATTCACCCATATAATAAACTCCTTTAATGCCTTAGGAAAGAATTATTCAACTTATGAAATGATTCGAAAAATCCTTAGAGGACTTCCACCAATTTGGGGACCTAAGGCAACTGCAATAATGGAAGGAAGAAACTTGAAAAATACTTCCCTAGATGAATTGATAGGATCGCTCCTCACTTATGAGATGACAATAAATGAAAGAAATTTTGAGAATAAAAATAAGAAATCAATAGACCCCAAAGTTGCTAAAGATAGCTCTAGTGAAGAAGAAAAAAAAGAATTAGATAATGATGAAATAGCCTTCATCCCTAGAAGACTAGGAAAGTTTATCAAAAAGAATAAGAAGTTGACTCGAAATTTTAAAAGTTCAAAACCTGACAAAGGGAAGACAAGTAAAAAGGAAACAAAAATGAACCCCCTACTTGTTATAATTGTCAAAAGGTTGGATATATTAAACCTGATTGTCCACAGCTAAAGAAAGACACTAAGAAGAAGAAAAAGAAGGCTATGAAAGCTAAGTGGGATGACTCAAGCTCAAGTGAATCAGATGATGAATTAGGCGATCAAGAAATAGTGAACATTTGCTTCATGGCAAAAGACGATGAGGTAAGCTCCTATACTGGCTTATCTAAAGAAACTATTGATGAGTCATGTAGTGATTCGTGTAATAGTATGCCTTCATATAGAGAAATGCAAGCTGAACTATTTACCTTACATAATACATTTATAAAACTAACTAAAAGAAACATAGCACTAAAAGAACAAAATGAAATACTTAAAAATCAACTAGAGACTTCAGAATCAACTAAAAAAAAGAAAAGGACTCTCACATTAATGATCTCATGAATAAAATAAATGAGATGTCTTAAGACCTAGTAAAATTACAAGTAAATGGTAAAAGCAAGAATGATTTAGAAATAAGCAACCTTAAAAGTAAAATTGAGGATAAAGACAAAATAATCTACAATTTTACAAAAGGAAAGAAAAACTTTGAAAAGCTGATAGATACTCAAAGAATGTCACTAGATGAAGAAGGAATTGGATTCAATGGAGTTGAAAACAAAAGGAAAATGAATATTTAGATGCAGTACTTTGTGAAGGAATCAAAATACTATGCAAGCACATCCTCCACTAATGCTTATGAACACATTGCTTGCTTCTTGTGGAAGAAAAAGGGATACATAAAGTTTTAATGTCCATTTAAAAGAAAAAATAAAATCAAGAAAGTATGGAGAGTAAAAGCCGAAACTAAACCTGAAACCAAAAAGCCTAAAAAGATTTGGATACCAAAGAGTAACACCTTGAAACCCTTTTGCAGGTATGCTTTAGGACCACTCCATGAAAAGACAAATGATACTTGGAAGACACATGACTGGAGACAATTCGAAGTTCACCACATTAATGCTTAAGGATGGGGGATATGTCACTTTTGGAGACAATGCCAAAGGTAAGATAATTGGTATCGAAAAATTAGGTAAAGACTCATACTTGACTATTGATGAAGTCTTACTAGTAGAAGGATTAAAACATAATCTACTCAACATTAGTCAACTAAGTGATAAAGGATTTGAAATAATCTTTAAACATGACAAATGCATAGTTGAAAACAAAGATAAGAATAAAATCTTGTTCATTGCAAAAAGAGTTGATAATGTGTACTGCATAAACTTTGAAAACTTGATCTCTCAAGAAGTCGCTTGCTTGATAGCTATGAATGAAGCAAGATGGCTGTGGCATAGGAGAATTGGACATGCAAGTATGAATTTACTTTCTAAACTAGTTAAGAAAAATTTAGTCAAAGGTCTTCCTAGTACTAAGTTTGTAAAAGACAAAATCTGCGATGCATGCCAACTTGGAAAGCAAACTAAGACTAGCTTTAAAAGAAAGAAACATATTTTTACTAGTAGGTCCTTAGAACTTATTTACTTAGATTTATTTAGCCCTACTAGAACTCAGAGTCTAGGAGGAAAACATTTTGCTTTTGTCATTATTGATGACTACTTTAGGTTTACCTGGGGTACTCTTCTTAGCCTCCAAAGATGAAGCTTGCAAGATGCTAATTAACTTATGCAAGAAGCTCCAACATGAAAAAGGATATGAAATTTTAAATATTAGAAGTGATCAAGGAAGAGAATTTAAAAATAAAGAAGTTGATAATTTTTGTAATGAACATGGAATAAATCACAATTTTTTAGCACCAAGAACTCCCCAACAAAATGGAGTTGTGGAAAGGAAAAATAGGACTCTTCAAGAAAAGACTAGGACCATGTTAAATGAACATAACCTATCAAAGTACTTTTGGGCTGAAGCGGTAAATACCGCATGCTATGTGATAAATAGAGTTTATATAAGATCAAATTTAAATAAAACCCCCTATGAACTATAGAAAGGAAGAAGACCTAACATATCTTATTTTCAATATCCTTTCCTTGGTTAAAACTAAGTGAAATGGATAAAATTCCCTTTTGATTTAAACTCTAATTACACTACATCCTACATGTTCCAATTCCTCAAAAAGAAGAAAAAAAAAATTTGGGCATGTAACGTTCACAAATAAGGAATTTAGCATGCTTTGAGCTCAATAACAGTACTTTCCCAAAGGTGGACCAAACTGATATGCACACATCATATGCAAATGACACATTAAGACTGTATCACATGACAACACACAATATCACATGCAAATGCTCTACCCCTCCCTCCCCCCCCCCCCCCAAAAAAAACTAAAATGTAGCATTGTCCTTAATGGTTGAAAAAAGAGGCAAAAGAATGATACTAAGGGAAGTAGAAGCATACTTGGGTAGGGAAGTAAGGGAAAAGAAAAATTAAAACTAGGAGAAAATGTACTTGAAAATAAACTAAAAACAAAACAAAATAAAATAAAGAAAATAAAAACATCATAGTATGTCTGGAGGAGGCTTAGGAGGAATTTCATCTAGTGGGGGCAGGTTTATAAACTGAACTTGTAACGTTCCAAACCCCTAAACCTGGGTCCGATGTGTTATACCTGATAATATCCTGATAAATCATAATCCATAACATACATACACAGCGGAAAACATAACCATAATCTCCATAAATTATATATCATAATACCAACATTCCATAATACCAGAGTTTGCTATATCCTAACTAGCAAACATTCCATAATACCTGCATTTTCCATAGATACATACATCTCCAAAACATTCCAATATATTCACAATCATTCCATTCCCTACTCAATAACCTTTAAACATAAAAACGTAAAACATAGAATATTTACATCCCTAAAGTTTATCATAATATACCCTTTCTCTTTTACAATCCTAAAAAATGCTAAAACCCTCAAGCTCTCTAGGCCCAACCTCAAGGATGTCCTAAAAAAGAAACATTCATATTCGGGCGAGACACATCTCAGTAAGGGAAGAAACATACATATCAAAACAACGTGTGGCCAACATGAGGTAAATAGATATCATTTTAATTATATTTGTAAATCATTAACATATCTCTGAAATCATTTTCTGAACCTAAACAATCACATGCAAAGGTTTAACCCACGAGATTACTCAAGAATAGGGGTGATTACCCGCCCATACAAGTAGCACCCCTCTACTCTGATACATAGGTAACCCTAAGGTCACAACTAAAGCATACCAGGGCACTTACCTTACTCAGTAAGCCCTCAAGTGTTAGATTAATCTCATACTCACGCATTCAACAATAGTTTACCGGCAAAGGCCCTAAGGATATGGAAATCTACCTGCCCATACAAATAGGTTCCCTCTGCCCTAGTACGTTATGCAGCTACTGCCACATCTGAAGCTACTAGTGCACTCACCTTTCTTAACAAGCCCTTAGGCGAAGAGTTCGCCTTACCCAATTGTAACATGTTTTATGTACATACATACTTTTAATATCATAATACATAATTATTTTCTGTCATTATACATTCATACACATTCATTCATGTTCAAAACTTAACTTTACATTTCGTTTCACTTTAAGTGACTCTTTTCCATTTGTATCGTTCACATTTCAAATTTCATTTCATTGCATTGTCATTGCATTGTCATTTCATTGCATAACATTTCATTTCATTACTTCGTACTACAGCTGGTCTTTAGCCATCATTAGTTAGTTTCCACATAGAAATGCGCTAGAATCTGCTAATACAACTTTTTTTAACTGTCATCAGTTAGTCTCCACAGAAGTGTACTAGATTTGCTAACATAACTGTCTTTCAGTTGTCTTACATTTACATGGTTGCATTTAACATACACAAGCATCATTTTCCATATCATATTTTATTCATAAGCTTTACTTACTTAACTTGCATCTCATATATCTAACATATATTTGCATAGAATCTCATGCCACATAGTTTTAGCAGTAAAATTTCATATACATTTCTTAAAAAATAAGCCAACCCATAATTAACATTGATATACTGAAAACACATTTCATTCCTTACTTACTTTCTTAGAAAATTCCTTTTCACTTTCATTCATTTACTTTCAAATATACATAACTATATAAACATTCCTAAGCTCAGAAAACATAAATTTCATGGCTGGCATTTTAAACCCACATATAAACATATATACATAAATAACACATAATCCATTTTAATTCATGAAAAACCTGATTTAATATATAAATTTCGCCCTTACCTGACTTCCAATTATGCTGGTAGGATCCCCGAACTGATACCCACACGGCGTTCACCTGGACCCTGAATCCAAAAATCCTAACTTAATTAAAATAAATTCCAATTAACTTGAATATTAAAGAGAATACTTATTTACTATTTCCTAGGCTCTAAATAACACCATTCCTTAAGAAAATCCCAAAATAACTAACTTACCCTGATTTTGGAATATTTCCCAAACCTCACAGCCCAACGATCAGCTCCTACAACCTTGAAAAGAATGATCCCACGAACCTCCTGGCGGTTTCGGATAATCAAACTGGGTCAAATCGGCCCAAAATCGAAGAGAGAAGACTGGAGCTTCGTTTTAGAGAGAGAGAGAAAGAGAGAGGAGAGAGAGAGTTCACGAGATTTCATGCTGAAAATGAAGAACAACCTATTTATAGGCAGGGCTTCGTCGACGAGACACATTGATTCATCGACGAGGTGCTATAGAGTCTTCGTCGATGAAATTCAGGGTTTCCAAAATTCTCTCGGGATTCCTTTGTCGGCGAGAAGCAGACTTCGTCGACGAGCTTAGAAGGACACTCGTCGATGAATACAGGACATTCGTCGACGAGGCCTGCTTTTCCTTCTAATTTCTTTCCTTTTTCCTTCATTATCCATTAATCCATTTTATTTATCATATTTTCTAATTATTTAAATTCCCGGGTCATTACAGAACTGGCAGGTCTCCAAATTTGAGTCGCCATAATGAATCGGCTTTGTTATCTACACAAAACTAGCCTCAAATAAATCATTGCTCTTCAAAGCCGCAGAAAAAACATATGCAGGTTGACCTTCTTGGTCCTTGAAAGTTGAACTCTTACGATTCTGTTCAGCCTCCCTATCTGGTGTACTAGTCACCTTATCGCTACGGAGAATTGTTTCGGTATTGCAATCCTTGACCTTTACTCCAGTAGGGAATGACAGTTCCATGACTATCAATCTTTAAGGATAAGGAACCACATGTCGGTGCTCCTTACTAGTCTTGACCTCCATATTATTTGACTTCTTCAATTCTTGGCTCACTTCCTCTAATTTTTCTTTGGCTTCATCTATCTTAATTGTAACTTTAAGTGTCGGGACAACTATTTGTCTGTTGATGGGTATCTCAAGTCGGGAAACTTCTTTTCCACTTCTCAAAGTACTAACGACCTTCCCTACCTCAAGAGAATCCCCTGAGACATTATGTACTTGTTGCTGTTGTTGCCGGTATACTTGAGAATCAAGCTGAGGTTATGCCATAAATTCCCCTTTTTCTATGGTATTCAATGTCATGCTCATCTTAGTCAAATTGGTGCTTATCTCATTGATGGCTTGAGATGCTTGACTGTTAGTTGTGGCCTGAATTTTCATAAATTGCTGAAGTGTATTAGCCATCTATGCCATGCTATCCTCATAAGACTTCTTGGGTAGAGTGGGTGCTGCTAAAGAATAGATTTGAGAAATATGATGTGGCTGATACTGATGTTGAAAGGCAGCCTAATAATGTAAAGGCTGAAAAGATGGTGCATAGGACTGGGGAGGTTGATTCCAAAGTTGCTCTGTACTATTCTCATTTTCCATCTCCATAGCATCAAATCTTCTAGTGATCTTAGCTATACCTGCCTCAACATCAACATCATCTGTCAATTCATGCCACTCTCCATCATGTATTGCCCTCAATGGTTGAGCTGCAATTGGTCTTCTATCAATCATAGTGTTACACTGCGGATTATTTTTAGCTAAATAATCCAAAAAACTCAATATGTCATCAGCTTTCTTATTGAAGAAATCTCTTGAACACATAGTATGAACAAACTATTTCGATTCAGTAGTCAATGCAGTGTAGAAATAGTTGAACAGGTGTCATGATTCAAGTCCATGGTGGGGACACATGTTAACTAGATCTCTAAATTTCTCTTAGCTTTCATGAAATGTCTCATCTGCTTTTTGCATTAATTGACTGATTTGTTCCTGTAAAAATTGAGTTCACTATAAGGGAGAAAATTTATGCAGAAATTCACGTTCCATATCATTCTAATTAGAGATAGAGTTAGTGTAACGACCTGAAGAATTATGATATTTAAATAATAAAGAGGGAAAAAAATGGAACGCGTTCGTCAACGACATTACATTTTGGAGGTGATAATTCAAAGAAAATTTCCTAGGCCTTGTCGATGAACATAGGGGTTTTGTTGACGAGGGTACTTCAGGATCTCATTGGCGAGGTCTCGTATCGTCGACGAGAAGATATCGAGAAGGATATTTTTTTGGAAGTCTGAAATTCATCGACGAGGGTGCAGGTTCGTCGACAAACTTTCTACGGGACTCGTCAACGAGGTGACATGGCTCGTCGATGAATCCCGCAGTATAAATAGCCCTAAACTGATTTTAATCGCAAAAATTTCAGCCGAAACCCTCTCTCTCTCTCCTCTACGGCTCCTCCTCCATCTCTTTTCGATTTCGGCCCTGTCAGTCGTCGGATCGACAATATGAGGCCACCACGACGCTCCGGGTAGAGTTCTCTTCAAGTCTGCTGGGGCGGATCATCGGTGGGACGAAGTCGGAATTCATCCCAAATCTAGGGTAAGGTTTTTTATTCGGAATTTGACTTTCCAGTAGTTGTAGAAAATGCTTTAGACGTAGAAATAGTGACGTTTTGTTCAGGGATATATGGTTTTCAGGGTGTTGAGTGGAGAACCCTGTGGGTGTAGGACCCGTCTCAGTAGGGGGATTTTAGAAAAAATCAGGTAAGGGAAATATGCTATGCTAGGTTGTTTTAAAATGACTTCGAGTATGAAATGTATATTTTTACCAGGTTATTATTCACAGCAGGACTTTATACAGTTTATTAATTATGAATATTATGTATTAAATTACTGTGTGACTTGAGAATATAAATATAGTACATAAACATGTTTTACAGTATTTTTAGGGTATGTTTTGCAGAATTTACAGCCAGTGGATATGTTTTATAATAATTACAGAATAACATGATAATACAGTTTCCAGTACCATGATTATACAGTTTCCAGTACCATGATTATATAGTTTTCAGTACCATGATTTACAGATTATAGTTTAGTTTAGAAATACAGTTGA
Organism: Malania oleifera; assembly: GCF_029873635.1. Lineage (NCBI taxonomy): Eukaryota > Viridiplantae > Streptophyta > Magnoliopsida > Santalales > Ximeniaceae > Malania > Malania oleifera. Next base: position 70,047,167 of record NC_080427.1, read on the forward strand.
TACAGTTACAGTTTATTTTAGTATCATGGTTAATATAGTTATTTTAGAATCATGGTAAATCAGATAGTTGTATATAGAAATATATTATATAGTATCAGACTCTGTTGGACCATACAGTTACAGAGCACGGTACCGTAGCTACAGATATTTCAGTTCAAAGTGCAATCACCTATTTAGATAATACGTGGTATTAGGTCGATCGTGCCTAGACGTGGACAGGCTCCCCATTAGATATGAGTTGAGGAGTGGCCGATCTGACTGAGGGAGTGTAGTGGTTTACCGTGGTCGGCCAGCCAGGGTAGATCCCGCCTACGGGCCGCACAATCCTGTCATGAGGGGTTAAATCATGACACACAATTATTATTATTATTATTATATTATTATTATTATTATTATTATTATTATGTATATATAGATTTACAGAGACAAAAAGTATACTTATATATATTAGAAGTATTTTGAGTAGAAACCTAAAATACAGATATGTTAAGCAACATGGAAATGGTGATGGTTTCTATTACTTGTACTGTATTCACAGACCAAATTATACATAATTATATAGCAACAAATTTTCATAGTATTGTAACTAATTTGCCACACACTAGTAATAACATATTTCGTCTTACTGAGCATTGGCTTATCCGAATTACTTTAACATTTTTCAGGTGATCTAGGTAGGCGAGTAGATCATACTCATAGATAGAGGGGCCTCAGTATTGGCCTGACAGTAGTGTGAGTATTTTTGGGAGTATTTTTGTATAGCTCTAGCTAGTTGAGAGTATTCTAGAAAAGAAACATATATGTATATTTTGGGAAACATTTTAGCACTCTGGTATTGTATATAATTATATATGGTTATGTTCATTTGATTTCCGCTTCTTGCTGCTTAGGTTAATGGTTGGGTTTAATCCAGTTTGGTATTAGAGCATTATAAATGTTATAGTATAAAAAAAAAAACCCCAGTTAAATAGTAGGTTGTTACATTTAGGTTTCAAAGAATTAAACCACCTCTTCGCTTTATCTTTCAAAGATAAAGGAAATAAATGAAGTTTAGTAAATTCATTAGTTCTAGCTCTAGTAATAAAAGTAGTGTAGGCTAACTCAAAGTTCGTCAAGTGTTGGCAAGGACTCTCAGAATCCATCTCGTGGAACTGAGGTATCACTGACATCATCCCATGCTTAATTGTGAAATTATGTGCATCATCAGATAACGTAGTGCAAGATGGTGTAGTGGTTCATGTAGGTTGCAAAAAATCCATAAGAGTGCGTGGTACTGGTGCAGCCATAGTTCCTTCAAAAATCCTTTTTTTTTTTTTTTTTTTTTAACGAGGAAACTCAAAATAAAAGGGGAAAACACTAGTTTGAAACTAATTCTGACATTCCCCGGCAATGGCGCCAAAAACTTGACTTACTCTAAAATAATTAGCGCAAAGTCTATCCTAAGTATAGGAGTTATGTCGTGTAATAATTAGAACAAAAGGCCAGATCGTCTCCTCAGGGAATGCATATCGGTTAGACTATGAAAGCAAATATAAAGAAATGAAAAGGAATCATATTCTATTTATTTGTACTATATTTGAGATGAATCTTGTCCATTGCCATTCTTTGACTCAACTAGACTAGACTTTTTGGTCTTTCAACCAACTAATTTAATATTTCAAATATGTATGAAGTATTCACATTCTTTCTTTTGAACAAGAGGAGATACTATTGACTCTATGAGTCCGATCTCATTTTGATAATGACAAATCACTTTGTTTCTTACCTTTGCACTGAGCTTTTGAACATGATCACTCTTAGCACACATGGATGGTAAGGACACAAGGAAGCCACGAGGAATGGAAAGATCACATCACCTGACCTTTAGCAAGGCAATTTGAAGGGCAAAAATTGAAAAACATTCTATTCTGTATTGTAATCTACATTTCAGTTTGGCATGTAATTTTATGATTTGTAATAATTGCATTGCATGTATGATGGGAGTGACAGCTCAATAACGACCATAGATTGACCATTAGGTCCCACAACCCTTTAATTAAAATGCCATAACTTGTTCACACAGGGTTGGAAAAGTTTAAAGGCAAAGTAGGGCCAAAATTTCAGTCGACTGATGTTGGATTTGTAGGATTAATTAAAAGCCTCGGCTGACTGACTACATCTATACTAATTGCTTCGGTCGACTAACCCTACCACATAATGCATGTTCTGTGAAGCTTCTGTCGATCGACCAAAAATGAATATACCTTTTTCAGTCGCCCAAACATTGAACTAGGGACTTTTCATCGCCCATGGTTGACCGACCAATTGAACTAAAACTATCCCGGTTGATCGAACCTATAAAGGTTTGAAAATCACCCTTGGCTCAACCAACTGGTGTTGTGTTCAGCAGCCCGAACATTAAATTTTTTTAAATGTTTGTGAGAGCTCAGCTGATCGGTGTTTTTTCTCGGCCAATCAAATCCACATGATCAGTCGACCATCCCTTAATTCGGTCGATCAAAACTCTTTGTTTGGCTGAATTATTAAGCATTAAAAAGTAATTAATTTCATTATTAATCTTTTTCAAAATACCGGCAGTGTCCCTAACAATTATATTTTTGTGGAATTCTATATATACCCCATCATTTATCCTAATTAGCAACTTGATTAGCAATTATTTTTCTCTCAATTTTTTGTGCTAATTTATAAAGTTTTTACTCACATTCAAAGCTTAAATTTTCTACTCTCCTTCATACCCTTGATTGCTTACTTATTTTTGAAGAGATCATATTATCTCACCTTGTTCATTTGCACTTGATTGCATCTTGAAGTAAGGTTGGGTGTGTATCATTGTGAGTATTTTTCAACTGTTAGTTTAAAGCTTAAACTCTCCTATTTCTACATTGTTAAATATTGATTTTTGAGAGTGAGCTTGAGTTCTTTCCATTATATTTTTCTTATAAATATTGATTTGGAAAACTCTATATTTGCTTGTGAATCTTTGCATTCTTGTTGCAAGATTCAAAAGCTTGCTTAGTGTTTTTTTGAGAAATATATTTTTGCAAGCTTTAACCCCATTATCTACTGTGCTTATTATTTGAAAATATTGTTGAGATATTTTCTTAGGGGTTTAAAGATTCTTTGATAATACATATAGTGAAGATATAATCTTGAAATCAAAGATCTTACTCTCACACACATACATAGATATATACACATCTTTGAGACTTGATATATACTTGACCAAGATCTCACTTGAGCTTAATCTCCCAACATCTGTGAGTGTATTGTGCCTATTGGTGTACTTATTTGCTTAGTTGAGAAGCATCTATATTGTACACAAACTTTGATATTATTTTTGTATTCCAGGCGTGGCTTGAAGAGGGCATCCTCCGCCCTATGAAGGAGGGTTTGTAAAGGGTTTGGGTCAGCCCTGTGAATGTGACTTAGGGTAATTCCTCACTGAGTAAGGAGAGGATGTTTGCATTTGATGCCACTCCACCTGTAAGTGGACAAGGTTTATTAGTGGAAATCCACTAAGTGGGTTTTGCTTGGGGTGGGGACGTAAGCACGGTTGCCAAACCTCAATAACATATCGTGTGTTGCTTTCTCTTCCCCTTATCTCTTTACTTTCAGTATATGTATGCTTGCAATTAAATTATTGTGAATTTTTATATGCTTTGAATTTATGCATACATATCTACTTGGGAAATACTGAGTTCGCTATAACTGTTATTTTTTCTACTCAGTTTTAAATTGTTGAGTGATTGGTATTTACGTAGATAGACCCTAGGTTAAGCTATACTGATTGTCGATTTGAATTGAACCTAGGAAAAAAAAAATTAAATACCCAATTCACCCTCCTCTTGGGAATACACCAAATCCAACAGATACAGTATGAATAAACAAGGAAGCATAATCAAATTATTTCATCTACCTCATATACTCTTTCCTTTATATACCCTTCCCCATCTATAAACTAAAATAGGGTAGCCTCTGCATCCACCGTAGCCCATGCACTCTTTCCATGATCCTCAAGTCCACAAACATCAATCCTTTCGTTTGTGTAACTTTTGGTGCATTTGCTTGCTTTTCCAATGTGTTCACTAGCCGCATTGCACCCATCCTTAGGGTACCCTCCTTTTCCTCATCACTTTGCAATGCCTCCTCCGCGACGGAAGCTTGTAAGGTATTGAGTGATGACTTATGAGGGCACTTAGCAACTCTGTGAGGGCCTTGACAAAAGTAGCATGAAATTTAGCTTGTTAAATGACAATAGTCATTGTTACCTCACATAGTGGATAAACCATATAAAGAAAAGAGTCTTAGAACGTAGATCTTTCATTCTTGAGTAGCTCTCACCTTCTCTATATCCATCCTTATATGACCTTGTTCAATCACATGACAAAAAAATTTGATGCTTCACTAAGCGAAAGAGCACTCCTCTTTCTTCACTACTATGCTTTTGGAATTAGAGGTCCATTCATTATACTGCCCTTGACTCCTTTATGAGTGTATCTTTTAACATTTTTACCACTTTCCATCATTAAGTAAAATTAATGAATCAAATGTAGAAAAATTTTACCCTGGAGATGAACCATTTGAATATTCGTATATTCATCTTGATGATTTGTTGTTTTCATTATGCTTACTCATGAAGTCATTTGATTTGCAATTTTTCAGGTACTTTTTGCTGTCGTCATAGGATAGTTTGGCTTAAACAATAGATTTGCATACTAGCAATAACTATATTACTTCCTCCATGTTTTATAGTTCTTCTTTGTGCATAAGTAACACTACCAACACTTATTTTGCATTTATTGTATTATAGGACTCTTCATCAAACTCTTTTTATACAACCATTCCAGTTAGCTACACTTGCTAGGTGTGTCATTATATTGTAGAATTATCCATCCAAATGCTTATGTTTTACAAACATTTCAGCTGGCTGCACTAGCTAGGTCTTTGTTGTATTATTGAATCCTTTCTTTTAACATATGCATCCATTGAAAAATTCGAGAACCCAATTTTATAATTTTAAATAAATGAATTTTTTTTACCATAATAACAATTCTTCTTCCCTCCTTTTTTTTTTTTCTTTATTATTTTTGATTTATACAAATTTTACCAATTGTCGCAACGTCTCGGAGAAGGGTCCAAAGTGGCGAGGATTAATAGATATTAAAATTAGAATGAAGTTACTACTAACCTATTATTTACCTTGGTGCAGTTAGAACACCTATTTACTGCTTATTAATTGGTCTCTAGACTATTCCTAAGCTAAGGAACTAGTAACCTCAATCTGTTTTATCAAAATCGAGATCGGGAGTTCAGTTATGCGAGGAAAAGATACTAGCATCCCTTATACACCCGTTCTACGAACGTAACCTAAGTAATTATGAATTATCCCTAAATTGAATTTGGATAGCTTTTAATTGACTCCATTAAAGTAAAAAAATAAAAAAATAAAAAAATAAAAAAAATAATAAAAGTAAACAAATAAATTAAAAGGAAAATAAAAAATCATAGTGCGATTAGAAATGTCTAATAAGACGTCAAAATGAGGGGATCTTGTTAGATAAGTCCCCCTCGGAGCTAATATAAGTGAGATAAGAAATACTTATTCACCTTTTTTGAAATCATTGGGACGCACCCACACAAATAAGTAAAATTATCAAAAAGTATTTTTAAAAATATTCCCAAATTTTCAATGCCGAGTAAAGCAACAAGATAAAAAAATAAAGCTGAAAAAGAAAAACAAGAAATTGGCCAAGAAAAAGGGGGGGGGGGGGGAGTCCTTGCGAATATAGTAACTTTTATATGTATACAATTGAGGACTCCTTACTTTTATATATGTAAAATATAATGGAGAACAAAGTTACATTTTTGAAGAATTATTAATTAACTAGTCATAACCACGTACTATGTGCATGCTCCATGACTCTCTATTTTTCTAAACTTTTAAAAAAACTATAAAAAATAAAAAATTAAATAGTATAAGAATATTTTAAGATAGTTGTAGATAATCATAAGGGTATTTTAGAGTAATTATGAGTACTTATAAAAATAAATTTGACATAATTATAAGGGTATTTTAGGATAATTATGAATAATTAATAAGTATTTTGCAACAGTTATAAGGATGAATTTGACATTTTTGAAAAAAGACATCAAAGTGAGAATCTCTTTTAATCAATTAATAAATAGTAAATGTAATTTTAAATCAATTTTTAATACTTTCTTCTTCTTTTGTTATAAAAGATCTCTGTCTGGGGTGATGTGCAGCAATAGAAGTAGGGTGAGGCAAGGTCAATGTCCAAATTGAGGAGAGCTTTCAAACCTTTTGTTGAACTTTCACTAGTAAAGGGAAAGCAGGAAAATGAGTGGCAGCAAGAACATCAGCCTCCCCTGTCGCCGTGACAGCAGAAACCAGGACCAGGAGGATTGAGAAATGGTGTACTGGTGTGTGCCCGAATGTGGACCCAGACTGACTCGGATCTTATCTCTACACTCCATGGATGCCCTGCACACCCCCTAAAAAGATCAAACACCAATCCAAAGAAATATCTACTCCTCAGTTGTTTGACAACAAAATATGAGGGTTGGAACACAAGAAAAATTCATTCACCATGTCAAAGTCACTCTGTTTTAGTGCTAAAATTATTTCTGGTCTCACTTTCAGCCTGGGGGTCAATCGCATATCGCATGCTGCATGCCATGTCTAGTACCAAAACATATCACATGGCACCAGCAAAATCATTTCGTTTCATGTTCCACAAGTCTTTAATACCAGCCAGAGCTGTTCCCACCCTGACCCAAAACCTTTTTTCTTTTTGTGTGTGTATGTGTGTGTGTTTTTTTTTTGAAAAATTATAACTGTCGGATAATAGAAACGTCGTCTTGTGTATCCTTTAATATATCAACATGTATTACATGGGGATCAGTCCAATCCATCTTGTCTTGGATAATAAAGTGAGGGAGTATGATTGAGATTATGAATCTTTAAAATAGTCAATGGAATCGACACTTAACATGTTATTTTTCTATCTAGTTTTTTCTTTGTGTGTGTGTGTGTGTGTGTTTTTTTTTTTTTTTTTGAAAATTTATAACTGTCAGATAATAGAAACATCGTCTTGGGCATCCTTTATATTTTAATTTATAAGTTAAATAATTTTTAATATATCAACATGTATTACATGGGGATCAGTCCAATCCATCTTGTCTTGGATAATAAAGTGAGGGAGTATGATTGAGATTATGAATCTTTAAAATAGTCAATGGAATCTTAAGATATAGTTTCAGTCTACATAGTTAGAATAGAGTTCAAGACAACAGTAATGGATGAGAAACATATGGGTACCCTCTATACACTTGTTCTGAGGAAAGATATCTAACTAGCCTATGATTATATCTTAAACTCGATCAATCAAGACTTGTGACTCATTCATGTTTATTTAGTTACCAACCTTTTAATATTGAATAGTCCCACTATTGCGAAAGCTGCCTCGCATCTAAAATTTCAAAAGGAAGCCATTACCCCACCTTTGAGTTTTATCATCAAATTATTTAGTATAAAACAAGTATTAGAGGTCATGTCTTTAAAAAAAAATTCAAGTATAAAACAAGACAAGCAAAACGCAAACATGTGCCTTGACACCCCATCACATCATTAAGTTTCCCATCTCTAATGTGTTTTTCAGTCACACGAGGGAGAAATGCTTGCCCATGTAATGCAAAGCTCACATGACTCTAGAACCATAATAATGACAACTAAAGATACACTCAAAGAACACTCTAGCACTCTGCACCACAATGCACACATTTGCACGCTCATATGCACCCACACATGCTATCATGTATGAAAATATTTACGTGCATCTACATGCATATGCTACCACACCATGTGCAAGAATATTCAAGCACATTGTAGATATTTTTATGAAGCTACTTAGAGAGAATACTTTTCTGATACTCAAAAAAATTAATAGGCATGATTAGTTTTGAAGAAGCTTGTTCAAGAAAGGCTATATAGTAAACAATACCAAGTTTCTTTTTATTTAGTATATGCATTTCTGTATTTAGTTTTGTGTGTAGGAAACCTAAAGAATACTTTTATGTCAAACTTTAGGTATTTAAGGAGTCATATATGTTGTAGTGTTGGCATCCTATTTTGTACGGGATAGAAGAAAATAATTTTTCAATTCAAAAAAAAAAAAAAAAAAAAAAAAATCTTGCATGCGTGCCTATGGATGCTTCCTACGCGTAGTTGCATGTACACACATGTATGGTGAAGTGGCGATGTTTTGAGTAGTCAACTTTTGAAAAATAATTAGGCGCATGTATTGAGACCCTATTTTCTTTGGGATCAATTTATCCAATATTTCGGTTATTTTAGAATTAATTGAGCAATCAAAGAGTGAAATATGGATCAAGGGCATTTAAATAGAGCTTCTCTCCCCTTTCCAGTGTTTTGATTTGCAAATTGTTGGTTTGGAACATTTCAAAGCCTTAATTGGGTATTTGTTGGTCTTTATTAGATGGAATGAGGTGTTATCCTTGTTTTAGTTGACACTTTTATTGAGAATAAGATGATGGGAGTGCTAAAACACCCACTTCAGATAATGAAGAAAGTCTTCTTTACTTTTAAGGTCGTTTTAGGAAAGTGAGGTGCTAAAATTTAAAAATCCTAGCCTTGCTCTATTTGAAGGAGTTTAAAAGCATCATAAAGAGGGAGCTCAAGGAGGAGGCACATGTTCAATTGCAAGATGGGAGGAGAATTACATTCACAAGGATAGGAGATCCAAGTTGAAAGCTTTAAGGAGTTGAATTTTTAGTGGAGAGCTTGCAAAAAGTGCACCTCTAAATAAGAAAAAAACTAGCTTTTGAGTATTCTTGCTCTTGAATGAAGCAAGTACGATATGATTTTTAATTCTTGTCAGGTTTTCTTGGGTAATATTATATGCAAGCATATATTTTACTCCATTTATGCTCTTTTCAAAATTATCTTTGTTGCAATGTCATTGATTAGGGTTTGAAATGGTAAGGAACAATAATATTGAAGGTTCAATGGAGTTGCCACTAACCTGTTATTTACCTAAACTCAGTTAGTTCACCTAGTTACTATTTGTTAATTGGTCTTTAGACTAATGGTAGGCCAAAGAACTAGTAGTCTCGGTCTACATTTACCAGAGTTGGGATTAAGAGTTCAGTTATGCGAGGGGAAGGTACTAGCACGCCCTACATGCCCATTCTACGAATGATTCCTAATTAACTATAAATAAATATGTTGACTTTTTTAGTCCAATCCTTATTTTGATGCTGATAAAGCACAAGTTACTTATGTATTCATTTAGTGATTGAATAAGTTATAATTCAACACACACATAAGTGGACTAGAAATGGAAGCCAGGATGAACGAGAAGACTGTACACTCATGCGCTTTCCATGGAGTCTTGAAGAGCAAAAGAAAGGAAAAGACATTTGTTTTCAATTATATGCATTTATTTTTATCATTTGGTCTGTAATAATGCATGTATGTGCATGATATGGTTATATGCTCAGACAGAACCATAGACAGACCCTAGGGACCAACACACTTCATAGAAAACCGTCTCTTAACAACTAAAATTGTACAAAAAGGTTTAAATTGGTTAGGGTCAAAATCGGGGCAAAAACAAGGGTTGATCAACGTTGGATTTTTGGCTTAGTTAAAGAGTCTCGGTCGACCAACCCCTTATAAACTAAATGACTCGGTCCACCGAACCTGCCACATGAGGCAAGTGCTGTGAAGCCTCGATTGACCAAAACCACCATGCACAAATTGACTTGGTTGACCGAACAGGTCAGAAGTCAGCATGTTGACTTCGTTCGGTCGACCATACTGAATTGAACGCACCGTCCTTGGTCGACCGAACCATTAACCTCTAACACCCCAACTACTTGGTTGACCATACCTTGTAGTTCGAATTGGTCTTGGTTGACCAAATCTATATGAATGGTCAACTAAATCTATATGAATGGTCAACCAACCTTTGCCTTGGTCGACTGAACCCACGAAGGGTTCATAAACACTCTAATATGGTCGACCAAACCTATAGTTCAAATTTGCCTTGGTTGACTAAACTTATAAAAGTGGTCGACCAAACCTTGTCCTTGGTCGACCGAACCTCTCGAGTTGGCTTAATTTTTAACTGCTAATTGTCATTAATTTTTCACTTAAACATTTTCAAAATGACCAGCGTATCCCTCAATGGTCAGATTTCTTGAAAATCTATAAATACTCCCTCCACAACTCAGATTAGCAACTGTGATTAAATTCAAATTCTCTCTAAACCCTTGTTTATCAAACTTCCCCCAAATCAAATTTTATTCCTAAAATTATTCTTTTGGGGCAAAATCTTTTAAAAAAACCTCTCAAACTCTCTTTCCATTCACTTATTTCAAAATCACTTTGGAGAGAGTATATTTATTTTGGCATTTATTTGTATATTCGCATGCATATACTCTCACTTTTTATTTATTTTTGAAGATCATTTTTTTGAGAGTATAACTGTTAGCTTTGGTGTAACCCCAAAAGGGGGGTGAATTTGGTATTTAAAATTTATTGCCTAGGTTAACTGGTTTTATCAACTATGTAATTTGGCCTAGGGTCAGTCTATGCAATCATCAAACAAACATACACGTACAGTAAATATAAAATGCAAAAAGTAAACAATACACGCAATATGTTATCGAAGTTCAGCCAAATTGCCTAAGTCCCTGTCTTGGCTACACCAGCATAAAGATTACCACTATAATGCTCACTTAAATGGGTGGAGCAACACCTATACAACCACATCAATTCAAGGGGCTGACCTAAACCAACATGCCTTAACAGGATGGCGCACCTAACTTTCCTAACTGGGCCTAAGCCAGTCCGGGACTATTCCACAGGGCTAGTCTCCCTCTTTAGACTTGCACTTAGAATATAACCAATGTGTATAAAATGTGTACATGGAAATACGCTTCTAAACAAGCAGATGTGTGCACCAATACAACTTAATCAATATTGCAAGCCCGAATGATAGGTAAATATGCTCAGTGCTCTAATGTGTGCTAAACACTCAATCAAGTCTAGCGTGGGATGAAGATACCTACTTTGTCATGGAGACCCTAAACTCCTGAAATGATGCAGAGAGGTCGGTAATAGCCGCTATGATCTCAGCATTGGACGGCGCATGGGGTAGCTCCCGTGGGATCTCCTGAGCTCCTAGGCCTCTCTCAGGTGTAATGGCCAACCACATGTTGCCTGTGAGCTTATATCCCATTATTTTTAGTGTGGTTCGGGTGCCTGAATAGTGAGTTGGTCAGTTGAACAAAAATCAGTAGCATTTGTTCGTTAGTTAGGGTGCCCGGCTCATAGTTTGGTTAATCGAATTGACTACATTGGTCGCCTAAGCCCAATTTGAACGTAATTATTCGGGCGCCTAGGTAGTTAAAATGTGCTCTATCATGAGTTCGGGTGCTCGGGGAAGACACGTTCAAATCAAGTTTGGGTGCCCGAACACCATGTCAACATTTTGACTGATTTGGTCGCCCAAACCCTCTCAACATTTTCCATTTGGTTTATTTTAGCCTTGATTTGATTCCCCTGATATGATAAGTGATGTTGGGGACTTGTGTACTTAGTGTAGGTACCTAGAGTCCAGCTAGAGTTTGTGATGAGCATACCTACCTACCATGCATGATGCAAATTATTACAAGTCATAGGAGTGCACAGAATATAATTAAATTTACATCCCAGAATGAAGAAATGAAATAATGAATACAAATACACAATACAATTCTTCATTCTTCTGCACGAACACCACACGCCGTCATGATATGTATTTTAGTCCAAATACATGTGCACAATGAACCTGCATGCAAGTCTTAGTACAATCATTAGTACCAAGAGTATTTGTTATAATCAAAACTGGGTGTGACGTATCAGGTCAACAATAGCTTTGGACCCTAGGTTCTCATATATTTTTATTGAAATATATTTTTGAGAGAAAATTTTATCTTTGAGTATTTTATCATACACATCATTTCTCAAAGAATGAAAATATTATTTTGTGAAAACACCCTTTCTCTGCTTTATATCATTTCATAAGAGAGTGCATGTATTTAAGCTTTTAATGTGTACATCCATACTTGTATTTAGAAGCGTTTTAATGCTTAGACTCCCAAGCGTTTTCATGGGATATGATATGTGGTGAATCGGCGTAAATGTTTAAATTAGTCAAAAAGTTTTAAAACCCAATTCACTCCCCCTCTTGGGATTACCCCAATCCCAACAATTGGTATCAGAGCCTGGTTGCAATAAGCTTAACCGCTATTTTCATAAAGATTGCAACGACTCATTTTCGGTGTTTTCCTATTTGAGGGTCAAACCTGTTGTAAATCCTCCACTATTTTTACTGTAGAGATTTTACCATATGTTTATTGAAAATGTTCTTGTAAAATCAAATGATATGAGGATTTGGAAAGTGTTTGTCAAAGTTTATCATACCTCATTGAAAAATGATTTTTAAATGTATAAGTTTCCCAAAATTTGAACATATCATAAGACCCGTGAAAGATTTGAATTCAACATTGGGTCGGTCGACTGAGTCGTGGTCAACAAGTTGACTTGGGCAAACAGTGCTTCGGTCAACCATCGAATTATAACATATGAATGGTCGGTCGACCAAGAGCATTGAAATTTACTCTTTTGCCCAAAAATCATACGCCGGTCGAGTGAAGTCACCTAAAATTATTCCAAAACCTTTGTTTGATTTTAGTTTTATTAAAAGGGTTTTTGGTTAAACTCTAGGTGCCCTAATGTTTGTCTACGATTAATCTGATCATTTAATCATATCATGCAGATGCATGAAATATTACAGATCAAAATAATAAAAAACTTAAATGCATTACAAATTAAATCAAATATGTCTTCTTCTTTGCTCATTTGACATCATGGAAAGCACTTGAGTGTATAGTCTTTTTGTCCCTCCTGCCTTCCATTTCTAGTCCACATAAGTGTGAGTTGAATTATAACATGTTTAATCACTAAATACACACAAAAGGAACTTGTGCTTTGTCTACATCAAAACAGGGATCGAACTCAGAAAGCCAACAATCTCCCCCTTTTTTGATGATGACAAACGTACCAGAGCAAAATGGGTACTGTGATGCCCCGATTTTCATACCTTTTTTTTCCATATAATTAACACATATATCACATATCGGCCACATCAATCATCGATACCATATTACATAACCCAACCCGAACGTGGATACGGGGTATACAATCACACTCATATACATAATCCTAATAGCGGAAGTCATTTCATAAACACATACATACCATAGCAAAAACACATACCAGAGTACTACCATCCATATACACAAGTCTAATACATAAACCTCTAGGAGAATCAAACTTCCCTAGCTTAAAATACTCATCTTGACTACTCAGGTATCTGCTCCCCTCTATCTCGGAGCTCTATCACCGGTTCTATCTCGAAGCTCTATCACCATTTCCATAGTCATAATCATATGGATATACAACACAAGCTTACATAAGCTTTTAATTTTATTTCCAAATCCATTCGTACACAACCTATGTTTACCAGTGAAGTTCCTAAGAGTAGGGAAGCTTACCCACCGAAACAAGTGGCATCCCTCTGCCCTGATATCGTTTGCAGCCTAGCCTGATTAACTTGGGTTCAGCTACAACCGATACTAATTAGAGCACTCACCTTACTCAGTAAGCTCTCAAGTAGTGTGTTTTAATTCCCTTTAATTATTTATTAACTCACACAATTTCATTTCTCATTTTCTTTCTCGTTTCCATTCTCATTTCATTTCCATTTTTATTTCATTTCCATTTTAATTTCCTTTTCATTTCCATTTCCACGTCAAGCTCATGAGTGTCACTTGATAACAATACATCCGTGCTTGTACTCATGGATGCCCTGAGGATATCTCTCCTCGTTATGCTTCCCCCCATGAATAGGGTTGTGTGGCTTGAAGGCTGGACCTAACCGCGGTTGACCAACCCAGTTAGGTCAAATATCATTATATATCCTATATTTGTAGTACGACTGGTAGGCCAATAGCTCTGATCCAGACTCAGGGGGCACAACAACTCTACTATATAGTTCAGGAAACTGTCACACCACACGCTTCATGAGCCCATGTGGTTGCACTAACACCACTAGCAACGGTACCGTGCTCTCAATATCACCACCCGTCATTAGGGTTTCCATGTCCATCCATCAGGGTTATCACTGCCATATACCAGAAATCATTATATGGTATTGGCATTTCATCAATCACATGTCTGTACTCCTATTTCGGAATTTCAAATTTCAATTCTCACAATTCAATATTCATATGGCAGAAATAAGGGTGCAATATTTACTATTTTTCATATTCACATTTCAACATCAGTATTGCAGAATTTTACATTGCAATATTCTCATTTCTCACATTCACATTTCTCATAATCACATTTTAATATCAGTATTGCAGAATTTACATTCCAATATTCACATTTCTCATATTCACATTTCATCATTATCACATCTTAATATTAGTATTCTCAACACATTTCATTATTTCAATGATATTTCCCCATTTCATAATTTATTTCATCCCATACTATCATATACATATATCGTTTCACAATTACTCAATATTTCTCAAAACACATTTTCATATTTCACTTTTTTTTTTTCATTTTCTCATAAGATGCATTTCTTGCACATTTCACTTTCATCATTTTCCCACATTTCAATTCTCATATCAGAACACATTTCAGTATCACATACTTCATAGGGTAAATCATTTAACCCAGTTTAAATATTTCTCAATATAAATCATGTACCACACAAATTTTATTTGATATTTACATCATAATAAATAATCATAATAAATTTCAAGTAAAATAACATACGCCATTTTCACATATTTCTCAACCCATAATTTTTATAAATCGACTGCTATAATTTATTTCCCTTACCTGGCTAACTGAGATTCCACTAAACACCTAATTTTCTACGCACTTCGGCGTTTGTAGCCCAAAAACCTGCAATAGATATTTTTCCCAAATTATTCAACACAACTCCTAGAATAACTTCCATTTAACACCTTCTACATTTCATATACTCCAAATTAACTTAAAAACCCTAAAATACACCACCTACCCTGGTTTTGGGTGGTGCCTCGGAACCCCAACTTGAAAATCTACTCCGCGTAAGTTGCAGAGAATCTTCCCAGGGACCCCGTGGTGGTTCCTGATCATCAATCTGTGCTTAAATGAAGCCGAAATCGAAGAGAGAAGGAAGAAGGGTTGTGGTTTTCATGAGAGAGAGAGAGAGAGAGAGAGAGAGAGAGAGAGAGAGAGAGAGAGAGAGAGAGAGAGAGAGAGAGAGAGAGAATGAATTTTATTTTGTTTTACAAAACACTTACAGTATTCCTTTTAATTCACTCACTGCAATGAAAACCGTTGCCAATTTTCTCTGACCCTTAGAAAATTGTCATCAGTTTTCTATTTAATTGGCCCAATTTTTACCATTTACCCATTACTGCTCCACAGTAAAATCAAAATTTTCGCTAGTTTTCTAGCATTTCCAGAAAACTGTCCTCGATTTTTTATTAACCGACTTCCTTCCCAAAATCGTCGCTGATTTTTTGTTCCATCTATAAAACCGTCACCGATTTTCTCCCTTTCTAGCCAAAAATCATCTTTTTCCATTTTATTTTCTCAGGTCTCTACATTCTCCCCTCCTTATAAAATTTCCTCCTCAAAATTTGCCATTCACCGTATCTCCATTCTTAAAGAAAAATACCACCATTTTATTAATTACCTCCACTTCTTGCAGAGGAATACCGTGGTTACATAGGGGGTTCTAGAAGATTACAACCATTGAAAGAAAATTCTTCCCAAAACCATTCTTATTAAAAGCAAAACTCTAATTATCCTACGCTATACAAATCAAAATACCTACCTTAACCCTGATTCCCACTAAATAGTTGTGGGTATCTTTGGAGCATCTGCTCCTCTAATTCTCAAGAAGCTTCCTCTATTGCGTGATTACACGACAGAACTTTTACCAGTGGTATGATTTTGGTACGCAACTCTTGTTCTTTCCAATCTAGAATCTGCACTAGCATTTCTTCATAAGACAAAGCATCACTGAGTTCCAGTGCCTTATATATGATCACATAGGAGGGATCGGGGACATATTTCCTCAACATGGATACGTGAAATACGTCATGAATTCTCAATAAAGCCGGTGGTAATGCTAGCTTGTAAGCAACAGGACCCATTCTTTTAAGAATTTGGAATGATCCAATATACCTAGGGCTCAGTTTACTATTCCTTCATAATCTCATAACTCCTTTTAACGGTGCCACCCCAAAAAATACGTGATTTCCAACATCAAACTCTAACTCTTGTCGGCAAGTATTTGCATAACTTTTCTTCCGACTCAGCGCTGTTCAGATCCTGTCTGTTGACTTTGGTGCAAACCCAAAAGGGGGGTGAATTGGTATTTTAAAAAATTAATCCCATAGGTCAATCCACTAGCAGCAGTATTACACAAGCCTAAGGTCAATCTAGTGCGTATAAGATAAATTAGTATATATATTCAGTGAAAATTAAACTGCACAAGTGATTTAATTAAGCATGCACGATAAAGCAGTAAATAGAGGCGACACCAGAAATGTTATTAAGGTTCGGCAAAAAGCCTACGTTCCCGCCTTGGCCCACCAACACAAGGATTACACTATGGGCTCACGTAATGGGTGGAGCGACACCTAAATACAATCAGGTCAATTAGCACAGCACTGACCTCAACCTTTACAACTAGGTCAAATTAACAAAAGGCTGACCTCAACCTTTTACAACCAATCCTTCCGGACTGGATTACTGCCCCCTTAGGCCATGCCTGGAATACAACAGATTTACAATAAAATTTGTGTACAAACCATATGCTTCTCAATCAAGAAGATTTGCACCAATATAATCAACACACTACCAAATGATATGATAAGATAAGCTCAATGTAGTCTTTGTGTCTACTCTCAAAGATTTATGCAAATATTGCAATCAGTATGTGAGAGTGTAGGTGATATGATCTTTGTGTCAAAATAATAGTCTCAATCACAATGCAGTAACAAAGATCACAAGCACACTTTAAATATCTCAAAAAATATTTTTCTCAAAATAAACCACAGGAGATATTCAAAAATGGTTTGTAAAAATTACTTGATCTTTGTGTCAAGATGATAACATCAATCAAAAGATATAGCAACAAAGATCTTTAGCACCCAAGCAAATATCTCAAAATATTTCTCAAAGATAAGCACAAGAGATACTTGAAAATGATTTGTAAAATATTTTTGACAACCAAAACATAATATGAACTCTTTGAGTATTGCAATGAATATGCCAAACTCACAAGCTCAATGAAGTTTTTCTATGGAGGACTTACTAACAAAGTCTCCTAAAGAAACTTGAAGCTTTGCTCTCTAATAAAATAATCTCAATCAATAAGAACAAGAGAGAGCTTAATCCTAATGAGAAGAACACTCAAGTAATCTTACAAAGTGATTTCAGCAATAGGAGTGATTAAGGATGAGTATAGGAGGTTTGAAAATTAGAGTAGAAATTTTTGAATTTCAGAGAGAAAATTACTAATCGTTTTGCTAATCTTGCACTAATCTTTGCAAATAAGGGGGGTATGTAACGACCTGCTTATTTTACCAATTTTTTTTTCTTTTTCGTATTAATATTCTATGTAATAACCCTGACAAATCGTAATCAACTTGGAAAATCATAATCTACTTGGACCCAAGGGTACTAAGGGTATACCTGAAATACAACACTGATACCTAAGCAGCAGGAAACATAATAACATATACATATCAAATTACCATTCAACACAATACGAGAGTTTACTACATCCCTCATAGGGTTACGCACAACCCAAAATATCCAAAAATAAGTCCTAGGATCATCACCCAAAAATTCATTTGACCCTAGCAAAAGACTTACCCCTCAAATAGGGTAGAACAACTGAATCCTAACGTCGTAGAGCTCTATCTGCTCTTCTATCTGGGGCTCTTGAAATGTTTAAATAATTTGGGGTGAGACACCTATCAGTAAGGAAATTAAACTAATATCAGTGTGTGGCAACATGAGTATTTTTGTGTTATACATATAATACTACATAAACATACTTGATAAAATTGTCTATATCATATCCAAGAGAAACATGTTTTATCATATCATGGTATAACATATTGAATTTCTAAACACATAAATCATCTCATATAACTGTACATAGAAAACATCCTGGATGGTTAGCTGGCTGGTGTCATGTCTTACCCCCACATAATTGGGTTGTGCGGCCCGAAGGCGAGACTTAGCAATGACTGGCCAACCACGCTAGATCAACATAAGTCTGTAAGTATGATGAGTTTACCCCTCCTAATCAGGACATTAGAGGGACGCCTACGATACAATAAACCACATCGACTTCTGATCTCCCTCTGCCCCATACGGTAAGTGGTAGCACTAACATAAACATGATCGTGATCATATAGCTATGGTACCGTGCTTCGTGAAAGCTTAAACCAAGCCAACTAGGTTTTGATAACATACAACATATTTTCAAATAATGATACATGGTTAATTCGTAATTATACCTGTCATGTTAATATTTTCATACATATTTGCATAACATATCATATAAAATTTACAGCCTTTATGTCGGCATTTTGTATTTTATAAATCACGACCCGTATGCCAATATTGGATATCTTAAAATCATTTGGCTCTTGTGCCAATATTTCGAATAAAACCTTGGCCTGTACGCCGGCATATCGTATAAAATCCTTGACCCTTGCACCAACACATCATATAAAATCGTCGGTTTGAAAAATCCATGTATCATTTTATCATTTTCCTAAAAGCAGTAATTACATACCTATTTTGTAATTGTAGAATTATGATTGAAAATATTGTTGTTGATCATAAATATGGAATTCATGTATAATATCATAAATAAGTTTATTATCTCTTTTGTGTGGTATGAGTAATATTTACCACTGAAATTATGATGATGAAATATTATATACATATTTATCTGAAACTAAATGCTGTAAAATAGTAAATACATTTTCATAAAATCCTTACTTAGTTTATCCCATTACCTGATTTCTAAAACCCCCCTACAATATCTAGTTTTACACCCGTAAGGTTTCCCATTCAACACCCTGAAAATAACATCTCCCTGAACAAAACTTTAGTATTTCTTCGACTACTACATTTTCTAAAACTGTAGGAAAGCCAAATACTTAATAAAAAGCCATACCCTGAATTGGGGATGGAGTTCAAGTTAGCCCCACCAATGATCCACTCCAGCAGACTTGAAGATAACTTTCCCAGGAGTGTCGTGGTGGCCTGGGATCGTCAAATCGGCAAGAGATCGACCTAAAATCTTAGAGAGAAGGGAGAGGGGATGAACATGAGAGAGAGAGAGAGAGAGAGAGAGAGAGAGAGAGAGAGAGAGAGTTTCTCGCGTAATTTATGCAGAAAAATCGAGTTTAGGCTATTTATACACCTGCACTCGTCGACGAGCCACGTCACTTCATCGACGAGGCCATGAAGGAAGTTCTTTGATGACAAAATTCAAAGCTGAAAATAGCCTCTCGGTAACTTCTCATCAATGATACATGTGTCCTCGTCGACGATCCCAATAAGCCACTTGCGTTTGTCAACGAGGACCTTCTGTGGCCTCCTTTTACAATTTCGTTTTTCTCCCTCTCTTATTATTTAATTACCATAATTCTTCGAGTTTTTACAGGGTATATATAGAATTCCCCAGAATTATAACCGTTCAAGACATATTGGTCATTTTAGAAAATGTTTAAGTAAGGTTAATAAAATTTAACTGTGTTTTAACTTTGGTAATTTTTTCCAAATCGAGAGCACTGGTCGATCGTACTTTAGGTTTGGTTGACTGAGTGTCTCAGTTCAGTTGACCGGGAGTATTTTGAACTAAAATGATGGTCGACCAAGTGGAGGGCAAATTTTTTGATTCGCACGGTTCGGTCGACTGAAGTGAGTTCGGTTGACCGAACTAGTCAAACTTCGGTTGACCAATATATTTTGAACTTAAGGGTTCGGTTGACCAGGCGGTTAGAAATTCCCACGTGGGGGTTCGGTCGACCAGGGTGTTGCCCATATATTTCTGATCGGTCGACGGAGGGGTCAACATGTTGACCCAGGGAGGTTCGGTCGACCTCACTCCCTATGTATCAAGGTTCGGATAGACCAAACATGCCAATTTGGGCATTTTTGGTCCTTTTCCTCTTATAAAATTTTACCTATTCATATGATGATTAATGTTAGGACTATAGGGCCCATTTTAATGCAAACATGAGGGTCCTAAGGTCAATTTAGGTCTTTTTGAGCTTAAACCCTATCATGCATGATATGTACTAATTATTACAGACCATAATGCCTTAAATATTATAGACCCAATTAAAATAAAAATACAACAGATAAATATTCTGGGTTTGTATTTTCTTCAAGTCCATGTGCATCATATAGAAACCTCCAATTGATCATGTACACAAACTCATCAAACATTAAGTATCAAAGTATTTGTCAAAATCAAAACGGGATATGACCTATAAGGTCAACAATCTGACCCTTTTTGATGATGACAAATACCTTATGTAAAAGTGGGTACAACTAAGAAAGGCTCCCCTTGAAACTATGCATAAGAGAAATGTAAAGATTTGAAAAGTTCAAACATTTTGAAAAGTTCAAAAATTTTCCTATGTACCCAATTTCGCATCTTCTCCCCCTTTTAGCAACAGCAAAAATGGTCATGAAAAATTTGAAATACATAGGCAGCGCATGGAGTTAGAATCATTTAAATACAAGATATGGTTAGGAAAAATTTTAGAAATTTTGGCAGCATGCCGTTTGAAAACATAACATTTTTTCCAAAAATACCTTTATGGAAATGATTGGTCATTTGAATTCAAAAATTTCATAACAAACCATGTCAAACTAGAACTATTCACAAATCATTGTAGTTCAAGCAGTACACAAGACCCGCAAACAGGATGGAGTTCAGAACATGTGGCATATGATAGCAAATAGTGGATTTGTGAATAAAACTAGTCTAACAGGTTT
This sequence comes from Malania oleifera, assembly GCF_029873635.1. Lineage (NCBI taxonomy): Eukaryota > Viridiplantae > Streptophyta > Magnoliopsida > Santalales > Ximeniaceae > Malania > Malania oleifera. The sequence goes on from NC_080427.1 coordinate 70,068,369, forward strand.
GTATAAATTTTCATGTGAACCACTATTGACCTAACAAGGTCTTTCAATCAGTTTTGGTGATAACAAACAAAGGACAATTTAACTTGGAAAGGTTAAGTTTTTGTGTTTCAGGAAATATGGATCAAGTATGGATCAAGTGAAGATCGAGATCAAGTGTGGGTCACCAAGGAAGATAAACTAACAAATGATCAAGAGAGAAACTATGGCATTTGTAGATAAAGCCAGCTCAAGCAAATATCCAAAGAACTCAAGCATGACATATAAAGGCTTAGGAAACATATTATAAGTATTTCAAAGCTAAATATCGTTTGAAATATGTTTTGAAGCTCTTCCAAGAGATTATGAGGACCTAAAGACCTATTTAGGATTATTGAAACAAGTATTGTAAAAATTAGAATAAGAGAGCAAATCATTTTTAATGAAAAATATTTTCTAAAACAGCTTCTTGGCTGTTCAGATGACTAAACTTTTAAGTTCAGATGATTGAAGTGGTAACTTCAGATGGCTGAACTTTATGTTCAGATGTCTGAAGAATTACTTTAGGCATCTGAAGAATAAGTGCAGACGTTTGAAGATTTTCTGGGACAAAACAGAAACAAACAGTAGCTGTTCAGATGTCTGAACTCGACACTTTAGACATCTGAACCCGACACTTTAGACGTCTGAACCCTCTCTTCAGACATCCGACCCTGTGTCCAATTCATTTTTTAAAGGGTGTCAGGAACTTCAGATGACTGAACTTGACTCTTCAGACATCTAAACATTGTTCAACGGGCAAATTTTTTTAAAATCTAATTTTTTAAAAATAGCCGTTTTGAGCTCCAAATTTTCTAATAACTTAGGAAACTCTCTAAGGAAACTTTTGCAACAAGGAAACTTGTTTGAAAGCGTATAAATACATGGTTTTTGTAAATCAAATTACACCAAGCATTGAAAATCTCTCAAGCTCTCTTGCTTTCAAAGTTTCACCTTGATCAATCTCTTGCAATCAGAAAGTGCTGTGATTCTGATATTCTTGTTCATTAATTCCTGAAGATTAGATTACTGATTTCTCATCTGGGGAAAAGGAATTTGGTGAAATCCTTGTTAAGCTTCAAATGTGTATTTCGTTCTTGATATTTATCTTTTGAAGTACATAGTTTCAATTTGTACTAACCTGCTCTTTGTGTGAGCATCTCTTGTACACCAGCTTCTTGATATTTCTCTTGTAAATTTTGGATGATTCCAGACTGTTGGATCATTGACCAAACAAGGGTATGTTGTTTGGAGAAGGCAGGCTCTAGCCTTGGCCAAGGAGTGATTGTAAACAGGCGTTGTTCCACCCGGTAATGGAACTACTATAGTGGAACCCTTCGGTATTTTGCCAAGGGCGAGGACGTAGGCTGTGTTGAAGCCAAACCTCTTAAAAACCTTGTGTCTTTCTCTCTTCTTTACTTCCTATTTTCTATACAAGCTGTTGTTGTGTGATTTAAAGGGAAGGTTGTAGGTTCTAAAGTTAGAAATAAACAAAGACTTTTGATATTTAGAAAATACGTTTTGATTAACCGTTTGTGGAAACCCAAAAGGGAGTACGTTGGTTAATTTGTGGAAATCTTGATTGAGAGAAGCACATACGAAGAGGTTATCAAAATAAGGTTGTGAACATCTACAGGGAAATTGATAAACATACTAATATTTTTGCTTGAGTGGTTAAATTGTTTTAGTTTAATTGATTGGCTTGTGAATTTAAATTTCAGTATTTTTAAGTGTGATTATCAGTTATTAATTGTGTTTTTTCTTGGTGTCATAAGCAAAGCTAAAAAATTATTCAAATAAAAAAGAATCCAATTTACCCCCCTCTTGGGAAGCTATTCCTAATTTCAACCCCAAAACCAGTTATGCAACTCTAAAACATATATGTATATAATAATAATAAGGCAAGAGGTAAAGAGTTTTAGTTTTGAAATTAGTTTTTTCCATAAATAAAAATCTATGTAATTAAATATATATGTATATATATAAATATATATCCCCTTTATGATGTTTTCTCAAAGTATCGGGGGTCGCTTGCTAAAAAAAATTTAAAGATCATGCAAGCAAGCAACGTTTTTCTATTTTGTTATTAATCACACAAACTGAAATATAACCAGAAAACCACGTCCATGATGATCCTAAAGATTTAACAATCGCATGCAAGATTATATGGCAAACACAAACGACTTGTGACAAAGCAATATATGTCAACTTAAGATTTTCACAAAGATCATTTCATTTAAGCATATGCCACAGTGAATTACAACAAAGATCTAAGTCTTAAAAGTTGGAGAGCATATCAAGATGGAATTTTATTTTGGATGCTCCCCCTATCGATTTGAATTATAGCTTAGATGAAATAATTTTCTTATACTTTACAAGGAATTGATTTCATTAGATATGCCAAAGTATAAGAGAGCACACGAATAATTCTTCAACTATACTAGATATTTATTAACCATATTCATCTATAATAAGTATAGTCGTCCCTATAAGCCATAGACGCACAAAGAATGTTTGTTAAGGCATAATTTAGAATTAATGACCTATAAACATTCCATATCAAATTATAAAACTTTAAGAGCAGGATATAATGTTCAGGGATTTCAGAAGAGCCTCGATATTCAATAAATGAAAATGATACATGTGAGTTGTTTATGATCTTTCTATAGGAATGGAGCTGAGCTCCTCTAACTACTTGATGATTATGTTAGGATGAAATTTAATTTTTAATTAGTTTTCAATCATCCTTTCAAAAATATTTTAACATTTTTTTTTATCATAATCATTTTTGTACAAGGTTTTATTTTGGGAAAAATCTACCAAAATTTCGGTAGCATGTCGTCTATAAATTGGACATTTTTCTATAAAACTTGTACCTAATAGTGGGTTGTTTTGAACAGATAGATCATATAAAACAAACTACAACCTAATATCCAAAACTAGCATACAAATTATATCACTGCATCTGTCATGCAGGAGACTTTCAACAAAAGCATGCTTTCCAGTAATTCAATAAAAAAACTATCCAACAGATGACATGAATAGTAACTAACAATGGATAGTTATGAGATTAGTGCAGAGTAGTTCTCACAAGAGCATGCAAACATATAAGCATAAATAAACAATGAGAGCATTTTAATGTATATAGATATGAAAGATAAATGCTCCCCCTCAATTATGCACTCGACTCATTTAATGTCTTTTTTCTTTTCTTTTTTCAAATCATTTAGCCAAGAGATCTAGATTTTTAATGATATCTCCTTGGCTTTGGATGAATAGGCTTAGAGGACCAAAAAGTCCCAATATATATTTCTTTAAGTGAGCTAAGCCAATTTAGCCTCTATTGATATGAATTTTAATGCGTGCGAGAGGCACGAGTTCAGAATGGCTTCCAATTTAAACTGCTCATGTGCAGGTTTCATTTGGACTATGACTTTTGTCTAAATTTTAAACCTAGTGCAATTAATTTAGCCATTCAACTTTACTAAAGATATGAAGCTCTAAGGATTTGACTTTGAAGGATTGAGAGCTTGTGATAATCACAAGCTAGAATAAATACTCTTAAAGCTTTAATTACTTATTAAGTTCTGAAGAGTATTTTGAAGTGAGCACATGTGGATAGTATTAAGATAGTATTATGATAGTAAATCTGTCCAAACAATTTAGATAAAGAGCAACTAGAAGAGTATGAATTTTGGAACACTGCTCTTTGGTGATTGGAAAGTATCCTCTAGGTATGATCATACGGAGGAGTAAGGATACAAACCAAGGAATGGGTGAAACCTTACGGCGTATGATGCTAGTTTGGTAAAGATTTCCTATGGAAGATGCGGGAAACCAAAATTAGAAGATTTTTATATTTTAAGCACAAAAGGGAATATTTTGGTTAATCAGTGAAACTAGAATCCTTTAGTGGTTGCCTCTAATTTTGATTATGGAAGGATGTCTTTAAGTAAGCACTAGTTAGAATAGGGACTAATGATCATTAGGGCTTAATTCTAGAGTGATGACTAAGCTATGGTTAAGGCTTTTATATTCAAAAATGAGTTTAGGTTTAAATAATATATATCGAGATGGATTCCCTAAAGCTCAAATATATGCAACAGACAAGATATGCTTAACTTAAAATTTGTATATTTAAGTATGAATTAAGCTGAAAATAATATGTCAAGCGCAATTGCCTTGTCCATTTGGAAGTGTATTTTTATTCAGGCAGCCAATAATTTCATATTTCAACCAATGAAAATATGCATTAAGTTCAGATTGGTTAAATACTTGGATTTGCAGATTGACTTGATTCTCAAATTATCTAGTATACCAAGGTGGAATGATTATGCTAAGATTTGACATTTTAGGAACATACCACTTTGTAGGCCAATAGACATAACTCCCCCAAAACCTAGAACCAAAGGAAAGCATTTATGTAATTCCAATTTGAATTTTTTCAACCTTAAGTCCTAAGGAGTTTCCCTTTTTGATAACCCATACCATTTTTCTACCTTTGATTCTTGATGGGTTAGAATAATATGGTTCTTTGACTCTCCATACCCATTTGGGTTTCACACCTTTCCTTTTAAACGGGCAATCAAATTTTGTGTGCCCCTTCTTTTCAAATAAGATGCATGTCGTGTGAGTGTATGGATTGGAGGAGGTACTAGCATAATGTTTAGATTCTCTTACAAAGTACCCCATGTAAAGATTCTTCCTTTCCTATTTTCAATTCCATTAAAACCTATACCTTCTTTATCTACGGTCATCTTTTGTGAAGCTAAGAGCTTGTTAAAGTTTTCTTTACCTCTAGTGAATGTATGGATGATCTTATACTGGTCTTTTATTTTCTTTTCTAGATCTTGAATTTTTAAGTTCTTTAGACCTTTGCAAACATTCTGAAGTTTCATAAATTCTTTAGTCATATTGTTTGCTTTTACATTCTAGTTCTGAAATGAGAAGATCTTTCTTATTATCACTTGAAGTTTGAGATCTTAATACATTCAACTCTTCTTCCAACTTTTCATTCTTGTTTACTAACTTTTTGATTTTGAAATCATTTTCCATTTCAACAAGAACTTTAGACTCACATTCTTTCACAGATGCCTCATACTTGTTTTTCAAAGCAGTATATCTTTTGTTAGCTTTAACAAGTGACCTATGAATTCTAACATATTCAATTTGCAGTTCTTCACAAGTAGGCATGTTTTCACTATCAGAACTATCACATGATTCAGTATCAGATGCATCAAATCATCACATGAATCATTACCAAGGTTATCTAATAGCATAGGAGGAGACGAGATTACATCATCGTCGGTTAAAGCTATAAAGCACGATTTACCTCCTTCAAGATCTATAGAGCTTGAGTCACAAGGAGTGATCACCTTTTCTGGCTTTGTGACTCCTTATGTCTTTTTGAGTTCCTCCCATATCTCTTTAGCGTTTTTACATGCCCTTACTTCACAAAAGATATTAGTATCTAAAACATAAAATAGAATATTCATGGCGTCAAAATTTATTTGCAATAAATTCATGCCATTCTCATTCATCTCAATTTCAGATTTAGGAATATCAACATTATTGATAGTTTTCATAAGCACGATATCCCCATGAGAAATAACTCTCCAAGTCCTCCAATTCAATGATTTTATAAAGATAGTCATTCTAAGTTTCCAATCAGAAAAATTTTCACTGGAAAACAATGGGGGGCTTGCAGAAAATCTACCCTCACACGATTGGGATACACCAACTCGAGCCATTATGATCCTTTACAAAATAACGTTTAAGTCTAAGTAACGAGGCTCTGATACCAATTGTTGACTTTGGTGCAAACCCAAGAGGGGGGTGAATTGGTATTTTAAAAAATTATTCCCGTAGGTCAATCCACTAGCAGCAGTATTACACAAGCCTAAGGTCAATCAAGTGTATATAAGATAAATCAGTATATATATTCAGCGAAAATTAAACTACAAAAGTGATTTAATTAAGCATGCACGATAAAGTAGTAAATAGAGGTGACACTAGAAATGTTATCGAGGTTCGGTAAACTGCCTACGTCCTCGCCTTGGATCACCAGTACAAAGATTACACTATGGCCTCACTTAATGGGTGGAGCGGCACCTAAATACAACCAGGTCAATTTGCACGGGGCTGACCTCAACCTTTACAATGAAATTTGGATTATTGCCCCCTCACGCCATGCCTAGTATACAACATATTTACAATAAAATTTGCATACAAACTATATGCTTCTCAATCAAGCACATTTGCACCAATATAATCAATGCACTATCGAATGATATGATAAGATAAGCTCAATGTAGTCTTAGTGTCTACTCTCAAAGATTTACGCAAATATTGCAATCAGTATGTGAGAGTGTAGGTGATAGGATCTTTGTGTCAAAATAATAGTCTCAATAACAATGTAGCAACAAAGATCACAAGCAAACTTCAAATATCTCAACAAATATTTTTCTCAAAATAAACTACAAGAGATATTAAAAAATGGCTTGTAAAAAATTATTTGATCTTAGTGTCAAGATGATAATATCAATCAAAAGATATAACAACAAAGATCTTCAGCATGCAAGTAAATATCTCAAAATATTTCTCAAAGATAAGCATAAGAGATATTTGAAAATGATTTGTAAAATATTTTTCGCAACCAAAACACAATATGAATTCTTTGAGTATTGCAATGAATATGCAAAACTCACAAGCTCAATGAAGTTTTTCTATGGAGGACTTACTGACAAAGTCTCCTAGAGAAACTTGAAGCTTTGCTCTCTAATAAAATAATCTCAATCAATAAGAACAAGAAAGAGCTTGAGCCTAATGAGAAGAACACACAAGCAATCTTACAAAGTGATTCTAGCAATAGGAGTGATTAAGGATGAGTGTAGGAGTCTTGAAAATCAAAGTAGGAATTTTTGAATTTCAGAGAGAAAATTACTAATTATTTTGCTAATCTTGCACTAATCTTTGCAAATGAGGGGTTATATATAGACGTCCCCAAAATTATAACCGTTTAGGACATATTGGTCATTTTATAAAAGTTTAAGTGAGGTTAATAAAATTTAACAGTGTTTTAACCTCAGTAATTTTTACCAAACCGAGAGCACCGATCGACCATATTCAAGGTTTGGTTGACCGAGTGTCTCAGTTCGGTCGACCAGGAGTATTTTGAACTGAAAAGATGGTCAACCAAGTTGAAGGCAATTTTCTAATCCGCGCGGTTCGGTCGATCGAAGTGAGTTTGGTTGACCAAACTTGTTAAACTTTGGTTGATCAAGATATTTTGAACTTAAGGGTTCGGTCAACCAAGTGGTTGGAAATTCCCATGTGGGGTTTCGATCATCCAGGGCGTTGTCTATATATTTTTGGTCGGTTGATCGAGGGCTCAACATGTTGACCTAGGGAGGTTCGGTCGAACGAACTTCCCTATGTATCAAGGTTCGGTCGACTGAACATGCCAATTTGGGCATTTTCAGTTGTTTTCCTCTTATAAAATTTTCCCTATTCATATGATGATTAATGTTAAGACTATAAGACCCATTTTAATGCAAACATGGGGGTCATAGGGTTAGTCTGAGTCTTTTTGAGCTTAAACCCTATCATGCATAATATGCACTAATTATTACAGACCATAATGCCTTAAATATTACAAACCCAATTAAAATAAAAATACAACAAATAAATATTACGGGTCTTTATTTTCTTCAAGTCCATGTGCATTATATAGAAACCTCCAATTGATCCTGCACACAAATTCAGCAAACATTAAGTATCAATGTATTTGTCATAATCAAAACGAGATATGACCTATAAGGTCAACACTGTCCTTGATGAGTCTTACTTTATCCCGAGTCTGCTGTATTCGCTCTAGCCCCAATATCTGTCTCTTCTCAATCTCATCCCAGTACAATGGGAATCGACATCTCCTACCATACAATGCCTTAAATGGTGCCATCCCAATGCTGGTCTGATAGCTGTTATTATACGCAAACTCAACCAGTGGTATAAACTGTAACCAACTTCCTCCAAAGTCTAGTACACATGCACATAGCATATCCTCCAATATCTGTATCATCCTCTCTGTTTGTTCATCTGTTTAAGGATGGGATGCTGTGATGAACGACAACTGAGAACCCATGGCGTCCTGTAAACTCCTACAGAAATGAGATGTAAACCATGGGTCTCAGTTTGAAACTATGGACACTAGCACGTCATGCATCCTTAGTGTTGGAATTGGTGTATTCCCAATAGGGGGGAGAATTGAAATTTTAAACTTTTTCTCCAAGGTTAAATAAGATATTAGTATTATTTTGCAACCTAGGGTCTTTCTATGTAATTCCAAATGTGCAGATGTGTATAATATGCGGAAATATAAATCTTATGCAGCATTCACAATGTAACATACACGTGTAGTAAATACATTGCAGTAATGTAAAGTGGACACAATATGTTATCGGGGTTTGGCGAAATGTGCCTACATTCCTGCCTCTAGCTCGCAAGCTCGAGGATTCCACTAATGCCCACTTAACGGGTGGAGCGGCATCGGTTATAATTAGGTCAATTAACAGGGTTGGCCTTAACCAATACACACCTTACCAAGATGGTGCACCTAGCTTTCCTCACCCGGTCTAAGCCAATCCGGGACTATTTACCAAGGCTAGTCTCCCTCTTCAGGGCTGTGCTTGGAATACAACAAATTTGACCAATAATTTGTGTACGCGTAAATATGCTTCTTACACTAAGCAAAAATGTACCAATATGCTCAACCAAATAATGCACTCATATATGATAGGATATTAAGTTCAAGTGAGATTTTGTTAACCAAGTGTTAACTCACAGTAGGATGTATATAATGTGCATATATGAGAGTGAGACTTTTGATATCAAGCTAATATGCTGCTTGTGTGTACAATCAAATAGTCTCTATAACCCTAAACAAATATCACATAAATATTTCTCAAATATGAAGCACAGCAGATAATAGGGTTTTTAAGCTTGATAAAGATGTTGTCGTCAAAGCACAAATGAAGCTTATGATACTTGCAATGAGGATGCAAGATCTTAAGCCACACAAGGGTTTTTCCCAATCAAATATTTATGTAAGAAATATTATAGGAAACACCTTAGCTAGTTCTCCAAAAAAACAACACGCAATCAAATAAAAACTAGGGAGAGTTTAGCCTATGCAAAGAGTATAAAGAATACTACTTTCATTCAAGATAAATAACTAGATGAGTACAGGAGGTAGATTTTTACAATAGGATTGAAAAGATATAAAAATATAGAGATTTTGGACAAAAATATTTTTAGAGAGTTTTTCCTAATCTCAAATCCTAATCCATGCTTAGTTTATGCAAATGAAGGGCTATATATAGAATTTGGAAAAAAAATAGCCATTAGGGACACGCTAGGTATTTTTGAAAAAGATTAAGTTTAATTAAAGTTGACCAAGTTTAACTCTCGGTAAAAATTCAACAACCCGAGAGGGTTGGTCAACCGAACTTAAGGTTTGGTTAACCGAGTGTCCCAAATCGGTCGACCTGGTAAAAAATGACCTAGGAAGATGGTCAATCATCTTGAGATTTTGAAGGTGATTTCCCAAATCCGTGCGGTTCGGTCGACCAGGTGGTTGGGGCTTCTCCCTAGGATGTTTGGTCGACCAGGGAATTGAAGTTCATTTTGGGTTGATCGACCGAAGGGTCAACTTTTGACCCAAGGAGGTTCGGTCGACCAAGCAATATTATTTTGGCTAAGTTCGGTCGACCGTAGTGTGGTCAAACTATTGACCATTGACCAGTTTGATTGATTGAATGCTCCTCATGCATTCTGGTTCAGTCTACCGAATATGTATTTTTCATGCATTTCAGTCATAATCCCTATGTATATAAACCCTATTCATATGATGATTAAATTTAAGAAGATAGGGCATAGTCTTATGTAATATAGGGGGTCCTATGGTCAATCTAAGGCATTTGAGAATTAACCCCTAAAATCTGGCCTTGGTCGATCGATCCCTAAGGTCCAACTAAGGTCATTGAGCTTATTTGTCCTATCAAACATGAAATGCATTAATTATTTCAAACAAACCATATAAGATAACAAACCCAAATGATAAATATAACAAACATAATACAACTTGAAATATAAATCGATCTTCATACGCAGCTCCTTTGTAATTCCATGGAATACACTAGGATATGCTCGTTCAGGTGCTGTTACGACTTCCAACTCTCATCTATTAACTATGCTTAGAAACATACACCTGTTCATACACTTAGAACGCAGACGAGATACTGTGGTTTTTTTATAATCAAAACAGGAGATAGACTCAAAAAGTCAACACTCACTATCTCCTAAATGTACAATTCTACCAATCTGTTTAAGGAGTAGTTAACTCTAATAGGTACGAAATGGGCAGTTTTTGTTAGTTGATCCACAACTACCCTAATGACATCCTGTCCATGCAGCACTAACGGTAACCTAGTGACAAAATTCATCCCTATATGCTCCCACTTCCACTCAGGAATATACAGCGGCCGCAATGACCCCGCCAGTCTCTGATACTCAACTTTTATCTACTGGCATATCAAACACTGTGCTACAAACTCAGCAATCTCTCTTTTCATTCTACTCTATAAAAAAGATTCTCGAAGATCCCTATACATTTTAGTGCTACCAGGATGCACTGTATACAAGGATTAGTGTGCTTCCTCCAGAATCACTTTCTTAATTTTAGGATCGGCAGGTACACATAAATTGGTATGAAACCTCAAGGCCCTATCATTTGAGATACTGAAATCCTCCTCCAGACCATCATGTACTTTCACTATAAGCTCTACCTGCTCTACATCACTCCTCTATGCAGCTTTAATTTTTTTCCGTAGAGTTGGTTGCAACACCAGATTGGTAATAAACACCTGATGATTGCCCTCTACGAGTTTTATCCTAGTCTCTCCATACCTATATGAACCAAATGCTGAATTGCCACTGTAGATACTGATGCACTCACTGATTTTTGGCTTAAAACATCAACCACCATAGTAACCTTTCCTGGGTGGTAACTGATGGTGCAGTCGTAATCCTTTATCAGCTCCAACCACCTCCTCTACCTCATGTTCAATTCTTTCTGCGTGAAAAAGTATTTTAAACTCTTATAATTAGCAAAACTTTCACACCTATCCCCATAAAGATAATGTCACCAAATCTTTAATGTGTATACCACTGCTGCTAACTCCAGATCATGGGTAGTGTAAATCTTCTCATATTCTTTCAACTATCGTGAGACATATGCTATAACTCTCCCCTGTTGCATTAGAACACAATCGAGCCCTTTATGTGATGCATCATTATAAATTACGAAATCCTCTTCACCTAAAGGAATCATCAACACTGGTGCAGTGATGAGTCACTGCTTCAATTCCTGGAGGCTCTGCTCACATTCAACACTCTACTCGAATTTTACCACTTTCCTAGTCAATCTAGTCAACGGACTCAACAATTTAGAAAAACCATCAACAAACCTGCGGTAGTATTCAGTCAATCCTAAGAAACTTATGATTTCCTACACATTCTTCGGTCGCAGCTAATCTACTACCGCCTCAATTTTACTCGAGTTTACTAAGATACCACCCCTGGAGATCACATGTCCAAGGAAAGTTAACCTACTCTAGCCAGAACTCACACTTCTTGAATTTCGCAAACAATTTCCTTTCCCTCAGTACCTAAAGTACTATCCTCAGATGTTCCTCGTGCTTCTCTGGGCTCTTTGAATACTCTAGTATGTCATCGATAAACACAACCATAAACTGATCTAAATACTGGTGAAATACCTGGTTCATCAAATCCATAAACATTGTAGGAGCATTTGTCAGTCCAAACGGCATAACCAAGAATTTATAATGGTGATACCGAGTCCTGAATATTGTCTTTGACACATCCTCTACTCAAACCTTTACTTGATGATACCCAGATCGTAAATCTATCTTCGAGAAAACCTGTGTCCCCTGTAACTGATCAAACAAATCATCGATGCAGGGAAGCGGGTATTTATTCTTGATAGTCACTTTGTTAATTTCTCGGTAGTCGAAGCATATTCTCATCAAACCATCTTTATTTTTCACAAATAATATCGGCGCTCCCTAAGGCGACACGTGTGACCGAATAAATCCCCTATCAAACAATTCTTGCAACTGATCCTTCAATTCCTTTAATTTCTGCTAGTGCCATTTTGTACGATGCTTTCGAAATCGGCGTTGTCCCAAGTACTAGATCAATAGAAAACTCTACCTCACGATTAGGAGGTAGTCCCGAAAAATCCTTGGGGAAAACATCAGGAAATTCCCTCACTATCGGGATATCCTCTAATTCAAATCCCCTTCTGATGTCTCCTTTACATAGGCCACAAATCCTTGACAACCCTCTAGCAGCAATCGCCTCGCTTGAATGGCGTATAACAACTATGGTGGGATACGCACACAATACCTCACAAACATGTGCTCCTGTTGCCCTAGAGGTCTGAACACTACCTCTCTCTGATGACAACCTATATTGGCATAGTAAGAAGCTAGCCAGTCCATACCCAATATCATCTCAAACCCATACATGTCCAAAACCACTAGATCAGCTAATAAAATCCTCCCCTGTCAACTTAAATGTCGCAAATAAAACTTGTTGCTTATCTATATATGGAAGAACTGCCAGAATTTCCTCCATATCCTGGACCTAGTTCTGAACAACAAGTGGGTCAGCTCTTCCAAAAAATGATGAAGGTCTCATCCGCATGAATTGCTCAATCGTGCAGCTCCACCTTCCCGAACTCCTAGCCATCTCTGACATCACCTACTGGGTGACACTAGCAACTGACTCATATCTCATCAATATTCATTCCTATACTTTAGTATTGTATTCCACTATTTACTAAAGTCTACAGAACCTAGCAAACCTAGGCTCTAATACCAAACTGTGATGCCCCGATTTTCATACCATTTTTCCATATAATTAACACATACATCACATATCGGCGACGTCAACCAGTGACACCATATTACATAACCTGACTCGAACATGGGTACCGGGTATACAATCATAATCATATTCATAATCCTAACAGTGAAAGTCATTTCATAAACATATACATACTATAGCTAATACACATATTAGAGTACTACCATCCATATACGCAAGTTTAATACATAAACCTCTAGGGGAATCAAACCTCCCTAACTTAAAATACTCACCCTGACTACTCAGGGTATCTATTCCCCTCTATCTCGGAGCTCTATCACTAGGTCTATCTCGGTTTCCTGAAATATTTAAATGATTGAGTGAGACACATCTCAGTAAGACGGAATAAATTATCTACAGTATGTGGCAGTATGAGAGTCATTATATCATAACATATATTCGTTTTAGTAATAATATCTTTTGAGAAAATATATCATTTCCACAGTCATAATCATATAGATATACGACATAAGCTTGCATAAGCTTTTAATTTTATTTCCAAATCCATTTGTACACAACCCATGTTTACCAGCGAAGTTCCTGAGAATAGGGAAACTTGCCCGCTGAAACAAGTAGCTTCCCTATGCCCTAATATCGTTTGCAGCCTAACTCAATTAACTCGGGTTCAGATACAACTGATACTAATCAGAGCACTCACCTTACTTAGTAAGCTCTCAGGTGGTGTGTTTTACTTTGCTTTAATTATTTAATAACTCATGCTATTTCATTTCTCATTTTCCTTCTCGTTTCCATTCTTATTTCATTTCCATTTCCATATCAAGCTCATGAGTGCCACTGGTTAACAATACATCCATGTCTGTACTCATGGCTGCCCGGAGGATATCTCTCCACGTCATTCTTCCCCCCATGAATAGGGTTATGCGGCCCGAAGGCTAGACCTAACCGTGGTTGGTCGACTCAGTTAGGTCAAATATCATCATATATCTCGTATCTGTAGTACGACTGGCCGGCCAATAGCCCTAATCTGGACTCAGGGGGCACAAAAATTCTACTATACAGCTCAGTCGACTATCATGCCACAAGCTCTATGAGCCCGTGTGGTTGCACCAACACCACTAGCAATGATACCGTGCTCTCAATATCACAACCCGCCATTAGGGTTTCCATATCCATCCATCAGTGTTATCACTGCCACATTCCAACAATCATTATGTGGTATTGGCATTTCATCAATCACATGTCTATATTCCTATTTCGGAATTTCATATTTCAATTCTTACAATTCAATAGTCATATTGTAGAATTAACAGTACAATATTTGCCATTTTTCATATTCACATTTCAACATCAGTATTGCAGAATTTTAGATTGCAATATTCTCATTTCTTATATTCATACTTCTCATAATCACATTTCAATATCAGTATTGCAAAATTTACATTGCAGTATTCACATGCCATCATTATCACATTTCAATATTAGTATGCTTAACACATTTCATCATTTCAACGATATTTCCTTAGTTCATAATTCATTTCATCCCATACTGTCATATACATATCTCGTTTCACAATTACTAAATATTTCTGAAAACATATTTTCATATTTCACCTTTTTTCATTTTCTCATAAGATGCATTTCCTGCACATTTCACTTTCATCATTTCTCCACATTTCAATTCTCATATCCAAACACATTTCAATATCACATATTTCATAGGGTAAATCATTTAACCCAACTTAAACATTTCTCAAGATAAATCATATGCAACACAAATTTCATTTGATATTTATATCATAATAAATTTCAGGTAAAATAACATACGCCATTTTCACATATTTCTTAACCCATAATTTTCATAAATAGACAGTTATAATTTATTCCCCTTACCTGGGTTACTGAGATTCCATTAAACATCCAATTTTCTATGCTCTTCAACGTCGGTAGCCCAAAAACGTGCAATACACATTTTTCCCAAATTATTCAACACAACTCCTAGAATAACATCCTCATACATTTCATATAATCCAAATTAACTTAAAAACCCTAAAATACACCACTTACCCTAGTTTTGGGACAGTGCCCCAGAACCCCAACTTGAAAAATTTGCTCTGCGTAGGTTGCAGAGAATCTTCCCAAGAACCTCGTGGTGGTTCCTGATCATCAATCCGAACTTAAATGAAGCCAGTATCGAAGAAAGAAAGAAGAAGGGTCATGGTTTGCATAAGAGAGAGAGAGAGAGAGAGAGAGAGAGAGAGAGAGGGAGGGAGAGAGAGAGAGAGAATGAATTTTATTTTGTTTTACAAAACACTCACAGTATCCCTTTTAATTCACTCACTACAGAGAAAACAGTTCCCGATTTTCTATTTAACTGGCCCGATTTTTACCATTTACCTGTTATCGCTCCACGGTAAAACCAAAGCTGTCGCTGGTTTTCTATTAACTGACCTCCTTCCCAAAACCGTCGCTGGTTTTCTGTTTTCTCCAGAAAACCCTTTCTAGCCAAAAATCATCTTTTTTCATTTTCTTTTATCATTTTATTTTCCTGGGTCTCTATAGGTACAATATGAAAAGGCTCCCCCCTAAGAATATGCATTATTGAAAATAAACACTGTAGCGCATGCATATTAAGAAAGAAGACTTTACAGAATGTATGCATCTAGTTTTAACATTAAAGCACATGCTCAAATTTGTCCTAAATTTGTCCCTCATACAAGATTTTTCATTTTGCTCATATGTTTCTCCTTTTTTTGGCATCAGCAAAAAGGGTTAAGTTAAGTAGAAAATAATTTAAGCATTTAAAAAATCCTTGGCTAAAAGAAACTCCTCCTTTTGAAAAAGTCTCCCCTTTTTGATATAACACTTGGGCATAAAAAAAAAAAAATATTACTCGTTGAAATATTCAATGAGCATGTGCAAGACCAAAGACATTATAGCAAAGAAAAAATAATTTCATTTAAAATATTCAATGAAAACATCATATTTAAACACAGAAGCCACAGAAAATTTATGATCTAAGAAAAACATGTGGGTGAGCACGGCAAGATGGAATTTGAATTTTAAAATTGTCCTTTTACAAAAATATACTTAACTTTTTTAAAGTTTTAGGACATTAACCATGCTTTGACAAAACCGAGACCAAGTATACACTACAAAAAACAAAGTTACTAGTGAAATATCAAAACCATCATTAATACTTATAAATTCATCAGTAATAGTATTAGTGACGAATTTATAAGTATTAGTGACGATTTTAAATTAATTGCTATATATACCGTTACTACTAATTATTAGTGACGAATTTTGAAACCTTGACTAATAATGTAGTATTAGCGACAGATTATAACCATAACTAAAACCCCAATACCATCACTATAAATTCTATATTGGCTCGGCACAAATTCACCACTAATAGTAGGGTATTAGTGACGAATTTCAAAACCGTCACTAATGGTGTAGTATTAGTGAAGGATCAAAACCGTCACTAATACTCTACTATTAGTGACAAATCCTGAAACTGTCACTAATAGTGGACTATTAGTGAAGGATCATAATTCGTCACTAATAGTGTAGTATTAGTGACGATTTTAAATTCGTCACTAATAGTAGAGTATTAGTGAATGATCAAAACCGTCACTAATACTTATTAGCCTTTAGTGAAGGATTATAATTCGTCACTAATAGTTGGGCTTTAGTGAAGGATCAAAATTGTCACTAATACTTGACCTTTAGTGAATGATCAATATTTGTCATTAATAGTATAGTATTAGTGACAATTTTGATCCTTCACGAATATTTATAGAAACCGTCACTAATAATTTAAAATTAATATTTTTTTAAATTATTAATTCCTGTGAAAATCTGTAATTACATTTTCACATAGATAACATTAAACCATAATTATTAAAAAGATTCATAAATTATTTAAAATTCTAATTCAAAATCAAATACAAATACATTATACAAATTTCGAATGTTTTATACACGAATCCCATATGTTCATATAATACAAAAAAATACAAAAAATATAAAAAAAAATCAAAAGCTGCATCCTTCTGTAGTGTATGGCATCGTGTTGATGGTGTGACAGCCGCAAATCCTACAAATTAAGAATTATAAAAAAAAATATAGTATACAATTTTTGACCATATATGTACTATAAGTGTCAATGATTTGATAGAAAAATAATGGGATATTCAGACAAAGTTAAAAAAAAAAATGATACTATTTTAAATAGCTAAGTTTTTATTAGTTTTGAGAAATTTTGACAGCATTTCCCTTGTTAATAGGACATTTTCCATAGAGATATGTTTGAAACTTGGGTGTTTATACTAAACAGTTCACAATAATCCAACCAGTAGTTAATGAATTTTATGAGTACACAAGATATTCATATAATCAGCATTAAATAATGTAATGTATTTATGCATCCCACAAACAATCTATATCAGAGTATAGTTCAATGAAAAAATAAAATGTGATGTTGATAATGGTTTATAATAATCAAATAATGCAAATGAGTCCATTATTGATAGAATTTTCACTTAGCGTATGCAAAAGTAAATTTAGAGATAAAGTTCAAAATTCATTTGAACTTCACTCATGCTTTCAAAAATGTTTTAACATTCAGCACACTATAATCATTCTCACAAATATGGTATATGACTTTGATTATTTTGGGAGAAATTTAACAAATTTTCGGCAGTATGCCGTCTGTAAATAGAACATTTCCCAAACCTTGAAGTCACAAAAACATGCAATTCAAATTCTTTTTCGCATCTTACAGATGCTCAATGTGCTCAAGACAACCTTATGACTCAAAAATAAAGACAATGATATGCATGAATGTCCATAAGATTATGTTTTCCGAAATTATAGAAATTTTGAAAATTTTTGGCAGCATTTCCCTTGTAAATAGGATATTTTCCATAGAAATATGTTCCAAACCTGGGTGTTTACGCTAAATAGTTCATAACAATCCTACCAAAAATGACTGCATCTTATAAGTGGTACAAAAAAAAAAAGTAAGCTTGGAAACACTATGATCTATTTAAATTTATACACACACACACACACACACACACATACATACATACATACGTACATACATACATACATACATACATACATACATATATACATACATGCAAACATACATACATACATATATAAAGATCTTTATTTTGATAGATTTTATGTATGCTTTTGATCTTTGTTTCCCTAATTAGGTCTTAAGTTGAGAGTTTAATGTTATTAGATTTTTAGTTAAGGAGTTGGGAGGCTCCTGTATTACTTGTAGGCTATAGTGTTTGGAAGATTTATTTGGGAGGAGGTTAAGAAAGCATTGGGATTTAACAAAATTTTGGCAGTATACCATCTGTAAATAGAACATTTCCCAAACCTGCAAGTCACAAAAGTTCTTCCTAGGTTTAGCTAAGCCAACAACAATAGTACACAACCTAGGGTCTGTCTATGCATATATGAAATTGTAGAAAAGATAAATTAAGTCCTAATAGCACAAATAATACAGTTCCAATATGTCCAAACAATTCACAATTCAGCATATGAATAGAATTAAACAAGCACACACGTGCACATTTTTAGAATGTATATTACCTGATGGCAGGAAAGAGAGATGTTTCATTAAAAGATACAAATTTTAATTTATTTTTTTTAGTTTTATTTCAAATTAGTTATTTTAGGTAGGTGTGTATCCTTATTTTTAGGGAATTACTTACCTACTATATGCATCATAAACCCATAGAATTGGCTTTCAGTTTTAAAAAGAATTTAAGCTTATTATTTCGAATAACGGTTGCTCACCCTGAGTGTGTGCATGCGTTGCATCAATACATGCATACATGTTTTAGTGCATGTATGTATTTGTAGTTAGATTTGTTAAAAAGGACAAAATGTGAATTGGGGGGCAATCTGCTTATTTAAAAAATGTAGGTGTCTGACTTCTCCATACTTGCCTGGGTGGGCATTATTATAATTAAGTTTATCATGTATAAACTTTACCACTTGACAATATTTAAGCATATTTCTTACATGATCAGTTTTCCCAAGTATACCCATTCATGAATATCATTATCAAGCTCACGTGTATTAGACTTAAAAGTATGAGGTATAGATGCTAAATTTTCCCCAATAATATTTTCGTCCTATTAGCACATGAAATAGATATTTTAAAAATGACACATTTATTTTTTTTTTTTCAAAAAAAAAATTGTGATACAATTTAAATTGGTTGCCACTCATAGGAAGATTGAACACCTCTATTGTTGAATTGATCAAGAGCTTTTGATTATTTCTCAATTTTCTAATTCAAGGATTAGACAAACCCGCACTGCCAAATATAAGAGGCTCTAAGAACTAAATGGCATCAATAGAAAAGAAAACAGATTGTTACTGATGATATGCATAGTTCAACAGAATCAACACCATGGAAGAGTTGTTTCTTATTAGGTTTTGAGGTTTTGGTAGAAGGAAAAATGCTAGAAGTGTATAGTGTTGTGCACTTATCGCCACGGTTTGGTGCATTTGGTTAACAAGGAATTCAAGAGTACTTCAGAGTAAAACCCATCAAGGGTGTTTGGTTTGGGAAGGTGGTTTCTATGCCTCTCTTTTGGCATCAAATGCTAAGTGCTTTTCTTGAGTTCCATTTTTTTTTTCTCATGTGTAGAGTGACTAATGAACTTTTTTTATGCAGATTTTATTGTGACTTGTTGTTTTTTAAAAAATATTTTTGTATTTTCTTTCTTGTGTGGATTTCTGCTTCTCTGCTTTGTATATTCCTTCTCCCTTTAAAATAAGATTTCATTTTCTTATCCCAAAAGGAAGAGAGGCAATCCAATGTTTATCGCTATCGTTATCATCAGAATAGAGGAAAATATATTCTTTATTCTATTTTCCAATGCAGCCGTATGCTCAAACTAAGATATATTATGCTTTGAACTGTAAGAATTCTTAGTTGTTTTGAGTTATTTTGAATCTTAGACAGTATAGAGGAAAATACAAGAATTCCCAACAAGGCTATGCAATTTTGATGCTTTTAGCTCAAAGAACAAATTATTAAGCACTAATTTTGTTCTCTATTCTAAATAGGAAAGAGAAACTAGACTGAAGGGTCTGCATAATGGTAGCAGTCCGTAGTGGCAGTCTGTAGTGACTGCTACTGCAGCGATTTTTTTACTCCCCACTTTAGTAAGTGTGTGAGTGTTGGATGGCCAAGTATTAGTTTTCCCCCCCTAAAATATTACTGATTTATAAGTGCAGTTTGTAGTGACTAGATTTTATGTATACTCTTGATCTTCGTTTCCCTAATTGGGTCTTAAGTTGGGAGTTTAATGTTGTTAGATCTTTAGTTAAGGAGTTGGGAGGCTCCTGTATTACTTGTAGGCTATACTGTTTGGAAGACTTATTTGGGAAGAGGTTAAGAAAGCATTGGAATTTAACAAAATTTCAGCAGCATACCATCTGTAAATAGAACATTTCTCAAATTTACAAGTCAAAAAAGTTCTTCCTAGGTTTAGCTAATCTACCAGCAGTAGTACACAACCTAGGGTCTGTCTATGCATATATGAAATTGCAAAAAAGATAAATCAAGTCCTAATAGGACAAGCAATACAGTTCTAGTAACTCACAACAATTCACAATTCAGCTTATAAATAGAGTTAAACAAGCAACAGAACTACTAGCATGCAGTTCAAACTACATTTTACATACCTTCTAATGAGAGGAGCCACCTGTATCATATGGTCTCGCAACAATTCTAAACAGGCAAGCGTAGTTCGAAGAAGTGAGGGGGGGCACTTGCATCATCTGGTCGAGATTGGCGCATCATTTCTTTGAACTGCGCTTGCCTATTCAAAATTGCTGCGAGTGTGGCTTCAACATTGGACACCTTGTTTTTCAAACTTTGGTTCTCCACTGTGATGTTAGACACCATGTCTTTCAATTGTTGGTTCTCCATTTCCATCATACGCATCCGTCGAACCATCTCCTTCGCTCGAGACTCGGTGTCTCGATGCTCCTTTTCCATCTCAGCCTGAGATGCCACACCCAAAGAAGATGATGTTGTTGGGGCTATGTGTCCACTTCCAAGACCTTTCACCCAGCCCCCTGCTTGTTCCCTTAGCACTTGACTGGTAATATGGTAATCTGTTAGCTCCTCTTTAGAACAAGTGCATCACTCAGCTCGACCATCTGAGCCTATTTTCAATCATGAAAAATGATAAAAAGGAAGAAATAAGAATACAACTTCGATGTTTTGAGTCAAACTATTAACTAAATATTTTCTTTGACTTACATGTTTGCCTTGTGCCCTGTCGCACCACTCCCCCGATCACCTTTGGTGTGTTCTCTAATAAAGATCCGAAAGCGGCTTCTCTGTACCAGTCTTGGGATCACGCTACATTATCATATAAAACATCATTAATATTAATTTAGGTAATGGTTAGATAGTTTTATATATAGCAATTATCCTTCGATGATTTACGAAAACCTCGACCCACTGTAATGCATCGTAGGGAGTTTGTTGAGGTTTGTAGCATTTTTTTTTCACATATAGCCTACAAAAAAGATGTAATGACGTTTTATTAGCCACATCAATGTGAAAAAGTAGTTATTATAATAAAAACACATCGCCCGATAGTGTGGGCCATGGAAATGGCGACACACCACCTCCAAATCCTCTTGGGATATCTTATCATATGGGTGTGCTTCTGCTTGATCTCCCATAGCATGAAAATGTTCACGCATTTTGACACGATAGGTCTTAAATTTATTGCATAGTTGCACGTCACTTCCCTCTTCACATGATCTACGTGGAGAATGTCAATATCGAACTCCTCCTGCATAGGTAGTACAGTTAAAATGTTAGACAGTTGTTTGGCTAGTATATTAAAAGTAAAAAAAAAAAAAGGTTTGGGATCACTTACAAGGATGCGCAAGTAAAGAACCATGCGCTACACCTCAGTCACTTGCGGCCTGCTGAAGGCAGTGACTGGAGCATACTATCGACATATAATTATGAGCTCCCATCTCCACGTTGGGCAAAAATTGTCAAGTGGAGCCGTGAAGTCTAGAGGAATGTCGATCGGAATCTACTGCCCCGTCCTCTCTAGGTGCTTCTTAAGCGCCGTGTTCTTTGCTACACCACGGCCTGACCAATGTTGCTCATCATGGTGGGTAACTCACCCTGCATTTCATTCCCAGATATGGTATGCATGTTTAGCCAAGGTCCCAATGGCTCACACAATGATGGTGGCGCATCAAGACCAACATGCTCTGCCGATCTCGAGGACGTCGGATCATCGTCATGCGATGATGTTGTCAAGAGCCTGGAAGGAAGTCGGCCGCAACGACCTCCTGGTGCTATGTCTGCAAAGAATTAGACAAGTAAATGTAAGAAGTATGAATATTATATGGATGCATAATGAATATATTTTTAGTTATTTACACATGTCAGATACATGGTGACAACGTAACATGCTTACCCCCTATACGTCCTCAATATCGGTATCATCCTCACTTTCTAAAGTGTCTTCCCCTTAACTACAGTATTCGACCCCTATTTCATCTTCCCTCTCTGTTTGCTCATCATTGATGAAGTGAACGTCTACAGAAGGTTCAATTGTAATGTCGACAGTCCCTACGTGTTCTGCCATGGCACAAACCCTATTCAATGGTATAGGATCAACTCATTCTTCGACAACATTGAAAGCAGATTGCGCTATTGCATTGACATACGACTCATTTTCTTAAAATGTGGTCTTAGTGATACTCTTCTCCCCATCTGCAACTTCTTTAATAGCATACAAACTTCAGGGAGGAATCTTTTGGGCCACATGTCATTCATCCTTCAATTTTGTGTCTTTAGGGTAAAACACTTGTTCTGCCTACGTCGCTAGCACAAAAGGGTCATTTTGATACCATGTCTTGCTAAAATTGACACTAGTAAAGTTGGCATCTGTGTTTATCCCAGTTCTTTTTATTGCCAATGTCCCACCAAGTACACTTGAACACGTGGACGAGTCTGTTGGCTCCATAGTTAAGCTCTATAATGTCATCAAAGACACCAAAGTAGTCAATTTCCTCATCTACTTTTGTGCCTAGCACTGTAACCCCACAATTTTGGGTCCTTCTATTCAGTTTGAGGGACTTTGAATGAAATCGTAACCCATTAACAATGCAACCATTATAGCGGTTAACTCGTTGATCGGGGTCACATGTCAACGCGTACAAATCTTTACTTGCTGTTTGTTCTTTATTGTAATACATGACTTTCATCTATTAAATAAATATGAGTTTAGATGAGTAAATTGTCAATATTGAAAATGTACATTGCTTCATACTCAGGTAGTGTTTGTTACTTACATGGCTCCCAAACTAATTGAAAAATTCCTTCTTATGTCTTTCGTCACCATTCCTTTCATTTTCAGCCATAAGTTCAGTTTTAGCGCAACAATAGTGCATGTTAATGTCAACTAAGTATATAAATATGCATATGCAAGTATAATGCAAAGTAAGGAGTTTGGAACCACGTACTTGATATATGGAGTGGTTTCATCACAATTATTGGGGATGTAAAAATGAGCCTTTTGTAGGTCGTCTATATCAATGAAATCGTAAACCCATGCATCAAACGACCGAACATTTTCTCGAAATATAGAGCTCCTCAGTTCTTCATCTTTGGCATTAATCACATGAACATCTGCATTTCGCTCCTCATGAGTGAACCTTGTGTCAATATCATGTAAATAGATTGGGTAAAATGCAAGACATTCACTGTCAATGTGTGCCTCAATGATTGAACCTTCTGGACGTGCCTTATTGCGCATATACCCCTTCAAAGTGGACAAGAACCTGTGCATTTCACATATCATCATTAACTTGTAGACAAAAAAAAGGAAAAATAAAAAAAATAAGGAAATCACATGACCATTATAGAAGGACTTTATAATTTACCTCTTAATAGGATACATCCAACGATATTGGACCGGTCCTCCAATTATGGCCTCCCTTGGTAAATGGATGGCTAGGTGGACCATCACATCAAAGAATGCTGGCGAAAATATTTTCTCTAGCTTGCATAGCATGATCATGATGTCATCCTCTAATCGTTTAAGTACGTTTACGCTTAATCTTTTAGAGCATAATTGTCGAAAAAAGATCCCCAACATAATTAGCACCGAGCGAACATCTTTGGTCAAGTGTCCACGAAGGAAAACGGGTAGAACCTGTTGTAGAAGGACATGACAATCATGACTTTGCATTCCTAACTTATTCTCTTCCTTTGTGTGTATGCATCAAGCTATGTTCGATGCATATCCATTAAGGAAATTCACTGATTTAAACCAGTTGAATAATTTATTCTTCTCATCCTTCAAAAATGTGTAACAAGCTAATGACATAAGAAGTTTGTCCCTATCATGAAACAAGTGCAACTCAGGCCGCATTCCCATATCTTCCATATCTCGGCAAGCATTTGTGGTGTCCTTTGTCTTCCCATTTATATCCAGCAATGAATAAATGACATTCTCACAAATGTTCTTTTCGATGTGCATAACATCTAAGTTGTGGTGTAGTGGAAGATCTTTCCAGTATGGCAACTCGAAGAAGATGTTTCTCTTTGTCCAATTCGACTCCCACTCAACATGTTTTCTTTTTCTACTGGTTGGTGGTTTCCCAAATTTCACATCTTCGATAAACCAGAGCTGTTTTAATATCTCTTCCCCACTTAGTCGCTTTGGCTGCAACCTTCGTTCAGGTTTTCCATTAAAGCTTTTGACACCACGAGTCTTCCAAGGATCTCCAGGTTGTAGAAAATGACGATGACACATAAAACATAACTTGTGTCCATGCTTCAAGGATAAGACCTAGCATCCTTATTACAGACTGGGCCTGCTAAGTAACCTTTTGTGCTCCAATCCGACAAGTTGCCGTAAGTGGGAATATCATTAATTGTCCACAACATTGCAACATGCATCCAAAATGTTGTCCCGATTTCAACATTGAATGTCTCCACTCCTTTCTCTCAAAGTTCTTTCAACTCATCAATTAACGAACGCCAGTAAACATCAATATCATTACCAGGTTCCCTTGGTCTAGGAATAAGCTGAGACATATAAATGAAGGGTTCTTTCATACATTGCCATAGTGGCATATTGTTTGGGATCATCATAATTGGCCACATGCTATACGGGTTGTTCATGGTACTGAAAAGCTTGAACCCATCTGAAGCAAGGCCAAGTCTGATGTTGCGAGGATCACTAGCAAACCGCGGATGCATTTTATCAAAATTGGCCCAAGCTTTGGAGTCCGCTGGATGACGAAGGGTGTTTCCATCTTGAAGACGTTTCTCTTGATGTCATCTCATACCTGTAGCAGTCTTTTTGCACATATACAATCATTGTAGTCATGGGATTAATGGACAATATCGCAAAATTTTTTTAGGGATCTTTTTACCTTTCTTCATATTAGTTTTATACCTCGGTTTACCACATTCTCGGCACTCATTCGCATTTTCATGTTCACCAAAAAAGAGTACTTAATCATACCTACATGCATGTATTGGAGTGTAACCAAGAACCAATTCATGCATGTATGTCTTCGCCTGATAAAAAGACTTCAGAAGTGTTTCACCATCAGGAAGTGCCACATTAATGATGCTTAAATACATGTTGAATGCGCTCTGAGATAACCCATGCATTGTCCTTGCATTAAGCAACTTTATCAAGAACTCCAATTTTGAGAATTTTGTACAGTTTGGATATAAGGGCACTCGTGCATCCCTCACGAGATTAGAAAATGGTTTACCAAGTTGATTTAACATACTAGGATCGTAAGGTATGGTACCTTATGAAGTAGATCCATCACTAGTATGCTCGACACCGACATTACCCATGTCCACTTTAATCCCCCTTTGCAAGTCACCTAACATTTTGATTAACCTATTCGAACGTGTATCACCACCTATTATATTTGCCCCCTCATGTTCATCATCATCATCATCGCTCTGAATTGGGTAATCTTTATCGTAAAATACCCATGTTGTGTATCTTTTCTCCATTCCAAAATCTAATCAATGTGAATGGACTAGATCAATGTGTTTGAATGTTATTTTTTGAAATCTCTTGCAAGGACACCTTATTCCATTGGCTTTGTCTGCATGAGGATGCGCGAACTCTATGAAATCATGTACCCCTTTCATGTATTCTAGAAAAAACCTACCCCGAGCGTTCATCCAACTCTCATCCATATACATTAATTATCCTATAAGATGTTCAAGTAAATGGAGTTGATTACATTCTCATAATGTCTATGACACACACATCATGAATCCTAAAATTAGCAACCTTCTGTCTAAAGGGTACGAATCCTGTCCCATTCAAGAATGTTGCATTTACATTTCAATCAATCGCTCAAATTCCTTTGTCATAGTCATTAAAATTTTTGGCAGCATCTTCACATGACTCTCTAAGTACATGAGATGGGGGAAGTGAAAATGTTGCTAGTTTTCCATGACTAACAAATTTTCACGACACTCTACTATGCACCCAGAGAACACAAGTAGAGACGTGCTCAAAATATATAATAACAATGAACAAAGGGTGAACGATGACAACAATATAAATACAACTTCCTAAACTGTCCAAATTGGACAATTCAAGAATTGTTGAAATACAAACATCACTAATCATAAATAAAACAAATAATTAACATGTTCAATTGGTTATTAGTCTACATAGTATGACTAACAATCAATTGAATTTTAACAATTGATTTGCTGCACAAGTAGGATTAGGCATTAATGTATAAAAACCATTCTTAAACAAGTCTAAACTTCAATGAACAGATGAAATGACAGTAATTAATTTGGAATTTTACTTCACATGCCATTTAATTCTTGTCTTTTCACTGGTCTTTTATACATTGTTGTTCTGGAGATTTATTGCAATCAATTTTAAAATAAATTATTGTCATTAAATATAAAAACCTATAACAAAGGAACAAAACTACAATTTGTTTAGCTCATCTCATACACAAGCATCTACTAAGATACATCTTTACCATTTAAATTTTGCAATGACTATTTCACAAAATAACCCTAAATGAGGTTGCATTTCTTACATCGCATCATTTCTTATAACACTAAATGGGCAATTTTCCAAAATTATGGACATAGTTTCCTCTTTTGAGCTTGATTTCCAACAAGTTATAGCTATTTGTGGTTCCAAGAACATTTCTCATCTCATTTGGTGCTTATACATTTATATACTTCAACATCTATTATCTCATATTTTGAAAAAGTTTTAAAAAAAATTTCGGCAATATGCTGACTGTAAAGTGAACATTTCCCAAAAATAAATTTACCTGAAAAAGAGTTTTTATATAATGCGAGAACCTAGATTCACAACTAGCATGCAATACACAAATCTGCATCAGCAATGTAGAAGGCATATTCACAACCAGTATAGCAACTCAATCCAGTATTTCACAAAAGATGCAATATAATTTCAATAAGAGTAGAAATTCTTAGCACAACACTTATATGGTAAACAATACACTAATAAGAAAGGAATGTACATTCAAATGGTGAAATTTGAGATTAGTTATCCCCACAATTAATTTCTAGCAAATAAAAACCATCAATTCCCATAAAAAAAATTGCTTTAATTACCTAGCTTTTGTTCGAAAGATGAGATTAAATTCTTTGATCTCGAAATAAAAGAATTCCGAAACTTAATTCAAACTAAGAAAATTAAAAAATTCTGAAGATTTACTTCCCATGGCATTTAATTCTTGTTTTTTCACTGTTCTTTTATACATTGTAGTTCTGAAGATTTATTCCAATCAATTTTAAAATAAATTATTGTCATTAAATATAACAACCTACAACAAAAGAAAGGATAGTAATTAATTTGGTAGTTTACTTCGTATGGCATTTAGTTCTTGGCCTTTCGTGTATTCCAGTAGTTTAATGGAAAAAAAATTATCCCTTACAAATAATCATGAACATATAAGAGAAGCTTACCTATCTTCACCTGAAGTAGAGGTTTCAATTCCAAAAACAAGCCTAACAACCCCCTGCACGATAATAAGTAACTCGATCACATATTAATGCAACATATAAAGCATAAAGTCATAAAAGATAGCTATTGCACTATCTCAAATGAATGCACAAGAAGGATAAAACAAGTGAACACTTATCGGCCTACCTCATCTGTGTAAGTAACCTCCACATAAAATTTAGAAATAGCTAGAAAAATGTAATGATATGGTGAAGCACAAAATATAGGTTGAAACCAAAAGCACCATGTATTTTCATTAATTTCAAAGGCAATACAATGTTGATAGAAACATCAAAGCATGCGTACATGCATTCAAAAGCATGGTAAAACAGAATACAGGAAAAAACAAATAAAATAAAATAAAAGCAAAGGGTGCATGAGCACAGTACATAAGCGAAAGAGAAAGCGCATCTAAAGATACCAAGCATCCAGTCTATCATAATTAGAGTCACAATCAGAATTAGAGTTGGCCGAGCAAGGCGAGGCGGCTACTATTCTAGCGGTGTCTTGGTCCCGTGCCATTTCCTCCGTAAGATGATGCAATTCAGGGGTAAGAGGGGAGGGTGGTGGTTTGCAGGGGCTGAGGATATGGTGCGGCACCTGCTCGTCAGGAATGTCCACTAGAGACCCCGCGGCAAAATCATGTGGCATGATCGGTCTTATTAGATAGAACAACACTGGATGAGCAGGCATGTAACATTCGGGGACTGCTCTTTAATGGGTGGCGTAGTAGAACATGCCGAGGGTAACTACACATCCTCAAGAGTCACCCTTGGTACTCTCGTCTCATTTGAAATCCATTTTTGCTCCCTTAGGGCTACTTGACCCCTAAAAGAAGACTCTCCCCTTGGCGAGTCCTGGACACTCTGTCGCTTAGTAGCACATTGTGGTGAGTGGTCGTGCTTTGAGGCTGCCCGAGGCTTCATTCGCAGAGGCATTGGTCAGGAAAGATGAAACACTAAGATTTATGTTGAAAAAAAATATTTTTTCAGAGGGGCATACTTAATAATAACATTACGAGAAAATATTCACCCCTACTTATTAAAAAGTTTAACCTAAATTTAATTTTAAAACTCATTTACTAAATAAGTATGTTAAAAGTCGACTCGATTTGGACCGACTTGATTGTAATGTTACCTAACAATAACATTATGAGAAAATATTCGATTAATAGGCAAACATATATAACTCACCCCTTTCATACCATTGGAGACACCTGTGGATGTGGTCAAGTGATCAACTGTGGCAAGCTCAAACATAGACATGCATACAGTTGTCATTTTTAACTTTGACAAATACATTGTGCTTAACATATTTTTTGAAAATATAAACAAGAAAATAATCGTATGCATATTTTTCTAAATCTAGAATATAAAAGTATGTATTTTTTTAATGTTTAAGCATATTTGTGCATTTTGAAGAATTGTACATGGAAAAAACAATAATAGGAGTAATGACTACACACTAATGCAAATCTTAACAAAAAATTTGTCCAACCCATGTGATTTTCCTTATAGTTTTGTGTAAATGAAACTGAAAATGTAATCTTTTGAAAGTAACCACATTGCAATCATATATATGCATAGATGGGCTCTAAATTCAATGGCATGCATCCATTATATTATATCGCAGTTCTAAAGTAAATTCCTTTAATAGTTTTTCTTCCTTTAATTTTTTTAGTAAATTCCTTTCATATTTTTTTATTTCTTTAATTTTATCGAGTTCAAAATAATTCTCTACAATTCAAATTTGAATTTAGTTTGTCAAATTAACTACATATCAAAATTTAACTCATCCTTGTATAACTAGCATAAATTTATTTTACTTTATAGATGGGTTCTAAATTCAATGGCATGCATCCATTATATTATATCACAGTTCTAAAGTAAATTCCTTTAATACTTTTTCTTCCTTTAATTTTTTTAGTAAATTCCTTTCATATTTTTTTATTTCTTTTATTTTATCGAGTTCAAAATAATTCTCTACAATTCAAATTTGAATTTAGTTTGTCAAATTAACTACATATCAAAATTTAACTCATCCTTGTATTACTAGCATAAATTTATTTTAGTTTATATACTTTTAATTAAAGCAATGAAAGCTTGTGTTCATTAATTTATATTATCAAAGTTGTCATCTAAAATACTTTAACGGGATTTATAAATTAGATTATCATAATTCAATGAAGACTCGTAACCACACGGTTTAGAGAAATGGTTATACACCAATTAGGACAAACCCCATAGGTTCCTAGGACCAAGGGGCTTAGAGAAATGACTTTAATTATACAAATGAGATGACCTCAATTAAGCTTAAGGAAACATGATAGGCCTCAAGGTAGGTAAAGCTCATTAAATGATGGTAGAATGCTATAGGCACATCAATTGGTACCCTATATGGCAGTGAAATATATGCATCAATTAAGAGGGCCCATGGTTTCTTAACTCACACAACCAATTTTTCTAAAAAAATACTACGTTTAATTAAAGGATTTTCATGCGTAAATTTTACCTTAAATAGCTTGAGCTAAATTGTAACGTGCTTCCTTTTTTCCTTTTTTTTTTTTTTTTAATGAAGTTAGAAGATGAAAATGGCAATCTATCAACATAATTTGAAAGGCCCAACGGAGAGAATAGTTGAGTATTGAAAAAGGCTACATTACACAAAGGTACTTCACTAGCAAATGGAAAATTATGTACGAACTATTAATGAAATTTTAGTGGAACTAACATTAGTCAAGGAACGAGCTAAATCCCCTCAATCAATTATTGACCAACTTCAAAAGAAGGTAAGTATAACTAAAACATGACACTAAGGATATTCTTCAAACCTACCATACCAATGTAGATGGTTACGAGTATCAAACCTAAATGATCAAACTATTCAAAGAAAAAAACGCTTAATCATTTGAGCAAATGAATTAAGGAATTGGAGGAAGAAATTAATTATTAAATCAAAAGTTAACTAAATCCTACAAAAAAAGTTTAAGAAGATAGTTTGAAAGGTTTTACAAATTATGACCATGGTAAGCAACGTGAAAAATTTATGATTTTAGACACGTCAAGCGTCAAAATCGAATCATTGTACGCAATTATTTATTTGAAAAAATGTTGCTAGTTATCCCAAATGTACACATACAAAACTTATGTATCAAACCATGAATCCATCTAGCAAAATGATTTCCTTTAAATTGGATAGCATAAATTCCCCTGGAAATGCACAATCACAACATTGTTGAAATTATGGACATAGTTTCCTCTTTTGAGCTTGATTTCTAATGAGTAATAGCTATTTGTGGTTCCAAGAACATTACTCATCTCATTTGGTGCTTATATAGTTATATGTTTCAACATCTATTATCTCATGTTGACCTTATAGGTCACACCCGATTTTGATAATGACAAAAACTTGTTGTATTTTATGACTTTCAAGTGTATGGGTAGGTTCATTATAGCAGATCAAGTAATGACACATGAAAGCAAAGCATAAAGACCCCAAAGATTAGTTTCATGTTGTAATTTATTTTATGTAATATGGGTCTATAATAGTAATAAGGATATAAGGTTTGTAATAATTATCTGCATATCATGCATATAGGATCTGTAAGCTCAGAAATGTCACAGACTGACCATAGGGACCAAATGACCTTAGGTCACCCTTCGGTCGACCGACGCCATGTTTTTGGGTGTACTTGAAAAGACCCTAGGTCCCTACACAAATGCACAAAATAGTCCCCATATCACATATATTCTCAGGGAAAATAATTGAATTAAAAATTGGACTTAATAGGCATAGTTGTGATAGGTCGGGCGACTGAACCCTAGGAGTTCAAAACTCCTCGGGCAACCGAATTGTTGGGAAGTCAATTGTTTGACCAGGTTTCGGATGACCGAACCTATTTTGACCCTATCTCCCTCGGGCGTCCGAACCCTTTGAAAAAGACATTTCACCAACTCAGGCTGCCAAGCATTTTAGTTCAAATCATGCCCTGGGTGACCTAACTCTTGTGTTCGGGCTACTGACCCCAGACTTGGGCACCCGAACCTACGAACAAAATGCTACTAACTTTTATTCAAGCTACCACACCAAAACTAGGGCTGCCGAACCATTTTTGAGGGATTTTAAAAATGTGTCTATTCTGGTGACCGAACCTAGGTTCAGCCACCTAAACCTTGTTAGGTTAAAATTAATTTACCTGAAGTAAACATGGGTTAGTTTGGGATTAATATTTCCTAAGCATTTTAGAATTTTCTAAAAATACCCAATAGGTCCCAAATGGTTATATTGTTTACCTTGTCTATAAATATGGGTTCATTTGTGAGGATTAGTATGAGATTAGCCCAAAATCATTAGTAAAAATCCTCTCTATCTCAAAATCTCATTTTGCCCAAAATACTCTCAAATATTCATTCCCTTGATACATTTTGATATTGTGAGAGTTTATTGATTGTCTTTGTGTTTATTAGACAGTGCTAATACTCCCATTCGTTTAGTTGATTGTTTGATATTATTTTTGGGGAGTCAAGCAAGAGTTTTCGCACAGATTTTTATTTGATAAATCTAGTATTGGGAAACCTCATTAGCTTAAGGATCTTTGCACTATCATTGCAAAGATTCCTATGGTTTGATTTTGTTGTGCAAAATATTTTTAACAAGCTATATTATTCTTTTAACCAACTCTCGAGCATATTACATTGAAGAAAATATTTTTGAGTTGATTTAAAGATTGTTGCAGCATCTTTGAAACTGCGATTCATTATTAAGATTTGATATGACTTGTTTCAAAGAAATAGCTTGATAAGAACACTCTTGAGCATTCTTGCAATCATATCTTGTTAAGTGTGGCTTGCACAGAAATACACATCACTGAACTAACATATACCTATATAGTTTATGTGCATTTGATTGATTTTTATTGGTACATATCTGTTTATCGGAGAAGCATTATATTGTACACAGTTTGTATTGTGATTCGTTTGTATTCCAGGCGTGGCCTAAGGTGGCGGTAATCCAGCTCGTAAGGATTGTTAGGGTCTTCTCTGCCTTGCAAGGAGTATTTGTAAAGGTTGAGGTCAACCTTGTGCTAATTGACCTAGTTGTATCAGGTACCGCTCCACCCATTAAGTGAGCATTAGTGGAATCATTGGGCTTGCGAGTTAGAAGCGGGAATGTAGGCACAGTTGGCCAAACCCTGATAACATATCGTGTGTCTGTTTATATTTCTCCACTTTATATTTACCGCACGTGTATGTTATAGTGTGAATGATGCTTATGATTTAAATTTTTGCATATTATATTTATCTGTGCTTTTGGGATTGCACAGAAAGACCCTAGGTTGTGATATTCTGCTAACATTTGGTTTAACCTATGAATAAGTTTTAAAATTCTAATTCACCCCCCTCTTAGGATGCTAACATCTCATATTTTGGAAAAGTTTTTAACAAAATTTTGGCAGCATGTCGACCGTAAAGTGAACATTTACAAAAAAAAAATTTACCTAAAAAAGAGTTTACATATAAGAGTATGCGAGAACCTAGATTCAATACTAGTATGCAATACACAAATCTGCATTAGCCATGCAGAAGGCATCTTCACAACCAGTATGGCAACTCAATCTAGTATTTCACAAGAGATGTAATATAATTTCAATAAGGGCAGAAAGTCTTAAGTAGGATTTCCTTATATTGTAGTGGGCTCATTTTGAAAGGCTCAAACAAGAATAAAGATATAGAAATTAAAAGTGAGAGAGACTCATTCACGTGGAAAATTTGCTATCATCAAAATAATAAAAGGATGCTAGCACAACGTCATCACTATTTAGTAAATAGTTTATAATTTACCACACACATGGTCAATTATAATGTTATGAAACAAGTTATCCACTATGGGAAATAATTTATTCTTAGGAAGAAAATTACCGACCAACCACAACAAATTATTCAATTTAAACCACCACTTAGATGAACCAGATATGAATTATAATTTGCTCATCCAATAACCTCCTAATCTACCATAGATTATACGATCCAATCTTCGTTGCCAAGTCTACTCCCATTTCAAGAAACAACCCCCGCCAGCTAAAAAGCACACCCCTAATGTAACGACCCATAGAATAAGGGTATTTAAATAATAAAAATAAAAGGGAAATGGAAACAGGAACACAAGGAGGCAGTCGACTCGCGTTCGTCGACGATGTTGCATTTTGGATGGGCTAATCCCGAGGAATTTTTAAGCTCCTCATCGACGAACACAGGGGACTCGTCGACGAGGGTAGAAGAGGAGCTCATCGATGAGGAAAGGATTCGTCAGCGAGAAGATACCGACAGAGGATTTGTGGAAACCTGATATTTGTCGATGAGGGTTGAAGTTCGTCGACGAACTTTCTATAGGACTCGTCGACGAGGTGACGTGGCTCATCGACGAATCCCACAGTATAAATAGGGTTAAACATAATTTTTTAGCTCATTTCCTGTGCAGAACCTCTCTCTCTCTCTCATCCTTCAGTTTCTCCTCCTTCTCTTTAAGATCTCGGGCCGTTTTTTCACCGGTTCGATGATCTGAAGCCACCACGACGCTCTTGGGAAAGTTCTCTGCAAGTCTACCGAAGCAGATCGTCGGTGGGGCTGAGTTGGAAACCATCTCAAATCTAGGGTAAGGTTTTCTATTCAGCATTTGATTATTTGACAGTTGTAGAAAGTGTTGTACGCATGGAAATACTGAACTTTAATTCTGGAGAACATTATTTACAGGTTGTTGAGTAGGGAACCCTGTGGGTGCGGGACAGATTTTCTTAGGGGCTTTTTCAGGACTTAGTTAAGGGGATAAATTAAGCTAGTTATTTTATGAATATATGTATATTATTACAACATCTAATCTCAGGGAAATAAATATATTTATATATGATTTATATTTGGAAAATACTGCTGAAAATGATGGTATGTTAAGTATAAGAAAAACATGTTTGTGTGGTATAAGTAGAAATTATAATGAAAAGCTATTTTCTGGGAATGTGTTAATGAC
The DNA here is from genome assembly GCF_029873635.1 of Malania oleifera. Lineage (NCBI taxonomy): Eukaryota > Viridiplantae > Streptophyta > Magnoliopsida > Santalales > Ximeniaceae > Malania > Malania oleifera. The sequence continues at coordinate 70,103,450 of NC_080427.1, forward strand.
ATGGATTTTTATAATAGAAAATCAGCATATGGGCCGAGATTTTTATATATGTTTGCCGGCGTACGGGCTGAGCTATATGTATAATTTGCCGGCGTACAGGCCGAGCTATGGAAATGATTTGCCAGCGTACGTGCTAAGCTATGGATATGTTTGCCGGTGTATGGTCTGAGCTATGAAAATGATTTGCCAGCGTACAGGCTGTGCTATGGATATGATTTGCCAGAGTACAGGCCGAGCTATGGTAAAATGTGAAATACCGATGTATGGGCCGACGATTTTCATGGTATACGTATATATGCAAAATGATATAATTGATTTGATAATTAATGATATGAAATATCCATGTATCACAGTTTCAATATATGTTATATGATATTAGAACCTGGTTGGCTTGGTTTAGGCTAGAACTTACATGGTACCATTGCTATGTATCCATGGTCATCATGATCATGATATTTGTGTTAATGCCGCAGTACAGAGTGGTGTGAGATTGGATGGTCGATGTGGTTTTTAAGAAGTGTGTGAGCGCCCATAGTGTACGGACTAGGTCTGCCAGACCCATCAGACTTACGGACAGTTCTTTTGACTTGGCAATGGTCGGCCAACCATTGTCAGGTCCCGCCTTCGGGCCACACAACCCAGTCATGTGGGGGTAATACATGACAATAGCCAGCTATCCTATCAGAATTGTTTTCGTATTATTATTATATGAGATGATATATGTTTATGAAAATGCAGTATGTTCTACCATGTTTTGATGATATATATGTTTTCCCAGATATGACATGACAGTTTACTAAATATGTTTCTATATGATATATGTATAACACGGAATACTTGTATTAGTGACGATTTCTAAAATCGTCACTAATACCCACTTTTAGTGACGAAATTGAATCCATCAGTAATAGTTTCGTTACTAAAAACTAGTTTTTTTTGTAGTGATAGAAATGTTCTAAAAACTAGGATGTTAAAAACTTGTCTCTTTGAAAACATATTTTGAGTTTAGGATTTTTTTTGACAAACTCTTTGAATTTAACTTTGAAAACCATGAATGTGAGCTTGTGACTTTAATGTAATCCTATAAACTCAAGTGTCCTAGTATGCATATGCAAAGCTCAACTCTTACTCAGAAATCATGCAAGAAACACACTCGCAAGAGTTACAACATAAACTACCTCCAACACTCCCCAAATAAATATAAGACTACATTAAACTTCCTTTTGGTCATGCTTGGGTCTTTTCGAGTACGTGTCCATTTGATGTTTCCTTCTTGATGTCTACTCGGTCCAATCTTTCCCTTCGATTCAATACTTCATGTATGAGTACCTGTACTAAACATGATCTGCAAAGATAGGAAAACACAAGGAATAATATATAAGTTAATAACATCAAAACACTTTAAACAATGATTGTGTAGCCACCAAGGCTAACAAACACTGTCACTCATTGACTCTAGTATGAATAGTGTCCATTATGATGCCCATCACTAACCATCAACTTCAACACGTTATGATGGGCATTGAAATGGCAGAAGATTGCATTCATACCATGTAATATCAAGCATAATCTTAATAGAATCTTCAAATGTATGGTCAACCAATATATTACTTCTTCTTTGCTTAATATGCGCAATCCACAACATTCCTTAATATTCTTTGAATAATTATAAATCTTGACAAATATATAAAATTTTTAATTTTTTTTTACATATGAAAAAAATCTTAAAATGTTAACAAATCCCTGAATATTTGATATAGAAAAGAATTAAATACAAAATAAATTTCTTTCCTTTTTTCCAAATAAATTTCTTGACCTAAAAGCAGTGAGCAAATACATTTCTAGAAACCTCAAGTGAGGAACTGAGTCATACCTAATCATAATTATTCCTCCATTGCTCTTCTTCTCAAATTGAAAGAGCTGGCGCGTGGGCGGACAAGTATATAATAAAAAATATTGCTTTGTACCAGAGATGATGCTTAGAAGTTTAGGTTTAGTAGTTGCACGTGCACTAATGAATCGAAACCTAATAATTAATTTAAATGTAGAAATCATCGGCATAGAATCTGGAAAGGAAGAAAGAATCCTGAAGAAGGGGCATCTTTGAATTGGGCCACCAATCATGGCATGACTGGATTTGCATTTCCAGCTTTTACCGCCCCACCACATGCTGAATGACAGAACATGACTTCAGAATTAACTAGAAGATATATATGAGCAGGAAAGATCGAATGCCATCGTCAGCAGTCCAATACAGTATTCAAGCTTCACATGCACGTGAATTTTTCACAGAAAAAATGAAACCTATGATCAAGAACCCAAAAGAAACAGGCAACAAGTGCAGAGATATTGATGGCGAGACTGCTTGCAGCACTTGCGCAAACGCAGTTGACTCACTGTTGGTTGATTTCTCAACACCAACCCTAAAAGAAATCATGTACAGTCCTTTTATTTTTATTTTTATTTTTTTGCCACAATGAAAGTAATGATCAGTAAAGTGCAGTGAACAAAACTTATAAAAGTTAAATAAGTCCATAGCCAAAAAAGAAGAAGATGAATATATAAAAGCTGAGAACATACATGTGAAAATTCCTCTCAATAGAGGAAAAATCATAAAATCATTACTCTTGACAAATCTTTTACGACATCAATAATAAGGTTGTCATTAGTGTAAATGTTTTAAACTAAACTACAAATTATTAATCAACAAGGATGATCTTCAAGAGTGTGGAATTTTTTGGGTAACTCTAAGGACTATAGGGTTTAAGAGAATAAATTCAAAAAAAAAAAATTAATGGTTTGGACGCATGAATAGTCATTCCCCTCAAAGTGATACTTGCCCTCACTCAAATGAATTTGTTGTACATGAATGATGCAAACCACACATATGATACAACAAAATATCTAGAAATCTAAAGGCACCGGGTATTGGAGTATAGCATCTCATATTGACAACTTGGAATTAAAATCCAAGGAAGAAAAACTCAAGGCAAAGCAAGAAGATGAAGAAGACTCAAACAATATTTTAACTGATGACTGATTTAGTTAAAATATAGTTAGTTATGCTCTTCATATGTATTATATAAGTGATAATTCTATTTTGTGTTATGGATGATTTTTTCTCTGAAGTTAGTACCGATCTTTATCTGTTCTCTGAGATGTATTCTCTCAATTGGATCTGCTGCTTATTCAATACAGAGAAAAATAATTCAATTCTTCTTCTTCTCTTCTTTTTGTTTGTTGAAATTCTTCACATGGCATCAGAGCATAATGTTTAGATTTTCTGATTCTTGCTTCTGCATACATTTTTTTTTATTTTTCTCTCTGCTTTGGAATTTCCTTTACAAAAATGTCTGACAGAAATCCCGTTAATTCTTCTCATCTATTAGATGATCTTCTTGTAAATCCTTCAAATGATAGTTCAAGCCCATATTTTCTTCATCCTAGTGATAATCTAGGGTCCTTGCTGGTTTTTGAGATCTTTGCAGGAGACAATTATATTGCCTGGAGCCGATTGATCACCATTGCTCTTATAGTCAAGAACAAGGTAGCTTTTATTGATGGCTCAATCTCTTTTCCTACTACTAACAATCGTGTTCTTCATACTGCTTGGCTTCGTGCAAATAATCTAGTGCTTTCTTGGCTCATGAATTCAATTTCTAAAGATATAAGAAATAGCCTGCTATATGTTACCTCTGCTGCTAATCAATGGAATGAACTAAAAGCAAGATATCTATGTAGTGATGGCCCAAGAGTCTTTCATCTTGAAAAGGCTCTCAGTTGTATAAATCAGGGTCCATCTTCAGTTACTGAATATTTTGATGTTTTCAAAACTCTTTGGGATGAGTATATCAGTTATAGACCATTTCAAACTTGTTCGTGTGGCAAGATGGCCTCTTGTACCTGTGATTTGTTCAACTTCTTGATCCTTCGACAGCAATCAGATTATGTTTTGAAGTTTCTTGTAGGCTTGAATGATTCTTTTGCTTCAATAAGAAGTCAGTTGTTACTTACCATTCCATTGCCCAACATGACCAAGGTATTTTCTTTATTACTTCAAGAAGAAAGTCAGCGACAACTAACAAATTTTTCAGTTGTTGAAACACATGCTTTGTTAGCCAAGCCATATAATTAGGATCTACTCAGCATAATCAGTTCAAGTTTTCTAAAGACAAGTCCAAGAAATCTTCATTGCATTGTACTTATTGTGGCTACAATGGTCATACAATTGATAAATGTTTTCAATTACATGGTTATCCCCCTGGTTGGGTTGGACCTAAAGGAAAAAGAAATATTTCTTCTGCACATGCTGCCATTACAACTGAAGGTATCTCCAATCAAAAGAGTAATGATGCTCCAAGGATAAGTTTAACTGTTGAAGAATTCAATCAACTTTTAGCTCTTGCAAATTCAGTTTCATCTACTCAGACCACAACATCAGTAAATTTAGCCACTACATCCAATTTCTCTGGTAACTTTTCCACTTACTGTAATTCATCCTCCATCAAGTTTAATTCTAAATTTTCTTGGATCTTAGATACAGGAGCAATAGATCATATGATTTGTTCACCTTAATTTTATTGTTCTCTTCCTAAATCAGTTTCAATTTCTATTAATCTCCCCAATGGAAAAACTATTCCAGCACTATATACTACTGTAAATCTTTTTAACACTATTTTTTTTGCATAATGTCCTGTGTGTCCCTAGTTTTTCATTCAACCTTTTGTTTGTTTCTAAACTAACCAAAGATTCTAATCTTTGTATATCCTTTTTTGGTTCTTATTGTCTTTTACAGTACCACTCGATGAAGAAGATGATTGAGATTGCATTTGAGAAACAAGGCCTTTATCATTTTTCTCAAGCTTCATCAAAACCAAAATCCTGCCAGCATTCTTTGCAAATTCCTCCTTTGTATACTACACCATCTTTGCATAAGCTACTACCAAAATTCAATCAAATATTTGGCATTACAGATTAGGCCATACTTCAAATTCTAGAATTCATTTTCTTCAACAAATAGATAATTCAATTGTTTTTGATTGTACAAATGTCAGTGAGATTTGTCCTCTTGCAAAACAAAAGAAGCTTTTTTTTCCTGTTTCTTAAAATTATTCTAATAGCAAGTTTGATTTGACTCTTTGTGATGTATGGGGTCCATTTGCTACTGCTTCATATCCTGGTTTTAAATTTTTTTAACCATTGTAGATGATTTCACAAGATGTACTTGGGTTTATTTACTTAAAAACAAATCTAATGTATCATCTTTGCTCCTAGATTTTTGTAAAATTGTCTTGACTTAGTTCAATACTTCTGTCAAAACAATTAGAACATACAATGGTTCAGAATTTATACTTACCAATTTCTATAGAACATTTGGCATCATACATCAAAGAAGTTGTGTAGAAACTCCACAACAAAATGGAGTTGTTGAAAGAAAACATCAACACTTACTAAACATAGCTAGAGCATTGATGTTTCAAGCAAATTTACCTTTATTTTTTTGGAGTGATTGTATATTAACTGCTGCACATATAATAAATAGAATTCCAACTCCTCTTCTCCAAAACAAAACACCTTTTGAAATGTTATTTCATAAACCTCGAAATCTATCTCATCTAAAGACTTTTGGTTGTTTATGCTTTGCATCCACAATTGTACATCATGAACAAAAATTTGATCCAAGAGCAACTAAATGTATATTCTTAGGTTATCCTCCCAATGTCAAAGGATATAAAATCATGGACTTACTCACAAATAAAATCATTATTTCTAGAAATGTTGTATTTCATGAAACTACCTTCCCTTTCAAAATTCTTCCATTTAATTCTGACATTTCAAATTTTTTGTTTCCTCCATCAGATTTTCAACATGATTCTATTAATTCCATTACTTATGTTCCACATACCACATCATTTCCTTCTCTTGTTTTAGATTCTTCTCACATTAACAAAGATCATTCTAATTCAACAGCATCTGGTTCACTTAATAACACCTCATTATCTCCTTCTACAGCTACCAACAATCACTCTGAATCAACAATTTCTATTTCTCATGATTCTCATATCATAAAATCATCCAGAATCAAACACCCACCTAAATTCTTGCAAGGTTATTATCGTGGTAATGTATTATTGTTTCCTTATGCAAACACTTCATCTCCTTCCATTGATTGCCTTTCCAACAAAGGCATTCTTTATCTATTTCATCTTTTCTTTCTATTAATAGACTTTCATCATCTCATACGACTTTCTTAGCTTCAATTTCTATCACCAAAGAACCAAAGACATATAAACATGCTGCAAAATTACCTGAATGGCAAGATGCTATGAGAAATGAATTACATGCTTTAGAGTTAAACAAAACTTGGGAACTTGTTACTCTTCCTCAACACAAACAACTAATTGGTTGTAAATGGGTCTTTCGAGTAAAATACAAGGCTGATGGAACCATTGAAAGACATAAAGCAAGGCTGGTAGCTAAAGGTTATACTCAACAAGAAGGGTTAGATTTTTTTGATACTTTTTCTCCAGTAGAAAAAATTACTTCAATTCGTTTATTGTTAGCTGTTGGTGCTATCAAGTGTTGGCACATTCATCAATTAGATGTAAACAATGCTTTTTTACATGGTGATCTACATGAAGAAGTTTAAATGGAAGTTCCTTCTGGTTTAGATGTTCACCGGCCTAATTTAGTTTGTAAATTACTCAAGAGCATCTATGGATTGAAGCAGGCCTCTCGGCAATGGTTTGCAAAACTTTCTCAAGCACTTTTTGATTATGGTTTCACTCAAGGGCAGTCCGATTGCTCCCTTTTCATTAAGAAAACATCTAATTCCACAGCTTTACTCATATATGTTGATGATGTTCTCCTAGCTGGTGACACCTTAACTGAAATTCAACAACTTAGGTCTTTTCTACATAATAAAGTTACAATTAAAGACTTGGGATAGTTGAGGTATTTTCTGGGATTGGAGGTAGCCAGATCAAAGTCTGGAATTTTATTAATATTTGTCAACGAAAGTATGCTTTAGACATACTTCAAGATACTGGTTTTTTAGGTTCCAAGCTAGTAGCTTTTCTGATGGAATCACATATCAAACTTAGTGCCAATGATTCTAATCTCTATGAAGATATTTCAGGTTACGGAAGATTAATTGGAAGACTTTTATATTTAACAATTACTAGACCTGATCTCACTTATGCTGTTCAAGTTCTTAGTCAGTTTCTTGTTCAACCGACAATCTCTCATCATCAAGCTGCCATTCGAGTACTTCGATACCTAAAAGCAACACCAGACCAAGGATTAATTTTCCCCTTGTCTTCATATTTGCAAGTTAAGGCTTTTTCTGATAGTGATTGGGCAGGTTGTTTGGATACCAGGAGAAGTGTCACTGGTTTTTCTGTTTTTGTTGGAGATTCATTAATCTCTTGGAAATCAAAGAAGCAGGCTACCGTTAGTAGATCATCTGCTGGAGCAGAATATAGACCCCTTGCAGCCACAACATGTGAAGTGCAATGGTTACCCTTTGCCCTTCAGGATCTTAATATTGGTCATCCTCAACCATCATTGTTATATACTGACAGCAAATCAACTTTGTTCATTGCTACCAACTCGGTACAACATGAGAGGACTAAACACATACAAGTTGATTGTCATCTTGTTCGGAAAAAATTATAGCAGCGTGTTATAAAAATTTTTTATATTCCCTCACGATTACAGCTGGCAGAAATCTTTACCAAGCCTCTCGGTTCATTGCCTTTCATCATAATTTGTGCAAGATGAACATTATTAATATTCATGCTCATCTTGAGGGGGGGGGGTGTTGGAGTATAGCATCTCATATTGACAACTTGGAGTTAAAATCCAAGAAAGAAAAACTCAAGGCAAAGCAAGAAGATAAAGAAGTCTCAAGCAATATTTTAACTGATAATTGATTCAGTTAAAATATAGTTAGTTATGCGCTTTAGACGTATTATATAAGTGATAATTATGTTTTGTATTATGGATGATTTTCTCTCCGAAGTTAGTACCAATCTTTCTCTGTTGTCTTAGATGTATTCTCTCAATTGGATCTACTGCTTATTCAACATAGAGAAAGATAATTTAGTTATTCTTCTTCTCTTCTTTCTGTTTGTTGAAATTCTTCACATCGGGCTTAAAAATTTCTCTATAGAACTTAACTAAAATAAAGTATTTGAGTTTGAAAGTAAAAAGAATGGGAGGGAAGAAGAATTTTTGCTTTGATTTTTTCAACTCATTATTCTAGTCATTAAAACCCTTATTTGTAAACATAAAGTTTACAAATGATATTCCTTCAAACATATGTCACTCTTCAAAGGGTTATACCTCTTCAAATAGACATGACTATTGCATTTGTATTTCAAATTATGATTTAAAATAAAGTTATGCTATCAATTGATAGTTATTTCTAAATAAACATCCTATTTGAGAATTGACAATTAAATTTTTTAAAAATTATATTTGAATATAAGATGTTAAACAATTACACGTGCGAGTGCCAAATGCCAACTAAACACACACATATAAAGAAATACATTATACTGTAATTATTTGGCACTATTCCCCCCCTCCAAATTCCTATTTAACTAGTGGGCAAGTTGTTTATGAAAAATATTCCATCTACCTTATATTACAACCTAAAACTCAATAATAACATAGTATTCATCACCCCAAGGCATATTTCACCAAAAGCATTAAGGTTGTGTTAGGAAGCATTATATATCAAACCTTAAAATTAATTTGTGGTGGATTTCAACAAACTTAGTGCAACTTTGTATTACATTTTGTTCACACCAATACAATCCAAATTGAAGATTTGAACATCAACCTCCTAATTATGAGCATGGATTTTTAGGTCTAGAATTTGGATTTGTGTGTATATTGATAAAAATTAATATATAATGTTTCATTCTATTTAAATTCACATAAATTTAAATCCAAAAGGTTTGAAACTCAAACTCTCAAACATAGTGCAAAGCTATATTCAAATAAAATAAAAAAATGTCGATTTTGGGTGTTAATCATGTAGAGACCCTATTTTTTCTGGGGCCAAATATAACAAAGTTGTATGTTACAAAATACAAAGAAAATCGAAGAAAATACAAAAATACAAGGAAATTTCATAATACAGCAAAAAATACAAAGATATAGGGAAAGTCCAAAAATATAGGGAAATACAGTAAATACAAGAAAATTTTCAATACAAAAATACAAGGAAATAAAATTAAAAGAATATTCAGATCTTCCAAATGCCCTTGCTGACATATGCACATACTCACAAAGAGGTAATTAGAGGAAAATCAGCAATCAAGGACAAGAGATTTCTTTCCAATTGATTAGCAATAAAATCAAATATTTTGTTTCTAAAAAATTGAATGATTTTTTGTGGTTAGGCAATGCCTACAACAATGGGAAGAAACGACAAAGATTCACTATCTTCTTGTGTAAATTACAAAAGCAATACAAGAACCCTCTCAATTCTCTCAACAACCATCAACCAACCCTACAAATACATCCAATAAGACATAAATAGATTTCCCAGAGGTTTTCCCTCCAAACCCCAACCATACTAACGTTCTCATTCAAAATTTGAAATCTGCGTTGGGTGTACTGGGCTAAACTGTTGACAGTTTTTGACATAATAGAAACACTATCCAAAATCATCGATAGTTGTAGGGCAACAATCGATTGTTTGCCCTGCTGCAATTGCTGACTTTTTGAGTTTAATCCCTGGTTTTGATATTCACAAACCACAAGTTACTTATGTATGTAATCAGTGCTTGAGCAGGCTTAATACTTTAGTGCACACATAAGGAAGAGATGGAAGTGAGGAGGAACATAAAGATCATATCATCTGGCATATTTCGTGATGAATTCGAGGAGCAAAAGAAGAAGAAGAAGACATTTGTTCTTTATTATAAATGCATTCATATTTTTAATTGGGTCTGCAATAATGCATGACATGCATGATATGAATGAGCTCAAAGGCCATAGTTTGACCATAGGTAAATCAAAATACCATAGGCAGACTTCGGTCAACTGTCATTGGATTTTTTGGCTCAATTAAAAAGCCACAGTTGACAAAACCGTTTGCCTAAAAACTGTTCAAAATTACTTAAAACTTATAAAAGTTTCTAGAATAACCTTGGGGTTAAATTGAGGGTAAAATAGTAAATTTCAATATCCTCAGTTGACTGACCAATCTTGTGTTATAACCCAACAGTCGACTGAACCACTGTTCGCCTCGGAGTCAAAATGTTGACCATGTCTTAGTCGACCAAATTGTTTTTGAACTAACCTTCCTCAGTCGACCTACCGATACAAATATACTTATGCCAACTATTTAGTCGACCAAACTTATAGTTCAAGAAGAGCATGGTTAACCGAGCCTCATAGATGGTCAACTGAACTTTTGCCTTGGTCGATCGAACCCACGAAGGGTTCAAAATCGCCTCATGATAGGTCGACCAAACCATTGCCATGTCAACTGAGCCTTACTAAAAATTCACAATACTTGGCAGAATGGTCGACCGAATCTCTCAGGTTACCAGATTTTTACCGCAGTTAAATGAGGTTAATTTTAATTAAACCTCATTAAAACTTTTTAAAAAATTCCTCTTGTATCCCTAATGGTCATAATTTGTTAAAAGTCTATGTATACCCCCTCATAACACAAATTAGCAAGATGATTAGTTAGAAAATCCTCTCAAATTTTTACATCATATTTTCATCTTCTTGAACTTATTTTTTGATCCTCTTCTTACTATTACTTTGAAAAATCTTTCAAGAGAGCTTTGTTTTAAACATCCTTTAGGAATTTGTTTAACAAATCAAAATCCTTTTTTTACTCTCATAATTCAAGTTTCATATCTTATTTTTGAGAGTAAATCAAAGTTTTTTCCATATATATTCATTGATATATATGCTTAGAGAAAAACTATTTCTTTGCTTGTGAATCTTGCACATTCATTGCAAGATTCAAAAGGCTCGTTTGCTTGTGCTTACAAAAATATCTTTTAGCCCAAACCCTTGATTCTCTAGCACGTGATTTAAAAAAATAATTTTTGGAGAAAAAATTTTATCTAGGCATAAAATCTTTGAGCACTCATTATACACATTTAAATTCAAAGATTATTTTTGTGAAAAAAAGATTCTCACATTGAGCTTATTTTCATATCATACGTGATTTTATTGAGCTTGTTCTTATACATCATCTGCTTGTATTAGAAGCATTACATTTGTAAACAATTATTTGATTATCTGTTGTATTCCCGATGGGTGGTCGAAAGAGGGAGACTAGCCTTGTGAATAGTCTCGATTTGCTCTAACTCGGTTAGGAGAGCATAAGACTGGTTCAAACTCGGTTAAGAAACTAGGTGCACCATCTTGTAAGGTGTTGTAAATAGTGTCGCTCCACCTATCAAGCGAGCACTAGTGGAATCCTCTTACTTGTGAGCTTAAGGCGGGGACGTAAGCAGTATTGGCCGATTCCCAATATCATTTCTGGTATCAGCTTTTTTTATTTGCAATTTATTTTCTGCACCTGTATGATATTTTTCATTATTATGATTATACTGTTTATATGCATTGAAAGATTTGCAATACTGAGATTAATTTATTTGTTTAAATATTTTCTCAATAGTTTATATATAGAATTGGTATGTGTTTGACCCTAGATAACGAAATATTGATTGTTTGATTAAATATAGGATGAATTTTTAAATACCCAATTCACCCTCCTCTTAGGAATACACTAATTCCAACTGCAGTGCTACACCCTGATTTTTTTCATGTTTTCCCTTTGTATATGCTATCCACTCAATATATATGCCATATTCACCATAGACTCTTTATTTTTTATTTTTTATTTTATGAGTAACAAGTTCGCATGCATATAAGGGGCACCAAGGGAGTGCTAACCCTGGAAAAAAGAAGGCTGGACACAAAAAATTAGACAAAAAAATTCTGCCCAAGAAAAATGGTTTAGACTCAAATCTCTAGTGTTCCAAAAATAGAGCATTTGCATACAAAAGTTATTTAGCTGCTGAATAGGCACTTTAATCACACTAAGAGCTTAGAGATTATGCCTAAATCTTGCATTCTATGATGCAATTCAACTATGTTCCTCTCATATTCTTAGCCAAGGGAGAACTGGGTTGAGCTAGAAAAGAGATATGGTGGGACTCCATAAAAAGAGATCACCATTTTAGAAGCTCCAAGATCAAATGATCAGGTAGTGGCAGATGATGAGCCAACCGTGACAACCAACAAGGAGGTATATGACTCACCTTCTGGTTTAATTAATGTTACATATGATGATTCCTTTGTTAATTCCTATAACACATTATTTGATGAATCATTTGTTGAATTTTGTAATAATCCTACTAATGACACATGCAATGATTCGTGTAATGATTGTGTTAAATCCTGTGATATATCATATGTTGAATCATCAGTTGCCTATAATGATAGTTTTGTTGATAATGCATGCCATGAATCTTATGAAAAGTTTTGTGATATAACTTATGATGAATCATCTATTGTGAAAAGGAAGATGTATTCCCAAGAGGGGGGTGAATTGGGAATTTAAAATTTCTTTATACCCTCTTTAATTAATTCTTTCTTAACTCTTTTTAATTTCAGCAAACACACATACAAAGTTGGTTCACAAATTCAGAGGAAAATTAATTTAGTTATAAACCTTTATGAATGAGAGTTATAACTTGAATACTTCTTTTAGTAATTTAGTTCAACCAACTAAGATTCCCAAAAAAAGATTCACAATATAGAATGAATTCTGCAATGCTTCCAAGATTTAGCAATTGATTAGATCAAAGTAAAGTTTAAGAATGTAGCTGATAAAAGCCTTGTATTAGTGAATTTGATTTCTCAATTTTAAGCACAATTCAAATTTCCAACTCTTCCAAAAACTCATAATTTAAATAAACTTTCAATTAATGAGTGTTGGGTGTAAACCAATCAACGTACTCCCTTACGGTTTCCACAATAAGTATTGATCAACCAATGTGCTCCCTTTCGGTTTTCGATATCCCAAAGTCAAATCAAATTTTAGTTTATTTAAAACTAAATCCACGTAGTTTATATGAGAAAAAGCTTAAAATCCATCCACGCGGTGTATATGTACAGAAAATTAAGTGAGAGTGGGGAAGAGAGCGAGACTGAGTTTTTACGAGGTTCAAATATACCTACCTACATCCTTACCTTAGGAAACACACCTAAGGATTCAACTATACCACTCCTTTATGGTTAGGAGCAACCTTACATGCTCCTTTGACGGGTAGGAGAAGCCTTTTACAATCCCTCCTTCAACTAGGGTGGAGCCCCCTCTTAAAGCAATACCCCACGCTCGGTACAACGATTCAAAAATTCTGAACTTTCAAGAAAAAAGAAAAACAAATTTGGTGTACAAAGACACTCTCTTCAAACGCATATTAGTGCAACAATTAAGCACTAAAATATACTTCAATTCATATAAACAATTGAAAGAATTTGAAGCCATAGAAGTATATCAACGTGAGCTTTTTTTTTTTTTTTTATTGAAAGAATTCAGAATATGCTCAGAATTTGTGAGAGTTTCACATCAAAACTCAGTAGAGAACTTCAAAGAATTCAAGAGCAAAAAATCTTTGAGAGTTTTGAGAGTAAGAGAGCTTGTTTGTTGTGTATTGCTTGGTGTATTGAATCCTTAGCCTTGGAGCTTATTTTTAAATGTTTAAACAAGAGAATTTCGTGTTCCCAAGTGACTTGGAGTATTTCCCAAGTTTTCATAATGTTTAGAATTCAAAACCTCAAATTTGGAAACTTCCCGTCATAATTAAAATTTGAAATCTCGAAGAGTTAGTTGACGGGGAATAAAGAGTTAGTCACTTGAATTCATTAAAGCACTGAAAATTTCAAACTTAACAAGGAGTCAGTCAACTGGGAACAATGAGTCAGTTGCTTGGGTTCACTCGGGTTCTCCCAAAATCAGTCTATTTATTTGTTAGTTGCCTAGATTGACTTTGTCAGTCCCCTAGATAGACAAAAAACTTGATTTTTCATTTTGTTTCCAATTTATTTTTGATATTTTGCTTTCCCTATAATAATTTAAGACTTTTGAAAAATATTTTCTGGGGTTTTTCAAAACATGGTCTCTAAGTCATTGAGTTTCCTAATGAACTTCAAATTCAATCAAATTATCATTTAAATGAAGTACTTACATAGAGACTCTCTTAAGATTTAATTCCATTCTAAGCACTTAAGTCTTCATGCTTTTCCATCTCTTGAGTCTATCTTTACTTCCAACTTCAATTCACTTTAAACTTCCTCAAATCATCTTTGAATCCATGCTTTAATAGTATAAGCTTTATGAGATATTCTTTCTTTGGAGTATAAGCTTTCAATAATCCTTGTGTGCACTTGACCTTGTATTCACATGTTTGAGTCCTGAAATATCATCACTTAATCAAATATGTTAAGTTTCTCTAATTATTATCATCAAAACAAGATTTTAAGCCTTGTAAGGCCAACATATTGTTTCCGATGATATTACTGCATGCAATGATTCATTTGTTAATGATTACAATAATTGTTGTGATGAATAATGTGCTGAATTGAAAAATGAAAACATGTCTTCGTGTGAAAAACTGGAAAATGCTTTATCAAAAATGCATAAGCTTCTAGTTAGGATGGATAAACAAAAAACATTTTTGAAAAATAAGAATAAAGGGATAGCTAAACAATTACAAGAATTAAAGGAACATTATGCCATGCTTGAGAAGAAAACGACTAAGAAGGTCTTGAAAATCGTTTACTTGAAGAGAAAAATTGAAGACTATTCTGAAATGATTTTCAAAATTGCAAATAAAAGAGATAATCAAAATCAACCCCTAAGAATTAAAAGAAATAATATTTTTAAAAATCGTTGATATTATAAGTCCCACTGCCATAAAAATGCTTCATTGAGCAAAAATAGGACAAGTAAGCGTTGCCCTTCATGAAAATCCAAAATTTTCTTATGTCAAAAAATGAAGTGGTACATTCAGTTTACTTGTCCATCTAGAAGTTTCAGAGACTTAGATAAGGAGATGGCATGGGTAGTTATGAAAACAAACCCCGTAGGACTTGAGGAAGAGTGGAATCATAAATTCTTATTCTATTAAGTGCTTTTTAGAAGACATACTTTTTAGCCAAATTAGAGGCAGCCTTGAAGGGATTAAAATTGTTCATCAAATTATAATAAAATTCTATGTGCTTAATTCATTAAATTCTCTAATTTTTGGCTCATCTCCTCTATAGGAAGTCTTTACTAAACCACAATCACACTCGGTAAATATTTTGCCTATTCGTTGGCTCATATCCTTGCTCAAAATTGTTATCATATCTTAAGGATACTTTCCCATCACCAAAAGCGTTGTTTAAGAAAATTCATATAATCACAAATGCTCTTTGCCAAAATTATAAGGACATGCACATTAGCTTACTTATCATATATATTGTCTTGATTCTCCTCAATACTCTTCTGTACCTAGCAGAAATTTAAATTCATTAGAGTATTTGTCCAAATTCGCTTCACAAGCTCTTAATCTTTCAAGTCAAATCCTTAGAGCTTTGTATCCTTTTAGTTAAGTGAAATGGCTAATATGATGGCCATAGATTTCAACATATATGAAAATGCAATAACTGAGAAAACTATGCATGAACGTTAAGAAAGAAAATCCATTTGAACTTGAGTCTCTCACACGTTTTGAGATTCATAAGAAAAGAAGTGACATAGGCTTATCACCTTAATGAATATTCATTGTGACTTTTTTGTACGATAATCCAAAAGCATTCATAGGAAAGCTTAAACCATCGAAAATCTTAAACATCTTGGCTAATAGAATTAGAAAATTATGAAAAGACATAAAATGGATTAGCGCATAAGTCAGGGGGAGCATGACACTTTCATGTCTATACAAATTAAGTGCTCTCATTATCTCACAACATTCATGCCCATATGCATTAACGAATAACAATACTGCACTAAACTCAAAAGTATCCTTTGTTCTATACTATTTATATTCTTTGATGGATAGATTATATTCTATAAATTGTTGATTGCTACCTGATTGCATGCGTAGTCTAGAATGCCTTCTACATGACGGATGTAGTGATGTGAACTGCAAGCTGGTAGTTGATTTTAGGTTGTTGCATGACTCATATGTATATTTTGTTGAAAACAACCATTTATCAGGTACAGGTTTTGAGGGAAAATGTTCGATTTACAGATGACATGCTACCGAAATTTTGTTAAAATTTTCCCAAATTAAAACCATGTACAAAGATGATTATGATATGATGAAAGTTAAAATATTTTTGAAAGGATGTGTGAAAATCAATTGAATAATTAAATTTCATCCTCACTTAATCATCAAATGATTAAAGGAGCTGAGCTCCATCCCTATAGAAAAAGCTTAAAGAACTCATATGCATCGATTCACTTTTTGAATATTAAGGCTCTTTTGAAAAACCTGAACATCATATCATGCGCTTAAAGCTTTATGATTTGATATGGAATGTTCTTGGGTCATGAACTCTATAGCATGCCTTAATATACATTCTCTGATGCATCTATGGTCTATAGGGACAACTATACTTATTAGGTGATAAATATAGTTGAAAAATATTCAGTATAATTTGTCTAAGGAATGCAAAAATAGTTGCTTATACTTCTTGGCATGCTCAA
Source organism: Malania oleifera (assembly GCF_029873635.1). Classification (NCBI taxonomy): domain Eukaryota; kingdom Viridiplantae; phylum Streptophyta; class Magnoliopsida; order Santalales; family Ximeniaceae; genus Malania; species Malania oleifera. Next base: position 70,120,197 of record NC_080427.1, read on the forward strand.
TGAGATTAATCTTGATTGTATAAGAAATTCATTTCATCTAAGCTATAATTCAAATCTATAAGGGGAGGTTCCAAAATTAAATATTTATCTTGTTTTGCTCACCAACATGATTAGCTTAGATTTGTTTTGAATAACAATTCTTTGTGGCTCATGGGCTTAATTATTATGTGTTTATTGAATATCTTAAATGAAATTAAAAAAAAAAAAACTATTTAGCCATAGGTTCTTTTGTCTTGCCATATGATCCTTGCTTTCAAATTTTCTAATATCTTTGGGATTTATGTGCTTGTTTATTCTAGGTGTTTTATGAATTGTGCTGGTGTTCAACTAGAATAATGTTGCTTGCTTGCTTTAAGCTAAGGTTTATTTTTCACACCCCGTCAGTACCATTTGGAATTGGTGTATTCCCAAAAGGGGGAGTGAATTGGAAATTTAAAAACTTTTCCTCCTAGGTCAAATTAACTGGCAACAATAATACACACCCTAGGGTCTATCTAAGTTTTTCCCAATATCACAAATAATCTACTGAGTAGACATTTAAATATATAAATAAAACTCAGTATATAAATCAATCAGAGTAATAAATAATAACACAAATGTTCAGTAAATAAAGTGCAAAAATTAAAGAGTATGCACAAGATAAGTTTTTGGGGTTCGACCAACACTGCCTACATCCCCGCCTTAAGCCGCAACTCAAGCATTCCACTAAGATTGTTTGCTTGCGGGTGGAGCAACACCATTGACAACACATTACCAGGATGGTGCACCTAGTTCTCCTAACCAGGACTGAACTAGTCGGGTACTCTCCTAACCGGGTCTGAGCAAGTTTGAGACTATTCACAGGACTAGTCTCCCTCTTTCGACAACTCGTTGGGAATACAACAAATAATCAATAATTTTGTGTACAAACAAATGTGCTTCTAATACTAAGCTAATGATGTACAACAATATGCTCAATACACTGACGTATAATATGAATTAAAGCTCAATGTGAGATTGTATATCTTTTTCACCCAAGAATATTTCTTAATTAAGACCGAGTGTGAAAAATAGTTTTCTTACTAACAAAGAGTAAGATACCTTCCAAACAAAGATATAAAATTAGAATATGCTCAAGGTACTTTTTTCAATATGTCAAGAATTTTCCCAAAACTAGTTTTTCAAATAAAGCTGAAGGGAACTAGGATTCTTGCTTAAATATAACTTTGCAATGAGAACAAAATCACCCCAAAGATATTTATCAAGTAAAATATATGGGGTAACATATAATAATACTCTCAAAAGGATTTTCAATAAATAAATATGAGTGAGAGTATTATGCCTAGAATGAAGAATCAATGCCCAAATGAATTCTCTCTAAAAAGGATTTTCAAGTCAATGTGTAAGGTGAATGAGTAGTATGCTTTGAAAGATTGAAAGAATTTGAGCAAAAAAGAGAAGTATGAGTATAAAAATTTTAGAGAATTTTTCCTTGATCAATTTGCTAATCTAATGCTAATTAAGACAAATGGGGAGGTATATATAGATTTTGCTAACAATATAATCATTGGGGACATGGAAGTCATTTTGGAAAAAGCTTAATAGAGTTTAATTATTTTTAACATCAGTTAACCACTGTAAAAATCTAACCAACTTGAGAGGTTCGGTCGACCATATTAGTAAGCTCAGTCGACCGTGTCAATTTTGAACAACGGATTTGGTCGACCATTTCAGGGCAATTTTGAACCCTTTATAGGTTCTGTCGACCATGGCTAAGGTTCGGTTGACCACTCATATGGTTCGATCAACCTTGGTCAATTTGAACTACACAAACGCTCTCAAATAGTTGGGGGTCAGACATGTTCCGGTTTGGTCGACCAAGGATGATACGTTCATTTTAGAATGGTCAACCGTGAGAAGTTAACTTGTTGACTTCTGACCGGTTTAGTCGACCAAGGCTTTTACACTGTTAGGGATTTGGTTGACCAAGGCTTTAGCCAACTTTTGACTTTTCAACATCAAGGTGTTCGATCGACCAAGCTGGTTATTACCAGAATGGTTCGATCGACCGGGGCTACTTAGAGGTAAAATTTTAGCCCTCAATTTAACCCTAAATGATTTTCCTGAAAATTTGTTGCTCCTTAGGGTCTGTCTATGGTCGTTCTGAGCTTGTCATTCATATCATGCATGAAAATGCATTATTAAAGACCAAATTATAAAACAAAATACAATATAAATGAAATTTAAATGTCTTCAATCTTCCTTGCTCTTGTGACTTCCTTGAAATGCGCCAGATGATATGGTCTTTATGTTTCTCTTGGCTTTCATCTCTTCCTTATGTGTGTCCTAAAGTATTAAGTATGCTTCAAACATTGAATACACACATAAGTAACTTGCGGTTTGTCATAATCAAAACCAGGGATCGGAGTCAAAAAGTCAACAATAACTAGTTCTATGAGCTTCATATGAAAATACATGCAAACTACTTTGACAAAATTTATTCTCAAACCAACATATTGCAGTCATATACTGTACATTTTTAAACTCTAATCTTATACAAGTCTTATGACATGTTTTAATTGTAATGGTTTATGGATGATTCTAATCTAACCTAGTTTATTGTGTCATTTCATCTTTAATTACCAGCTATACTGTTTTGTGTACTTACTTGTCATATTGATTTTTAAAAAACAGTTATACTTTTTATGCCCAAATTCCTTTTAATAGAGGGAGTTCTTTAAAGCTAAGAATCTTTACAAGCCCAAATGCTATATAAAAAAAGGGGAGTGTTTTTAAAAAATAGGGGGAGTTTTCTTAAGTTAAGAATTTTAATGCTCAAATCATTTTATAGCTTAGCCCTTTTGCTAATGGTCAAAGGGGGAGAATTTTTGTGAGTAAATTGTTAAATATTTTTATTAACAAAAGGAGGAGGGGTTTGTTTGAGCAAAATGCATGTGTGCTTGTGCTTTTATGTCAAAACTAAATGCATGATCTAAGTCTAATGTCTTCTTTGGTATATATGCTTAAGCTATGATGTTTATATTTAAATTATGCATACTCTTAGGAGGAGCCATTTTAGGCTAAACCCCATTTTGCTCTAGTGCATTTGTCATCATAAAAAAGGGGAGATTGTTGACTTTTTGAGTCCGATCCATGGTTTTTATAATGAAAAACCGTAAGTTACTCATGTGTGTATTCAATGCTTAAGTAGACTTAAAATTTTAGCACACACATGAGGAAGAGATGGAAGCCAGGAGGAACATAAAGAACATATCATCTAGCATATTCCATGACGAATCCGAGGAGCAAAAGAAGAAGAAGAAGACATTTTTTCTTTATTGTAAATGTATTCTTGTTTTTAATTGGGTTTGTAATAATGCATGACATGCATGATATGAATGAGCTCAAAGGCCATTGTCTAACCATAGGAAAATCAAAATACCATATGCATACTTTAGTTAACTGATGTTGAATTTTTGGGCTTAATTAAAAAACCTCAGTCGATCAAACCCTTTGCCTATAAAAACTTTTCAAAATTACTTAAAACTTATAAAATTTTTTAGAATAACCTTGGGGTCAAATTGAGGGCGAAATAGTAAATTTTAATACCTTCGGTCGATTGAACCACTGTTTGCTCCGGAGTCAAAATGTTGACCATGTCTTGGTCGAACAAGCGGTTTTTGAACTAACCTTCCTCGATCGACTGACCTATACAAATATACTTTTTCCAACTACTTGGTCTACCAAACTTATAGTTCAGAAAGAGCTTGGTCAACCAAACCTCATAAATGGTCAATCGGCCTTTTGCCTTGGTCAACCGAACCCACGAAGGGTTCAAAATTGCCTCATGATAGGTTGACCGAACCATTGCCTCGTCAATCGAGCTTTATTGAAAATTCACAATACTTGGTAGGATGGTTGACCGAACCTTGTTCTTGTTCAACTGAATCTCTTACATTGCCAGATTTTTATCTTAGTTAAACCAAGTTAATTTTAACTAAACCTCATTAAATATTTTCAAAAAATTCCCCTTGTATTCCCAATGGTCATAATTTGTTGAAAGTCTATATATACCCTCTCATAACTCAAAATTGGTAAGATGATTAGTTAGAAAATCCTCTCAAATTTCTACATCATATTTTCATATTCCTATGCTTATTTTTTGATCCTCTCTTTACTATTTCTTTAAAAAATCTTTTAGGAGAGCTTTGTTTTAAACATCCTTTGGCCATTTGTTTTACAAATAAAAATCCCTTTTTACTCTTATATCTTATTCAAGTTTCATATCTTATTTTTTAGAGTAAATCAATGTTTTCTCCATATATATTTATTGATATATATCCTTGGAGAAAAACTATTTCTTTGCTTGTGAATCTTGCACATTTATTGCAAGATTCAAAGGCTCACTTGCTTGTGCTTGCAAAAATATATTTGAGCCAAAACCCTTGATTCTCCAACACGTGATTTTCAAAAATAAAATTTTGAGTAAAAATTTTATCTGGGCATAAAATGTTTGAGGACTCATTATGCACATTTTTATTCAAAGATTATTTTTGTGAAAAACATATTCTCACATTGGGCATATTTTCATATCATACATGAGTGTATTGAGCATATTGCTGTACATCATCTACTTATATTAGAAGCCTTACATTTGTACACAACTATTTGATTACCTGTTGTATTCTCGAAAGGTGGTCGAAGGAAAGAGACTAGCCCTGTGAATAGTCCTGAGTTGTTCTGACTCGGTTAGTAGAGCACTAAACTAGTTCAGACCCGGTTAGGAGAACTAGGTGCACCATCCTGTAAGGTGTTGTAAACGGTGTCACTCTACCTGTTAAGCGAGCACTGGTGGAGTCTTCTTACTTGTGAGCTTGAGGCAGAGATGTAGGTAGTATTGGCCGATCCCCGATATCATTTATGGTGTTAGCTTTATTTTTCTGTAATTTATTTTTTCGCACCTGTATGACATTTTTCATTACTTTGATTATACTGTATTTATGCATTGAAAGATTTGCAATACTGAGATTGATTTATTTGTTTAAATATTTGCTCAGTAGTTTATATATAGAATTAGTATATGTTGTTGACCTCATTGGTCACACCTAGTTTTGATTATGACAATTACTCTTGGTACTGATGGCTGTACTGAGAATTGCATGCAGGTTCACCTTGTGCACGCTTTAGGACTAAAAGACATATCATGATGGTATGAGGTGTTCATGCCAAAGAATGAAGATATATGTGTTGTATTTTGTATTCATTTGATTATTTCTTCATTCTGGGATGTAACTTATTATGAACTGTGCTCATGTATGACTTGTAATAATTTGCATCATGCATGGTAAGTAGGTATGCTCAAAACGACCATAGTTGGACTATAGGTACCTACACAGACCTTAGGGATTTTTCCGTTAGGATAGAAAGTCCTTAGGTCTCTAAACAAATGCATAAAAAGTTCCCATTATCATCTTCATATCAAGGGAATTACAACTGGCTAAAATTGGACTGAAAATTTAAAAGGTTGAGAGGGTTTGGGCAACGAAACATATGCCGTGTAAAGCGGCTCGGTGACCAAACCTCTTTTGAACGTATCTTCCTTGGGCACCCGAATGCTCTTCAGAGCACTTTTCAACTACTTGGGCGACCGTCTGTTTACGTTCAAAATAGAGGTTCGGGCGACCGAACTACCTGGTTCGGTTAACCGAACTCAGCTTCAGGCACCCGAACCTTTGACATTTGGCTACTGACTTTGGTTCAGCCAACCGGTCCTTAACTCGGGCACCCGAACCTTTTAAAATTGAATTTTTAACTGTATCTGTTCAGGCACCCGAACCTCAGGTCGGACACCCGAACCTTGCGGGTTAGAATAATTTTTACTGATTTTTTAAATGGAGTAAACTGGGTTAATTTTCTTAATGATGTTTTAAACAATTCTAATTATACCCTTTGTATCCCCAATTCATTTGTCTTAATTAGCAAGGATTAGCAATCTTGATTAGGGCGAAAATTCTCTTAACTCTTAAAACCCTAAAAACCCTATATTAGCCAAATATTTCTTGCAAACACTCGCATACTCCTCATTCTCTTTCTCTAAGCATTGTGAGTATCTCTATAAGGCTATTGTGCTTAAATCTCTCTAGCTTAAACTCTCTTTTGATATATTGATTAATTGATTTTACTTGAGAGTATAGCCTAAAGTTCTTCCACCGATTTCATTTGATAAATCTAGTGTGGAAATACTTTAAGGGTTTTTGGTTCTTGCATTATTGTTGCAAGTTACCTAAACCAAGATTTTGTGTGCAAAAATCTTTTCTCAAAAAGTTAGTCTTTCAAACAACTCCATTGTGCTTTATACATTGAAATAGCCTATTGAGTTTGTTTGATTTATCTTGTTTAGCATATTTGAAACCCTAATCTAATTTTGTGATATTCAAATAGTGTGTTTCAAATCTTGCTTAAATATACACTCTAGATCTAGACTGAAAATATATATTTGATTGAGTGTTTAGCACACATTAGCACTGAGCATATTTACATATCATTTGTGCTTGCATTATTGACTGAGCTATATTGGTGCACACAACTGCTTGTGTTGAAGCGCATTTTCATGTACAAATATTTTTATACACATTGGTTGTATTCTAGGCACAGGCCTGAAGAGGGAGACTAGCCCTGTGGAATAGTCCCGGATTGGTTTAGACCCAGTTAGGAAAGCTAGGTGCGCCATCTTGTCATGGTGTGTCAGTTGAGGTCAGCCCCTCAAATTGACCTGTATAGGTGCCACTCCACCCGTTTAAGAGAGCATTATTGTGGAAATCCTTGTGCTGGTATGGCCAAGGTGGGGATGTAGGCACAATTGGCCGAACCTTGATAACATATCGTGCGTGTTCTTTACATTTCTGCAATTCACACTTACTACACGTGTATGTATGTTTGATGATTGCATAGACTAACCCTAGGCTAAATTACATTGTTGTCAAAATCAATAGACCTAGGCAACAAATTTTTAAATACCCAATTCACCCTCCCTCTTTGGTTGCACCAAAACTATCAATTGGTATCAGAGCCTCGTTACTTAGACTTAGAAGTTATTTAGTAAAAGATCATGATGGCTCGTGTTAGTGCATCCCCTTCTCGTGAGGGAAGATTAGTCACACACCCACCTATATTCTGTGGTATTGATTATGCTATATGAAAATTTAGAATGACTGTATTTAAAAGCTCTAAATTGGAAATTTTGAAAAGTCATTTATCAGGGTGATCGTGTGTATGTGAAGTCTATTGGGTGTACTGATGTTCCTAAATCTGAGTTTGAAATGAATGATCATGATAGGGACTTAGTATAGGTAAAGTTTGATGCCATGAATACCTTACTACATGCTTTAGATTCTAATGTTTTATGTGAGGTTATGGCTTGTAGTAGTGCTAGGCAAATTTGGGACGAACTTGAGTGGAGATATGGTGCATCCATGCAGAAGGGAGTCATCTTTCCATGCGATTCAGGCTCCACTAATCTTAAGGAAGGTAACCAGTGTTATGTAGCTTTAACCAATAATGAGGTTATTTCAGTTCCTTCCGTCTTAGTATATGAAAATGAGCATGATTCATGTGCTAATTTGAATACTGCATCTGATATTGAATCATATGATAGCACTGATAGTGAAAGCATGCCTACTTATGAGGAGTTGCAAATTGAATATCTTAGGAATCATAAGTTACTTGTTAAATGTAATAAGAAATACTCTGTTTTGGAAAACAAGTATGAAGCATGCGTGAAAGAATGTGACTCTAAAGTTCTTACTGAAAGAGAAAATACTTTGAAAATCAATAGACTAGAAAGCAAGAATGAATCATTAGAAAATGAGTTAACTGTTTTGAAATCTAAAACTTCTAATGATGATAATAAAGATTACCTGATAGCAAATCTTGAAAGTAAAGCATACAACATGGCTAAAGAACTTTTGAAATTTCAGAATGTTTGCGAAAATTTGGAAAACTAAAAAATTTAAGATCTAGAAAAGAAAATAGAAGACCAATCTAAGATCATCTATACGTTTACTAAAGGCAAGGAAAACTTTGATAAACTGCTAGGTGCACAGAAGATGACCTTAGATAAAGAAGGTATAGGTTATAATGGGATTAAAAATAAAAAAAGAAAGAACCTATACATGGGGTACTTTGTAAAAGAATCGAAATACTATGCCAGTACCTCCTTTAGTCCATACACTGACACCACATGCATCTTATGTAAAAAGAAAGGGCACACAAAATTTGATTGCCCATTTAAAAGAAAAGTTGTGAAACCCAAACAAGTATGTAAAGCCAAAGAATCACCAACTCCTAACCCATCAAAAGTAAAAAATAAGAAAAATGGTGTGGGTGGTTCACAAAGAAAAGGAATGACTGGTTCAAACAAGAATTACATGATCACATATCTCTTCCTTAGTAATTATGATTAGTTGTAGGGGTAGCATTCTCTAAAGGGTTAGGTAGTGGCTTGGGGCTAATTAATATGAAATCTTGTACTTTCATCACTCAAAAGCATACCAAGCATCTTGAAGAATTAAGCCAATATGTAAAATGAAGCACAAAACCAATCTGGCCTAAATGAATATTCTTGTTGGTTTAAATACATATCATTGGCTGTTTAAATAAAAATCCTCTCCTTAATGGACATGGCATGAGTGCATTGCATTTAAACTTCAAATTGCTTAACCCCTGCTCAAATATGAACATCTTACGTTAAGTATTTTAGTCCATTGTTCAACTTTGAGGTTTGGAATTAAAGTCATAATACCTGCCCTAATCTTACCTTGAGGCCATTTCAGTGTCCTAACCCCTACAGATAATCCATAGGGTCTCTTGCTTCAAGAAACAAATCAAATAAGAATAAATAGACCCAAATCGGGCGACTGAAACTTTTAGTACATTTGTACTGTCGCGACGTCCCGGAGCGTGCGTGTGCCCCGGGTGGCGAAATAAAAATCAATTTTAATTTTCAAGGAAAAATAGGGAATGTCGGAGTCGCCACTAACCTTTTAGTGTGGTTAGAACACATGATTACTACCCTGTTAGGGGTAGAATGGGTCTACGTTACCAGAGCTGGGGTCGGGAGTTCGGTTACGCGAGGGGAAGGTACGAGCACCCCCTACGCGCTCGTTCTTACGAACGGTACCTAATTAATTTAAAATTATCCCTAAGTTAATTTAAAAAGTCTTTAAGTTACTCCTTTTATGAGTTTATAAATACACATGAAAAATAAATAAATAAATAAATGTAATATATATATATATATAATATATACCCTCAGAGCTTAAGGGTATGTGAAGCCCGAAGGCTCATACCTCAGCATTAAAATCATAGGGATAATAATTAAGAAAAATACACTCCCAAAATTTGAAATTATCTATAAAATTTTTATAGGAATATACTAGTATGGGAAGTTTTAATATATATTAATAAGATAATAAACTAAAGAATTAAATTACTATAATACATGTAATAATAATAGGGATACATATATGCTAAAATATTACAAATATCAAAGTAAGTAATGAAATACCATGATACTATATATATTAAGACACTAAAGATACTATAGAAAAAATAATTAATATTGAATATATCGAGATACTAAAAATAATTAATACTAAATATATTAAGATACCAAAAGTAATTAACACAAATATATTAAGATACTAAAAATAATTAATACTAAATATATTAAGATACCGAAAATAACTAATACTAAGTACATTAAGATACCAAAAATAATTAATATTAAATGTATTAAGATATTAAAAAAAATAATTAGTACTAAATATTTTAAGATAAAAAAATATATACATATCACAATAAATAACTATAACACCATAATAATTACATGTAATAAGGGAAACCCTAAAAATACCTAAAACAATGTAAACTGATCAAAATCCTAAAATATATACATCATCAACATGACAATAGTGGAAGCCCAAAATATACAATATTGACATAACCATAATGATAATCTAAAAAAAAAAAGCCTATATTACTATGATAATGATGAAAACCATATAACTATATAGTAAGATCACCTAAATATTACATGATAACTATAACAATAATAAACAATAATATCACTTGAATACATAATAGACAATAATATTACGTAAATATATATACATGAACTTAACATTCAATAGTAAAACATATATTTATATCTATATATATTCGTGCAAAAATAAACCAATATTACAATATCTCCAAATAAGCTAAAATAACCTTGGATATTATCATTTAAACAAATGTTACAGCATTAGAAATACTACAATGCGTATTAAAACACAACGATATCAACAAGGAAAATATTGCAAGGATACTAAATGTCAAAACACATATTACAATAATAAAACCCAACAATAATACTATTATTTAATATGTACAATAAATTTAGACATAAATAAAAACCCTTAAATATACCACATGCAAAAACACATAAGCAATAAACATACAATAAACCTACAAAAATTAATACCATAAGACAATAACAAACATATATCGAATGATAAAATATGTGCCTAACAAATAAAGAAAACACATAGACTATAATATTACATATCAATATAAAATAATGAAAATAGTAAACCAAGCCACTGTATATATATAGAATAAGAGCCCAGAATCATGATAGAAACAGCATAGAATAATGATAAATCATAATAAATCTAAATATATACATAATAACAATTAACATACATCCTAACAATCACATAAAAAATTTACCTTAATGAAGAAGGTGACCAGAGTGAGGCACGGTGACGGCGAATGGCGGCGGGGCAAAGAGTTTGCAACGGCGACGGAGACGACGGTGGCGATTAAGTTGACGGGGCTGTGGCGCTCTGTCTGTGTATAGTGTGTGTGCAGGGGGAGGCAGGAGACTCGCCGTGGCTGCGGGAACTGGAGGTGGCCGTGATCTGTCACTGTCTGGCTGCAGGAACTGGAGGAGCTGGTCGTGAGGACTGGAGCAGCTAGTGCTGGCTCGCTAGCAAGGAAGTCTCACGGGTGGTCTGGATCGCTGCAGAGCCTAGAGGAGGATGGTGTTGGTTTTCGGTTGCAGAAAGATGGCTGTGGATGCCTGTGCTGGTGTCTTGGCCGGAGTAGTGGATCTGCTACTGCGGATGGAGGCTTGGGAGAGAATAGAGGATAAGAGAGGGAGAGTAAAGGAAAGGAGAGAGCAAGGGTGATTCCCCGGGAAGAAGGAGACGAAGAAGAAGAAGATGGAGCAGGTTTTTTTTTTTTTTCTCTCTCTGTTTTTTTTTATGGTTGCTTGAGTATAGGATCTCGAGGACTTCTCAGATGTAGGATTCTGAGAGTCTGTTGATTGCTTGAGTGTAGGATCTCGAGAACTTCTCAGATGTAGGATTCCGAGAGTCTCCTGCTTGCTCGAGTGTAGGATCTCGAGGACTTTCTCAGATGTAGGATTCTAAGAGTTTTCTGATTGCTCGAGTATAGGATCTCGAGGACTTCTTAGATGTAGGATTCTGAGAGTTTGCCAATTGCTCGAGTGTAGGATCTCGAGGACTTCTCAGGTATAGGATTCTGAGAGTATAATGATTGCTCAAGTGTAGGATCTCGAGGCCTTCTTAGATATAGGATTCTAAGGGTCTGTTGATTGCTTGAGTATAGGATCTCGAGGGCTTCTCAGATGTAGGATTCTGAGAGTATGTTAATTGCTCGAGTGTAGGATCTCGAGGACTTCTCAAATGTAGGATTCTGAGAGTTTTCTGATTGCTCGAGTGTAGGATCTCGAGGACTTCTCAGATGTAAGATTCTGAGAGTTTTCTGATTGCTCAAGTGTAGGATCTTGAGGACTTCTCAGATGTAGGATTTTGAGAGTTTGCTAATTGCTCGAGTGTAGGATCTTGAGGACTTCTCAGATGTAGGATTCCGAGAGTTTTCTGATTGCTTAAGTGTAGGATCTCGAGGATTTCTCAGATGTAGGATTCTGAGAGTTTGCTAATTGCTCGAGTGTAGAATCTTGAGGACTTCTTAGATGTAGGATTCTGAGAGTTTGTTGATCGCTCGAGTGTAGGATCTCGAGGACTTCTCAGATGTAGGATTCCGAGAGTTTGCTAATTGCTCGAGTGTAGGATCTCGAGGACTTCTCAGATGTAGGATTCTGACAGTTTGCTAACTGCTTGAGTGTAGGATCTCGAGGACTTCTTAGATGTAGGATTCTAAGAGTCTGATGACTACTCGATGGGAATTTTGGACCGATGGTTAATGATGACTCGGGTGTAGAATCCCGGTTCGCAAGATGAATTTTCGAATTGATGATGAATACTTGGGTATAGGATACCGATAGCTAGATGAATTGTCAATTTGATGATGAATGCTTAGGTATAGGATCCCGAGAGCAAGACGAAGTTTCGAATTGATGATGAATGCTCAAGTATAGGATACCGAGAGCCAGATGAAATTTTGAATTGATGATGAATGCTCGGGTATAGGATCCCGAGAGCCAGATGAATTTTTGAATTGATGATGAATACTCGGGTATAGGATCCCGAGATCCAGATGAGTTGTTGAATTGACGATGAATGCTTGGGTATAGGATACCGAGAGTATAATGATTGCTCATGTGTAGGATCCCAAGAGTCATGCGACCTAATTTGGTCCTAAAGGCAGATGCCCCAGCTTCAAAATGAATGCTAAAATTTGGACTAGGGTCAATTGCCCCAGTTTGGAAGCAAAAGACTTGAATAAGACCTAAATCAGTTGCCCCAGTCTCAGGGTAGATGGATCGATTGGTACCTGGGCCAGTTGCCCCAACCCCTACCCCTTTTTCTTCTTCTTCCTTTTCTTTTTTTTTTTTAGATGAAACGTGGATTGCTTAGACAAGGATGACAGACAGGTGTGAATGAATGATGCTATGTGGGGATGCATGCATGCAAGGTGTTTGATATGACACCAGAACATGGGGATATGCAGGCATGTTGAATGATATAATATGTATGCACTTTTCTGTGTAATGCATAAAATGCATGATGATGCATGAACTTTCTTTTTCCAATCTTCCTATAATCAACCGATCAATCTCTAATCTTGACTATGTTGCCTCTGACCTGGTTCCCTCAAAACTTGCCCTAACTAAATGGATTCATAACTGATCTTGGCCCAATTTTCTTAATGGAGGTGGTCAACTTGGCTCAAATGAAACTCCATCATAGAATCTACCTAGTTGAATGGATTTATAACTGCTCATGGCCCTATTTTCCTATTCATCCAATCTGATAAGAAGGTGCTTGAATAAGTCCCACTGAAACTCAAATTGAAACTTGCCCCAGATGAGTTTATCTGCCACTGATCTAGGCTTGGTTGTTAGATTCTTCATGAATAAGCAGATCTCTAAAGCCTGACATGACATTTGCCCCAATTAAATTGACTGATTCTACGTGCATCGTATTTCCTCAACGGGGACCTCCTTTATAAGAAGCACACTAGTGGTTTCGAAACTCTTTGACTATCCATCCCCCTTTTTTTTTCCTTTTTTTTTTTCAAGCTTAGAAGAGTAAGAAGGGTTTTTTTTTTTTTTTTTTGGAAATGAGGAATGATTATGTAATTATGACATCAACTTGTGAAACCAAAAGGTCATCCACCCAAAAATAGATGTTTTACAATGTTCCAATGCTATTACAAGAAAAAATTCATACCAGTATTCAAAAGCCATATGATATTGATGTTAATTTACCAAACTGAATGGCCGATCTTTTCTTCGATTGTCCCAGCTTTATCGATGGCCACCTCTCTTCTTTTGTTTCATCCTGCTGTGAAACCATTAGAAATTTCACATATTTAAACGTTGCCTTTAGTTTAGTCAAGTTCAACTCATGTTTTGATCTTAAGATGGTCTTTAAGACTCGGGACGAAACGTAGGCTGAGGGATACAGGTTTTCAAAATAAAAGGGAAACTAAGGCTCAAAAATACCACCCCAAATAATGTTTTACGCCCCCAGTTCGAGTTGAGACGTTTTGCAATATGTTGACCGAACTTGTTATTTAAACAAGCTGCCTACGTACCTTTTCAGGATCAGGTCATTACGTAGTTCAGACTCGTCATTGAGTCTGACAAATCATTAGAGACAACAATGTATACCAATTTGGTCAGGACTTCATTTGGACCGTAATGTAGGCTGGGGGGGTGGGTTATAGGTTAAAGAAGAAAAAGGTTAAATAAGGCTCAAAATTGTCAGTTTCATCAAGGGTAATTTGGTCAAAGATCACATATGTAATATGTCCCTTATTTCTTTCTTTCATTTTTTCTTCTTCTTTCTCTTTCTTGCATATTCTTCTTTTACTGCACTTTTGCTCTTCCTTTTATGAAGGACTTTTCTAGCATTTTATTTGGACATCCTTTGGGACTGATTTCTTTTAAACTGCCCCAGTGTGGGTTGTGATCCTTTGACGGGTTAATCAATAAATGAATTTTTCAGGCTCAAAAGGGCTTGCAAGAGATTTCTTCTTTGAATTTCTTTTGGGTAGCAGAAAAATGGCCTGCCATCATTTTGATAGCCCATTGTTGTCTCATATGACTTGCCAAACGTTAGGAGACCCAACCCACGTTAAATTTTTGGTGAATTGGCTTTTAAGAAAAGACTAGTTTAACATTCAGGCTCAACTTGGTTAACAATTGGTAAATCAATATTTGGTTCTTTTGGGGATAACTGGTCGGCCAAAGATGGCCATCTGTCATTTGATCAAAACATGAATAGCGAATTGATTTGAAATTCTTGGCACAACACATATATTTTACTGAATTCCTTCGAGCTTCTTTATTTCTTCACAACATCCGAGTTCATAGGGTGAGGAAAATTGTTTTATCTTCTTTTAATTCCACCTCTCGTGTTTGATTTTCAAAATTAACATCACTTTATGGCTTATGAATACTAGTATTTTCCTTATCTTTACACGAAACATCAGAAAACAAATTTTTGGTCAACTGAACTCATGACACAAGTGATATGAGAAAATGCATAATTCAATTTATTGATGAAAGGGAAATTTTCCGAGACAATAGTGTCGACAGATTGCCAGAAGATAGGGAATTAAAAATGACATCATCACATGAAACAAACTAGATAATCAAAAACTTGTCCCTTGTGTACTTTTGCCCCGTTTAGGCTCCTTACGAGAACTCTAGGATCCATAACTTGACATATTCTTTTGCCTGACCTCGACTCCCAAACCTTCATACGACATATTAACCATTTCTTCCCCCATGATTGGGTAGGGGATCACTCTGGATTCCTGGCTGCTTATCATCGAAGACCAACCAACCGGCATCCTTTAACGAATGTACCTTGTGTTTAAATGTCCAACAGCGGTCAACGGTGTGACTTGGAGAATTGGGGTGATACGTGCACTTAGCATTCGGGTCATACCATTGTGGTAGGGGGCGTCATACGGCTACTCCAGGGATGGTTGAAATGAGCCTTCTTTCGAGTAATTAGGGGAACAATTCCAAATAGGACATGGGAATTGGTTCCACCCTATTGGGACCATATCTCTGTGTCTGAACATTTTTCTGTGTGAGCGTAGGCCCATAGGGAACAAACTGAGACCCTGTGCCTGTATGCACTATCTGGTTAACAAGATTTCTTCTAAACCCTTGGTTATGACCTCTTTGGTATTGTCACCCTTGAATCATATGAGTTTCATCTTCCTTCTTCCTATTTGTCCATTTCTTGTCCGAACCGATTTCTTCGCCACTACTTCTGGCTTTTCCGACTTTGATGGTTGTTTCGATTCTCTCTTCAGTAGAAACAATATCCATGAAGTCATGGGGGGTTGCACCTAAGAGATGCCCAAAGTAGGGATCTTTCAATGTATTCACGAATAAGTAGATAGCCTCCCTATCTTCCACAGGAGGGCTCACTTGGATGGAAATGTCCCTCAATCTATATGCATATTCTCTGAATGTTTCATTAGGTTTCATTTGCATGCTTTGTAGGGTCATACGATCAGGTGCCATTTCTATCACGTGGCGGTACTGAGCTATGAAGGAATTTGCTAGATCTTTCCAAGTACGGATTCGAGCTCGATCCTGCTGAATGTACCATCTGATAGTTGCTCCAGTCAAACTATCTTGAAAGCAATGCATCATCAACCTCTCATCATCGGTGTGTGCAGCCATTTTCTGGCAATAAAGGCGTAAATGGGTCTGAGGACAGTGGGTCCCATCAAATTTTTCAAAATTCGGCAACTTGAATTTTGGTGGCAGAGTGACCTTTGGCACTAGGCAAAGGTCATTAGGGTCAACGGAGTCAAATGTATTATACCCTTCAATTGCTTTCAAGCGCTCCTCCAATACATCACAACGACGTTCAGACTCAGATCTGTTTATCCCTATATCAGAAGTTACTAACGGGGAAGTTCTTGCTACTGGAAACCCTTGTGCTGACACATTAGGGATGAATGGAGGTATATTTGGCATTGGACCCCCCATGACTTCATGTGGTGAATTGATGTTTGTCCATGATTTGGGGTGAACCCTGGAGGATGAGTAGGGTCCATATCTATTTCAGAATCATTTTGTACCGCTTTTCCTTTGTTCATCAACAATTCCTGAATTTTGCTCATTTTTTCAATTAATTCTTCTTGTCCTTGTTCTATGCCCAGGACCCTGTTTTCTAGCTGTTCGCTCATTTCTCTTGCCTTTCTTCGGGTATTGTACTGATGTGTAGTGGTCTCAATATTGCTTTCAATTATTTAGGCAGCTTCTTTCCTTGAGAGAGCTGTGGACCAAAACTTTCTTTTTAGAATCGAATGCATTATTATGTAATGTATGGATGTGTGAGTATTTAATGCATGACCATGGGATGCAATAAGTGTTTATGCATGAATGTAACTTAGCGCATAAATACATACAAATAGGGATATGAACATGTATGCAACCTATCGTGTATGGCTATGTGTGAAATTACGCATGAATGCATGAATGCATGAATGCAAAGTAACCTAAATAACTATTTTGCCCGAAATTCTAGAAAAATTCCACTAACGGAACATTTCAAGATTAAAACGACCATTGATGGGCCATGATTTCAATTCAATTTCTCCCTCAACCATTCATTTCCTTGATGATGGTACATGTACCTCAGATTCTATGAAGGATCAGATTATGTTTTAAGGTTGGGGTTGACCCAAGGTAGTCAACCCGTTGGATTTGTTCAATGCAGAATTATGGACTTTAGTGTGCACTTGGGCCTCGAGTATTTTAAAATATGGACTTCAATATATTTTATGATGGGATTAGGCTCTAGTTTTAAAAAGACTTGGGCTTGGATTGCTTAGAAAATGTTGGCCCAGATCTTTTAGGTAATAGGGCCGAAACCCATTTTTGAAATCTGGGTTTGACCCTTTTTGAAAATCAGGTCTGGGCCAAGTTTTTACTTAGGAAAAGGTCAGGCCTATGCTTGTTATTTCTTAAAAAAATTGGGCCCGAGTTATTTGAAAAGGGTTGGGCCGACCCATATTTTAAAATACTTGGCCCAAGTGCTCTATTTATTTATTTTTTTGAAAGGATGGACCATGGTCTCATTATTGGGCTTTTCCAGAATACTGGCTAAGTAGTATGTATGTCTAAAATGGATGCCAAATGCATGATATAATACAAAGTATCTCACAACATATATACAACACACTATACATGGAGAAGGATGTGGCTCCTGTCCCAACCTAGGGTAGGTACGTATATATAGGGTTCTTCATGGCTCTATCCTAGTTAGGGAAGACTATAGACAAGTATGTATGGGTAGGCTCTAATCCCTATTGATAAAAAGGTTCCTAATCTAACCTCCATCCTCACCCAAAAGGGGTTTGGACAAAGTTTAAATTGAGCAGAGTGGTTTGCGAGTCCCCACAAGCCCTGCCACGTGGGGACAAACGATATTACACTCCTTTCTAATCTTAGCAGGTAAAGCCCGGGTATAGAGCGTGAGAGTGTGTGAATTTAAATTTAACCTAATCCCGCTATCCCCACATTTATTCACATGCTATTAAAAAATAAGATATCTACAATTAACATATTTATTCAAAAGATAAGGAAACACAATATATGCAATTAATATGTTTATTCAAAAAATTTGGAAACAAATATTTATAATTAATATGCTTACTTAAAAAAAATATGGAAACAAAATATATATGATTAGTATACAAAATATCTATAATTAATATGCTTATTCAAAATATCTACAATTAATATGATTATTCAGAATATTTGGAAACAAAATATCTACAATTAATATTCACAAAAAAAATTAGGAAACAAAATATTTTTAATTAATTACGGTTGTTTGTAAATTATGGAAGTAAAATATTTACAATTAATCAAGGTTATTTACGAATTACAATATTCACAAAATAAGGAGTAATTAAAAGATTTATTAAATTTGAACTTGGGATAATTTCTAATTAATTAATGGCTCGACTCTCTAATGTCCCCAGTGGAGTGGCCAAGCTGTCGTGACGTCCCGAAGCGCGCGTGTGCCCTAGGCAGCGAAATAAAAATCAATTTTAATTTTCAAGGAAAAATAGGGAATGTCGGAGTCGCCACTAACCTTTTAGTGTGGTTAGAACACATGATTACTACCCCGTTAGTGGTAGAATGGGTCTACGTTACCAGAGCTGGGGTCGGGAGTTCGGTTACGCAAGGGGAAGGTACGAGCACCCCCTACGCGCCCGTTCTTACGAACGGTACCTAATTAATTTAAAATTATCCCTAAGTTAATTTAAAAAGTCTTTAAGTCACTCCTTTTATGAGTTTATAAATACACATGAAAAATAAATAAATAAATAAATGTAATATATATATATAATATATACCCTTAGAGCTTAAGGGTACGTGAAGCCCGAAGGCTCATACCCCAGCATTAAAATCATAGGGATAATAATTAAGAAAAATACACTCCCAAAATTTGAAATTATATATAAAATTTTTATAGGAATATACTAGTACGGGAGGTTTTAATATATATATTAATAAGATAATAAACTAAGAAATTAAATTACTATAATACATGTAATAATAATAGGGATACATATATGCTAAAATATTACAAATATCAAAGTAAGTAATGAAATACCATGATACTATATATATTAAGACACTAAAGATACTATAGAAAAAATAATTAATATTGAATATATCGAGATACTAAAAATAATTAATACTACATATATTAAGATACCAAAAGTAATTAACACAAATATATTAAGATACTAAAAATAATTAATACTAAATATATTAAGATACCGAAAATAACTAATACTAAGTACATTAAGATACCAAAAATAATTAATATTAAATGTATTGAGATATTAAAAAAAATAATTAGTACTAAATATTTTAAGATAAAAAAATATATACATATCACAATAAATAACTATAACACCATAATAATTACATGTAATAAGGGAAACCCTAAAAATACCTAAAACAATGTAAACTGATCAAAATCCTAAAATATATACATCATCAACATGACAATAGTGGAAGCCCAAAATATACAATATTGACATAACCATAATGATAATCTAAAAAAAAAAAGCCTATATTACTATGATAATGATGAAAACCATATAACTATATAGTAAGATCACCTAAATATTACATGATAACTATAACAATAATAAACAATAATATCACTTGAATACATAATAGACAATAATATTACGTAAATATATATACATGAACTTAACATTCAATAGTAAAACATATATTTATATCTATATATATTCGTGCAAAAATAAACCAATATTACAATATCTCCAAATAAGCTAAAATAACCTTGGATATTATCATTTAAACAAATGTTACAGCATTAGAAATACTACAATGAGTATTAAAACACAACGATATCAACAAGGAAAATATTGCAAGGATACTAAATGTTAAAACACATATTACAATAATAAAACCCAACAATAATACTATTATTTAATATGTACAATAAATTTAGACATAAATAAAAACCCTTAAATATACCACATGCAAAAACACATAAGCAATAAACATACAATAAACCTACAAAAATTAATACCATAAGACAATAACAAACATATATCGAATGATAAAATATGTGCCTAACAAATAAAGAAAACACATAGACTATAATATTACATATCAATATAAAATAATGAAAATAGTAAACCAAGCCACTGTATATATATAGAATAAGAGCCCAGAATCATGATAGAAACAACATAGAATAATGATAAATCATAATAAATCTAAATATATACATAATAACAATTAACATACATCCTAATAATCACATAAAAAATTTACCTTTATGAAGAAGGTGACGAGAGCGGGACACGGCGACGGTGAACGGCGGTGGGGCAAAGAGTTTGCGGCGGCGACGGAGACGACGGTGGCGATTAAGTTGACGGGGCTGTGGCGCTCTGTCTGTGTACAGTGTGTGTGCAGGGGGAGGCAGGAGACTCGCCGTGGCTGCGGGAACTAGAGGTGGCCGTGATCTGTCACTGTCTGGCTGCAGGAACTGGAGAAGCTGGTCGTGAGGACTGGAGCAGCTGGTGCTGGCTCGCTAGCAAGGAAGTCTCACGGGTGGTCTGCAGAGCCGAGAGGAGGATCGTGTTGGTTTTCGGTTGCAGAGAGATGGCTGTGGATGCCTGTGCTGGTGTCTTGGCCGGAGCAGGGGATCTGCTACTTCGGATGGAGGCATGGGAGAGAATAGAGGATAAGAGAGGGACAGTAAAGGAAAGGAGAGAGCAAGGGTGATTCCCCGGGAAGAAGGAGACGAAGAAGAAGAAGATGGAGCAGGTTTTTTTTTTTTTTCTCTCTCTTTTTTGCTTTGCTTCCTGCGCCACCACCACGCCGCCGCCCCCTGCCCCACCCCCCGCCCCGCCCGCGGCCATTTTGGCTGTGGGAAGGAGCCTTTAAATAGGCTCCAACCCCAAAACCCTAAGCCAAAATAATAATAATAACAATATAAGGATAATACTAATAATAGAGAAAATAATAATAATAATAATAATAATAATAATAGATATATAAATAAGAATAATAATAATAATAATAATAACAACAACAAAAATAAATATTAATGACAATAATAATAATAATAATAATAATAATAATAATAATGGTAATAACAATAACAATAATAATAATAATAATAATAATAATAATAATAATAATAATAATAATAATGGTAATAACAATAATAATAATAATAATAATAATAATAATAATAATAATAATAATAATAATAATAATAATAATAATGGCAATAACAATAATAATAATAATAGCAAAATAATAATAATAGTAATAATAATAATAATAATAATAAAATGATAAATAATAATAATAATAATAATAATAGTAATAATAATAATAATTGTGGTAAAAATAATAATGATAATAATAATAATAATAAATAAATAAATAAATAATAGTGATAATAATAAATTACTTATAAAAATATAGGAAAATAAATAATAATAATAAAATAATAGTAATAATAATATAAATAACAACAATAAAAATCATAGTAATAATAATAATAATAACAATAATGAAATAATAGTGATAATAAAATAATAATAATAAAAATAAGGTAATAATAATAATAATAATAATAATAATACAATGAGAAAGGACCCCTTATTCTATTTGGTTAGGGCAAAAATAGGGTGTCTACATGTACTTCGGTCGACCGAACGAGAAACTTGACCAAGCCATTGACCACATTTCGCGTGGCTGAATCTTCATGTTCAAATCAGCTCGGGCTGCCGAACCGTCTTCGAGTCCCTGATTATATATTCGAGCTACCAAACTGATCATTTCGGGTGACCAATTGTATTAGTTCAAAATCTGTTCGGGCGGCCGACCCTCAAAAATACAAAATGGCGCCTGAAATTCAGCCAACAGAACCTTGTTTCGGGGTGTCGAACAGACTCAGAGACCCTTCATAATTAAAGCTATTCGAGCGACTGAACCAATGCTCAGACGCCCGAATTGCACTAATATATATGGTTCTCCGTGGAAAATGGTTCATTTTCTGCATACATTTGAGAGCCTCTTTAGCTTTTTCTCTCACATCCTTTCCCAGCCTTCTGTGAGATTCATTTTCATGGCCAGAGAAGAGAGATCTGTTGTCGCGGGCGTTCCATTGCATCAGTAGTTTCCCACACCCGATCGGTGAATAAAATATGAGAGGGTGTTTCGTCTGAAGGATCCTATTCTGGGAAAAGTCCTCTATATCGAATTCATGCAAACCCACTTCAACAATGTTTTAAACTTGTTTCAATATTAGGGATGGTACGAGCTCATCACCTTTCAGCCTAGGGGGATGTACCTGCTGCTCGTTCGGATCTTCTATGCCAACCTTGCCCAAGATGGCGAGAGCTATTATACCAGGGTACTGGAGATATATATCCACTTCGATGAAGCATACCTAGCGGAGACGTTTGATATCCAGTGTGGCGACTTCATCTGCCCCGATTCTTCCTCCACCTGGATAGCCAAGCAGGACTTCACTGTGAGTACTTTTATCAATTTGGTCATAACAGACCCTAGGTTACGAAATACTGATTGTTTGATTAAGCCTAGGAAGAATTTTTAAATACCCAATTCACCTCCCTCTTGGGAATACGCTAATTCCAACAACAGTGTTGCACCTTGAGTTCCTTCATGCTTTCCCTTTGTGTATGCTATCCACTCAATATGTGAGTCACATTCACAACAGATTTTTTTTTATTTTTTTTTATTTTTTTTATTTTAAGGCTTACTCAATTTTTTGCTCCTTATTTGTCATCACCAAAAAAAGGAGAGATTGTTGGCCTTACACGGCTTAAAATCTTGTTTTGATGATAACAAATAAGATGAACTTAACATATTTGGCTAAGTGATGATATTTCAGGACTCAAGTATGTGAATACAAAGTCAAATGCTCTTAAGGATCATTCAAAGCTTATACTTCAAAGAAAGATGATCAAATGGAGTTTTTGAGGGTCAAGGTGTTAGATTTGGTGCAATCCCGAGAGGGGGGTGAACTGGAGATTAAAAAATTTCCTCCTAGGTTCAACTAATCTAGCAATAGTATTACACAACCTAGGGGTAGTTTAAATGTATATGAAATTGCACATATGTTATATTAAACAATTTTTAGAACATGCACAACAATTTCAGTATTTTTCAACCAAAAAGTAATTATGTGCCAATCAGATATGTAGCATATTTAGTAGGAAATTTAAATCAAGTACAAAGCAGATATATAATGTAAGAAATGTAAAATTGACACCAAATATGATATCGGGGTTTGGGCAATTCTGCCTACGTCCCTGCCTTGGCACACCCGCACAAAGATTACACTATAAGATCACTTAACGGGTGGGGCGACACCTAAACAACTAGGTCAATTAGCACAAAGCAGACCTCAACCTTTACAAATTCTCCTTGCGAGGCAGATAAGACCTTACCAATCATTACAGGCTAGATTATCTGCCCCTCAGGCCATGTTTGGAATACAACAGATTTCACAATAAAAACAAGGTACATTGATTATGTTACTCAATCAAGCAGATATGTACCAATGATAATCAATCAACCACACATCAACACTATGGGAATTGTAAGCTCTTTGATGTAATTTTTGTGCAAACAACACTCAACAAGATATAATCACAACTATGCTCAAGAGTGTTCCAACAAACTATTTCTTTGAAACTAGATATATACAATCTCAATGCTAGATTAGGGTTTCAAAGATGCTACAAACAATATTCAAATCAACTCAAAAATATTTTCCTCGAATGAAATAAGCACAAGAGTTGTTTGAAAAATATAGCTTGTAAAATATTTTGCACACCAAAAATGTAGCTATAGGAATCTTGCAATAACAATGCAAAGATCCACAAGCTAACGAATTTTTCCCAACACTAGATTTATCGAATAAAATCTATGGGATAACTCTTTGCTTAACTCTCAAAAATCAACAAAGAATTAAGCATAATATTGAGAGTATCAAGCAATCAATAATATAGCTTTAGCATACTAAGAACTCTCATAAAGATAGGATGAATAAAAGGAATAGATGTATGAGAGTATTTTGAGTAGTATGGGCTAAAATGAGCTTTT
The DNA here is from genome assembly GCF_029873635.1 of Malania oleifera. Lineage (NCBI taxonomy): Eukaryota > Viridiplantae > Streptophyta > Magnoliopsida > Santalales > Ximeniaceae > Malania > Malania oleifera. The sequence continues at coordinate 70,144,330 of NC_080427.1, forward strand.
GAGATTGAGACGTTTTTGCACTAATGATTTTCTTAATCTCTTGCTAATCCACACAAATGAGGCTCTATATATATAAGTTGGGCAAATTATGACCGTTTAGGATATGTAGGGTATTATTAAAATTGTTTAAAAATAATTTAGAAAATTTAATCCAATTTTAAATATTTAACCTCGGTAAAAAAAAAAGCAATTCGAGAGTTTTTGGGTGGCTAAACCTTAGTTCGGTCGCCCAAATAGACTCAGTTAGAAAAAAACCTCTTTTGAATGTTCGGGTGTCCGAGTGTATGTTCGGTTTGCTGAATTGAGGCGGTTCCATTCTGTACGCATTTCGGTCACCCGGTCTATGATTCGATTAATCGATGTGTTCGGTCGCCCAAGGCCCAATTTGAACGTAAACATTTGGTTGGCTGAGTTGGTGGAAAAATTCAATTCAGGGGTTCACTCGCCCGTAGATGGTATGTTCATCTTTGGTTCGATCGCCCAAAACCAAGTCAACCCGCTGACGTCTCAGTTGTTCAGGCACCCAAAGTGTTTTGAACACAACTGGATCGGTCGCCTGACCTCTCACGAATTTTCCAATTAAGTTCATTTTCACTTCAATTAATTCCCTTGATATGTTAAGTGATTTTAGGGACATCTAATGTACTTGTGCATAGACCTAAAGGCTTTCTAAGGTCTTTGAGGACACCGAAAAAATATAACATCGGTTTGCCAAAGGGTGCCCTAATGACATTTGATTCCCTATGGTCAGTCTATAGATGTTTTGAGCTTACAAAACCTACGTGCATGACATGTAGTGATTATTATAGACCCATTTGAAATGAAATTATTACAGACCAAAAAAATTAAATGTAAACGCAATTGACAATAGTGGTCTTCATTCCTTTTGCTTCTCCAAACGTCATCATACAGTGTGAGCATTGAGTTCCTTATGACATCAACTGTATTTTTACCATCCATGCATGCAAAGAATTAACCCTATTCATAAGCTCAGTGCATAGGTAAGATACATATGGTTTGTCAACACCAAAATAGGGATCAGACTCAAAAAGTTAACACAAGGCATGGATTCAAAGGTGTCCTAATTAAGCTTGAAGATTATGAGAGCATGGATGTTAAAGAAGACTTGCTAAAAGCATAAAGTAATTTAAAGCCTGAAGACAAGATAGAGCCAAAGAAAGACAAAGCAAAAGAGCTCAAAGAAGGACAAGCATGAAGACTTAAGTGTTTAGAATGTCAAAAATCATATGAAGTCTTTATGTAAGTACTTCGTATTTAAATATCTTATGGAAATATGATGAAAGCTCTTCTAGGGTTCATTATTAACTTAGAGACCTTATTTTAAACCTCGAAAAATGTTTTATAAGAAATCAAAGCATGAGAGCGAAAAGGATTTTTGAAAACAAAAATTAAAAATCTGAAGTTGGTCTACCCAGAAGACTAAGGTGTACCCTCAGAAGTCTGAAGATGCACTCTCAGATGACTGAAGTTTTACTTTAGACATCTGAAGAATTTCTTTAGAAGACTGAAGAATTAGTTCAGTCAACAGAAGATTTATTTGTTGAAACACAGGACAAGCCTAACACCCTCAGAAGACTGAATCCTTAGTTCAGTCGTCTAAACTGGGACTTCAAAAGACTAAACCTGTAGTTCAGTCATCTGACCCTGTGTCCAGACTATAATTTTGAGTACTTTAAGGAACATTAGGAGACTGAACCCGATAGTTCAGTCGTTTGAACATTGTTAACGGTTAGAAATTTTAAATGTTTTAAATTTCAAATAAAGTTTTCTTGAGCCCAAAAATTAATGAAAACTTGGAAGATACTCCAGGTAACCTTGGGCAACACGAAATCATTTTTAGAAACCTATAAATACTTGGTTTTGCCAAAAAAAAAAAAAAAAAGAACAAGAGAATTGAAAAATATGTTTGTAATCTAAAAGCTATCTTACTGCTCTCTTCTGCTCAAGTCTTTGCTCAACTGAAGTACTGAATTTCTGAAGTACTGATCCATCCAACTTCTGAGTTTTGAGTTGCTAACTTTCATCTAGAAGAAACTCGATGAATTCTTTTGAGCTTCATTGTATTTTATATTGATATTTAATTATTGAAGTACATAGTGATTGAATTTGTACCAATCTGCTCTTTGTTAGAGTATCATTATATGCAGCTATTTTTTCTTGTTTCTTGACGATTCCAAGTTGTTGGATCATTGACCAAGTGTGGGGAATCACTTGGAGAGGCACTGCTCTAGCCTAATGAAGGAGTGACCGAGCGTGGGGTATTGCTTGGAGAGGCAATGCTCTAGCCTGCTTAAGGAGTGTTTGAGCATGGGGTATCGCTTGTAAAAGGTTTGTTCCACCCAAAAAGGAACGACGTAGTGGAATCCTTTCATGGTATTGGCCAAAAGGCGAGAACGTAGGTTGGGGATAAATCGAACCTCATAAAAAATGTGGTTTCACTCTCTTTCCCTATTCTCTTTAATTTCATGCAAATATTATCTGCGTGGTTGTGTTTTAATTTCCGATCATATACACTACGTGGATTAGATATTAAATAAACTAAAGATTATTTTTTTTTGGGACTTGCGGAAAGCAAAAGGAAGTACGTTGGTTAATCAATATTAATTTTGGAAACCATAAAGGAGTACGTTGCTTGGTCAACACCCAAAACGTATTAACTGAATGTTTATTTGAAATCTGAATTTTAGGAAGAATGTGGATGTTATATTGCTTATCGTCTTCAATGACAAATTTCATTCTCTAAAAGACTTGAATCAAATTCATATATACAGGGCTATAAAAGCTGAAACTTGTATAAGAGCTAGATTTCATATCTTGGTTGAATATGTTCTGATTGATTACTTTGAGTTATTAAAGTTCCGAATCTTGAAAGCATTGTTGGAATCAATCTAAGTTGCGTATATTATTTTGATCATTTTGGTTGAATTGAATTGTTGGAAGAATATTTGAAAATCTACAAAGTATTCAAGTTACCATACTTACACTTATAGGTTTATAACTTAATTAATTTTCCGTTGAACTTGTGGTTATAAACCAGTTTTATTTGTGTTGTGTTGAAGTATTTTTTTGTGGATTGATTGTCCAAATAAGTTTTGGTTGTGTGATTGCTAGATTAACAAGAGGTTAAGAATTCACGAAAGGAATTAAAAGAAATTTTAATAATCCAATTCACCCCCTCTCTTGGGACACTCTTTAACTTTCAAACTACATCTTCTCGAAACAAAGGATGCGTATTTTTCTTCAAAATCTTGATTGGAAGGTGTGGAGGGTTGTCTCCAAAGGAGATTTTGTCCCTATGAAGACCATAGAAGAAAACAGAGTACTTAAAACTGAAGATGAATTTACTGATGATGATATGAAAGGGGTTCAAGTAAATGCTACTTCCGTGAATGTACTAACTCGGGAAAAAAAAAAACTTAAAATTAAATTAAGATTAATTATAATTAATTAATTAATTAAAAATTATTAAATTGAATTAATTAAATTAAGTCATATGATGATTATATATATATATATATATATATATGCATAAATATATATTAGGTTAAGTGATGTATAGAATTATATATATATATATATATGTATATATAATATTAATATAACATATGAAATGTATATAAGTAAAACTATATAATGATATACGTAAAGAAAAGTTTCCTGATGATTCAGGAAACTTCGAAGTTGATTTGCATAAAGAGCTTCTCTACGCTCACTCTCTTCTGCTCTTGTCTCTCTTCTCTGCCATCCCTCTCTCTCTCTCTCTCTCTCTCCTCATTTTCTCGAGAAATGTTCAGCCGATCGGAAAATAGAAAAAATCGCTGGGTTCCATTCTCCACCACCGACATTCCTACCGGAGTGGATTTTTCATAGGAGCGTTGTAGGAACCACTCATTGGGTAAAGTAAACCCACTCTTTCTCTTCAATTTCTCTTAAATATTTAGCCTAACAGATGATCTAAAACCACCACAATAATCTAGCAGCGTTTCTCTACAAGTTTAGCGGAGTGAATTTTTGAATTGAGCTTTCCAGGCACCTCTCCAAGGCTAGGGTAAGATTTAGGAAATTAAGAAAATTGGTTATTCTTGGGTGTTTAATTATTTATTTGGAGTTTATGAACCTAAGAAATGTTAAAATAGTAATTTTTTTGGGGTGGTATTGATAAATTAGGATTTATGAATTCAGGCTTCGGGTGAGCACCGCGAGTATAATTTTGGTATCCCTGCTGACGTAGTTTAGGAAACCAGGTAAGGGGAATAGATTAAGCCATTAATTTTTTGAATTTACCCATTAAATGGAAAAATAATATGTGTAAGTATATTTTTATTATGCAAATTTTAGAAAAGCCAACCGTTTGAACTATGATTTTGAGCCTAAGGCTGTGTTACTAGTTATTATTTGCTAAAATGGAATGATGAAAGTAATGGATTTTATGGATAATTGTGGAGATAATTAAATGTGTATTTTCAGTAATGTGGATGATGAATGTGGGTTGGCATATTTTTAGTAAATGTATAATTATGTGTATTATTCTAAATCGTGTGGTATGAGTAAAAAGACTATATTGCGATGAATTATGATATATATATTTATGAGATGTTGGAAATACTAAAATGCGTTGAGAATATTTATTGTGTGTGATTGTTAAATCAGAGTTGAATATGAATGTTAAATTGCAAGTTATGGTTTGAGAACGTCGGGGGATTCTGGTTTCGTGTTATGCACAGTACAGTTGCGCGTGATTTCTGAAGAGCTACTGCACTCACATGTCTTATGGAGAGTATAGAGACGGAATGGTCGGTTGTGTTGTGTATGGTAGAGTTCCCCCTAGAGTTCGAACTAGTGTAGGAAAGCCAATCTAACTTAAAGAGTGAAGAGGTTGTTTCTTTTTATCTAACTCTAGTGGGCCGACCAGGGTTAAGTCTAGCCTTCGGGTCATACAATTGATCATGGGGGGAAGCATGATAGTGTGTTATCCATCCTATAGTGAGTTATAAATGCATAATTGTTTATTAAACTAGTGAATAAAATGAGAACAAAATATATGAATGGAGACGGGAATACAACGAAAGTGAAATGTGAATGTGAAATGTGGAAGTGGGATTTATGTGATGTGAAACCATGAGTAGTGTGAAAAGTGAGATTTATGTGATGTGAAATAAGAGAAGTCTGAAACTGAGAACTTGAAAAGATGAATAATATAGAAATAACAGATGCATAGTAAAGTAATAAATGTATTATATATTGTAGTATTATATATATTTTGGGCGAAGTGTACTCTACGCCCGAGGGCTTGTTTAGAAAGGTGAGTGCCCTGATTAATATCAATTGTAGTCATATTGGACTGTATAATGTATTAGGGCAGAGGGACGCTACTTGTATCGGCGGGTAATCTTCCCTGTTCTCGGGAACTTATGCCTATAAATATTTGTGTGAATGTGTATGAATACGAGATAAACTATCCACCTTAGTGCTTACTGAGTAAGGTAAGTTCCCTGATGAGCATCAATTGTAACCATACCCTGTTGGATAAGGTATTAGAGCAGAGTGGTGCTGCTTGTATGGGCAGGTAATCACCTCAATCCTTAGGAAACTCTTGTTAATTAAATACGCTGCATGTCTGTAAGTAGGAATAGAGAATAATTTCATAATTGTGGATTAATTTGTAAATGATGATTATATTTTGCACGCAAACCTCATGGTAGTCATACACTAGTATTTATCTATTCCGTCTTACAGAGATGTATCTCACCCATTATACAATTCATATTTTTTAGGATCTCCGCGTGATCAAGCTTAGCGAGCTCGGGGTTGGGTGTTAGCATAGTATTTTTGGGAGAGGGTATAGATTTTGGTTGTATTTTTGGTTTATGTATTTAGTTTTTTGAGATGAATATATACGGATATTGGATGTTGGGAAATACAGTTTTGGGATCAAGGATGTTTATTTATTTTTCTGCCGCATGATTGAGGTTATGGTATCAAACACAGGTGATTGGATCACATCATACCTCAGGTCCACTTGGCAGGTTTGGAGCGTGACAGAGTGGTATCAAAGCTTTAGGTTGTTAGGTTTTGTAGACTCTAGGATGGCTTAATACCAGAGTATAGGATGGAGTTAGGATGAGGATAAGAATGGGTAGATTAACATACTATTAAGAATTATGAGTTGTTTTTTGTAAGCTTGGGGCCAGAAATCCCTTGATGGTTTTCTGTGTTTTTCTGAAGAAGTAGTTTGCTTGAGAAAACCACGGTAAATCTATTGATGGTAATGTTTCTAATCACTAACTTCGATTTTCGACATTTATTGATTTTTTTTTCCAGTTTTATGTTTGTATCCCGACTAGTGCAGACATTGTCTATGGCGCAGGAGAGGGTAATAAATTTATATTATGAGATAAGCAAAAGTTATTTTTTGTTTTAGATTATTTAGTTATTTGTATGTATAAAGTATATTGGAATATGTGGTATGGGGTGGTTTGTTAATAATAGAATTAAAATAGAATTATTAGTTCACAAATTTCGAGGACGAAATTCTTTTAAGGAGGGAAGAATGTAGTAACTTGGGAAAAAATTTTAAATTAAATAAAGATTAATTATAATTAATTAACTAATTAAAATTTATTAAATTGAATTAATTAAATTAAGTAATATGATGATTATATATATGCATAAATATATATAAGGTTAAGTGGTGTATATAATTATATATATAATATTAATATAGTATTCTAAATGTATATAAATAAAATTATAAAATGATATAAGTAAAGAAAAGTTTCTTGGTGATTTAGGAAACTTCAAAGTTGATTTGCGAAGAGAGATTCTTTGCGCTCACTCTCTCCTGCCCTCGTCTCTGTCCTCCACCTTCCCTCTCCTTCTCCTCATTTTCTCAGCAAATACTCAATCGATTGAAAAACAAAAAATACTGCTGGGTTTCATTCTTTATCAGAGACATTCCTACCATAGTGGAATTTTCGTAGGAGCGTTGTAGGCACCACTCATGGGGTAAGGTAAACCCATTGTTTTTCCTCAATTTTCCTCAAATATTCAATTTAACTGACCATCTGAAACCACCACGATGATCGAGGAGAGTTTCTTTACAAGTCTAGCGGAGCAGATTTTTTAACTGGGTTTTCTAGGCACTTCTCCAAGGCTAGGGTAAGATTTAAGGAATTAAGCAATTTGGTTATTTTTTGGAGTTTAATTCATTATTTGGAGTTTATGGACCTAAGAAATGTTAAAATAGTATTTTGTTTGGGGTGCTATTGACAAATTAGGATTTATGAATTTAGGGTTCAGGTGAGCGCCGCGGGTATAATTTTGAGATCCGTGCAGGTGTAGTTTAGGAAACGAAGTAAGGGGAATAGATTAAGCCAATAATTTTGTGAATTTACCCGTTAAAATGGAAAAATAGTATGTGTAAGTATATGTTTATTATGCGAACTTTAGAAACGCCAACCATTTGAACTGTGATTTTGAGCCTAGGGCTGTGTTACTAGTTATTATTTGCGAAAATGGAATGATGAAAGTAATGGATTTTATGGATAATTGTGGAGATAATTAAATGTGTATTTTCAGAAATGTGGATGATGAATGTGGGTTGGCGTATTTTTAGTAAATGTATAATTATGTGTATTATTCTAAATCATGTGGCATGAGTAAAAAGACTATATTGCGATGAATTATGATATATATATATATATATATATATATATGAGATGTTTGAAATACTGAAATGCGTTGAGAATATTTATTGTGTGTGATTGTTAAATCAGAGTTGAATGTGAATGTTAAATTGCAAGTTATGGTTTGAAAACTCAGGGGGATTGTGGTTTCGTGTTAGGCACAGTATTGTTTTCGTGATTTCTGAAGAGGTAGTGCACCCAAACGTCTCGTGGAGAGTGTGGAGACGGGATGGTCGATTGTGTTTTGTAGGGTATAGCTCCCCTTAGAGTCCGAACCAGTGTGGGAAAGCTATTCGGACTTGCAGACTGAAGAGACTCTGGTGAGCCAACTAGGGTTAAGTCCGGCCTTCGGGGTGCACAACCCGTCATGGGAGGAAGCATGATAGTTTGTTATCCATCTAGTAGTGAGTTCTAAATATGTAATTGTTTATTTAACTAGTGAATAAAATGTGAACATAATATATGAATGCAAACAAGAATACAGAGGAAGTGAAATGTGAATGTCAAATGTGGAAGTGAGATTTATGTTATGTGAAATACTAAAAAGTGTCAAAAGTGAAATTTATGTGATGTGAAATACTGAGAAGTGTGAAAATTGAGAACTTGAAAAGATGAATAATATAGAGATAGAAGACACAGAGTAAAGTAATAAATGTATTTTATATTATAGTATTATATATATTTGGGGCGAAGTATACTCTCCGCCCGAGGGCTTGCTGAGAAAGGTGAGTGCCTTGATTAGTATTAGATGAAACCATATTGGATTGCATAACGTATTAGGGTAGAGGGAAGCTACTTGTATGGGCGGGTAATGTTCCCTATTCTCAGGAACTTCTTCCTGTAAACATTTGTGTCAATGTGTGTGAATATGAGATAAACTATTCATTTGAGGGCTTATTGAATAAGGTAAGTGCCCTAATGAGCATTAGTTGTGGCCATACCCAGTTGCATAATGTATCAGAGCAGAGGGGTGCTGCTTGTATGGGTGGGTAATCATACCAATCCTTAGGAAACTCTCGTTAATAAAATACGCTGCATTTGTGTGAGTAGGAACATAGAATGATTTCATAATTGTGGATTAATTTGTAAATGATGACTATATTTTGTACACAAACCTCATGATAGTCTTACACTAGTATTAATCTATTTCGTCTTACTAAGACTTATCTCACCCGTTATACAATTCATCTTTATTAGGATGTCCACGTGATCGAGCTTAGTGAGCTTTGGGTTGGGTGTTGGCATAGTATTTTTGGGAGAGGGTACAGATTTTGGTTGTATTTTGGGTTTATGTATTTAGTTTTTTGAGATGAATATATATGGATACTTGATGTTGGGAAATACTGTTTTGGGATGTTTATATAGTATTATGGTATATTATTAAGGATGTTTATTTATTTTTCCACTATGTGATTGAGGTTATGGTATCAAACTTAGGTGATTGGATAACATCACACTCCAGGCCCACTTGGCGGGTTTGGGGCATGACAGTGAATGCCTTATACTGTGCATTAGATATAAATGAATTGCATAGAGTCATGACATGTCAAACAGCTAAGGAAATTTGGGAAAAATGAGAGGTTACATATGAGGGTACTAGATATGTGAAAGATAGTAGGATAGACATGCTCACTAGTGAATATGAGGCCTTTAAAATGACCTCTAGTGAATCTATATAGGTCATGTAAGCTAGGTTCACGCACATCACTAACTCATTGCATGCTCTTCATAAGACTTACCCCATGTATGAATTGAGCAAGAAAGTTCTTAGGGGTTGACCTCTAATCTGGGACCCCAAAGCTATTACCATAGCTGAAGGGAGGAACTGAAAGGCAATGATACTGGATGAGTTTATCGGATCGCTCATCACGTGCAAAATGGCAATAAATGAGAGGATGAGCGAGGAGATCAAAGTAAAGAAAGTAACAGCTTTAAAAGCATCTACCAGTAGCTCCTGTGAAGATAGTGAGTAGGAACCAGATGAGGACATGACACTTTTGACCAAGAAGATTAACAAGTTCTTCAAGAAGAACAGGAGATCATCTAGAAAGTTTCAGAGCTCGAAATCAGAAAAGAGAGAGTAGAGCAAGAGAAAAAAAAAATCATATCCTCCCACATTCTACAATTGTAATAAAGTCAACCATATCAAACCAGAATTCCTACTGCTGAAGAAAGATTAAAAAATAAAAAAAGGTGATGAAAGCCACTTCTTAGGATGGACATAGTACCAGTGGTTCAGAAACTAACTCCACCGACAACGAAGTCGCGAATTTGTGCCTAATGGAACCCATCGACCATGAGGTATATTCATCATGCTCTTTATTGTCGCACTATTCAAGTGATGATTTCGATGTTGATAACATGCCTACATATAAAGAATTGTAGATTGAGTATATTCGTGTTCATAAATTGCTTGATAAAATGACTACGAAAATGGTGATTTGAAAAAAAGAATATAAAGACTTAGGAAAAGTTTTTGAAAAAGAAAAGGGGTCCCATTCTTCTTTAATGAAAGAAAAAGAATTGAAAATTTCTAGTTTTGAAAGAAAAAAGGAAGATAACTCCCAAACTATTTATAAATTCATAGAGGGCCAAAATAATTTTGAAAAACTCCTTGGAGCCAAAGAAACTCTCCAGACAAAGAAAGCCTTGGTTTTAATTGGAAAGAAAATAGGAGGCAGGAAAATATTTACTTGGGATACTTCATAAAAGAATCAAAGTCATTTATCTCTTATAGGCATACCACATGTTTTAAATGCAAGAAGATAGGCCACAAAATTTGACTATCCTTTTAAGAACACAGATGTTAGAATTAAGGTCTCGAAAGTCAAAGTAGAATCAGGCACTAACCCATACAGACCCAAGAGAATTTGGGTACCAAAATAGTCAAATTGAATGTTTATTGTAGGTGTGCTTGAGATCGTCCTCCATTAAGGATGAGTGGTATATGGATAGTAGCTACTTGTGACACATGAGAAGCGATAAAGCAAAGTTTGCGTCCATCTAGCCTAAGGATGGAGGATTTGTGAACTTCGGGGACAACGTAAAAGGCAAGATTATCGGGGTAGGTAAGGTTGGTAAGGAACCTTCTCTAGTTATAGAAAATGTTTTTTACTGGTAGATAGATTAAAGCAAAATTTGTTGAGCATAAGTCAGCTGTGTGATAAGGGATATAGGATGCCATTTAAGCATGATAAATGCATAGTAAGAAAGCTATGAAAATAAAATTTTGTTTACTGCCGAACGTCATGAAAATGCTTATACTACTAGCTTTGATAACTTAGCTTCTCAACATGTCAAATGTTTTTTCTGCTATAAATGAGGCTTGTTGGCTTTGGCATAGGAGACTAGGGCATGCTAGCATGGATTAATTGTCAAAACTGGTTAAAAGTGAATTAGTTAAAGGTTTGCCTAAGACACAATTTGTGGAAGATAAGATATGTGTTGCATGTCAACTAGGTAAACAAACTAAATCCAGTTTTAAGAAGAAGAAAGTCATCTCCACCACTAGGCCACTTTAGATGTTGCACTTAGATTTATTTGGTTCTAATCAAGTTGAGAGTCTAGGAAGGAAATCATATGCCTTTGTAATTGTTGATGATTATTCTAGATTCACATGGGTTCTATTCCTAGTACATAAAAATGAAGCATGTGAAAGATTTGTTAAACTATGTGGGAAGATTCAAAATGAAAAAGGCTATACAATAACACACATCCGAAATGATAAGGTTATAGAATTTAGAAATAAAGATATAGAAGACTTCTATGATTCACATGGTATATCTCATAATTTTTCTACACCTAGGACTCCACAACATAATGGTGTAGTTGAGAGAAAGAATAGGTCTTTACAGGAAATGGGTAGAACAATGCTTAATGAACAATACTCAAATATTTTTGGGCTAATGCAGTGAGCACTGCTTGCTATTAACAAAGTTTAATCAAGCCCACTCTCAATGAAACCACCTACAAATTGTGGAATGGCCATAGACCTAATATTTCTTATTTCTATGTCTTTGGCTGCAAATGATTTGTGCCTAGAGATAAAGATAATCTGGGAAAATTTGATGCAAAGTTCGATGAGGGTATCTTTCTAGTTTATGCAATAAACAGTAAAGCCTACATGGTGTTTAATAAAAGAACATTAATTGTTATAGAGTCCATCAATGTAATGTTTGATGAGTCAAATCCCTTCTCCAAAAAGATTGATGAGGATGATCTTGAAATAATAAAGGGATTAGAAAAAAAATTGTCCATTGAAAATAATGAAGATAAGAGCACAGAAATTAAAGAAACATCTACTAAGGATAATCAAGTTGAGAGTAAGATAGATGAACTACCTAGAGAGTGAAAATTTGTGAAGAGTCACCCTAAAGTTCAAATCATAGTTGAAGCATCTCAAGGTGTAGCTACCCAATCATCCTTTAGAAACTTGTGTAGCCACTTTGCATTCTTGTCTTAGGAGGAGACTAAGAATGTGAATAAGGCAATTGAGGACGAATCATCGGTAATGTCTGGTAGGCTCACCAAGGCTTGGGTTCTTAACTGCCAAAATTACAACTTGTCAAACCTAACTAATCCCAAGTTTTATAGAATGTGGGGAAAGTCGGGTATCGATCCACATGGACTTAAGTGCAATAATCAACCATTTCTAATCTTGTTTATTACAACGCTGTGTAAAAAGAGAGTCTAAAAGTGGGGTTTTTCTAACAACCTAATGAAAGCATGTAAAGTCTATATTATCTTTACTCCTACAAAGCAATGCTTAATTGATAAATCAAACTTAGGATGTCGTGTGTGTAAACTGCGTTTGGTCAGTTATTTGTATTAGGCTAAATGGTGAGAGGAACCATGCGAAGGCATAGGTTAGCAAGGGTGCACTGATCGTCCAGAGCATGATCGGGAATCGGAGTATACCCTATCTCAGTGACTATGCAAAACCTCTTTAGTATTCGTACCCTACTACATATATCTTACTGAATTTGTCGTAGTGCTATCCTATCTCTAAGACTTCTTCACAACCAAAGCAGTAAAGGAAAGCAATTATATCAAAGCATGTAAAGATGAAAGCAGTAAAGATGGCTTCGTATTGCAAATAAATTGTCTGTCACTAACGATTATTCATACGATAGAGAACCAGAATAGGAATGTAAATTGAAAGCAGTAAATCTAATCTAAGTTTAGCTCTCAATGGCATTTTAGGTCTGTCACTAACCCAAAATTGGCCAAAGAGAAACCCTAAGCTCATCTTCGAAGCTACTATTTATGCCTGTTGGAATTGGTGTGATCCTAAGGGGGGGGGGGTGAGTTGGGTTTTAAAACTGTTTGGCTAATTTAACTATGCTCTGATTCCCCACATATCATATCCCATTCAAGTTACAGGTGTGTATGTAAAGTGATTAAGCTATATGTGCTCACATACACATGTGGAGCATATCTCATTTAAAATTAAATGTGTGTATGCAAGAGATTATGACAATAAATATAAACAAGCATACACATACATAAATTAAAGTGCAAGAATTTAAATAAGATAGAGATAGAAAGAACCACGATATTTGTTATCGAGGTTCAGCCAAACCAGCCTACATCCCCGCCTTGGGCATACCCCCCAAGGATTCCACTATTCCTGCTCACTTACAGGTGGAGCAGAAACCGTTTACAACCTCCTATCCTTACTAGGCAAGGAATACCCCAGGTCACATTGCAAGGCTAACCCCAACCTACACACCTTTCCTTATGGGGTAAGGAATACCCTAGTTCAATTAGCAAGCTGATCCGAATTGGTCTCCCTTAGGGGGTGGAGACTCCCAAGTTCAATTATGAGCTGAACCCAACCGATCTCTCTCACGGGGCAGAGACTCCCCAGTTCAATTAATAAGCTAAACGAACCGTTACATTAAACATTCTGTACATAAAATGGTGCTTTTAAATACAAGTAGAGATGTACTACATTAAAACTCTAATATGCACTCTATGATGATATGAAATATGTGCTCAGTAGAGTAAGGGTGCTTTTCAAAATAATATTTCAATCTTTGAAAAAATATGTATATGACAAACATTCAAATATTTAACCCTAATAAACATTTTCTACTAAAAACATTTTTCATGAATAATAGGAGAACCTAGGGTTTTTAGCCTAAAATAATTTTTGTCAATAAACACAAGTGAGCTTGTGAATCTTACAATGAATATGATTCACAACTTGTAAAAGCTTCTCCACAAAGATATTTATTAAATTAAAGCAATGTGGAGAACCACTAAGCTAACTCTCACAAAATGATTTTCAAAACAAAAGAGAGAGTGAGAGTATGTGATGAATTCCCAAATAAAATACTCTTATAAAATAAATTTTCAATGAATGAAAGAGAGTTTGAGAGAGTGTGAAAAGTTTGCCCCAAAAAGAATTTTTGTAATGAAAACAATATGGGGGAATTTTTATTGGAAAAATATTTTAGAGAGTTTTGAAAGCTAATCAAAGTTACTAATTAAACAAATAGAAGGGGTATTTATAGTTTTTTTTTTTTGAAAAAATATGGCCGTTGAGGTCACACTTGTCACTTTCAAAAATGTTTAATTCAAATAGTGCTAAACAAATAACCCAACCCAAGAGGTTCAGTTGGTTTACCTTCAGCGCCAATCGACCGAACCCACACAACCATTTTGAGCTTTGAAATAGGGTCGGTTGGCAGTGGGAATGACTGGTCGGCTAAGTAAGGCAATTTTACAAACCTTCATAGGTTCAGTCGCCCTTTCTTAAGGCCGATGAGCCAGTTCTTGAGGGTCGGTCCCCCAGAGCCTTTTTGACCTACAAGGTTGGTCAGTTGAGGGATAGAAGTCAGACCAAAAATGCTCGGTCGGTCAACTGAGGGCACTACATTCAAAAATGGTCAATTGATTGAGCCATGTTAAAGTTTGACTTCTGAATTTATTCGGTCGACCGAGCAGTTTTGAACTGGAAGGGTTCGGTCACTTGAGACTTTTCAATTAAGCCTAAAAATGTAATGTCAGTCATAATTTTTTACCCTAACCAGCTAGTTATTAAGAAAATGTTTTTCTGGGAAAAGTGTTGGTCCCTAGGGTTTGTTTATGGTCATATGATTACTTATGGTCAATCTACAGTTCTGTTTGAGCATTCAAATCATATCATGCAAGATGTATGCATTATTACAGGCCAAAATGTAAAAACTAAAATGCATATACAAATTAAATCAAATGCCTTCTCTACTCTTCAACTCTTCATGGAACATGCCCGAATAATGTGAGCTTTAACCTTTTTGGCTTCCATCTTCCTTTTCTTTGTGTGCATTCTGAACTGTAACCCTGTTCAAAACACTAGGCACACATATTAAATTCAAGTTCTTTATCAGCATCAAAATAGGGATTAGATTCAAAAAAGTCAACAATCTTCGCCTTTTTGATAATGACCAACACACAGAGCAAAATGGAGTTAAGCGTGAAAAGGCTCTCCCTAAGAATATGCATATCTTGAAAATAAATGACATAACTCAAAACATGTTCACAAAATAAGACATTTCAAATAAACTATGCATTAGTTTTAGCATTAACGCACAGTGAAGCTTATATATTTTCCCCTATGTTTGTCCCCCATAAGCAATCCAACATTTTGCTCACAAGTCTCTCCCCTTTTTGGCATCAGGACAAAGGGCTAAGCTAAGTATAAAAAATGATTTTTAAAAAAATTCTAGCTTAAAAGAGAAACTCCCCCTTTTTGAAAATTCTCCTCCTATTTGATATAACTTTTAGGTAGAAAAATGTTTATAACTGTTTGAAAAATATAGCAATTAAGAATATAAAAATATTATAACTGGTCATTTAAGATAAGATGAAAAAACATGATAAACATGGTCAGACCATAGACGTCAAACCATTTCATTTTAAACATTGCATAAGACCTGCAAAAGATTGGAATTTTAAAATATGCAGCATATGAAAAATAGGTTTGAGTATTAAAACGGTCCAACTAGTTCACATACATTTCATATGAGATTAATGAACCAGTTATGCCACCCCCTTTAAAAATATTAAACAATACAATTTCATGACATACAATTTCAAATAGTCATGAAAACGTTCAAGCACGTAACCAAGAGATAAAGTACATTCTATACAAGTTCAATTCTTGCTTTTAAACGTGTGTATTGTATGTATAAAAATATATCCCCTTATGATTTTCGATAAATACTAGGGGTTGTGCTTGCTGAAAAAGAAACTTTAATTTAAATATCAAGCAAGCAATATTTTCTTGGCTTTAGCTTTTAAGAGCAGGGCAAAAAATGACAACAAAAATACAACCATATGGACCCTAAAGATATCAGAACAACTTAATAACAATGATCAGATGGCGGGACCTAAGACACTGTGGCTAAGAGAAATATTTCAAATCAAGATATTCAATAAAGTCATCTTTTTTAAGCACAAGCCACAATGAATTCAAAGACTGATCTAAGCTGAAATGTTGGTGAGCATAACAAGATAGGAATTTATTTTTAGATGCTCTACCTATCAATTTGAATACATGCTTAGACACTGTTAGCTACCTATACTGATACTAGATGTGAAATCATTAATAGTTTAAACAGTATAAGTACTATTTTTCATTCATAAACTAATTTTACTAGATATATGTTAAACCTTTTGTATATCACCAATAAAAGCTATTCCTAGAACACTCATGCACCAAAAGTCTAACATTTAGGTTATGTGCAGTGTTCCAGTGCCCCAAGAGCAATCCATATCAAATATTAATTCACTAGGCGTAGGATATGATGTTCATGGACCATAAAAAAAGAAAAGAAACTTCAGACTCAAAATGCAAAAATAATAATAATGTGAGTCCATGAGGCAGATGATTACAATCATTTTTCTTAAGAATGGGGCTTAAGCTCCCATGTATATTTGCACGCATACATACTTGCATTAAGTTCAAGGATGATGTTCATTTAAGAGTAGTCATCATAAATTCATCCTTTCAAAGGATTTCAATATGCAACAAATATTAGTTATTCAACTCTTAGCATGACACATTGCATTTCAGTGTAAAGCACGATAGGCGATCAAGGCTATAATTAAGGTTATGCTATTAGAGTTCAATATACGAATGACACAACTTAACAGAATGAGTGTGTGTGAAAAGAAAACTTCCCCCAAGTCATGCATTTTTCTTAGATACGTGGACTTAAATTTTTATAACATGATTATTGATCATTTGGGTCCTACATGAAGTTCATATCCTAGAGATTAAGACCAAATGATGTCTATGAACTAGATTTTCCAAGACTTACATAATTTGCCTAATTTAAAGCATTATAGGAAAAATAAGGATTAAAATTGTACATTGTTGACTCTACGAGTCCAATCCAGTTTTGATAATGACAAATCACTTGGTATTTGATATGTGCATCGAGTTTGTGAATAGGAACTATATTAAGCATGCACGGAAAGATAATGAGTCATGGAAGCCTTCAAGTAAAGCTTACACATCTTGGCAAGTACCATGGAACTCAAAGAGTACAAGAATCAAGATACAAGCGGCAAAGTTCAAGAATCTCTTGGGAATGGGTATTTAGAGCTTATGTATTTACATTGTCATATGATTTATTTTGAAGCTCAAATATAACTTAGAGTGATTTTAGGGTTCATGCATTTCATGTATATCATTAGGGAACCTATATGAACTTAGAAATGTTTTCAAATCATTGAAAAATATGTTTTATAAAAGACCCAAGAAGAGAATCAAAGCAGATTTTTAACTTAGAAAAGAAAATTTGAGAAAAAGGGGAGTTCGGTCGCCTGAACTTTACTTCAGTAGCCTGAAGAATAAGTTTGGTAGCCTGAAGATTAAGTGCAGTCGCCTGAAGAATTAAATGAGAAAGACAGAACCTGGCAGAGGTACTTCGGTAGCCTGACCCTAGAACCTCAGGCGCCTGAAGTTGTCACTTCAGGAGCCTGAACCCCAGTTCGGTTGCCTGAACTTGTGGGAAAGCCTAAAAAATCAGATTTTTATTAAAAACACGCGAGCTATCTGATTGATCCAATGTCTGAGATCAATCCTAAGGGTCATACACTATATATATTAAATGTCTAAACCCTAGAAGGTGGAGAGATACACAAGAAAGAAAAGAACACACCTTGTTGAGAGAACGTTGAAAATCTACTCTTAGTGCTATACGATTGCTTACTTCTCAATCTCTAATCTTCAAGCTTAAGCAAATCAACTCAGATTCTCAAAGGGAACTTGCTTACTCTACTGTACTTCAATGTAGTATTGAGGTTTGATCTTTCAAGTTTATATTTTTAAGAAATTCTCATCTCGTTGCTTGTTCTTGACTAAGTATTGAAAAGTTTTGATCTTGAGTGTATCAATTCATATAAAATATATTTTTAAGAAGATCATTACTTGAGAAAACTTATTTAACTTGGTTGATTGATTTTTGATTCAAGTGGGTTTTCTTCAAAGGATTTATATTTTGATATATTAAAGCTTGATTAAATATCCTTGGTACTTATAACTATATTTCTAAATTGAGGGATATTTTCTAAAAATTAATATTCTTAGTTTGTGATAGAATACATGGAATAAAGCTTTGTGATTTTGATTAAGCTTGTTTTCAAGACAAATATTTTGTTAACGAGTTCACTTCAAACATACTTTTGCATCTTTACAAAAGTGAACCAAGAACCCTAGTTAACTCCGAGGCATTTCAAATATATTTTAACTTGGGAGTTTTGAATAAATCGGGATTTGTGTGTTGATGCATAATCATTCATAAAACGATTGTATCGTTTTCATACATTCACGAGCTTCAAGTTATATCATATGTTAATGTGTTAGGAATTTGAATTGTACTCACAAGATTTTGTTAGAAGCATTGTTTTGAGTGTTATTTTACAGATTCTATTATATACACGGTTTGGTGTGTGAACCGGTGTGTGAGGAGAGAGCTGTATCTCTTGTAAGCAGCGGAGTAGGAGGAAGTTGTACCTCTTGTAAACAGCGGATTGTACGGGAAGCTTCATCCCACTTTAAGGAGAAGGGTTTTTAGTGAATCCTTGAGTGGTTGCTCAAGGCGAGGACGTAGGCCGGGTTGGCTGAACCTCGTAAAATCGCGTTTGTCTTCTCCCTTCCTTTTACTCTTTATTTTTCGCATTATATTTAAAATCAAGTATATTGCATACATAGATAGGATTGCCACACTCACACGTAATTGAGCAACTAGAAGTAGTTGGTAAACTTATAAGAAGTGTGTGAAAGAAAATTAAGTGGCTTAAATTTTTTAATATCCAATTCATCCCCCCTCTTGGGATTACACCTTAATCAACATACATGTTTCCAAATTATATAGCATTGGGCTTTACATGTACTATCCTATTTAATTATTTTGCATGCATTTTTAATTAAGGATGAAAATTAGTATTCATTTATCATTCATTCTTCCTTTCAAAAATATTTTATCATGCATCATATGAAATTCACTTTGGTACATGGTTTTAATTTGGAAAAATTTCTACCAAAATTTTGGCAGCATGCCGTATGTAAATTAAACATTTTCCCAATTTTTATGTACTTGAAGCTTAATAGATCTAATCAAGAAATTCATAATAATCTGCATCATGTACATACCATTCAATTTAAGCATGCCTGAACCTATATCCACTACCAATTGGCAATTCACATCACCACATCAGCCATGCAGGAGGAATCCAGCACAAGCATGCAATTTAGTAGTTTAAATAAATTCCATTAAATGAAATTGTCATTTAAGTGTAAAGTGGATAATAAGCATTTGGTTCAAAGCAGCTTTAAAAAATATCCATTCATCAGAAAATATAGTTGTTGGCTTTATGGGAAGTTAGCAGTCAACCCTGTTGCGAGGGATTGTAGCAGTGGGCCCCAGCTCGATAGTGTTTGGCGTGCCAGCACGTCAGCACCCTTGCTTGGAGTTGGTGCAGCCCCTCATGTCCACCCAATACTTAGTGTAGGGCTCTGCGATGCCGTTTAAAGGAAAAAAGTTGCGCCTCCTCTACCACCAATTGGTTTTAGAAGAATCAATAGCGCTTGATCCTGAAAAGTGGTATCAGAGTGAGGTCACGGGTTTGAGCGTTACCAGGATAGCTGCTGGGGGGTGATTGTTGGCTTTATGAGAAGTTAGTAGTCAACCCTGTTGTGAGGAATTGTAGCAGTGGGCCCCAGCTCGACAATGCTTGGCGTGCCAGCCCGTCGACACACCTGCTTGGAATTGGTGCAGCCCCTTATGTCCACCCAATGCTTAGTGTGGGGCTTTGCACTGCCGTTTGAAGGAAAATGTTGTGCCCCTTCTACCACCAATTGGTTTTAGAAGAACCGGTAGCGCTTGATCCTGACAAGAATTGAAAAGCAAGGTGTGCATGTAATAAGCTCAATTTGATATTTTCTTAATATTTTCTTAAGTTAAGCCTTGTAAAAATCATCCTATGATATTTGCCAACAATGCCATTTTCAATTTGTTATGATAAGCTCTTAAACTCATCTTTAAGGTTTTCTATTTCAACTAGTTTGTTTGTTTGATCGTGAATTAAGTTACTTTCTCAATTTAAAAGGGGAATGACTTAATCCATAGAGTTTTTGGTTTATGAACTAGTCTTTCATCTTGGTACTTATACTTTCCTAGTTCTGATTGGTTTAATAAAGGATGTTTCCTTAATTCTCCATACTTGTTTAGTTTTTACACCCTTTTGCTTAAATGGACATTCAAACTTTATATGCACATTTTTCTTACATTGATAGCATATGGTGTTAGTGTCGGCATTAGAAGATGTGCTAGCATAATCTTTGGATGCTCTCAAAAAATATCCCATGTAAAGACTCGTTTTCCTTATATTTTCAATTCCATTAAAACCAATGCCTTCTTTATTTAGAGACATTCTTTGTGAGCCAATCATTTTGTCAAAATTTTCTTTTCCTTTAGTGTAATTGTAAATGTTCTTTTCTTTATCTTTAATTTTATTTATGAGATCATTTATTTCAATATCTTTCTTGTCATCAACCTTCTTTTGTGATTTCTCTAATTCTTAAGATAATTTTATAATTTTATCCTCTAATTTGGAAATATATATGTCTTTCTCATATTCCATAGAGGATAGGGATCGAAGGTCTTCTATCATCTTTTCATTCGTGCTTTCTAATTCTTTATTTCTCTTGATCTTTCATCACTAATTTAGACTTTGAGCTTCATTGATCCTTGAGCTTTCCATGTTGATCACCTGAACTTTTATTCTTGAATCCATGCCTCAAGTTTGATATAATCATCCTTATTTTAAATATAGGCTTTCATGAATTCTTTAACCTTGCATTCATCATTGAGTACTGAAAATACATCACTAAACAAAGCATGTTAAGTTCTACTTGTTTGTTAGCACCAAAATAGGATGTTAAGCCTTGTAAAGCCAACAATCTCCCCCTTTTTGATGATGACAAACAAGAAGCAAAAATTGGAGTGAGCCTTAAAAAAACTCCCCCTTTCAATAAACATCATCTTAATAATATTCGCAAGATCAATATTAATTTCAAAAACTCTTTTACAATCATGCTCATCACTTCATTCAAGTTCAAGTTTATTAATCAAAATCAAGTGCTTCTCCTTCTTTTGATATATATTATGTTCATGCTCAATTTTTGCAATACCATGCTCAATTTTTGCTTAAAACTTCTCCCACTTTTGACATCAATCAAAAAAAGAAAAAAAAATGATTGAGTTCAAATAAAATCATATTTTTAGCATATCATCAAACATGCATATCAAACATATATACACACTCAATTTATTATTTTTCAATATAGCATGTGTAGTGTGTTTTAATAGTCATGTATATGAGTTATAACATCTTTACTAACAACTTTTTCCCCTTTTGACAGTGTTCAAGATACCAATTGTTGATTTTATGATACCAGTGTAAAATTTAATTCATGATATCAATTTTAATTTTTTATTAATTTATGATACCAATTGATTAATAGGGAAACAATCATAATATAAACAATAAGTTATAACACTCCCCCCCGAATTCAATACATTTAGTTTTGTTACCAATTATGCTTTTATCATCCTATGTTTCAAAAAATTGATTCCCGTCATGTATCAAATATCAATATCATGCTAAAATCATCAATTTCATACTATGCTCATAGATATAATCATACTTGTCATGCTCAAAAACAAATTGAACTTTTAGATTGTGATACCAAGTGAGCTTTTAAATTTTGATATCAATTAAAATATTCATGGATACCAAAGTATTTTATAGATACCAAAACCATTATCACATCATGCATAGCTCATGAATATCAATATAAAGAGTAGTGAGTTTATCCATGTGATTCATGAATAGCATGCATGATCAGGAATTTATCTCATATTAGAATTCATGCTTATGCCCAATAATCTCATGCTCAAATTTTCAATATAGTGAGACATAAATTTTCAATATAAGTCAAGTCAAGTCAAGTCATATACATGTAGCATATAGCATATTATATAGGCATGTAAGCATGTAGCATATAGGCTTTCATATAGGCTATGATACCAATTGAAAAGCAAGGTGTTTATGTAATAAGCTCAATTTGATATTTTCTTAAGTTAAGCCTTGTAAAAATCATCCTATGATATTTGCCAACAATAGTCATTTAGCACAAGTAGATATTTGCATTTAGCTCAACAGCAGATTATATCAAGAATGGAATCCATCCATCAAATGAAATTATTCTTTAAGCGAAGGATGGATTGTGAGCATTTAGATCAATGATTATAAATAACTATCCATCAAGAAATTTTAAACATATCACAACTTATGGATAGTGATTTGCAATTCAAAAACAAATCATTCATTATGAAATGATAATAAATTTTCAAAAATAAGCACACTCTAATAAAGGGCTTATTGGATGAGATGTTAAATTTTCTACTCCCCCTCAGTTATGGAACCAAAGAATTTCATATTTAATTAAAAAAATTTGTGGCATAACTAATGTTTTCTAATATGGGGATGAGTTTATGAGTTCTTTAAATTCAATTTAGCATTTGAAAGGGATTAATCATTTAGGCCCAGTTATGAGTTTAGGACTATACATTGCACAACATGAAATCAATTTCCTAAGACTCAACACTATGTGATGGACAAATTATGCTATATTTAGGATTTTTAAGCTTAGGCATATATATAGCATTAAGAAACTTATAACGGTTAAAAACCTTTTGTCCATTTGAATAAGATGTATTTAAAAATGCTTATGAGATTTAATTTTTAGAATTGATAGTTTTATACAAGCATGCTATAGCCAATATTATCATATATTATCCAATCAAAATGATAAGTATATTTATATTAAGCTTAGATTGGATATAATAACTAAAACTTACCTATTGGTTACATTTTCCTATGGTTCTCAGTATAACAATAGTGTATTCTAAAATTTGAACTCTTACGCACAAAACACTATTCAATTATTTAAAATATTATGACTCCTTATATATATATCCTAAAATCTTATGAGTATTAATGAAAATTTATTTTTAAGCATTTCATAAGCTAACATGATATAACACATGATTTAACAAAATATTTAACACAATATATATTACTAGAGTCATGGCATGAAAAATTTTATAAAGTAGAAGGAGGTAGAGATATATACCAATACATTTTACTCCTTAATCGTTTAGGCTCGGAATCCTTGGAGTGGTGTGCTCCTCTCTCTTTTGATTACTTATACATCCTAATGTTCCCAAATGTACTTAGCACTAGTATAAAACATAAACTTTGCAAAAATATTAGTAGCTAAGACACAATATAAATATGTTTGGCACTCAAATGATGTGCATTAAACTATATCGTGCTTTTTTCAAATCGTTTTCAAATATTGGGAAGCTATGCATTTTAAAATCATTTTTCTATGGGATATGATTTCCTATGCCAAACCCTTTCCAAAACCACCGATTAAATGATTTAAAAAAAAATCATTTTCAATATTCAAATGTAAAATCTACACAATGAAAATAGCGAAAGATTTGCAAAGGGTTGACCCTCAAAGAGAGATACACAGAATATGAGCCGTTGCAATCTTTATATAAATAACTGCTAAGCTTATTGCAACCAGGATCTGATACCAATTGTTGAAATTGGTGCGATCCTAAGAGTGGGAGGGTGAATTGAGTTTTAAAACTTTTTGACTAATTTAAACTATGTGCCGATTCACCACATATCATATCCTATTCAAAATACATGTGTGTATGTAAAGTGATTAAGCTATATGTGCTGACATACATATGTAGAGCATATCTCATTTAAATTTAAATGTGTGTATGCAAGAGGTTATGAGAATAAATATAAAAAAGCATACACATGCAGAAATTAAAGTGCAGAAATTTAATAAGATAAAGAGAGAGTGACACACAATATTTGTTATTGAGGTTCGAGTAAACCAGCTTATGCCCCTGCCTTGGGCATACCCTCCAAGGGTTCCACTCACCCTGTTCACTTATGAGTGGAGCAGAACCATTTACAACCTCCTCTCCTTACTAGGCAAGGAATACCCCATGTCACATTACAGGGCTGACCCCAACCTACACACCTCTTTTTACGAGACAATGAATACCCTAATTCAATTACCAGGCTGAGCGAAACTAGTCTCCCTTACGGGGCGCAGACTCCCCAGCTTAATTTCTGGGCTAAACCCAACTGGTCTCTCTTACAGGGCAGAGACTCCCCAGTTCAATTAATGGGATGAATCACATTGGTACATAAAAAAAAATTTCTACCTAATAATGCTTCTCAAAATACAAACTAAAATGTACACATTGAAGCTCTAAAAAATACACTCTCTGATGATATGAAATTTGCTCAGTAGAGTATGAGTGCTTTCAAAATAAATTTTCTATCCTTGCTAAATGATATATATAACAAAGATTCAAGGATTTAAACCCTAATAAGAAATTTTATCCAAAAATATTTTTCAATAAAAAGTGTAGGAGAACCTAGGGTTTTGTTTCCAAAAAATTTTGCACAAAAGAGTATGTATGAAAATAATGTGCAAAAGTATTCACAAGCTAAAATGAGTTTCTCCAAAAATATTTATCAAGTAAAATAATCGGGAGAAACCTTAAGCTTACTCTCAGAAATTGGTTTTAAGAATTCAAAGTGTATGTGAGAGTAAGTGCTCTAAAATGAATGCCCAAATAAAATCCTCTCTTCCAATATAATTTTTGAAATGAATAAAATGAAAAAGAGTTGGAGAGAATATTAAAATTTTGCCCCAAAGAAAAGATTTAGGTAGAAAAAATTATTTGGGGGAACTTTTATTATGAAATACCCAAATAAATTTATGAGAAAATTTTTGGCTAAACAAAGTTACTAATCTGAGTTATGGAGGGGGTATTTATAAGTTTTCAAGAATTTTGACCATTGAGGGATACTCTTGGTATTTTGAAAATGTTTAATTAAAAAATTAATGACGTTTTCGCCCTTAAAAAATTTCCAACACGAGAGGTTTGGTCGGCTGACTTTTAACGTTGGTTGACCGAACACAACCAACTAATTTGAATTAAAAATTTGATTCAGTTGGCTGTTGGAGATGAGCGGTCAACTAAAGATGGGCGATTTTGAACCTTGGTAGGTTCGGTTGGCTTAGGCTGAAGGCTGGTCAGCCGAAGCTTAACGTTTGTTCACCCGGAACCTTTTTGACCTACAGGGTCGGTCAGCCGAGGGATAGAAGTCAGAAAAAAAATGCATAGTTGGTCGACTGTGGGCACTACGTTGAAAAGCGATTGGTTGATCAAATAATGTTAAAGTTTAACTTTTGACTTTGTTCGGTCGATCGAGAAATTTTGAACTGGAAGGGTTCGGTCACCCGAGGCTTTTTAATTATGCCTAAAAATGTAACATGAGTCCTCATTTTTTATCCTAACCAAATAGTTATTAAGAAAAATAATTTCTATGAAAAGTGTTGGCCACTATGGTGTGTCTATGGTCATCTGATTCCCTACGGTTAGTCTACGGTTCTGTCTGAGCATTAAAATCATATCATGCAAGATGTATGCATTATTATAGACCAAAATATAAAAACTAAAATGCATATACAAATTAAATCAAATGTCTTATTTGCTCTTCTAGTCTTCATGGAACATGCCAAGATGATGTGAGCTTTAAGTCCTTTCTGGCTCCTATCTTCCTCTTCTATGTGTGCATTTTGAATTGTAACTTTTTTTCGAAACACTAGGCACACACATTAGATTCAAGTATTTTGTCAGCATCAAAATAGGGATTAGACTCAAAAAGTTAACATACTTCAACCAAATATCAATATAAAAGAGCGAAATTTAGATTTTTATTTGCCGGATTCTGATTAGATTTGAAAAACTCAGTAGAAGAGATCATAAACCATGAGTGTGTATCAGCAAGAACATACAAAAACTTCGAAAAATATTTGAGCAAGAAAGCTTTGAAGAGTAGAAAGAATTAAGATTGATTGATGCTTGTAGGTATGTTTGATCTTTATGTTTAACATGTATTTATAGATAGAAAAAGTTAATTTTCATATTCCTCGAGTTTCTTTGAGTCTTTCCCAAGTTTTCACAAGGTTTGGGGCCCAAACAATCCAATTTAGAAAACATTCCTTCGTGGTTTCAATTTGAAAGTTACAATGATCAGTCGATTGAGACTATCGGGGTCAGTCACTTGATCTTTTATAGAACAAAAAATTTTAAAAGTTAGTGTAGTATCAGTCGCCTGATCTTGAATGGTCAGTCGCCTATGCTTTTACAGTTCAGTATATTTCAAAAGTCAGTACCGAGTTAGTCGCCTGAGCTTGAGAGATCAGTTGCCTAATTCTATTTTGTTTGCTTAAATTTTTAAAAGCATAATTAAGTCAGTCAACTGATGAAACACTATCAGTCACCTGACCATACAACTCTCAGAAATTTCCAAAAACTTTGATTTTAATATTTAATTTTGGAAAGCTTAATTGAGTCGTTAGAGCATTTTCCAAGGTTTTCAAAAACAGGTCTCTAAGTCCATAATGATTCCTAAGAGCTTCAAACATTTACATTGAAATTTTTGAAATACTTGCATGATACTTCTTAAAAATCTAACTTTCTAAAACATTAAGTCTTCATGCTTTTTACTTCCATTCTTTGAGTCTATCTTGTCTTCATTCTTCAATAGACTTTAAGCTTCATTAGATGTTCTATTTTTGAGTCCAAGCTTTTAATGAACTTCATCAAGCACTTGAGATCATGAACCTTTTATTAAAACAACTTGAATTCTGAAACATAATCACTCAACAAAATATGTTAAGTTCCCTTAATTTTTTATCATCAAAATAATATTCTTAAGCCTTGTTAAGCCAACACACCATTCCTATAAAATGTGATAATATTAGTGCAATAAATATCTCAAAGAACCCCATCTCATACTCACGATCTAAGCACATTGAGATTAGAAATCATTTTATTTGTGACCATGTGCAAAAGGGAGACATAACACTTGATTTTGAGTGCACTGATGATCAATGGGCCGATATATGCATGAAACCTCTTCAAGAGGATATATTTATATAGATTCGACGTGAATTAGGATTATTGCACACTAGGGAAGTTGCCTAGAGATATAATGGAGTGCATAACTGAGGGGCAGCCACTTGTCTTAGAAAATACTACGGCTTTGAAAATTAAAAATTCTCATAATCTTATTTTATATTTATATGCTTTATGCTTTGTGAGAAATGCAATTGTTATCCATTATGTACTGATTGCTTAATTATACTTAATAGATTATTTGTATATGGTATTTTGAATGCTTATTGATTATATTAATGGGAAATAATGGATTGCATGCTTGTATGGAACACCATCTACAAAACTATTGCAAACTTTGTGTATGCATGCTGATAGATGACTAGGTAGTGCATGTTGATTGAAATACTATTTTGTGCATAAAATGCTATTTAAAAAAAAAACAATCAGTTTTTTTTTTTTCCCAAAAATAGGGAATCTCTCAATCTAAGGAACACAAAATGCTTTTTCTTTTTACCTTAGCCCTTTTGCTGATGCCAAAAGGGTGAGAAATATCTTAGCAAAATTGGGCAAAACTTGAGTAAGCAAACTGAGCAAAAACTTTTTATATTGTTTTCTCTCGTGTATATGATTTTCTCTACACTTGGTATCTGAGCTTTTCTGTCAAACTTAAATGCATATTGTCATATAATGTCTTCTTTTCTAAATATGCTTGAATTATACTGAGAATTTTTAATTATGCATATTCTTAAAGGGAGCCTTTTTAGGGTGTACCTACTTTTGTTATTGCATTTGTCATCATCAAAAAAAGGGAGATTGTTGACTATATAAGTCCTATCCCGTTTTGATTATGACAAATCGAAAGTATCTCACTTGTGCATCTAGTGCTTGAACATAAATTTGTTTTAGAAGGCATGTAGAGTCGAGGTACAATGGAAGCTATGAGGAACTAAAAACTCACATCACCTGACTTGTAGCATGGCAAAGTGAAGAGCAAGGAATGAAGAAATTTTATTTTGAATTGTAATGCATTAAGTTTGGTCTGTAATATTGCATATCTTGCATGATGTGGTTTGATGCTCGATAAATACTGTAGAATGACCTTATGATCCAATATGAGGAGGCATTGTTCGAGGATAATTAGAATCACTAAAACCACCAAACCGTGAGGTAAACTCAATTTCATACACTTGATGCAAATTAATGATGATTAAGCCACCTATGAATGTTTACATCTATATCTCCTTAAGTTATGAAGGATACTGAAAAGCCTTATAAGGAGGTTGATGAGGAAGTAACCATTTCTCTGTTGTCACCATCATGAAATGTAAGTCCCTCGATCCTTTTCTTCTTTGATATTTCAATCCTTTGTGCTTCATTTATTTAGTTCATGGAGAATCCAAAATTTCCTCTCTAGAGAAAATCTGAGGTAATAGAGGATCCATCCTCACCTTCTCAGTGAGTAGGTGCAGGGAAACCCTCAAGTTCATCTCCCTAGATAGGTAAGGCTGTGGAGAATCTAGCTTCGTCACCTCAATAATATGTAAGTACCATGGTTTCCTTCTTAGGTTCCTTCTTTATAGCTCTAGAACTATAGAGGTCTTCTATCATACTTTGAAGGTTATAAAGGATCCAGAGTTGCCTCCTTAAAGACAAGGCATAGCCATAGGAGATTTCAATTCACCTGCTCTGGGAGAATGTGAGTGAAAAAATTTGTTTCATCTCATGTAGGTGAGACCATGAAAATTCTAGCTTCATTCACTTATCCACCCAAATCATTCCTCTCTCATGGAGCGATGGGTGAATCTTTTGAAGAGAAAATGACTGAGGGTGTCACCTGGGAGAGAATGGTATGCACTCATAGAGTGTATTTTTTGATTCCCGACCTTTCATGAGGTTAATAATTCTGCATTTTGGTGTAGGTTGCGGATTTTATGGGCATGCTCTTAAGTTCTATTTTGCAAAACTCTGGAGAGAAGAAATCCAATGTTCTATGGCTGCGTATGCCTCCTATGGTGGCTTTGAAATATTTAGGAGGTATATATAACATGTATTTTGTTTTTGTTACAAGAAGTAATATTTTGTAACAAAAGAATATAATAAAAGGTTCTTCTATATCACCTTTAGGGCTCCCTTAGGAAGTTGTGAGATTTTAGGAGAGGACAATAAAATATGAAAGAATTTACTTTTTTCATGTTTGATTGTCCAGCAAAATGAGAAATAAAAGTATATATATATCAAATTAATAAACAAAATTTACTTTCACACATAATTAGCATGTGATTTTTCTTAATTTTTATTTGTACTAGAATAAATTTTCACTTTCAATCTCTAATGCAAAAAAAAAAAAAAAAAATAGAAAATATATTTTTTCTTATTTTTCTTTCCTTCAGTTACCTCAAAAAACTTTTTGATGCAAACATAGACTAAATGTTTACAGACTACTTATAATATGACAAATAAATGGACTGCAAGTCAATTTTCAACCATAAAAAAGAAAAAAAGAAAAAAAAAAAAAAGTGCGGTGTGTACTCGTCCACAAATAAAGTGCCAATGGTCCTTCTCCCCAACTTCCATAACAATGAAACGCATGAGCCAGACAATTCAATAAAGTAGAGAAAAAGCCCGAACCCACTTATTCAAAAATGAATTGAATTAATCATATGTATATATATATTCTGTGGTGGTAGAGGCCTGGGAACTGCAATATCTTTGAGTTCAGACGTGCAATATACTTCTATATCCTTTTTCCAACTCAAGAGAAACATGTTATCTATGTTCCATTAACATAAAATATACATATATATTGGCTAGTGAAGGGTTTGGGGTTGACAGCAAAAGGATACTAACTCATTTGTTCTTCTGTCTGTACCCACAACGGACCGCTGTATTGTTAGCTTGTGTTGATTGTTTTCTTAACAAGTCAAGCGCCAAGCAAAAGCTGTGTTCCCTTTTCCTTTATCTGGTTTCACATTGATTGATGCTAGCTACTGTCCACCACCAGTCACCATGGACGCATTAAATGTCCCATGGAAAATAATCATCTGAATGCATGTCCCCTTTTACTAGTTTTATTCACATTTGTCGTCGGCATGCAACTTTTGAACACTGTTTTGAGTTCAGTACCTCACGTTTTGTAATCTGGCAAACTGTCAAAAATGATATAAATGCATGAGTTGATTGCAATACATATTTGAAAATGCACTGCGCAATTGAAAGTCTTCATATTGCATCGACACTCCCGAAAGGATAATGGTCTTGCCATGGGTCTGTTATCATCATGGATTTATATAACAGCAAATGATGAGTGGTTCAGTGGCATAGGGGGCCCTTGCATCCACCACTCTCTTATTGCCATTTAAACTCGTGATGGTTATGTGCTTGTGCATGATATTGAGCACTAGTCGTTTGATAAAAACCTATTCATGTGGCACTAAAACTAGACTCAAGAGGTAACATCCGAAATCATATGGGTTTTATACTTCTATATTCCCATGCTTAACGTGTTTAATAGAGATATCACTCAATCAGGATTACCTTCCAATCCCAAAACCTTAATATTTTTCATATACAAATATTTCAAAGATTTGAACTCCATGCATGCATGCTCTAGCTCTAAATACAAGGTGAAGGGGTTGGGTATATTAAGGGAACAAACACCAAGTGCAGCCATGAACCCATGAGAAAGAAAATTAGGAATGAAGGAAATTGTAAATGCATATCTTAGAGCAAATCCACTAAGTTGGATGATTTAGTTAATTCCTCCAAGCCATAAAGGGTTTTTCCTTTGGTTATTAGTTTAAAAGATGCATGTACTTTATACCAATTGATCAAGAATTGAATATTGAGAGAGCTTCTAACTACAAATTTGTTGAATGATTTATGACTATGCAATCATAATAAAGGCAAAATTATTTTTAGGGAACACCCTTCGCTTGTAATCTTGTATTATTATTTTTTTTTTGGGTTCATTGGAGGCCTATAAAGATTGGACTATGCATCAAGAGGTAATGTGGTCATTTCTTATCCATGTTTCTACCCACGCCTTCTTGAGTTCAAACTTTGAAGATCTCAACCCATGTGCTTTTCTATTTATAACCTATGCAACTTTCACGGCTTTGAAACCAAGTACAAGCGAAATTGGAAACAATATTTAGCTTAAAAATTGGAACATTGTTTAACTTTTATATTGACTAAAATAATTGTATAATATTAGTGTACATTCTTTAAGACAAAGAACAAAAATTCTTTGATTTGATCTTCTGAAAAACAATCTAACAATTTGATGGTTCAAATAGCATGTTCTCAAATAAGTCAGTGTTCGATCTTCCAAATGGTAGATTGATAATCTATCCAAAGATTGACTTGTATTTAATCTTTGATCTCCTTTAAAAGGATCTATTGATTTGAGGAATTGAAAATTATTTTCTTGAATAAGTTTGTGGTGGGTATTTCAAATGAATTTTATAATCTACTAGAAGATGGATTTATATTTAATCTTCAGTCTCTTTGGACAATATCAATTGATTTGAGGGCCCAAAGAAGGGGTTACGGAATGAGTTATGGTGGATCTTTTGAGTGATAAATTAATAAAAAAAGTTCAAGTATCATTGACAAACAATTTGTTGGCCTAATAAGGCTTAATCTCATTTTGATAATGGAAAAGTAAGACATCTGATTTTGCTTTCAATGTATTTATAGGTATTCAATACAAACTAGAATGAAACATGAATAATGGAAAGCCATGAAGAATACAATTATATCAAAGATGGCTATTGAAGTAAAGCTTGGATGAAGATTAAGCTTAAGGATATGAAGATCTAGTTAGTTTATAATGAGTATTGCAAACTAGGTTTCGTGTAAGTACCCTTCAATTGGTCTTTATTTATGAAGCTCTTAGGCTAATTACTTGAACATAGATGCCTTTCTAAATACTGGGAAAATACTTTTATAAGTTCAAAATTTATTTCAAAATGGTTAAAATTATTTTTGGAATAAAAAGACCCAAAACAAGATTCTCCAAATTACCTTATTTTTTTTCTGTAGCCGTCTTGAAGTAAAATTTTCTCTATCTATATCTTCTTATCTCCAAAAGTATTCAACACAAAAGTTGTGGGATTTTTTTTTGATACCGATATCGCCTTATTTGGAGTTCTCTACCGAAAGTTATACTCGAAATACTGAACGGTGTTCAAAGCTGAAATTCCGAGGGAGTTTGGGCAACCAAACCTCAAGTTCAATCGATTGAACAGGTTCAGGAAACTAAAATTATTATATAGGTGATCGAACCTATACTGCAACTTTGGAAATTCAATTTTAATTGGTCTAGGTGACCAAACACATGGTTCAGGCGCCTAAAACGCGCAATAAGTTTCGCAAACAACCTAATTTTTTTTTTTTTTCGTTTTTGAAAGATAATGTTACCAAAACAAGCCCAAATGATCATATTTCAAACCTAACTATAAAAGGCTAACCCTAAACATGTTAAAGCAACCAAATAGCATAAAAGCATATTGATTTTATCTTTCATAAGCTGTTATGCGCCATTCTCTACTTTTGCGAAATATTTTCTAGTTTGTTCTTCAAGTTCAAAGCTTTCAAAACCTAGAAAACCTAATGTATCTCCTTGAGCTTCATAGTAATACCTTTTGTGAGTATATTAGTGATTTGATATTGTACAAATTCACTCTTTTGAGAGAGTACCCATAAAACCTAACGTATCTTCTTGCTAGAGAGCGGTCTCCACCTACCAATGGAGAGAGGGAACTCCACCTATTGAATGAAGAGAGTAAGGAAAATCCTCATAGTGAATTGGTTGAGGCAAGGATGTTGGTGGGACGCCAAACCTTGTAAAAAATCCGGGTGTTCTTTTTGCCCTTAACCTCTTTACTTTTCTATAATTATTTAGTGATTATTAACTCATGTGCATGATTTAGATTTGAGTTGGGAAGATTTGAATGTTGAGATTGATTTGAGGAAACTGAGATTGGTTTAAGATCACTTGTTATGAATTTCGGTGCTATCACAAAAGGTGGGGTGAATTTGGTATTTTAAAAATTAAGTTTTTCAAGTTCTAATTTTGAAAACTATCAATTACAAACTTGTAAGCTGCTTACAAATACCTCAATGTTTTTGAATTAAACAACTTTATGAGTGATTTTTTCAATCGACCTATTTTACCCAATTACTTTGTAGACCTACTATATATTTAAAGTATTCACAATCTTCACACAAATAAGATTACACAAAAATTAAATTGAGTAACCCACTCGAGGATTCTACTAAAAATCCGCTCCTTTAACTGGGATGGAACTTCCCATACAATATGCTACTTACAAGAGACATAGCTTCCTCCTCAACTTTGGTTCATAGCCCGAACCGTGAATACAAAATAATGACTACAATTTCTACAAAACTCAAAATGCTTCTAACCAATCTAGTGAGTACAAGATAAATCCTAATACATAATCATATGATAAAACATGAAGCTTAATGAGTTTATGCGATGTGGCCAATGAATCCTTTTTATAATCTTTGTATAAATAAATATATAAATATATATATATAAATATATATATATATATATATATATATATATATATGACTATTTTGCTTCAAAGATTTAATCCAACTTGATGATCTTTGTAAAAATATTCGTAAATCGATTTTGCTCCAAAAATCTGAATCAACAATATGATCTTCGTATATACAAATATATATATATATATATATATAATATGTACTCCAAATTATCAAGTCTTTGAATGAAAATAAAAACTTGAATATCACAAATATTCAACCTTTAGCGAAATCTTTTCTCAAATAACTTTTTCAAGTAATAACACAAGGATTTTTCTTCTCAATAAAAATATTAGATATATGAGTGTGAGAGATGAAAAATGTTTGTCGTATATGTATATATTGGAACCACAAATCAATCATTTATTTATCAAACCTCAATCACCAAGTATTGTTTGCAAGATGTATAAATGAAATCCCTTTGAAAAGCTTAGATGATTTGCCCAAAGAGTATGGATGCAATAGAGTGTTGGCAAAATCTTGGAATGGAGGCACACTTAGCACAAAATAAAAAGATTAGTCTCTCTAAAGTGTTTCTTTTTATGTCTCTAGGGCTCAGGGTATGTTTAAATAGTGTTCTCGCTATTAGATTAATTTCTTGACGTTGGATCATGGAGATTAAACATTAATTTTTCCGTATTTGCACTGGAAAGTCGTTCCGCGCCGCGACCTTCGTCGATGAATGGGTATGTTCGTCGACGAGTGTACAATACTGATTCATCGATGAGGCCATGAGTTCGTCAATGCGAGCACTGTCTGAACTTTTTAGGCTCTCGGTATTTTTTTTGTCGACGAGAGAAAATTGTTCATCACTGAGTGGCCTTCATGCGTTTGTCGATGAGTCCTCTAAAATTTGCCTCTATAAATTTATTCAACCTAAAACTAATGTAAATGAATCTTTCATGAAATTCATGAGTCCTAAGGTCAGTCTAGGGAATATTTGAGCATCAAATTATATTATATGACATATGTAAATACATTCAATTCTAAATGCCCATTCCCATTGAAGATCTTGAACTTAAAGTTTTGCTTCTTCATCCTTTCATTCCTCTAGTTCCATGGATTGAGCCAAGTTATATGTACTTTAGGTTCCGCGTGGCTTCCATATCAAGCTTACCGTTCGTGCATTCTAAATCATGATGCTGTTCACAAACTCAATTGCACAGGGTAAAGTGATTTGTCATTATCAAAATAGGATTGGACTCATAGAGTTAACAATCTCCCCATTTTTGACAATGACGAACACACGAACAAAAATGGGTTACGCCTGAGAAGGTTCCCCCTAATATAATTCATAATTTAGAATTCAGTAATATAGCAATATAGTTTACACACAATGAAGTTCATACACATTGTAGAATATGCAATATTTTTGCTAGTACAACTTCTCCCTTTTTGACTTTTTGAAAAATCTCCCCCTTTATTTCAAAAGAAAAAAAAAATCTATTTTTACTTACTAACTTCTCCCCTTTTTTGACATCAACAAAAGGGTATAAAAAAATGTTCTAACATAAATATATCGCATCGTTGGAATCAAAATAGATTTCAACCTTTAGGTTTCAAAATTGTACTGCGGAATATATCTCCCTGTTGTACTCAATTTACTTCTCCCCATTTCTAAGGTATATATGTGTTGTTGAATCAAACTTCAATGTGAACATACTGAGTATTTCAATTTAGATAAATTAGTCCATTAAAGTCCAAAAATTTACATTAGCCTTAACATGTATCATGTATCCATAAAAATTTAACATGCCGTAACCATTCGTTAAGTTTAATACCAAATGAAAAAAAATAGCCAAATGTTAAAATTTTATACCAAATGTGAATTCCAATTTAAGTTCCTCCCCCTTAATTATGTAGTCTAATATAACTCTATGCTACTTCTCTATGCATCAGACCTAATTCACATGTAATTTGGATAAACCTATCCTTCGAAAGAGGTTCGTGAATATGTCTGCCCACTGTTTATATGTGCATACAAACTCAAGTGTTACATCTCCTTTTTTCACATAGTCATGAAGAAAATGATGTCTAATTTCTATGTGTTTAGTTCATGAATGTGATATAGGATTCTTTAAGATGTTTATTGCATTCGTATTGTCGTATATATAGGAATTGTGTCGAAGTGTAATCCAAAATCCATAAGAGGTTGTTTCATGTAAAGTGTTTGAGCACAACAACTATAAGCTCCTATATATTCTTCCTCGACTGTGGAAAGAGCAACTGAATTTTGCTTCTTTGAAAACCAAGATACTAAAGAATACCCTAAGAAGAGACATGTGCCGCTCGTACTTTTTCTATCCACTTTACTACTTGCAAAATCAGCACCTAAATAGTTGATAATCTTAAAGTAGGTATACTTAGGATACCATATTCCAAGTTCAATGGTTCCAATCAAGTATCTAAGTGTTTTTTTGACACCTAATAAATGGGACTATTTAGGTGGAGCTTGAAATCTTGCACATAAACATACGTTAAACATTATGTTAGGCCCGTTGGAAGTTAAATATAGTAAGCTACTTGTTGGCCTTACAAGGGTTAAAATCTTGTTATCTTATTTTGATGCTAATAAACAAGTAAAATTTAATGTATTTGTGTGAGTAATGATATTTCAAGGCTAATAAATGAGAAAGTAAGGTCAAAGTGCTCACAAGGATCAAATGAAGTTTAAATGAGTCAAAGCATGGATTTAAAGATGATATATTAAACCTTGAAGAATATGAGGTCATTCATGATTTGTTGAAAGCCAAGGAATGTTTAAAGACAAAAGAGCCAAAGAAAAGCAAAGTGAGAGAGCTCAAACAATATTAAAGCTTAAGACCAAGAAAGAGCCAAAGCGAGCATGAAAACATGAGCGTTTAGAATGTTAATGTCTTAGAAGTCTCACATAAGTGCTTTAATGTTTAAAATATCGTTTGAAATATGTTTTGAAGCTTTTCCAAGAGATTATGAGGACCTAAAGACCTATTTAGGATTATTGAAACAAGTTTTGTAAAAATCAGAATAAGAGAGCAAATCATTTTTAATGGAAAATATTTTTAAAACAGCTTTTCGTCTTCTCTGATGACTGAACTCACTGTTCAGATATTTGAAGAATTACTTCAGACGTCTGAAGAAAAAGCTCAGACGTCTGACGATTTTTTGGGACAAAACTGAAACAGGCAATAGCTGTTTAGACATCTAAACTAGACACTTTCTTCAAACGTCTGGAGAATAAGTTCAGATGTCTGAAGATTTTTTGGGACAAAACTGAAACAGGAAGTAGCTGTTCAGACATCTGAACTCAACACTTCAGACATCTGAACTCGACACTTAAGACATCTGAACTCGACACTTTAGATGTTTGAACCCACTCTTTAGTCATCTGACCCTGTGTCTAGTTCATTTTTTAAAGGGTTTCAAGAACTTCAAATTTTCTAACAACTTGGGAAACTCTCTAAGGAAAATTTTGCAACAAGAAAACTTGTTTGAAAGCCTATAAATACATGGGCTTTGTAAATCAAAATATACCAAGAATTGAAAAATCCGTTCGTGAAGCTGAAAGCACTCTTGTTCTTACAAGCTCTCTTGCTCACTCATTGCAAAACTCTTTTCCTAAGAAATTCTAAAGTGCTAATCCTTCCTCCTCTGAATTCCTACTACTAATCCTCATCTAAGAAGGATATTGGTGAGTTCTACACTTGAACTTCATTCTATTTCATATTGATATTTTACATTGAAGTATATAGTGCTCAACTTGTACTAACTTGCAATTTTTAGAGAGTGTTTCTTGTACAAAGCTATTCTTTTTATTTTTCTTGTAGATTGATGATTCCAAGGATTGTTTGGATCATTGGCTAAGCAAGGGGATATTGCT
Organism: Malania oleifera; assembly: GCF_029873635.1. Classification (NCBI taxonomy): domain Eukaryota; kingdom Viridiplantae; phylum Streptophyta; class Magnoliopsida; order Santalales; family Ximeniaceae; genus Malania; species Malania oleifera. Next base: position 70,182,042 of record NC_080427.1, read on the forward strand.
TAGAGGGGCAGGCTCTAGCCTAGTTAAGGAGTGACCGAACGAGGGGATATCGTTTGGAGAAGGCGGGCTCTAGCCTTAACAAAGGAGTGTTGTAAAGGTTTGTTCCACCCGTCAATGGAATAGGTTTAGTGAATCCTTTGGTGGTTTTGCCAAAGGCAGGGATGTAGGCTGTGTTGAAGCTAAACCTCGTAAAAATCTCCGTCTCACTCTCTCTTTCCCTATTCTTTATTTTCAGTGCATATTTAAATTGCGTGGATGGTTTAAATTTGAAAATCATATAAACTATGTAGATTTTGAAATCAAGTAAACTTTAAGTTTGATTTAAATTTGGGTTGCCGAAACCGAAAGTGAGTACGTTGGTTATACCATATCTTGCGAAAACCATATGGGAGTACGTTACTTGGTTAACAGCCCAAGGATAAATTAATTGAGAGTTTAGTTGAGTTTTGAATATTGAGAAAAGTGTAGATATTGTGTTGATTGGGTGTTATATTGCACATCATATTGAAGAAGCAAAACCATCAATACAGGGTTTTATATTAGCAAGTACAAATTTCATATATATACAGAGCTTATATAAACAAACAAACTATTTTAAGTGCTTACATTGCCAAAGTGGTGTATGTGTTAATTTTGGTTTGGTTGTTTACTTTTAATTTATGATTGATTGGCTTCGCTACTTGGATGATTGATTACTTGTTTGGCTAAGCAATAGTGTTGTGTTGTTGATTGTTTAAAAGAAACCAAGTTCTTGTTTGATTGAAAAAATAGATAAACAAGTAAAAGAATTAGTTAAATATTAAAAGAAGTTAAGGATTTTAAAAGAACTAAATAGAAAGTTTTAAAAAGCCAATTCACCCCCCCTCTCTTGGGAAGTTATTCCTAATTTCACTTGGTATCAGAGCGACGTTATAGCAACTCTTAACTAGAAGCTATAAAAAGATCGTAATTGCTAACTATGGTGTAGCTCCCTTTGGGGAGGGACAATCTTCAATTAGGCCACCAATCTTTTGTGGACAAAACTATACATTTTGGAAAAAGTGAATGCAAATATACATTCAAACCATGGATTGGAAAGCTTGGGAGGTTGTCACAGATGGTAATCTAATTCCTAGCACATTAGTAGATGGAAAACAAATACCAAAGGAAAAGAAAGACATAAGTGAAAGAGATTCTAAAATGTTGCAAATAAACTCTAGTACCATGAATGCTCTATATTGTGCTTTAGATGCCAATGAATTCAATAGAATAATGGCTTGCAAATCTGCTAAAGAGATATGGGACAAGCTAGAAGTAACATATGAAGGTATTATAGATGTTAGGGATAATAGGATCGATATGCTCACAAGTGAATATGAAGTTTTTAAGATGAACCCGGATGAATCCATAACTAAATTGTTTACTAGGTTCACTCACATAATAAATTCCCTAAATGCACTAGGAAAAACCTACACTACTTGTGAAATGATAAGGAAAATTCTTAGAGGGCTACCAACCGCATGGGAACCAAAAGCCATTGCCATAACCGAAGGAAGAAATTTGAAAAGCACTTCCTTAGATGAACTTATAGGTTCTCTCCTTACATATGAAATGACAATGAATGAAAAGAATGGAAAAACCAAAGCTCAAGAATCAATAGCCTTTAAAGCCTTCAAAGAAAACTCAAGTAGTGAAATGGATGAAGATGAAGAAGCCTTCATATCTAAAAAGCTAGCAAGGATACAAAGAAGGAGAAACAAATTCAAGAGAAGAAATCAAAAATCTAAATCAGATGAATCAGAAGAAGAAATCAGCAAAAAGAAATCTAAAAATAAAACTCCTACATGCTATAATTGCAATAAAGTCAGACATATAAAACCGGAATGTCCACTACTAAATAAAGAGCCTAAGAAGAAAAACAAAAAGGCCATGAAAGCCACTACTTGGGATAGTACAAGTAGTTCAGAATATGAATCTAGCGACCAAGAGGTTGCTTACATGTGCTTTATGGCATGGGACAACAAAGAAAGCTCATCAACTAAATCTTCAAATAATTCTTGTAGTGATGAATCAAGTAATGAGAGTATGTCATCTTATGATGAATTTCAAAATGATCTATTCAAAGTACATAAGATGCTGATGAAAGCAAATAAACAAAACACCTCATCGAAGAATAAGAATGAAAGTTTAATGAAAGAGTTAGAATTCGTAAAGAATGCTGAAAGAGATAAAGACTCAAAATTCAAGCAATTAGAACATAAGTATGAATCAACAATGAAAGAAATAGAATCCAAAAATCTTGCTGAAAAATAAAACAACTTGAAAATTGAGAAACTAGAAAGTAAGAATGACCAAATGATAGAAAACCTTCGATCTTTATCCTCTACCTCATATGAGAAAGATATGTATATTTCTGAATTAGAGGATAGAATCAGAAAATTATCTCTAGAATTAGAGAAATCATTAAAGAAAGTTCATAACAAGAAAGACATAAAGTTAAATAATCTCAAGAATCAAATCAAAGATAAGGATAAAATTGTTTACAACTTCATAAAAGGAAATGAAAACCTTGATAAGATGATTGGCTTACAAAGAATGTCTCTAAATAAAGAAGGCATTGGTTTCAATGGAATTGAAAATAAAAATAAAAAGAATTCTTACATGGGATATTTCTTGAAAGAATCCAAAGATTATACTTGCACATCTTCTAATGCCTACACAAACACCATATGCTTTCAATGCAAGAAAAATGGGCATATAAAGTTTGAATGTCAGTTTAAAAGGAAAGGTGTTAAAACCAAACAAGTATGGAAAATAAAAGAAACCTCCCTTGAAAAATCCTCCGAACCCAAGAAAATATGGGTACCAAAAATGAAATAATGACTTCACACATATATAAAATAGAAAATTGCATTGTTGGCCAAAATCATAGGATGATTTTTCGCAAGGCTTAACTTAAGAAAATATAAAGAAAATATCAAATCTGAGCTTATTATATAAGCACCTTGATGTTACATGCTACATGCTTACTTGCCTACATGTGATGTGTTGATATGCTATATGCTACATGTGTATTAATTAACTTGACTTGATTTAAATTGAAAAGTATGGTTCACTATGTTGAAAATTGAGAACGAGATTATTGAGCTTAAGCATAAATTTTTTATATAAGAATAATTCTTGAACATGCATGATTTTAAATGAATCATATGGATAAACATACTGTTTTTTATCTATGAGTTATGAAAGATATAGTAGTTATATTGATATCCCTGAACTATACATTATGTGATATTAAGCTTTGGTATCTATAAAGTATTTTTGGTATCACATGTTAAAAATTTCAATAGATATCAAATCAAAAAGCTCACTTTGTCTCACAAAGTCAAATTATTTATGAGCATGATTATGTGTATGAGCATGATGTGACATTGATGATCTTAGCATGATATTGATATTTGATACATGATATGATTCAATATTTTACATGGGATGATAAAAGCAAAATTAATAACAAAGCTGAATGTATTGAATTCAGGGGGAGTGTCATGAATCATTAATCAATTGATATCATGAATTAAATTTTAAATTTTAAATTGGTATCATAAAAACCATCAAATTAATATCAGCTGGTATCTTGAATAAATGCTGTGAGCTACACACTACCCATGCTATATTGAAAAACAATAACTTGAGTGTGTACATATGTTTGGAATACATGGTTATTGATATGCTCAAAATGACTTGTATTTGAATTTAAATCATTTTCTTTTCTTTTTGATTGATGTCAAAAGGGGGAGAAATTGTGAAGCAAAAATTGAGCATAACTGAGCATTAGCATAATATCTATTCAAAAGAAGAATTTAAGTATTTAATGTTGATTGAAAAATCTTGTAAAACCAAAAGAAAGTGATGAGCATGATTGATGAAATTAATATTGATCTTATTAAGATGAAGTTTATTGAAAGGCGGAGCCTTTTTAAGGCTTACTCACTTTTTTGCTCCTTGTTTGTCATCGTCAAAAAGGGTGAGATTGTTGGCCTTACAAGGCTTAAAATCTTGTTATCTTGTTTTGATGCTAACAAACAAGTGAAATTTAATGTATTTGTGTGAGTAATAAAATTTCAGGGCTCATATATGAGAAAGTAAGGTCAAAGTGCTCACAAGGATCAAATGAAGTTTAAATGAGTCAAAGCATGGATTTAAAGATGACATATTAAACATTGAAGAATATGAGGTCATGCATGATTTGTTGAAATTCAAGGAATGTTTAAAGTCAAAAGAGCCAAAGAAAAGCAAAGTGAGAGAGCTCAAACAATATTAAAGCTTGAAGACCAAGAAAGAGCCAAAGTGAGCATGAAGACTTGAGCGTTTAGAATGTTAATGTCTTAGAAGTCTCAGGTAAGTGCTTTAATGTTTAAAATATCGTTTGAAATATGTTTTGAAGCTTTTCCAAGAGATTATGAGGACCTAAAGACCTATTTAGGATTATTGAAACAAGTTTTTTAAAAATCAGAATAAGAGAGCAAATCATTTTTAATGAAAAATATTTTTGAAACAGCTTTTTGTCTATTCAGATGACTAAACTCACCGTTCAGATGTCTGAAGAATAAGTTTAGACGTCTGAAGATTTTCTGGGACAAAACTGAAACAGACAGTAGCTGTTCAGACATCGGAACTCGACACTTCAAACATCTGAACTCGATACTTCAGACGTCTGAACGCACTCTTCAGTCATCTGACCCTGTGTCCAGTTCATTTTTAAAAGGGTTTCAGGAACTTCAAATGACTGAACTCGATTCTTCAGTCATCTAAACACTGTTCAATGGGCAAATTTTTTAAAATCTAATATTTTAAATAATAGCTGTTTGAACTCCAAAATTTCTAACAACTTGGGAAACTCTCTAAGGAAACTTTTGCAACAAGGAAACTTGTTTGAAAGCTTGTAAATATATGGTTTTTGTAAATCAAAATATACCAAGAATTGAAAAATCTATTTGTGAAGCTGAAAACACTCTTATTCTTACAAGTTCTCTTGCTCACTCATTCCAAAACTCTTTTGCTAAGATATTCTGAAGTACTAATCCTTCCTCCTCTAAATTCCTACTACTAATCCTCATCTAAGAAGGATATTGGTTAATTCTACACTTGAGCTTCATTCTATTTCATATTGATATTTTACATTGAAGTATATAGTGGTGAACTTGCACTAACTTGCTCTTTTTAAAGAGTGTTTCTTGTACACGGCTATTCTTTTTATTTTTCTTATAGATTGACGATTCCAAGGATTATTTGGATCGTTGGCTAAACAAGGGGATATACTTAGAGAGGCGGGCTCTAGCCTATTTAAGGAGTGACCGGACGAGGGGATATCGTTTGGAGAAGGCGGGTTCTAGCCTTAGCAAAGGAGTGTTGTAAAGGTTTGTTCCACCCGTCAACAGAATAGGTTTAGTGAATCCTTTGGTGGTTTTGCCAAAGGTGAGGATGTAAGCTGTGTTGAAGCTGAACCTCGTAAAAATCTCCGTCTCACTCTTTCTTTCCTTTTTCTTTATTTTCAGTGCATATTTAAATTGCATTGATGGTTTAAATTTGAAAATCATATAAACTACGTAGATTTGGAAATCAAGTAAACTTTAAGTTTGATTTTTTATTTGGGTCGTGGAAACCGAAAGGGAGTACGTTGGTTATACCATATCTTGCGGAAACCATATGGGAGTACGTTACTTGGTTAATAGCCCAAGGATAAATTAACTGAGAGTTTAGTTGAGTTGTGAATATTGAGAAGAGTGTAAATATTGTGTTGATTGGGTGTTCTATTGCACATCATATTGAAGAAGCAAAACCATCAATTCATGGTTTTATATCAACAAGTACAAAATTTCATATATACAGGGCTTATATAAACAAACAAACTATTTTAAGTGCTTACATTGCCAAAGTGGTGTATGTGTTAATTTTGGTTTGGTTGTTTACTTTTAATTTATGATTGATTGGCTTTGCTACTTGGATGATTGATTACTTGTTTGGCTAAGCAATAGTGTTGTGTTGTTGATTGTTTAAAAGAAACCAAGTTCATGTTTGATTGACAAAATAGATAAACAAGTAAAAGAATTGGTTAAATATTAAAAGAAGTTAAGGGTTTTAAAAGAACTAAAGAGAAAGTTTTAAAAATCCAATTCACCCCCCCCCCCCCTCTTGGGAAGCTATTCCTAATTTCACTACCAATCATCCCATGATAGAGCTTAACATCTACTGGTATATCTTGTTCATCTTTGCCTATTTTTAAAGAAGAGCTTATAGGTTTTTCTAGAATTTTACCATTTTCCATATTAAACCTTTTGAGCAAGTCTCTAATATACTTCAATTGATTTATAAAGATTCCATGTTTTGCTTGTTTGACATGAAGTCCTAGGAAGAAGTTAAGTTCTCCCATCATGCTTATCTCAAATTCATTTTGCATACACTTTGAAAACTCATTGCACAACTCTTCATTTGTTGCTCCAAATATGATATCATCTATGTATATTTGTATTAGAAGCAAATTTTCATTTCTAGTTTTTATAAAGAGTATCGTGTCAATCTTTTCTCTAGTAAATCCATTTTCTAGTAGAAAACCACTTAGCATTTCATACCAAGCTCTAAGAGTTTGCTTTAAGCCATACAAGGCTTTAGTTAGTCTATAAATGCAATTTGGATGCTTATAATTTTCAAAACCTAGGGGTTGTTCTACATATACTTCTTCACTTATGTAACCATTTAAAAATGCGCTTTTGACATCCATCTGATACAGTTTGAAATTCTTAAAAGCAACATAAGCTGACAACATTCAAATGGCTTCCATTCTAACTACAGGTACGAAATTTTCCTCAAAATCTATTCCTTCCTCCTAGTTATATCCCCGAGCTACTAGACTTGCCTTATTTCTAACCACTATTCCATGTTCATCTTTCTTGTTCCTATATATCAATTTTGTTCCAATAACTATCTTATCCTCAGGTTTAGGAACTAATGTCCATACTTATTTCTCTTAAATTTGTTTATTTTTTCTTGTGTAGATATTACCCATGATTCATCCTCAATTGCTTCACTCACATTCTTATGTTCTTCTTGTGATAAGAAGGCAAAATGACTAATCATATTCTTAAGTGAGGATTGTGTAGTTACTCGACGTGATGGTTCTCCTATAATTTGATCTATAGGATGATTCTTTATGTACTTCCATTCTCTAGGTATTTCATTAACCTCCGTTGATTTAGGTGTAATCCCAAGAGGGGGGTGAATTGGGTATTTTAAAATTCTTTAAACCTATTTACCACTTAATCCCTATTTGTATATTTAACAAATCAATTTCAGGGATTTATGATAGAATTAAAATTATTTTATCAATGAGTTATTTTTACCCAATTAAATGTGTGTAATGTTAATCAACATACACATGCAATACGAATAAATAAAATGTAGTGCAAAAAGTAAAGAGTTAAGGGAAGAGAGAAGACAAATGTAATTTTTATGAGGTTCAACCAAATCAGCATATGTCCTCGCCTTGAGCAACCTACTAAAGGATTTCACTATAATCCCTGCTCCTTAAATTGGGACAGAGCTTCCCTTACAATCCTCTGCTTATAAGAGGTACAGCTCCCTTCTACTCCACTGCTTACTAGAGATACAGCTCTCTCTTCAAATCTCGGTTCACACACCGAACCGTGAATACAATGAAATCTGTAAAACACTAAAAATTGTTTCCAAACAAAGCTAGTGAGTACAATTCAAATTCCTAAACACTTTGGAGAACTTAGGTTAAATCTTTGAATAAAAAAAAACTACTTTGAAGATTGCGAAGATTTTAATCACACTTTGTCACAAACAATATTTCTCTCATGATTTCAATCTCAATGTTATCTTGGTAATATTTGACTTAATGTATATATAAGTATCTATGTGATGAGAATACCAAAGATCAACAAACTTAATATATGATTTTTCAGAAAATATCCTTCAAAACAGATGTTGATATGAGAATCTCTTGATAAAATTAAATGGATTAACCAAACCTCAATACCAAGTTGAAATCAAGATGTATGAGTGAGATCCCTTTTGGTTTTCTGAGTGGATTTGCCCAAGGAAAATGAATATAGAATGGAGTGCAGGTAATCGAGTAGCAATCAGCTCAAGTTTCTCACTTTTCTTTCAAAAATATGTTCTCTTCTCTTCTCATTTGTCGTCACTACTGTACTAGGGTTTAGATATTCAATATATACAGTGATCTTGCCTTTAGAATAGATCTCAACCGTTGGATCAAAAATATCTCGCGAGTTCTTATAATAAATATTAAATTTTTAAGTTTTCTCGCAAGTTCAGATGATTGAGGTCAAGGGCCCAGATGACTGACGTTCTTTTTAAGCATCGAAAAAATAACCTAGATACAGGGTCAGACGACTAAGGTTAGGACTCAGACGACTGAAGAGTAGGGTTCAGATGACTGAAGTGTGAGTTCAATCTTCTGAGGTGCTTCTACTAAGTTCTGAGTTTCACTAGAAATTCTTCAGACGACTGAACTTAATCTTCAGTCTTCTGAAGAAATTCTTCAAACGACTGAAGTTAACTTCGATCTTCTGAAGTGGCAACTTTAGGCGACTGACCGCTGAGTTTGGTCGAAGTCCCTCTTTCCTGATTTTTTTTTCTTTATACCTTGAAAAACTGTTTTCCTCTCTTTCTTGGCTCTTTTATAAAAATATTTTCTAGGGTTTTAAAAATATTTCTAAGTCCATGAGTATCCCCTAATGATGTTCATGAAATGCTTGAGTCCTAAAGTCATTCCAAGGTATGATTTGAGCCTCAAATTAAATTATATGAAAATGTAAATACATGAGTTCTAAGTACCCATTCCTGTGACGCTCTTGAGCTTGGTGCTTGCATCTTCATTCTTGTACTCTCTGAGTTCCATGGATCTTTCCAAGCTATGTAAACTTTATTCTTCATGGCTTCCATGACTTGTTATCCTTCTGTGCATGCTTAAACATAGTTCATGTTCACAATTTCAATGCACAAATCAAATACCAAGTGATTTGTCATTATTAAAATAGGATTGGACTCATAGAGTCAACAATCTACTCCTTTTTGATGATGACAAATCCACGAGTAAAAATACATAATGGGTTACGCCTAACAAGACTCTGCATTAAATAATCAATAAATGAAATATGCTTGTAACACCCCGATCCCGAGGGGTCTGGGATATTAACTTTTCACTATTGATTTACAGCGGAAGTAAATAAACTCAATTATTATTAAACCAGAGCACTAATTATCCATATTACAATCATTTATTTCAAAAGAAGAAAAATTACACAAGCATAAATATCTGACATCATACTAATATTTCTAAACAAATCTTTATTTTTTTATCCCCACCCGCATGCTTGCTAAGCCTGATTTCCAACATGCTCTTCAAAGTTATCTGAAATAAAAATATGATTGGAGTAAGACAACGCTCAATAAGTAAATAAGATTATTATTAGTGTGTGGCCAAAATGAGCTTTTAAAAAATTTCGTAAAAAAATATTTAATATTATAACTTCAAAACTGTCTCTAGAATAAATATAAAGTTAAAAATTTCTGCATAAAACTTTTACCATCAACTATAATAGTAAAATTTTATAATCATATACTATAGCTGTTAAATTAAACTTTTAACTTTAAAACTGTATAAATATTTAATGATAAATATACATATACTTTTCCTTATACGTTTTCTTTAGATCGTCGTTTAACCACTAGAATGATCCTTTTCATGTAAACTTACACTTTTCCTTCAAATCATTAGTAACTTTGTATACGTAATTCACTATGTATAAACATATATTATAAAAACCACCCTTAGGCCTATTTGCCATAAGTCATGTTTACCCCCATGACTGGGTTGCGCGGTCCGAAGACTGGACTTAGCTGGCTGGCCGACCAAACTAAATCAACGTACGTAAACTTTAAGTGAGATTTTCCTTATTAAGTCCTGATCCGGAACCAGGTGTGCACTCAAGAGAAATCCACTAACATAAATAACCACTCTGTAAACAGTGTGGGTACACTCTGATCCATTTAAACTTTAAGCTGCAGTACTGAACATCTGTAACTTTGAACTTTTGTTGCCATAAGGGATTTTAAAATCATCTTATTATAATTTATGCAATTTAAAATAATATCATGAAAATCTCATCTTTACTCATATTTTCATAAAAAAATTGCAACATAAAAATAAACTCATGCCACACAATTTTTGTGTTAAAAATATATATAAATTTTATTTTAGAATAGAAAGAAATGTTAAAAATTTACCCAAGGGGATTAAAATAGATGGAAGTATATTAAAGATAGAACTGGTATAATTAAATATGCGTAAAAATAAACTCATGGAAATTTTGTAGAGCTAATTAACATAATTGAAATTTACTTATAAAATAAACTCGGGTATGAATTTTAAATAAAAAAAAAAAAAACCTAACATAATCAAAATTTACTTACCTTCTTCCTTACGAACAGTGTAACTATCTCTAAGAAATGAGATCGGAAAGAGTAGGTGATTGAGAACTTATTCAAAAATTCTCTCTCCACCACAAATTCTTTCACTCACTAATCCTTCTCTTTCTTGGAAAATTGTTGTGAAAAATGAAGGTTGAGAGCTCCCTATTTATAGGAAAATTTTGGGGAAGAAATGAAATTTATAAAAGTGTGGGGAGATGGGTGAAATTATAATTTTTAAAAATTAAAGAATGGGCAAGGGATGGGCAAGGTATAGGTTGAGTATGGGATGGGGATGGAGGCCATGTGGGAGTGCTTGCCACCATTCCCATTAAATTAATTTTTAATCAATCACTTACCTAATTAATTAATCAATTAGTTAATTAATTATTTTATTATTTTTCTTAATCATTATTATCATTATTATTTTCATTGTTATTACTTTTAAACTATTTTTAGTATTTATTTATTTTATTATTTATTTTTGAACAAGAATTAAATTTGAATTTTGAAAACTCATGTGGGCCTCAAATGGTCTTGTGGGCCCCACACAACTTCGAGACCCGAATCGATCCTACGTAACTCCAATAATCTTCATACGATTTTGTGAGCTCTACACAGCTTCAAGACTCGTGTAAACCTCCACACGGCTTGTGGGCTCCGCATAGGATACTTATATTATTATTATTTTATCATATATTTCTACAAATTATGTTAGTCAAAACATTATTTTATGTACTTATTTACGTATATAAACAGTGTCTACTCTGTTTTATCCTATGAAATTCCATTTTGACCAAGCCGACCTCCAGGGAGCGACTGAGCCGCAATGGTCTCTGAGCACTCGCTAAGATAAGGTCTTTCTTCGGCATCAAACATGGAATCAAGGATTTTACAGAAAAACACTTCTGTATTGATATTAACTTAATGACCATTTTTATTATTTTATTATTATTGTGCTTTAATCATATATATATTTTTGGGTCATCACAATGCTTATGTTCATAGACATGTTGTTTAGCCTGATTCCAAGTGAAATGCTAAAGTTCATACAGATGTTGTTTAGCCTGATCGCTCCTATGACCTAATATTTCTCCCTTGTTACACAACTAGTGTTGCCAAAAATGTTTGCTATTCTTCTCCTTTACACAATTAGTTTTGCCAATAAATGTTTACTCATTATAATTTTTGCTCCTTAATTTTCTCCCCATTCTGACATCAACAAAATGGTGTATAAAAAATAGTGCGTGAGTGTACATAACCTTATGTTCTTCTTTCATTTTAAATCTTAAAGTTTTAAACTTGTTCAGGTATCAGATTTGACAAAAAAATTACTTCTCCCCTTTTTACATCAACCATCCCCCTTGTTAATGCATAAATCTGTGTTATGGAATGTAAATTACATTGTGAACATACATAGTGTGCCAAATTTTCAAAGATTATGTGAGGATACCAAATGTTGATTAATATGATACCAACTATTTACATCTTTAAAATGTGATATCGAATGAGGAGAAATGAGTGAAATATGAAATTTTGAACAAATTGTGAATATTAAGCGATGTTGCTCCCCCTGAATTATGTCATTTACTATAATTCTAGCCAACCTCTTGACTATGCATCAAGCCTAATTCTCACCTAATTTGGATAAACCTATCCTTCGCAAGTGGTTTGGTGAATATATCTACCCATTGTTCATCTGTGCATACAAACTCAAGTGCCACATCTCCTTTTTGCACATGATCATGAAGAAAATGATGTCGTATTTCTATATGCTTAGTTTGTGAATGTAATATAAGATTCTTTGGGGTGTTTATTGCACTTGTATTATCGCATCGTATAGGGATTGTTTCATAGCTTAATCCAAATTCCTTTAGTTGTTGGTCCATGTATAGCGTTTGAGCACAACAACTACCTGCTACTATGTATTCAGCCTCAGCTGTGGAAAGAGCAACTGAATTCTATTTCTTGGAAAACCAAGAGACTAATGAATGTCCTAAGAAATGACATATACCACTTGTTCTCTTCCTATCCACTTTGCTACCCACAAAATCAGCATCTGAATAGCTGATAATATTAAATGATGTGTACTTAGGATACCATAATCCAACTTCCACAGTTCCTATTAGGCATCTAAGTATACCTTTAGCAGCTAGCAAATGTGACACTTTTGGTGCAGACTGAAATCTTGCACACAACAATAAGCTAAACATTATGTCAAGTCTATTGGCAGTCAAATAAAGTAAGCTACCAATCATCCCACGATAAAGCTTGACATCTACTGGTATATCTTGTTCATCTTTGTCTAATTTCAATGAAGTGCTCATAGGTGTACCTGGTATTTTTCCATCTTCCATATTAAACTGTTTGAGTAGATCTCTAATGTACTTCGATTGATTTTTAAATATTCCATGTTTTTCTTATTTGATCTGAAGTCCTAGGAAGAAATTTAATTCACCCATCATGCTCATCTCAAATTCATTTTGCATAGTATTGGAAAATTCATTACACAATCCTTTATTTGTAGCTTCAAATATGATGTCATCTACATATACTTGCACTAGGAGCAAGTCATCTTTCTTAGACTTTATGAACAGAGTTGTATGTATCTTTCCTAGTGCAAGTCATCTTTCTTAGACTTTATGAACAGAGTTGTATCTATCTTTCCTCTTATAAATCCATTTTCTAGTTGAAAACCACTTAGCCTTTCATAACAAGCTCTAGGAGCTTGCTTTAAACCGTACAAAACTTTTGTCAGACTATAAACATGATCTGCATTCTTATGGTTTTCAAAACCCGGGGGTTGTTCTACATACACTTCTTCACTTATGTAGCCATTTAAAAATGCACTTTTGACATCCATTTGATATAACTTGAAATCCTTAAAAGCTGCATAGGCTGAAAGCATTCGAATGGCTTCCATTCTAGCTACAGGGGCAAAGGTTTCTTCAAAATCTATACCTTCTTCATGGTTATATCCTTGAGCTACTAATCTTGCCTTATTTCTCACAACTATCCCATGTTCATCCTTTTTATTCTTATATATCCATTTTCTTCCAATGATTGACTTATCCTCGGGTCTAGGAACTAATGTCCATACGTTGACTTATCCTCGGGTCTAGGAACTAATGTCCATACGTTGTTTCTTTCAAACTAGTTTAACTCTTCTTGCATGGAAAACACCCATGATTCATCCTTTATAGTTTCACTCACATTCTTAGGTTCTTCTTGAGATAGAAATGCAAAATGACTAATCATATTCCTGAGAGAGGATCGAGTGGCTACTCCACGTAATGGTTCAACTATTATTTGATCAATGGGATGATTCTTAATGTACTTCCATTCTCTTGGTGGTTCCTTAACCTCATTTTCAATTTAATTAGATTCAGTGGATGGTTCTTAAAGTTCATTTTTCTTTTCTGAATCATTTTCAATAGATAGTTTCTCAAGTTCCTTGTTTATCTCAACTTCATCTTCCTCAACTCTTTTGGAGAAGGGATTTATCTCATCGAACACAACATGAATAGATTCTATAATCATCAATGTTCATTTGTTATATACTCTATAGACTTTACTATCTAAGGCATACCCTAGGAAGATACTTTCATCGAATTTCACATCAAACTTTCCTAGTTGTTAATTGTCTCTAAGCACAAACATTTACAGCCAAAGACATGAAAATATGAAAGGTTTGGTCTATAGCCATTCTATAACTCGTACAGGGTCTTATTAAGAGATGGTCTAATCAATACTCTGTTTAGAACATAGCAGGCGGTAATCACTACCTCAGCCCAAAAATACTTAGGTAATTTATGTTCATTAAGCATAGTTCTGGCCATTTCTTGTATAGACCTATTCTTCCTCTCAACTACACCTTTCTATTGTGGTCTTCTAGGGGCTAAAAAGTTGTGGGCAATTCCTAATAAATTATAGTAGTCTTCCATGCCTTGATTTTTAAATTCTCTACCCCTATCACTCCAAATTCTAGTGATGGTATATCCCTGTTCATTTTGGATTTTCTTGCACAGGTTTATGAATTGTTCACATGCTTCATCTTTGTGACCTAAGAATAATATTCATGTATATCTTAAATAATCATCAACTATTACGAATGTGTATGATTTTCCTCCTAAACTCTGAATTGGGTTTACGAATGTGTATGATTTTCCTGATACATGAAGGGAGAAGGACCATACCGATGCAGATTTCTATGAAATCGAATAATCAATGGGTTATGATCTGAAGTCCTCCTCTTTCCATACTCAAAATAAATATTTGGAAAAACTTGGAGAAGATTCGAATTATAGAGCACCCTATCTAGTTTTGCCAAACTTCAAGAATTACCACTGTGACCATTACACCAAGACATGTTGTTGTCAGTACCAACCAAATCCATAAGTCCACAGTTGTCCAAGCAATTGTTAAATTCATCCATAACCGATAACGGCCTCATATGACCACCAATACGTTCTGAATCTGAACGGATAATATTAAAATCTCCCGCCACTAACCAAGGGAAATCATCCCTCTTTACAAACTCCAAATCATTCCAAAGTTCCCGGCGATCTATTTGATGACATTTAGCATAAACAAAAGAAGCCAAGAAAATTTGGTCCACAAAACTAAAAATACCCGAAATAACTTGATCAGACATATGTTGTAACTCAAAGTGCACTTCCTCTTCCTAAAATATCCAAATTTTACCCCCAACTGAAGCATTCACACAAAAATTCAGAAAATTTAGAAATTCAGCCCATTGCGACATCAGACTTTCATCAGAAAATGGCTCTGAAAGAACCAAAATAGAAGGCGAAAAATTCCTCATTAACTTATGTAAACAATTTTTTCGACGTGCCTAAACCCCGCACGTTCCACACTAGAATTGTATTAATCATAAATCAAGTTTCTTTGGACAGGTAATAACCCATTGAGACTTCTTCTCACTTTGCCCATTAATATCCTCCAACTTAACAATCGAAACATATAAATCATCATCCGAACAAAAGCCTTTTTCCAAAGGGAGTTTCTCTAAATTATTTGTCTCCACCTCCATATTCGATTCACAATTATGTGGAACACACCTAGCCATGAAGGTACACTTGTTCCAAAATTTCTGTAACCATATTACTAGACGTCATCAACTGATCACGCACTACTATGCCATCTTCCACAATCAGAATATCAGCGTCAGGAGCACCCAAGACTGGTTCAACACTCTCCTCCCTCTACACAATCTCATGTTGATTTATATTTCGTTGCAAAGTCTCCACTTCAGGCCTCGTATCTACATGAACAAACTCCCCCTCTTCCATCTCACATTGCAGAACTATCTCAATCACTGCCAAAATTTGTGATGTCGTTGCACCCTCTTGCACCTGAGCCCCCACTACAGGTTCTTTGACAATGCATGGATCTATCAATTCTCTCTGAAGTTCCTTCCCTTTATCCAATTTCTTCACACACCAAACTTCTTGTCGATTTTCTTGTCTACCATATTCCGTATCCTTATTTCTATCCCTAATTTTTTATTTCCTTTCACCCCCTCGGCATACCACCTTTGAATGCCCTAGTCTATGACATTTCTCACAATAAAATCCTTGCTTTTCGTACCTCACTTCCTACCAAAATTTCTGATTTGCAGAAACAAAAATTGGGAAAGCATCCACCTGATCTGCCAATAAATCCACCTCCACGCACATTCTTGCACCCATAGCCCTAATTCGATTAAGCGTAGCATTGTCAGTTCCCAGGTATCGACAAAACCTTGTGGCTAGAATTTGTAAGCAATCAGGTATGTACATGTGCATTGGAAGACCAGGGAGAAATAACCATTGAGGGGCCAAGGATGGTTCCTGCTTTAGGTTGAAATCCTTTGTCCATTGAAAAAGATGAAATGAAAATCCAGCCAAAATCCTTCCTTCACAAGACCATCCATGAAGAAAATCTCATTCATTATTCATATGAACGAGTATGTGAAAATCATCCATGAAACTAACAGAAGGGTTCTCCAAAAGGCCCCATGACTTTATAATATTCAAATGGATAACATCGTTATCCATGGATGGTCTAGATCGCAAAAATTTTAGAACCAACGCAAACCTAAAATCTTCCGCCACTTTGTTCAACTCATCCTCTGAGAATATAAAACCAATATCTCCGTCAACATCAACTGGATATCTCATGGCTAGTTTTAAAGAAGAAGACGACGGGTTAACAGCATTAGCATTAGAACGTGATACTACATGGGCATACGATAAAGGTCTTGAACCACCTTTCGAAAGAGACCCCACTAGTGGAGGCTCCCCCAAAGGGTCGGTAGGCGCCACCATTGACTCCTACACAGTAAGCGTCTTACTTCAATGAGAATGGAAGAGAGACATACCTGATTTAGGATGACTCAGAGTACCGGCAAAAGAAAGTTTGCCAAAATTCAAAGTCTTGGAAAACCAGTAGGCGGCGATGTGGGCGGCCGTAGTTGCAGCTGATGACTCTTCTATCTGGCGAAATTCTCACAGCAGGAGGAGGCTCGGGAATTCTCCTCTACAAATCCCAGAAACAGCACCATCTGAATCTCTTCTACGAAACCTCGAAACAGCACCTAGTCACTGTCATCTCAAGGGCTGAGAGTCCCTTTGTTGTCGTCACGAGATTTTTCAAAATCGCCATCGTCCCACCATTGTATTCATAAAACTCCTCCACAATCCTAGAAAAAAACCACCCTCAGTAACCTCTGCTTCGGTGTGCAAGGCCACAGAGAGCCAGATTCGAAGGAACGAAAATCACAGGCACAAGTGATATTGGCGCGGCTTGAGTGGCAATCGGAAAAAGCGTGGCCAGTGGTGGTCGCGTTACGACGTGCGGGCTGTGGGGATTGGTTCATCTCCGCCGTTGCAGATCTGAATTGCAAGAGCTAGGGCTTCAAGGAATTTCCTTTCAAAGATCACGGGAATGAAACGATCTAGTCTGACGACGGAGACGAACGGCGGGGGCGACAGCGACGATGGAGGGTATGGACGACGGCAACGATGTGTTGGGTTGTTTGGGTTGCAGGTTGGAGGTTAACGGCGATGGTGGTGCTGCGGTAAGCACTTTTAATCACTTTGCAACTCTAATCAGAATAGCCAATATGATCAAAAGACAGAAAGGGTGGGAGGGAGGGAGAGAGAGAGAGATCAGAGAAATGGGAAATGAAGAAGAATTGAACCTTATTCATGCATCATAATCTGTATTCTTCAATGCATTATCGGTTAGGAGGGGTCTTATCCCATTCAAGAATTGCACAATTTATATTGGAAACAAAAACTCAATATGGAATGTCCTATTTATGGAGAAATTTGGGTAGCATCTACGCGTGGTCCCCAAGTATATGACATAGAATAACTAAAGAACAATTACTACAGTATGCACTTCAAGAACAATTGGGTTTCGCCATTGAATCTCCTTGAAATGGAAAAAAAACATTGAGTTATCATTCACAATATAAATAATTTTGCATTCCGAGATAGTCCATGATGGTACAGTTCAACAATTATAATTAAATATGCACATAGGATTGTTTATTAGGACGATTAGAATATATCTTATCATAATATTACTTGTGCATGTTAACTAATAATTGTCAAATGGGTATAAGATTATGTGCATAAACACATAAATATGCATATGTAATGGTGATCATGTGTTGACTTCAATAAAAGTTGTGAACATTAATATTGTTTGAGGTGAAGAAAAAAATCAATAAAATAGAGAACTATTGGATCTTCCAAAAAAATAAAAATGATATGTAAGCATCCAATAGGTCAAAATAATTACTAGCAATATAAAAAATAAGACACTTATATGTAATGACCTTTAACAACCAAGATCTAGAAAAAAGTGGGAAAAACACTAACAATCTTCTAAAAATTGTGCTTGCAAGTGTAAGAGAGTGAAGAGCCTTATGTTATGCATTAAGAAGATTGAAGAATCTCAATGGAATATAGGAAGCTTAAAAGTATTTTTGGTCAGAGAGAATCTTCATTCATATATAGATGTGCATCAAAAGCATACATAGACCCACAATTGACAATACAAGAAAACTGATTATCAACCCATGAAGTAAGGGCACTTCCTACAACATTTGCATTCATATGGCAAATTTTGTTTGGGCACTCCCATTATTGGTGTGTTTTGAGGCGCTAAAGACATGGGAATGCAAAAATAAGGTGTGGATCATTGCTAGCCTCTATTATTGAATGAACTTTCACTCTTTCTCTCACACAGATGCATAAAGGCGACTGAGCCTTGCCAAAGCCACTTTCCTCTTGCGCCCACGCTAAGCACACCTTTCGCACTATGCCATTGCTAGCCTCCTAATGTTATTCACAAGTAAGTGTTCTCTCTTTCCTCTATTTTCTCTCCATCTCTCTAAGTTTTTTGCTCCCATTTTAATGTCTAAGTCTCTCGAATTCATATAAGTACTCACTCAATTTATTAATTATTCCATCAAATCTCCTTGATGGTTTCTCTATAGATAGAACTAAATTTAGCATTATATCATGGCTTCCAAGGCTACTTGGATCTAGAGGTCCCATACTACTATCCCTTGCTTTCTATGTTTTTGTAAATCTTGTACAATTTAGCCAGTTAGTAAACATTGTACAACAATGAAATTGGATTTAATGCATGCCAATTGATTCATATAAGTTAAAATGGAACCACAATTTGCATTATTGCCCTCTATGAGCATGGCAATTGTATTCATAATATTAAATATAAAGGTTACAAGATGAACAGTAAGCATACATAGAATACAGACATTCATACTTCACCTTAGAAATCCAAGAAGTAGTTAGGGGATGGAAAAGCTAAAGGGTAGGACATGCATCGTTGAGCATAAATTGAACTAAAACTCTATGAATAACTAGAGAAATAAAACTAATAGTGGAAGAGCCTAGCTTTTAAGAAAAGAGGAGACTAGAGGAAAAAGCATGTATCTTAGGTTTTCGCAAAAGCAGTGACCCTTTTGAAAACAAAACAAGGTCTTATCTCTCCTCACTTTTTAGTTTCTTTTCAAATATGCAGAATGTCCCTCTATTCTTTTCTTCTCTCTATTCTACTAGGGTAACCTTCCCTTTCTCAAATTTCTCTCCCAATCTCTGGTGATCTCCCATAGCATACCCCTTAAAACTAGTAGAACTTCCCTTCTCTCCACTCTTCTCCTCTCCTAGTTATTGCAAGGTTTCTCACTCCCTTTCCCCTTTCTTGTCATGTCCCTCAATCCTTGCTATGTATTCAGATCCAAATTTAAAGCTTAATGAGAGACTTATTTGAATAGGATTGGTGCAATATATATTTTCATGTTTTGGTGAAAATAAAAACCATAAAATAAAAAACCAATCCTAGTCTAAAAGAGGTTGATGAAATACCTAAACTAACCTTGTAGCCTCTAGAAAAGAACAAAGCATCTGATCACAATGAATGAGCAGCCAAAGATGGAGGAGCAAGCGATGATGGAGTAGGCCATATTGCAGTAGATGACAATGGAGAGGCAGGGGAGGCTGTCAGGTGAACACTAAACTAAGGGGTATGAGTTGGAACAGTGAAATGTGTTGGCCTAACTGGGCTTTTCAATCTTGTTTTGATGTTAACAAAATGAAGGATGCTTTAACATGTGATGTTGAGTGATGTGATTTAGGTAAAAGGACACTCATGGTTGATATGCTGAAGTTCAATGTCAATCTAGTGGAAGCTCCTCAGAATATTAAGGTCAATGAAGGACAAATGAAGAGTATAAAGGCCAAACAATTCTTAAAGTCAAAAGTGAACCTCGAAAGGCTGAAGGAGGCTGAAGAACTTAGTGTTTAAGGAAACCATAATTAGAAGGTTTGCTATAAGTACTTCAAAGCCAAATACTATCTTGATATATGTGAAGCTCTTATAAATCAAAACAAACTAAGAAACACATTTTTTAAAGACCTTAAAATATGTCTTTGATTAAAAGGCCTTAAAGGAAGAAAGTTTTTAAAGTAAAAAAGAAATGAAAAATACTGAGAGCCAGGTGACTGCCACGATTTAAAAGAAAAATTTAGGAGGCAGTAGGGTTCCAGGCGACTGCCTGAACACTGGCAAGCGCCTGGGTTGTCAAGCCAGGCGATTGCCAAGTCTTGGCAAGTGACTTCCAACCTTCTGGGTTTTCAAATTCTCACTCTGGTAGGTGACTGCCAGGTTGTGGCAGGTGACTGCCACTTGGAACAGATTTCAGATCTCAACGGGTAGTTTTTCAGAATTTTGAATTTCAAAATTAACTCAACAATTTAATGATTTTTTGAATGTTACCTAATTAAATGAGGATGTTGTTATTTGAAAAAGTCTATAAATACCTCTTTGGGTAATGAAAAATAAGAGAGAATATACAAGCAAGATAAACGTAGAAGATCAAACAGTCAATACATTGAAATTCTTCATGCGCTGAAATTCTCCTTAAGTTCTTTTGCTCACATCATTTTGTTGGAGAAACACTCTACATTTTTGGTGGATTAAAAAATTAAAAGCTTGGTTCGAAGTTGCATTCAGATTTTTCTTTAGAACCATTGGTGACTTCTAAAACTTTAAAGTTTCACATGTTCAGTTTAGCTTTGGTGTTTTGAAGTATAATTTAGAATTTAATTCGTACAACCTGCTCTGAATTTTGAGAGTTTTTTTTTTTTTTGTACGTAGATCTACTTCTATTTTCTTGTACTTTGAATGATTCAAAGGTTTGATGGATCGTTAGACCAAGCACAGGTCGATGCTTGGAGAGGTTTCTCTTCCTGAAAAAGAGGGTAAATTATGTAAGGTTTTTGTTCCACCCGGAAGGAACAAGATATAGTAAATTCCGTAAGTGGTTGACCTAAGGCAAGGACATAGGCTAGGTATAAGCCGAACCCCGTAAAAGTGGTGGTGTCACTCTCTTTTAATTTCAACAACAATATAACCTGCGTGAATCTTTTAATACTTTTAATCATAAAGCAAACACGTATTGGAAATTAAGTAAACCCAAAGCCTAATTTGTTCTTGGGCTTGCAAAAACTGAAAGGGAGTATGTTGGTTAATCGATTTTTTACGGAAACCGAAAGGAAGTACATTGATTGGTTAACATCCAAAACTTATTAACTGAAGGTTTAATTAAGTTCTGATATTGAAAAAGTTTTTGGATGTCGTTGTAATATTCAAATTCAAAAGCCAACAACAGGAGTTGTACATTCATATACAGGGACTCTAAATATTCCAATTGATTTTTGTTATGTGGTTGTTGTGTTTTGTTGGCCTAACTGGGTTTTTCAATCTTGTTTTGATGATTACAAAATGAAGGATGCTTTAACATGTTGTGTTGAGTGATTTGATTTAGGTAAAAGGGCACTCACGATTGATAAGCTAAAGTTCAATGTCAATGTAATGGAAGCTCCTCAGAATATTGAGGTCAATGAAGGACAAATGAAGGGGATAAAGGCCAAATAATTCTTAAAGTCAAAAGTGAACCTTAAGAGGCTGAAGGAGGCTGAAGAACTTAGTGTTTAAGGAAACAATGATTAGAAGGATGGTTGTAAGTACTTCAAAGCCACATACTATCTAGATACATGTGAAGCTCTTATAAATCAAAACAAACTAAGAAACACTTTTTTGAAAGACCTTAAAATATGTCCTTGATTAAAAGGTCTCAAACGAAGAAAGTTTTCAAAATAAAAAAGGAAAATACTGAGAGCTAGGCGACTGCCCTATATAGGCAGGGGACTGCCACAATTTAAAAGAAACAATTTAGGAGGCAATAGGGTTCTAGGCGACTGCTTGAGCACTGACAGGCCCCTCGATGGTCAAGTCAGACGATTGTCAAGTCTTGGCAGGCGACTGCCAACCTTTTGGGTTTTCAAAATTGTTCTTTGGAAAAATTTTGAATTTCTAAATTAATTCAATAATTTAATTAAATGAGGAAATTGTTCTTTGGAAAAATTTTGAATTTCAAAAATAATTCAATAATTTAATGCTGCCTAATTAAATGAGGAAATTGTTCCTTGGAAAAATTGTGAATTTCAAAATTAATTCAATAATTTAATGCTACCTATTTAAATGAGAAATTTTTTTTTTGAAAAATTTTGAATTTCAAAATTATTTCAATAGTTTAATGCTACCTAATTAAATGAGGAAATTGTTCTTTGAAAAAGTATAAAAATACCTCTTTGGGTAATGAAAATTAGAGGGGGAATATACAAGCATGACAAGCCAAAAAGATCAAACGGTCAATACGGTGAAACTATCACTGCGCTGAAATTCTACTTAAGCTCCTTTGCTAACATCATTTTTGTGGAGAAAAACTCTACGTTTTTGTTGGATTGAAAAGTCAAAAGCTTGGTTCTAAATTGCATTCAAATTTTTTAAAGAACCATTGGTGACTTCTAAAACTTCAAAGCTTCACTTGTTCTATTTAATTAGCTTTGATTTTTTGAAGTACGATTTAGAACTTAGTTTTTACAACCTACTCTAAATTGTGAGAGAGTTTTTGTATGAAAAATTTATCTTGTACTCTTCTAGACTGTAACAATTCCAGGTTTATTGGATTGTTGGCTAAGTGAGGGGATATTGCATAGAGAGGTGCTACTCTAGCCTAATTGAAGGAGTGACCAAACGAGGGTATATCGTTTGGAGAGGCGGGCTCTAGCCTACTAAAAGAGTGTGTAAAGGTTTTTGTTCCACCCGGAAGGAACAAGGTATAGTGAACTTCTTAGGTGATTTTCCTAAGGCGAGGACATAGGCTGGGTATAAGCCAAACCTCTTAAAAGTTGTGGTGTCACTATCTTTTCTTTACTCTCTTTTAATTTCAGCAACGATATAACTTGCGTGGATGGTTTAATGCCTTGAATCATAAAAGTAATACATATTGGAAATTAAGTAAACCCAAATCCTAATTGGTTCTTGGGCTTGCGGAAACCGAAAGGGACTACGTTGGTTAATCGATCTTTAGCGGAAACTGAAAAGAAGTACGTTGATTGGTTAACATCCAAAACTTATTAGCTGAAGGTTTAATTAAGTTTTGATATTGACAAAGTGTTTGGATGTCGTTGTAATGTTCAGATTCAAAATCCAACAACAGGAGTTGTATATTCATATACAGGGACTCTAAATATTCCAATTAATTTTTGTTGTATGGTTGTTGTATAGTAAATTAATTGATTGTATTTGTTGATTGTGGATTGCCTTATTAACAAAAAAACAAGTAATCCTTAAGAGATTTAGAAAAGGGACAAGAGTTGTCAAAAAAATATCAAAGAAATCCTAAATAACCCAATTCACCCCCTCTTTTGGGACTACACCTTAGGTTTCAATTGGTATCAAAGCTCGGTTATAACAAAACCTAACAAGTGGCTATGTAAAAATCAAAATGACACAAATAGGAGTAGCTCCCTTTAGTGAGGGTCAATCCTCAACTAGGCAACCCATTTTTTGTGGAATAAATTACACCTTTTGGAAGCAACGAATGAGAATATACCTTCAAACAATGGACTAGAAGGCATGGAATGTTGTAACAAATGGAAATTTAATCCCCACTAAACTAGTTGATGGAAAATAAGTACCTAAAGAAGATAAAGAACTAAATGACTTAGATTACAAAATGTTGCAAATTAACTCAAGTGCAATAAACATGTGCACTTGATGCAAATGAATTTAATAGAGCAATGACATGTAAAATAGCCAAAGAGATTTGTGATAAATTGGAAGTAACCTATGAAGGCACGGTAGATGTTAGGGAAAGTAGAATCGATATGTTAACTAGTGAATATGAAACTTTTAGGATGAACTCCGATGAAAGTATAACAAGCATGTACACTAGGTTCACCCATATCATAAACTCACTAAGTGCCTTAGGAAAAACTTATTCCACCCATGAGACGATCTGTAAAATTCTAAGAGCACTTCCACCTACTTGGGAATCGAAAGCTACTGCAATAATGGAAAGTAGGAACCTTAAAATCACTTTTTTAGATGAACTAATAGGTTCTCTACTTACATACGAAATGTCAATGAATGATAGGAATGATAAAACCAAAGCTCAAGAATATATAGCATTAAAGCTTCAAAAGAAAACACTAGTAGTGAAGAAGAGTTGGATGAAGATGAACTAGACTTCATATCCAAGAAACTTACAAAAATTATTTGAAGGAAAAAAAAATTCAAAAGAAGAAACCAAAACTCTGAATCAGATGAAGAAGAAATTAACAAGAAGAAATCAAGAAATAAAATTCCTACATGTTATAATTGCAATAAAGGTGGACATAAAACTGGAATTTCCACTACTCAAGAAGGATTCCAAAACGAGAAAGGCAATAAAAGCCACTTGGGATAATCTAGATACAAGCAGCTCCGATGATGAATCAAGTAACCAAGAGGTTGCTTATATGGCATGGGACGACGATGAAGAACATTGTTCCTCATCCAAATCAAATAATGAATATGAGAGTTGTTCATCTAATGAATCTGATGATGATGAGGGTATGCCATCTTATGAAGAACTTAAAAATGATTTTTTCAAGGTTCATAAGATGTTAGTTAGTGTGACTAAACGATACACATCATTGAAAAACAAGAATGAAGGAGTTATGAAAGAGTAAGAAGCTAAAAATCTTGCTGAAAATGAAAAAGATTTGAAAATCAAGAAGTTAGAAAGCAAAAATGAAAAATTGATGAAAGAAATAGAAGATCTAAGACTCCAAACTTCTATGGAAATTGAAAAAGACATATACATTTATGAATTAAAACGTAAAATCAATAACTTCTTGAAATTAGGAATAGCTTCCCAAAAGGGGGGGGGGGGTGAATTGGCTTCTTAAAACTTTTTTCTTTAGCTGTTTTAAAGTCCTTAACTTCTTTTAATATTTAACCAATTCTTTGACTTGTTTATTTATTTTGTCAATCAAATAAGAACTTGATTTCCTTTGAACAATCAATCAACAACACAATTAAACATTCAATCTTCAACCACACTTTGAAAGTAACAATTTCCAAACCAACACAACCACAATTTATTTACCAAATATAAGTTCACTGCAGCACTATTAGATTGATGAAATCATTCAAGATTTAAGACTCTTGGAATATAAAACAAATCTTTATACCGTCCAATCACAATCAATATAATATATGTAACTTTCAGTTTTTGATGCTTTCAGCCCTATGGCGAATGTGAATTTTGAATGAAGCCCTGTATATATGAAATTTCTTCTTCAATATGATGTTCAATATAAAATCCAATCACTCTTTCCAAACTTCAGAATTCAAATAAACTCTTAAATTAATTTATCTTTGGGATGTTTAGCCAAGTAATGTACTCCTGTATGGTTTCCGCAAAAATTGGTTCAATCAACGTACTCCCTTTCGGTTTCCGCAACCCAAATCAAAATCAAACTTTAAGGTTTATTTGATTTCCAAATATACGTAGTTTATATGATTTTCAAATTTAAACCATCCACGCAATTTAAATATGTACTGAAAATAAAGAATAGGGAAAGAGAGAGTGAGACGAAGATTTTTACGAGGTTCGGCTTATACTCAGCCTACGCCCTCGCCTTTGGCAAACCACCAAAGGATTCACTAAACTTGTTCCATTGATGGGTGGAACAAAACCTTTACAAGCGATACCCCACGCTCAAACACTCCTTCACTAGGCTAGAGCCCACCTCTCCAAATGATGTCCCCTCGTTCGGTCACTCCTTAATTAGGCTCGAGCCCGCCTCTCTAAGCAATGCCCCCTTGCTTAGCCAACGATCCAAACAACCCTTGAAATTGTCAATTTACAAGATACATATCAAATAGATGAGTACACAATAATGCTCATACAAAGAGCTGATTAGTACACTTTAGAAACTAGTATACTTCAAATTTAAAATATCAAAAGAATGAGGTAAGAAGCTCAATATAAATATCACCGGTTTACTTTTCTTTGATGAGGATCAAGAACTTAAATTAGATACTTTCGAGAAGTTGTAAAAGCTTAGAGATTTCTCAAAAATTTCACAGCAATTCAGAACTTTAAAACAAATAACAAAAAGCTTTTAATGAAACAGATTTTGAAAGAATTTTCAATGCTTGGTGTTTTTGTTTCTCATAAACCATGTATATATAGGCTGCAAAAACACTTTCATTCATGCTCCCCAAGTTTACTTGGAGTGCCGCAAAAGTTTCCAAAAATATTAGGGTGCAAGTTAATTAAATTTGAAAAAGAGATGTTTTAAAAATCTTCCCATTGTCGTACTTTGGTTGCCTGAAGTGCAACCTCGATAGCTTGAAGTAGGTTCAGGAGCTTGAAGACACAGGGTCAGGCGCTTGAAGATATACTACCTGTTTGATTTTTTTCAGCAAAAATCTTCGATTGCCTGAGGATATAACCTCAGTCGCCTAGACTATACAAAATCACTTTCCTTCTTTCTTTTTCAAAGATATTTGGTTTCTTTGCTCTCTTACTTTTAAAAAAACATTTTCTGCAATTTTAAAATAAAGTCTCTAAGTCCATCTTTATCCCCTAATGAGCTTCATTTCATTCACAATGACATTTTTAACTTTGAAGTACTTACATGAAGATTTCCTAACAATATGAACATTTATTGTTCTTTGAAACTTCATGATCATTTTGAAGCTTTAGGTTCATTTCATCTTCAGATGTCTTTATGCTTCCTAGTTTGATCACTTCATGACACACCATACACCTTTAAGCTTGTTGGTGATCTTTCGAAGCTTTGTTGAGTTTGGCTTTTTCAAATTCCTAAAAACAACATTACTTGAACACATATTATCATTAACCTTTTCTTCATTTGTTATCATCAAAACAAGAGGTGAAAGCCTTGTTAGGCTGACAATCTCCCCCTTTTTGATGATGACAAATAAGGAGCAAAAAATTATAAAAACTTGTAGAACAATCTCCCTTACAATAAGCATAGATTCAAGTAATATTTCCCAACATTTGCATTTGCATAGTTTATTTATATAGTCAATTTTCATGTTGCATTTTCAATTCAGCTCAAATATTCAATTCAGCTCAAATATTTATATAGTCAATTCATATTTTTGCTCCCTCTAAACTATCTCTCCCCCTTTGACATCATACAAAAAAGGTACTCAATTTTAATACAAAGAGCAAAAACCATATAGATATGCATCTAGAGAACCAACATCAATAAGATGTGACCTATAGTAGTACAATGAATCACAAAAAGAGCTGTTTTTAAGTTTACGTCTTAAAGCTAAGAAATGTCAATCATCATGTCCTTCCAATTTTAAAATATAATGCATGATTTCAATTGATTAATAGAAAAATGATTATACACAAGTGATAAATCATAACACTCCCCCTGACAATTAGAATACTCAATAATTTCTTTTAAGTCATAAGTTGAGAAGGTTCAAAGTTTCAGATTTAACATTAACATTAGAACTTATAGTACATCAAACTTATAACAAAACATTTCATAGGTTCTGAGTTTTAGAGCTAGAAACAAATACTTGTAAAGACTCATAGACTTTGCTCACACATACTCCCCGTTTTTACATCAACAAACAGGCAAAATACATTCAGAATTTGAGCATGTGTAGCATATAAAGTAGCAAAAACATCATCAAAAGTCTATGTATTAGAGCTAGTGTCACTACCTTCAGCAATTCCTTTTCCTTTGGATTGCTGTGAGCCTTCTTCTTCTTCTTCTTCTTCTTCTTCTTCTTCTTCATCCTCTTCCTCATCATTACCATCTTCCTCTTCTTCTTCATCACCTCCTTCTTTCTCTTCTTCAGATTCTTCAGCTGATGAATCATCACTATGGGGTATGGAGCTAGTGTCCATGGGATCATCGTGTAAGGAACTACCCTGAATCTTCTCAATGCACATAAGATGCTGATCTAAGGAGGAATAGTTATCCTATAGAGTTTTAAGACCCTCGTGCATATCTCGGCTAAAGGAGGTGAATTCATTATAAAACGGTGTGAACCATGAGGGAGCTTCAGAGGCTGAACCTTCTGGCTGATCCTAAGGTGAAGGAGGAGGTGCAGCAGCTACTCTTCGTTGTCTACCTCCTTTTAAAAACAAGTCCTGATTTCATTTTTCATATCCCATCTATTTGAGAGTGGTTGAGGTAAAGAGTTCATATCTGGTCCTTTTAATGAAAATGTCCAATGAAGATGTGATATTCTGATTTGCAAAGATCATATTAAAAGCTCCCCCGTATGGAAGAGCGACTCATTTTGCATCCATCTTTGCCCAAATCCACATTATAATGAGACTAGCCAAATCAAGCTTCTTCCCTTTTAATAGACACCACAACACAAAACAATCGATATACGAAAGATGATCATATGATCCAGCTTGTGGCAAAATGTTATTTGTGATGATCTTTTGAAGGATTTGGGCTCTCAAATTTAGCTGCTTATAGAGTGGTGGATGTCCAAAGTAGATAGGTTCATTCTCCATAATTAGTGGCAAAAATTATTGTGGTGTAAACTTTTGTTGAAGTATCCAAGATTGGGCAAATGTAGGACATTCAAACTCTCCAGGATTAATTTGAAGAATGGGAGCCAATGATTGAGGAGTGAGAATTATTTTCCTACCCTTGACTTCAGTTGATAAGTTGTTCTCTCCTTGAACTAAATTAGCATAAAATATTTTGACAAGATTTAGAAAAGTCCTTTAGCTTGGTAAACAATGAAGTTCTTCCATCCTATGGTTTGAAACAACTGCAAAATATTTGGAAACTCTGTGTTGAAGAATTGAACATCAAGGACCTTACCAAATATAGGATCTATGGGTCATAAGAGGATACCATCCATCGATTGATATTAGGATCATCTCTACCAGAAGATAAGCCACGATTTGTCGTTTGCTTAGTTCGAGGCATTGTGAGGTTTTCTTGGAGCAGCAGATACCTTCTTTCAAACCCTAGAATACGTATGATTGAATTGAGAAGCTTGGAATCAAAAGTTTTAGCGCCGGAGATTGAAGGAGGTTTGGTGTTTAGAACTTCGGGTGAGTGATAGAACTTGGTTTGAGAGCCTAGAGTTTAGAAGAAATAGGGTTTCGCGCATTTAAAATATAAATACTCCGTGACTTCAGGCGCCCAAAGAATAAGTACAGGCACCTGAAGAATTTTTGCGGCTAAAATTCAACAGGCAGTAGCTGTTCGATCAGCTGAGGTATGGAGCTTAGGCACCGGAGGTACATGTAGGAGACTGAAGTTATCAGCTCAGTCAACCGAACTGCTTCAACTTTTGAATTTCCCTTATTTCCTTGTTTTGAACATTTCTAACTTATTTCCTTTATTGTATAATGGTTCAAGTTTCTCTTTTTATTGATGTATACCTATCTTTTAACAGCACTTATGTTATAAGCTTTTAAAGTTTTTTTTTTTTTCATTTAATCATCCAACCTTTATGGATCCTTCTACTCTCTATTTTATTTTTGGTACCCATATCTTCTTGGTTCCTTTTGATTTGTCAAGGGATGTTTCTTTTATTTTCCACACTTGTTTAGTCTTCACACCCTTTCTCTTAAATGGACATTCAAATTTGATATGCCCATTTTTCTTACATTTATAGCATATTGTATTCGTGTAGGCTTTACTAGATATGGTAGCATAGTTTTTGGATCCTTTTGAGAATTATCCCATGTACAGATTCTTTTTCCTTTTATTTTCAACTCCATTGAAACCAATGCCTTCTTTGTTCAATGACATTCTTTGTGAGCCAATCATCTCATCAAGATTTTCTTTTCCTTTTGTGAGCCAATCATCTTATCTTTATCTTTGATTTGACTCTTGAGATTGTTTATCTCCATCTCTTTCTTGTTGTCAACTTTCTTTAAAAGATTCCTTTGACTGTAGAGATAATTTTTTGATTCTATCCTCTAATTCAGAAATGTACATGTCTTTCTCATATACCGTAGAGGATAAGGATCGAAGGTCTTCTATCATTCTTGCTTTCTAATTCTTTGATTTTCAAGTCTTTTTCCTTTTCAACAAGATTTTTGGATTCTAATTATTTTGTCATAGATTCATTCTTACTTTCTATTTTCTTGATTCTAGAATCCTTTTCTCTTTCTGCAACTTTAAGGGTTTCTAACACTTTTATTATACCTTCATTCATATTTTTCAATGAAGTATTTTGTTTAGCTACTTTAACCAGCATCTTATGAACTTTAAATAAATCATTTTGAAGTTCTTCATATGATGGCATGCTCTCATCATCGGATTCATCACTACAAGAATTATTTGAAGATTTAGATGAGGAACTTTTCTCATTGTCCCAAGCCATAAAGCATGTATAAGCAACCTCTTGGTCACTTGATTCATTTTCTGAACTACTTGTACTCATCATGTCCCAAGTAGTGGCTTTCATGGCCTTTTTCTTTTTCTTCTTAGGCTCTTTCTTTAGTAGTAGTGGACATTTTTGTTTTATATGTCCAACTTTATTGCAATTGTAGCACGTAGGAGTTTTATTCTTTGATTTCTTGCTAACTTCTTCATTTGATTGATCTGATTCAGATTTTTGATTTCTTATTTTAAATTTGTTTCTTCTTCTTAGTATTCTTGCTAACTTTTTAGATATGAAGGCTTCTTCTTCTTCATCCATTTCTTCTTCACTACTTGAATTGTCTTTTAAGGCTTTGAAGGCTATTGAGTCTTGGGTTTTAGTTTTGCCACTCTTTTCATTTATTGCCATTTCATATGTGAGTAAAGAACCTATAAGCTCATCCAAGGAAGTGGTTTTCAAATTTCTTCCTTCCGTTATAGCAGTGGCCTTTGGATCCCATTTAGGTGGCAGCCCTCTGAGAATTTTCCTAATCATCTCATAAATAGTGTAGGTTTTTCCTAGAGCATTTAGGGAATTGATTATGTGAGTGAACCTAGTAAACATATTAGTTATGGATTCATCCAGGTTCATCTCAAAAGCTTCATATTCACTTGTAAGCATATCGATCCTATTATCCCTAACATCTATGGTGCCTTTGTAAGTGACTTCAAGCTTGTCCCATATTTCCTTAGCTGATTTACAAGCCATTACTCTATTAAATTCTTTGGCATCTAAAGCACAATATAGAGTTCATAGCACTAGAATTTACTTGCAGCATCTTATAGTCTAAGTCTTTCATATCAATTTTCTCCTTAGGGACTTGTTTTCCATCAACTATCTTAGTGGGAATTTGATCTCCATCTATAACAACTTCCCATACTTTCCAATTCATCGTTTCAAGGTAGATTTGCATTCTCTTTTTTCCAAAATGTGTAGTTCAAACCACAAAAGATACGAGGCCTAGTTGAAGATTGTCCCTCTCCAAAGGGAGCTACGCCTATGTGAGCCATTAGAATCTTTCTATAATTACTTGTTAAGATTTACTATAACCTCTCTCTAATACCAATTAAAATTAGGAATAGCTTCCTAAGAGGGGGGGGGGTGATTCTTTAGTTCTTTTAAAGTCCTTAACTTCTTTTAATATTTAACCAATTCTTTGACTTGTTTATTTATTTTGTCAATCAAACAAGAACTTGATTTCTTTTGAACAATCAATCAACAACACAATTAAATACAATTAAACATTCAATCTTCAACCACACTTTGAAAGTAAAAATAATTAAACAATTAATCACAATTTCCAAACCAACACAACCACAATTTATTTACCAAATATAAGTTCATTGCAGCACTATTAGATTGATGAAATCATTCAAGATTTAAGACTCTTGGAATATAAAACAAATCTTTATTCCATCCAATCACAATCAATATAATATATGTAACTTTCAGCTTTTGATGTTTTTAGCCTTGTGGTTAATGTGAGTTTTGAACAAAGCTCTATATATATGAAATTTCTTCTTCAATACGAAGTTCAATATAAAATCCAATTACTCTTTCCAAACTTCATAATTCAAATAAACTCTTAAGTTAATTTAACTTTGGGATGTTTAGCCAAGTAACGTACTCTCGTATGGTTTCTGCAAAGAATGGTTCAACCAACGTACTCCCTTTCAGTTTCTGCAACCCAAATCAAAATCAAACTTTAAGGTTTACTTGATTTCCAAATATACATAGTTTATATGATTTTCAAATTTAAACCATCCACGCAATTTAAATATGTACTGAAAATAAAGAAAAGGGAAAGAGAGAGTGAGACGA
Organism: Malania oleifera; assembly: GCF_029873635.1. Taxonomy (NCBI): domain Eukaryota; kingdom Viridiplantae; phylum Streptophyta; class Magnoliopsida; order Santalales; family Ximeniaceae; genus Malania; species Malania oleifera. The sequence goes on from NC_080427.1 coordinate 70,214,694, forward strand.
AGATTTTTATGAGGTTCGACTTATACCCAGCCTACGTCCTCACCAAAGGATTCACTAAACCTATTCCATTGATGGGTGGAACAAACCTTTACAAGCGATACCCCACGCTCAAACACTCCTTCACTAGGCTAAAGCCGACCTCTCCAAACGATGTCCCCTCGTTCGGTCACTTATTAATTAGGCTCGAGCCTACCTCTCTAAGCAATGTCCCCTTGCTTAGCCAACGATCCAAACAATCCTTGAAATCGTCAATCTACAAGATACAAATCAAATAGATGCATACAAAATAATGCTCACACAAAGAGCTGATTAGTACACTTTAGAAACTAATATACTTGAAATTTAAAATATCGAAAGAATGAAGTAAGAAGCTCAATATAAATATCACCGGTTTACTTCTCTTTGATGAGGATCAAGAACTTAAATCAGATACTTCAAAGAAGTTGTCAAAGCTCAGAGATTTCTCAAAAATTTCACAGCAATTCAAAGCTTTAAAACAAATAGCAAGAAGCTTTGAGTGAAAGAGATCTAGAAAGAATTTTCAATGCTTGGTGTTTTTGTTTCTCATAAAGCATGTATATATAGGCTTCAAAAACACTTTCATTCGTGCTCCCCAAGTTTACTTGGAGTGTCCCAAAAGTTTCCAAAAATATTAGGGCGCAAGTCAATTAAATCTAAAAAAGAGAAGTTTTAAAAATCTTCCAGTTACCGTACTTTGGTTGCCTAACGAGCAACCTCAGTAGCCTGAAGTAGGTTCAGGAGCTTGAAGACACAAGGTCAAGTGGTTGAAGATACACTGCCTTTTTGATTTTCTTAAGCAAAAATCTTCGGTTGCCTGAGGATATAATCTCAGTCGCTTGGACAGTACAAAATAATTTTCCTTCTTTCTTTTTCAAAGATATTTGGTTTCTTTGCTTTCTCACTTTTAAAAAACATTTTTTGGGGTTTTAAAATAAAGTCTCTAAGTCCATCTTTATCCCTTAATGAGCTTCGTTTCATTCACAACGAATTTTTTAACTTTGAAGTACTTACATGAAGATTTCCTAACAATATGAACATTTCTTGTTCTTTGAAACTTCATGATCATCTTGAAGCTTTAGGTTCATTTCATCTTCAGATGTCTTTGTGCTTCTCGGTTTGATCACTTCCTGACACACCATACACCTTTAAGCTTGTTGGTGATCTTTCGAAGCTTTGTTGAGGTTGGCTTTTTCATATTCCTGAAAACAACATTACTTGAACACATAATGTCATTGACCTTTTCTTCATTTGTTATCATCAAAACATGAGGTGAAAGCCTTGTTAGGCTAACACTTCTCTCAAGAAATAGTGAAATCACAAGTAAATGTTGATGGAAAGAAAGATATAGAGATAAATGATCTCAAAAGACAAATTGAAGATAAAGAAAAGGTCATTTACAATTTTACTAGAGGGAAAGAAAATTTTGATAAAATAATTGGATCACAAAGAATGTCCCTAAACAAAGAAGGCATAGGATTTAATGGAATTGAGAATAAAAGAAAAAAGAATCTCTACATGGGATAGTTAACAAAAGCCTCAAAAAATTATGCTAGCACCTCTTCTAATGCCTATACTCACACTATATGCTACCTACGTAAGAAGAAGAGACATATAAAGTTTGAATGTCCATTAAAGAGGAAAGAAGTGAAAATTAAACAAGTCTAGAAAGTAATAGAAACTCCTCCTGTTAAACCATCAATACCTAAGAATATATGGGTACCAAGACAAAAGTCAAGTTCAAAAAATCAAAGACTCCATAGATGTTAGGTATTCCTTTTAGAAACTAGGAAAGAAACTTAAACACATCTTCTACAAGGATATTGAACCGGTTGATATGAAAAATGAGTTTCAAAAATCCTAATGATCATATTAAAAATAATGAAAATTGTTGGCCTAAATCAATGAATGAATTGTACACAGCTTAAGTTAGAAAACATTAAGTTTTGCAAAGCAAATTTTGGAGTTCATTTGAAAAGAAAATCATAAGCAAATTAAGCTCTTTGCATAAGTATTTGTCAACTACATAATAGAGAAACAAACTAAAAGGGCAAGGCTTAAAAAAAAATCTACAGTCAACCAATTGACTCTAAGGTTAGCCGACTAACTGAAGTGTTTTTCTTTTGAAATGGAGACCAGTTAGCCAATTGACACTAAGGTCAGCCTATTGGCTGATAGAGTAACCCTAGACTTGTTTGTGAAACTTAAAAGTGTCAGTTAACTGACCTAGGTTTTGTCTCTTTATGTGATCTAAGTTTGTTTTGATATGTACTTTGATGTGTTGTATAATACAACACTTAGCTTGAATTGCTTTCCTTGCTACTTGAAAAATAGGTTCATAATATGTAATATGCAGCATGCTACATGCATATGTTTGAAAAATTGGCATCTTGAAATTGGTATTTTGAAAATCTAAGGTATTAAGTATGAAACATGTTTTTTTTTTTAAGATCTTGACCATGTATGCTTATGATCACATGAATAAATGAAAAATTAGCATCTATAAGAAGTGCATGATAAAACTTCAACATGAATATCTAAGATGTATATTGGTATCCATGAATGTATCACTTGATTTTTAAACAATACAACATAATTATGAGCATTGGTAATATTGTCATGATCTTGGTATTTGAATGATGCATTATGCACAAATATTTTTTTTAATTTTTTTTTCACAAATATGAATGTTAAGCACCATATGCATGATTGAAATTCCAAAATGTCACAACACATATGAAATAAGAATGCCCAATATGAAATATGATATTGAATTTTTGCATGATTGAGAAGTGTGTGATCATATGTTAATTTAAATGTTTACCCTTTTTGATTGATGTCAAAAGCAGGAGTAGTATTTGGAACAAAAATTTTGGCCTGATTGAGAGCATAATATTGAATGTTGAGCATGTTGAACATGATAGTATTTAAGCATGTTGAGTATGATAGTGAAAAATCATATTTGAGCATGTTGAGCATGATAAGAATGAAAAATTGAGCAATGAGCATGATTGGTCTTGAATCTACAAATTGTTAAAATAATGCTTATTGTAAGGGGGAATAGAATAATGCTAGTTCTAAGGGGGAGATTTTTTTTACGCTTATTCATACTTTTTGCTCCTCATTTGTTATCATCAAAAAGGATGAGATTGTTGGCCTAACTGGGCATTTCAATCTTGTTTTGATGATTACAAAATGAAGGCTGCTTTAACATGTTATATTGAGTGATTTGATTTAAGTAAAAGGGCACTCACGGTTGATAAGTTGAAGTTCAATGTCAATCTGGTGGAAGCTCCTCAGAATATCGAGGTCAATGAAGGACAAATGAAGAGGATAAAGGCCAAACAATTCCTAAAGTCAAAAGTGAACCTCGAGAGGCTGAAGGAGGCTGAAGAACTTAGTATTTAAGGAAACCATGATTAGAAGGATTGTTGTAAGTACTTCAAAGTCATATACTATCTAGATACATGTGAAGCTCTTATAAATTAAAACAAACTAAGAAACACTATTTTGAAAGACCTTAAAATATGTCTTTGATTAAAAGGTCTCAAAGAAAGAAAGTTTTCAAAGTAAAAAAAACGAAAATGCTGAGAGCCAAGTGACTGCCCTATATAGGTAAGCGACTGCCACAATTTAAAAGAAATAATTTAGGAGGCAGTAGGGTTCCAGGCGACTGCCTGAGCAAGACAAGCGACAGGGTGGTCAAGTCAGACGACTTCCAAGTCTTGGCAGGCGACTGCCAACCTTCTGGGTTTTCAAAATTGTTCTTTGGAAAAATTTTGAATTTCTAAATTAATTCAATAATTTAATGCTACCTAATTAAATAAGGAAATCGTTCCTTGGAAAAAATTTTAATTTCAAAATTAATTCAATAATTTAATTAAATGAGGAAATTGTTTATTGGAAAAATTTTGAATTTCAAAATGAATTCAATAATTTAATGCCACCTAATTAAATGAGAAAATTATTTTTTAAAAAAAATTTTGAATTTCAAAATTAATTCAATAATTTAATGCTACCTAATTAAATAAGGAAACTGTTCTTTGAAAAAGTCCACAAATACCTCTTTGGGCAATGAAAAATTAGAGCGGGGAATATACAAGTAAGATAAGACGAAAAAATCAAACAGTCAATATGCAGAAACTATCCCTGCGCTGAAATCCTCCTTAAGCTCCTTTGCTCACATCATTTTTGCTAGAGAAAACCTCTACATTTTTGGTGGATTGAAAAATCAAAAGCTTGGTTCCAAGTTGCATTCAAATTTTTTAAACAACCATTGGTGACTTCTAAAACTTTAAAGCTTCACTTGTTCTATTTAGCTTTGGTTTTTTGAAGTACGATTTAGAACTTAATTTGTACAACCTGCTCTAAATTGTGAGAGTTTTTGGATGCAGAATTTATCTTGTACTCTTGTAGATTATAACGATTCTAGGTTTGTTGGATCGTTGGCTAGGCTAGGGGATATCGCTTAGAGAGGTGTTACTCTAGCCTAATTGAAGGAGTGACCAAACAAGGGTATATCATTTGGAGAGGCGGACTCTAGCCTACTGAAGGAGTGTGTAAAGGTTTTTTTTCCACCCGGAAGGAACAAGGTATAGTGAACTCCTTAGGTAGTTTACCTAAGGCGAGGACATAGGATGGGTATAAGTTGAACCTCGTAAAAGTGGTGGTGTCACTCTCTTTTCCTTACTCTCTTTTAATTTCGGCAATGATATAACCTTCGTGGATGGTTTAATACTTTGAATCATAACAGTAATACGTATTGGAAATTAAGTAAACCCAAATCCTAATTGGTTCTTGGGCTTACGGAAACCAAAAGGGAGTACGTTGGTTAATTGTTATTTTTGCGGAAATTGAAAGGAAGTACATTGATTGGTTAACATCCAAAACTTATTAGCTGAAGGCTTAATTAAGTTTTGATATTGAAAAAGTGTTTGGATGTCATTGTAATGTTCAGATTCAAAAGCCAACAATAGGAGTTGTATATTCATATATAGGGACTCTAAATATTCCAATTGATTTTTGTTGTGTGGTTGTTGTATAGTAAATTAATTGATTGTATTTGTTGATTGTGGATTGATTAGAGGAAGTATGAGTTTGTGTGGATTGCCTCGTTAACAAAAATACAAGTAATCCTTAAAAGATTTAGAAAAGGGACAAGAGTTCTCAAAAAGGATGAAAGAAATCTTAAATAACCCAATTCACCCCCCCTTTGGGACTACACCTTAGGTTTCTTGTTTGAATAGTAAATTAATGGATTGTATTTGTTGATTGTGGATAGATTAGAGGAAATAGGAGTTTGTGTGGATTGCCTCATTAACAAAAATACAAGTAATCCTTAAGAGATTGCAAAAAGGAACAAGAGCTCTAAAAAAGGATCAAAGAAATTTTAAATAACCCAATTCCCCCCCCCCCCCTTCTCTTGGGACTGCACTTTAGGTTTCCAAATGAAATAAGAATTAGGGCTTTTAATCTAAACCCCAAAACAACATCGTTTTTTAGTTGTCTTCTGAAGGGATTTTAGCAACAACAATTTGTTGTCACTGAAAGATAATAATTTTGTCTCCTAAACTTTCCCTCAATGCATGAAACGAGTCACTAATTCCTACCCAACTTTTAGCAAAGAACTTATAAAAGTTATTGAAAAAGTCCTTCATCCCTATGTTTTTAGCCACAACTTTATATTTTGTCACTAAAGGCTACTTTTAATGACGAAAAGTTGATTGTCACTAAAACAATTGTCGCAAAATAACACTTTTCCTATAGTGTAATGAAAATGAAATAAACTGCAATTAATGTATTGTGATTTTGCATGTCTTATTTGTATCATTTGAAAGAGAGAGTGTGTAGGAGGTGCTTGCACCTTTCCCTCACATAAATGTACTCGCGCACATGAGTTGAAATTTAGGATTTTGACTATCGATTGCTCAAACTCCGAGTGTAGTTAGTTGACCAAATCAATCCATAGTAATTAGATAGATGTTCCACTCTCAATTAGAATAAAATAGGTTAGTGGCAACTCTATTAACATATTGTTGACTTTTTGGGTCATATCCGTGTTTTTATTATGACAAATCACAGTATCTCATATATGTGCTAAGTGTATGATAGGTTTATTTTTCTAAGCACGGATGACAAATGAGAAATGGAAGCCAAAAAGCATTTAAACACGCACACCATTTGGCGCATTCCATGGAATTGCAAAGGATCAGAGCAAGAAGATTTTTGTATATTATTAAGTTGTAATAGTAATTAGGGTTGAAAGTGCATGCATGTCATATGATCTAAATTGAAGCTCAACCAAGACCTTAGATTGACCTTAGGGGCCTAAACTTTCATGAAAATATTTTTCCAAAACAAGTTCTTAAAAAAAAAAAAAAAACCCCTTCATGATTCTTCTATTGCTTTGATGAGTACTTTTCTCGATCAATCACTCCTTATCTTAAAAAGTGTCCAACATGAAAGTTGTGAGATTTTCTCTTAGCTTTCAGTTGATACTAAGAATGTTCAATTTGGAGTTGCATCGAAAATAGTATGTCTAAAACACCGAAAGGCGTTTGTGTAGAACACCAAGGGCAAAACTCGTCAATGAGTGTTAGGCGTCGACTAGTCGACGAGTCCAATAGGCAGAATGACGTTAACGGCCAAAAAATGACTAGTTTTCAAAATATAATAATATTTTACCTCCCCAATGGTCATATAACGGCAACAAACCCTCTTTGCCTATAAATACAAGCCCTAACACCTTGAAAAGGTTGCGAAATCAATTGGGATGCTTGATTAAACATTTTTTTTTATTCTCCCACACTCCAATACCCCTCTTATGCTTTAAAATCTCTATTTCTCCTACTCCTTGAAAATCACTTTTTGGGGAAAATATTTTTAGGGTTTTATTTTTAAAGAGGCTTGAGCTTATATTCCATTCATAAATATATTGCCTGAGGACCTTTTATTATTGGGTTTTTCAATGTCCAATTTCTCCTACACTCACTTCTTGAAAACTATTTTGGAGAAAAATATTTTGGGGGTTTTATTTAGAAAGGCTCAAGCATATACTCTCATTCATAGGTATATTGCTTGAGGACCTTTGTATGATCTTCAAAAATTAAATTTCTCCAATACCCCTTTATTTGAAAATATTTCTTTGGAGAAATTTCTTTAAAATTTGTCTTGAAGGCTTAAGCTTATATCTCACTCCATATGTATAGCTTGAGAGTCTTCTTATTTTATAAGGTCAATCACTTGAAAAGAAAGATAATAATTTCCTATAGCTCTTGGTATTCAATTGAAAAATATTTTTGAAAGAAAATCCATACTCTATTAAGCTTCATGTATAAATCATATGAGAGTGCATTTTAGATTTCAATGTGTACAATTCAGCTTTTACAAAAGCATTTTATTTATACAAAAATTTATTTTTTACAAATCATTTGTATTTACTGTTCGGGTTGTGAGCCAGGCTAGACATGGGGTATTGTTTGGATAGGCAATTGCACCTAGGAGTAGCGGATGTAAAGGAAAGCTTCACCCATAGAAGAAGCAGATTGTAAGAGGTAGCTTCACCTCGTGTGAAGAAGCGGATTGTATAAGGTAGCTCCACCTTATTTGAAGGAACGGATAGTGAAATCCTTGGGTGCCTTTGCCCAAGGCGAGGATGTAGGCGGGTATAGCCAAACCTTGAAAAAATACTTGTGTGTGTGTCTCTCTCTCTCTCTCTCTCTCTCTCTCTATCTTGTTTAATTTTCGGCACTTTAATTTTTGCATGTGTATGAATGTTTATTTATTGTCATAATTATTTTTCATACACACTTTTGTTTTTAAATGGAATATAATGTGGTGAATTAACAAAGTTTAAATTAACCAAATATTTTTAAATCCCAATTCACCCCCCCCCCCCTCTTGGGATCACACCATAACTCTCAATTGGTAACAGAGTCCGTCTGCAATAAACTTAATCATTTTTGCATAAATATTGCAAGGGCTTATATTAGTGTATCCTTGTGTTAAGGGTCATTCCTTTGCATTTCCTCGACTGCTCTTATTGTATAGATTTTACCCTTTGAAAATTGGAAATGAATTTTTTTTGTAAAATTAATTGATTGGAGGTGTTGGAAAGCACTTTTTAAAAGTGATTCATAAAGAATTTTGCATCCCAAAGAATTTTTTTTGAAATTCATTGTTTCCCAAACTTTAAAAATAAATTCAATGAGCATGACATGGTTAATAATGCATATATATATATATTGTAGTGTCATGTATTTTATATTGTGTCTTAGCTACTAATATTTTTCTTTAAGTTTATGAGTTGTAGTAGTACTAGGGATAATTTGGAACAATAAGAGGTACGGAGAAACTGAGACAGAGGAGTACACATCTCCAAGGATTACGGGCTTAAACGATTAAAAAGGAGTAAAATGTAAAGGTATATCTATCCTCCTTCTACTTTATTAGATGTTTCATGAAATGATTCATATGATGTATATTGTGTTAAATCTTTTTATGTGAATCATATTATGATTGCATGTTATCTTATGAGGAGTGTTCAAGAGAAATTTTATTAATACTCATAAGATTTTTGTTAGGACTCATTATAAGATGGAATAATGATTTAAATGCTTAAATAGTGTTTTGCACTAAAAATTTTAAATTTTAGTATACACTATTGTTATACTAAGATTATTAGAAAAGTAAGCCAATGTGAAAATCTTAATTGATAATATCCAATCTATTCGCTTAATTCGTATATATTATTATGATTGGTTAAATTTTGAAATATATTGACTATTGCATGCTTGATCTTGTAAATCCCTCTTTAAATGGACAATATGTTCTTTTATTTCTTAATGCCATAAATGCTTAAACTTGAATAATTTAAATATAGCTTATTTGTTGTCCACCACATTAAATTGAGTTTTAGGGAATTAATCTAGTGTGATGTATCATATAACCCTAAACTCATGCTGAAGCTTAAATGATTAAACATGTTCAGATTCATTTGAAACTCATCTCCTTTGTAGAAGATATTTGTTTAAATCTAAGCATAAAAAGCCAAAGTTAATTTATTGAAAATTTAGAGCCTTGGCTAAAATTTTGAAGTGGAAAATGAAAATTGAGAGCATAGAAATTAAATGTTTTGGCTGCATAATTAAGGGGGAGCAGAATTTCAAAATTTCATCCAATAAATACTTCATTGTAATGGGCTCATACTAGAAATATCCTATCATGTTAATTATATTGGTTGACTTTGTGTGAGCTAAATGTCACTATCCATATACTGCTATGTGCTTAAATTCATTTGATGGATAGTTTATATTGAGTTAAAACAAATTGTATGATTATTTGAACTAAACGCTTACTATCCATTCTTCGCTTAAAGATTAATCATATTTGATGAATGGATTTTATTTTTGAAATAATCTGCAATTGAGATGCATGCTTGTTCTGAATGTCATCTGCATGGCTGATGCAAATTTGTGAATTGCATGCTAGTAGTTAACTAGGACTTTGCATGTTGAATTAAATGATCACATACAAACACATGCTAGCTAGTTAACTATAATCATGACTCCATAAGACTCATTTTAAAATTCTAGATATTTGTACAAGTCTTATGTAGCATCAAAATAGTGACCATACTAAATACAATGTTTTTAAATCTTAAATGGTCAATTAGTCTATTGCATGCGCATGGTAATAGTTGAATATTTATAGTTTTTGCATGCTAAATAAAAATGCTTTGAAGTTTATTGCATGCTGATTGTTTTTTTTTTTAAATATCATCTGGCATGCAAAATAATTTAATAGACTGGTGCATGTTGACTCTTTAAATAGTATGTGTTAATTTGAAAAAAATGCACAAATTTTTTTTTTTAATCTATTGAGTTTTCCTAGAATGCTTTAAATTATGCACATTCTCTAAGTCTAGGAAATTCTAGTTCATGAACACCATTTGGATCCCATCCTTGGGTTATAAACATCATGTAGGACCCAAATGGTTAATTATCATGGTATAAAATTCAAGTCCATGTAACTGTGAAAGGTTGCATGACATAGGGGGAGTTTTTATGTCTCACGCACTCATTGAGTATTTTGAGTTGTGTTATTTTCTTTTTGAACCCCCAACTGCAAAATTATTGCATAATTTTTTAGTATAGGCTTGATTAGCTATCAAGTGCTAAATTGAAACGCAATATGCAGTGTATGTGTGTTGAATAATTATATTCTCTTGCATGATAAGTTTTATCATAAAGGATGAATATATTATGAATGGTGCTTAAATGACACTCATCCTCAACAATAAATGAACTTATGTGTGCTTGAGAATATGCATTGAAATGCAATGTCATGTTTATGTGCTAAATGACTTATATTTGCTACATGCTGAAACCTATGTAGGATGAACATATGATAAATGAGTGTTAAATGAACATCATCCTTGAACAAGAAATGCAAGTACGTATGCATGCAAATATAGAGGGGAGTTGTGCCCCTTTATTAGAAAATCAAATAGAGCTTTAAAGTAACATTCTCATGGATATTTTATGTGCCAGATTATTACATTTTTTTTTTTTTTGAGTCCGAAGATTCTTATGAAAACCATGAACATCATATCCTATTCATTATGGATCTATGAGATGATATGGAGTGTTCTTGAGTTTTTGAACACAAAATGATTTAAAATTGATTTCTGATGCAAAGGTGTTCCATAGGATTGACTATTTTGATTAAGAAAAGATTTTACTAGTTGGATAAAAAAAGTTTGATTAATATCCAGTAAAATTAGTTTAAAGACTTATAATTATTGCGTATACTATTTTAATGAATTTTTCACAATTGACATCAGTATAAGTAGTTAACAGAATCTAAACGTGTATTCAAATTAATAAGGGGAGCATCTGAAAATAACTTTTTATCTTGTTATGCTCATCAACATTTTTGGCTTAAATATGTTTTAAATTTTTTGTGGCATGGACATTAAAGCATAATGTTTTTTCTTGAATATCTTAAGTTTGAAACATATTACTTAGCCACAATTTTTCAAATTTGCCATATGATCCCTCTTTTAAAATTTTATGATACTTTTAGGATCTATATGATTGGTTTTTTTAGTTAATTTATACTATGTTTTTAATTTGCTCACTAGAAAAAGATAGCTTGCTTGAAATTTATATTAAAGTTTATTTTCAGCAAGTTTGGTCCCCAATACTTATTAATGATATAAAAAGGGGGAAATTTATTTTAGATTTTTTTTAAGAAAGAAATTAACTCATAATATATAAATTTTATGTCTTACTTGTGTGCTTTAGATGCCTTCATGACATGCACTACTTAGTATCTATAATCTTTGTGTCATGAATTTTCTTAAGGGTGTTGGATTTTAAATGATCTTCTTATTAAAGAAGTAATTTTTTAACCCTTTTGCTCGTGACAAAAAGGGAAGATATTTAATGAGCAAAGTTATTATTCCTTTCTTTCTGAACTTTTGTTATTCAAAATGGAAAATGACAATTGTGCTTAATTGTATATTTTTAAAGTAAGCTTCAAACATAAACAGTATAATGAACTCAACTATACTTAAATGCATAACTTGAAAAAAATCTAAAGTCTTCATGTTTGTATGTGAACTTTATTGAATATCATTTTTTCATTTATGCATATTGTTAGGAGGAGCCTTGTCAGGCGAATCCCAATTTTGCTCGTGTGTTTGTCATCATTAAAAAGGGGGAGATTGTTGACTTTTTGAGTCAGATCCATGTTTTGATTATGACAAATAACAGTATCTCATCTGTGTGCTAAGTGCAGGAACGGGTTTATTTTTCCAAGTATGGATGACAGATGAGAAATGGAAGCTAAGAAGTACTTAAATGCACACACCATTCGACACATTCTATGGAATTGCAAAGGATCAAAGCATGAAGATTTTTATTTATTTTAAAATTGCAATAGTAATTAGGGTTTAATGTGCATGCATATCATATGATCTAAATTGAAGCTCCACCAAGACCTTAGATTGACCTTAAGGGCCTAAACTTTCATGAAATATTTTTCCAAAACAAGTTCTTAAAAAAAAAAAAAAAAAACCCTTCATGATTCTTCTATTGCTTTGGTGAACACTTTTCTTGATCAATCACTCCTTATCTTAAAAATTGTCCAATATGAAAGTTGTGGGATTTTCTCTTAGATTTCTATTGATACCAAGAATGTTCAATTTGGAGTTGTATCGAAAACGTTATGTCCAAAACACAGAAACATGTTTCGCGCATAAAACTAAGGGCAAGACTCATCAATGAGTGGTAGGTGTTGACTAGTCAACGAGTGCATAGACTAGTCTACGAGTCCAATGGGCAAAGTGACGCTAACGGCCGAAAAATGACTAGTTTTCAAAATATAATAATATTTTACCTCCCCAATGGCCATATAATAGCAACAAATCCTTTTTGCCTATAAATACAAGCCCTAACACCTTGAAAAGGTTGAAGAATCAATTGGGAAGTTTGATTAAACATTTTTTTTATTCTCCCACACTCCTATACCCCTCTTATGTTTTAAAATCTCTATTTCCCTTACTCCTTGAAAATAATTTTTTGGGGAAAATATTTTTGGGGTTTTATTTTTAAAGAGGCTTGAGCTTATATTTCATTCATAAATATATTGCTAGAAGGCCTTTTATTATTGGGCTTTTCAAAGTCCAATTTCTCCTACACTCACTGTTGAATTTTTGGTCAGATCCCTATTTTGATTATGACAAACCACAGTATCTCATGTGTGTTTTGAGTATTTGATCAGGTTTATGTTTTAATTAGCACAGATGATGATGCAATGTGGAAGTCGTAAGAGCACTTGAATGAGCATATCTCGATGTATTCTATAGAATTGCAAAGGAGCCGCGCATGAAGATCGATTTATATTTCAAGTTGTATTATATTTTTATATTTATCATTTTGGGTTTGTAATCTTATATGGTCTATAATAATTAATGTATTGCATGCATGATGGGAATGATAAGCTCAAATGACCATAGGGATCCAAGTGGTCAACTGACGCCAGATATTTGGGATTATCTCTCAAAGACCATGGATTAACTTTAGGACCCCAAAATATCACATGAAAAGTCCCCTATAACTTAGAAATGAGAATTATCTGAGAAGGGGTGACTTTATATAGAAATCAGAACTTAAATGCACTGTTTTTGTATGTTCAGTCTACCGAACCCAAACATACAGAACACCTTCAGTCGATCAAACTTTTCTAGGATAAACAAGTTGACTCTTCGGTCAACCGACCAGAAATGAGTTGTAACACTCTAGTCAACCGAACCACCGCGGGTATGTCCCAATGCCCTTGTCGACCGAACCTTTACGTTCAAAAGACCTTGGTCGACCCAACTTATAGTTCAAGAATGCCCTGGTCGACCAAACTGGGCAATACGGTCGATCGAACCCTAAAAATGGTCGATCGAACCTTTCGGGTTGGGGAATTTTTTACCTTAGTTAAATAGGGTTATTTTTATTAAACATGATTAATCTTTTTCAAAAATACCCCTTGTGTCCCCAACAACTATAATTTCCCCCATGTATTTATATATGGGATCATTTGCTCAATTAGAGTCAGTGATTAGCATATTGACACTACAAAAAGTAAGGTTATTAGTGAAGGATCAAAACCGCCACTAATACTCATAAATTCATCACTAATACTATTAGTGACGAATTTATGAGTATTAGTGACGGTTTTAAATTAGTTACTATATCCGCCGTTACTACTAATTAATAGTGACAAATATTGAAATCGTCACTAATAATGTCATATTGGTGACGGATTATAACTGTCACTAAAACCTCAATACTGTGACTATAAATTCTATATTGGTTTGACGCAAATTCTTCACTAATAATAGGGTATTAGTAATGAATTTCAAAATTGTGACTAATATTTTAGTATTAGTGAAGGATCAAAACCGTCACTAATACATGTGACCCTTTAGTGAAGAATCATTATTCGTCACTAATAGTGTAGTATTAGTGACGGTTTTAAAGTCGTCACTAATAGTGCAGTATTACTAAAGGATCAAAACCGTGACTAATTCTTATTTGCCTTTAGTGAAGGATTATAATTCGTCACTAATAGTTGGTCTTTAGTGAAGGATCAAAAATTGTCACTAATACTTGGCCTTTAGTGAAGGGTTAATATTCGTCATTAATAGTATAGTATTAGTGACGGTTTTAATCCTTCACTAATATCTATAGAAACTATCACTAATTAATTAGAAATCCATAATTATTAAAAAGATTCATAAATTATTAAAAATTCTAATTCAAAATAAAATACATTATACAAATTTTGAATGTTTTATACATGAATCTCATATGTTCAGATAACATAAAAAAAATACAACAAAAAAAAAATTCAAAAGCTGCATCCTTCTCTAGTGTATGGGATAGTGTTGATGGTGTGACAACTGCAAACCCTGCAAATTAAGAATTATACAAAAAAATAAAAAAATTAGTCTACAAGTTTTGACCATATGCTTACTATAAGTATCAATGATTTGTTAGAAAAATAATCATAAATTCAGACAAAGTTAAAAAAAAAAAAAATTGATACTATTTTAAATTGCTAAGTTTTATCAGTTTTGAGAAATTTTGGCAACATTTCCCCTGTAAATAGAACATTTTCCATAGAGATATGTTTGAAACCTGGGTCTTTACACAAACAATTCATAATAATCCAGCCAGTAATTAATAAATTTTATGAATGCACAAGATCTTCATAAAATCAGAATTAAATAATGTAATGTGTTTATGCATCCCACACACAATGTATATCAGACTATAGTTCTATGGTATATGGCTTTGATTATTTTGGGAGAAATTTAACAAATTTTCGGTAACGTACCATCTGTAAATAGAACATTTCCCAAACCTGCAAGTAGTGAAAGCATGCAATTCAAAATATTTTTGCATCATACAGATGCTCAATGTGCTCAAGACAACCTAATGACTCAAAAATAAAGTCAATGATATGCATACAAATCCATAGGATTTGATTTTCCAAAATTATAGAAGTTTTGATTTTCATTTCCCTAATTGGGTCTTAAGTTAAGACCTTAATGTTGTTAGATCTTCAGTTAAGGAGTTGGGAGGCTCCTGTATTACTTGAACTCTGGTGCTTGGAAAATTTATTTAGGAAGAGATTAAAAAAGCATTGGAATTTAACAAATTTTTGGTAGCATGTCGTCTGTAAATAGAACATTTCCAAGACCTACAAGTCACAAAAGTTCTTCCTAAGTTTAGCTAAGCGAGCAGCAATACTGCACAACCTAGGGTATGTCTTTGTCTATGCATGTATGAAATTGTAGAAAAGTTCAATCAAGTTCTAACAACACAAGCAATACAGTTCTAGTATCTCCCAACAATTCACAATTCATAAATTTTACTTGAAAAAGAGTTCATATATATAGAAAGGCATGCGAGAATCCTAGATTCACTACCAGTATGCAATACATAAATCTGCAAGAGCCATGCAGATGACATTTATACTGCCAGTGTCAAGTCAATCTAGTATATTCACAACCCGGCACAATTCAGCATATATATGAATAAAATCAAACAAGTAAGTATTCCCTTTCAAGAATGCAACATTCTATTAAGGATTTTCACTCATCCTTTCAAAAACAGTTTTAGAAAAATTAATTTTAATTTCATTTTTAAGAAAGGTTTAATAAAATTTCGGCAGCATGCCGACTGTAATTTAAACAATTGAAAAAAATTTGACCTAAAAAAGGAGTTCATATATATATATATATATATATATATATAGAAGGGCGTGTGAGAATCCTAGATTCACTACCAGCATACAATACACAAATTTACAGGAGCCATGCAGATGGCATTTATACTACTAGTATGAAGTCAATCTAGTATATTCACAACCCGACACAATTCAGCATATATATGAATAGAATCAAATAAGCAAGTATTCCCTTTCAAGCATGCAACATTCTATAAAGGATTTTCACTCATCCTTTCAAAAGCAGTTTTAGAAAAATCATTTCTAATTTCATTTTTGAGAAAGTTTTAACAAAATTTTGGCAGCATGCCAACTGTAATTTAAACAATTTCCCAAACAAATTTGACTTGAAAAGGAGTTTATATATATATATATAGAAGGGCATGCGAGAATCCTAGATTCACTACCAGCATGCAATACATAAATCTGCATCAGCCATGCAGATGACATTTTTATTGCCAATGTCAAGTCAATCTAGTATATTCACAACCCAATACAATTAAGCATATATATGAATAGAATCAAACAAGCAAGTATTCCCTTTCAAGCATGCAATATTCCATAGAGGATTTTCACTCATTCTTTCAAAATTAGTTTTTGCAAAATCATTTCTGATTTCATTTTTAAGAAAGTTTTAACAAAATTCAGCATATATATGAATAGAATTAAACAAGCACACACGTGCACAATTTTAGAATGTATATTACCTGATGGCAGGGCATGTGTACAAAACCTTGAGATTCAACCTAAAATAACAAATCTCAACTCCCAAGACTAATGCATTACAAGATGAGGCTTATGTGTTTATATAGAAGGCACGCTTTTTGTGTGTCTTTAAGTGAGGCATATGCTTTTTGGGTGTGTGACTCTCAAGTTAGATTTGGCTAGAAAATTTAACTCCATGATTATATAAAAGGAATGTCCATGAGTTGAATTGTAAAACTTTTGTTCCTCAACTTTTTCAAAATAATTGAAAACTATATCTTAGATCTTGAAAATAATTTGAGCTTTGTAATGCTATAGCTATCTTATCATGATGTATGCAAATAATTCAAGTTAGCAATTTTTGAGTTGCAACAAGTAGTTTGAAAATTATATTTGATTTTTTTATATATTCTTGTTTTTTTAAATTTTATTTACTTGTAAAAATATGTAATTTACTTACATATTTTTATCTAAAAAAAGTTTGTCAAAAGACTTATGTCCCAATGCCTTAAGGCTTACACCTTGCCTTTTAAAACATCTCGCTTTTGGCCTTCACTTTTTAAAACTTTAGTTAAAATAAAAAATAAAAGCAAAACATGCTTCTTTACGGATTTACCTATCAATTCAAACATCCATATTTTCCAGAATTCTATAAAAATTCCTACTCTATGAGGTATAGATGCTGAATTTTCAATGCTCAAGAATAGAACAATGACATACCTTCTAATGAGAGAAGCCACCTGCATCATCTGATCAACATTTGCGCATCATTTCTTTGAACTGCACTTGCCTGTTCAGAGCTACTGCGAGCGTGGATTCAACGGTGGACACCTTTTCTTTCAAACTCTGGTTCTCCACTGTGATGTTAGCCATCATGTGTCTCAATTATTGGTTCTCCAACTCCACCATATGCACCCGCTGAACCTTCTTATCCGCCCGAGCCTCGGCCTCGCGATGCGCTCATTCTATCTTGGCACGAGCTGCCGCACCCATCAAAGACGATGCTATTAGGGCAATGTATCCACTTCCAAGCCCTTTCACCCAACCCCGCGCTCGTTCCCCAAGCACCTGAGCGGTTATCTAGTAATATGTCATTTTCTAGCTCCCCTCTTCAATAGGTGCATCTCTCAGCTAGACCATCCGCGCCTATTTTTAGTCATGAAAATGATAAAAAAGAAGAAATAAGAATACAACTTCGATGTTTTGAGTCAAATTCTGAACTACATATTTAATTTGACTTACATGTTTGCTTTACGCACCGTTATACCACTCGCTCGATCGCCTTTGGTGTGTTCTCTAAAAAAGAACAGGTAGCGGCTCCTCGGCGCCAGTCATAGGATCACGCTACATTATTATATAAAACATCGTTATATTAATTCAGGTAATCATCAAATAGTGTTATATATAGCAATTACCCATCGATGATTTACGAATAACCTAGACCAACCACAATGTGTCATAGGGAGTTTGCTGCAGTTCATAGCATTGTTTACACATATAACCAACAAAAAAGATGTAATGACTTCTTATTAGCCACAACAAAGCTTAAATTAGATATTATAATGCAAACACATCACCTGATAGTGTGAGTCGTGGAAATGGTGACACACCACCTCCTAATTCTCTTGGGATATCTTATCATATGGGTGGGTTTTTGCTTCATCTCCCATCGCACGAAAATGTTCTCTCAGTTTGGCACGATAAGACTTAAATTTATTGCAAAGTTGGACGTCCACCGCCCTCTTCACATGGTCGACATAGAGAATGTCCATATCAAACTCCTCTTGCATAGGTAATATATTTAGAATGTTAGATAGTTGTTTGGATAGTGTATTAAAAGTAAAAAAAAAAACAAAAACAAAAAAGGGTTTGGGATTACTTACCAAGATGCGCATTTAAAGAACCATGCACTGCGCCTCAGCCACCTACGGCCAGTTGAAGGTGGTGACTAGAGCACACTGTCGACATATAATGTCGAGCTCTCACGTCCACGCTGGACACCAATCGTCACGCAGGGTAGTGAAGCCTAGAGGAATGTCGATCCTAATGCGCTGCCCCGTCCTCTGCAAGTGCTTCTTCAACGCCATGTTCTTCGTGACACCATGGCTTGACCTAGTCATGGATGTCGATATTAAAAGAAGAGTTAAATTAAGAACAATATTTTAATCATATATGTGAATAAAAATCAATAGTTTACATCAAAATAAATAAAAGAAAACCTTACCAATGCTACTAATATGGTACGCAACTCACCCTAAATGTCATCCCGAACGGAGGTATCCACATTTGGCTGAGGTGTCGATGGCTCAGACAATGGTGCAGCTGCATCAGGACCGATAGGCTCTGCCAGTCTTGAGGATGTCGGATCATCCTCATACGATGTAGTCGAGCACCTAGAAGGAAAGCAGCCACGTCAACCTCCTGGTGCCATGTCTACAAAATATTAGACAAGTAAATTTAAGAAGTACGCATATTAGATGGATGCATAATAAATATATTTTTAGTTATTTACACATGTCAGATACCTAGTGACAAACATAACATGCTTACCTCCCTATACGACCTCAATATGAGTATCATCCTCACTTTCTAAAGTATCTTCCTCTTCACTACAGTACTCAAACCCTGTTTCATCTTCCCCATCAGTTTCCTCATCATCGATGAAGTGAACGTCTGCAGAAGGTTCAATTGTAATATCAGCATTCCCTACATGTTCTGCCATGGCACCAACCCTATTCAATGGTATAGGATCGACTCCTTCTTAGACAACAATGAAAGCAGATTGCGCTGCGGCACTAACAAATGACTCATCTCCTTGGAATGCAACCTCACTAGCACTCTTCTCTCTATCTACAACTTTGGTAATAGAATACAAACTTCGAGGAGGAATTTTTTAGGCCGCATGTCATTCACCCTTCAATGTTGTGCCTTTAAGATAAAACACTTGTTCTACCTGTGTCGTTAGCACAAAAGGGTCATTTTGATACCATGTCTTGCTAAAATTGACATTGGTAAAGTAGGCATCCATTTTATCCTAGTCTTTTTATTGCCAATGTCCACCACCAGGTACACTTGAATAGCTAGACGAGTCTATTGGCTCCATAGTTAAGCTCTATAATGTCATCCAAGACACCAAAGTAGTCAATTTATTCATCTCCTTCTGTGCCTAACACCACAACCCAACAATTTTGGGTTCTTCTATTCAGTTCAAGGGACTTTGTATGAAATCATAACCCATTGACAATGCAACCGCTGTAGCGGTTAACTCATTGATCAGGGCCACATGCCAACGCATACAAATATTTACATGTCGTTGGTTATTTATTGTAACACTTGACTTTCATCTATTAAATAAATCGGAGTTTAGATGAGTAAACCGTCAACATTAACAATGTACATTGCTTCGTACTTGGGCAATATTTGTTACTTACATGGCTCCCAAACCAATTGACAAATTCCTTCTTATGTCTTTCGTCGACATTCCTTTCATTTGGTGCTAGAAGTTCAGCTTTATGTTCGCTATACGCAACAATAGTACATGTTCATGTCAAGTAAGTATATAAATATGCATATGTAAATACAATGCAAAGTAAGAAATTTTGAACCATGTACTCGATATATGGAATAATTTCATCACAATAATTGAGGACATAAAAATGGGCCTTTTGTAGGTCGGCCATATCCATGAAATCGTAAACTCGTTCACTAAATGGCCAAACATTTTCTCAAAATATAGAGCTCCTCAGTTCTTCATCTTCGACATTAATAGCATGAACATCTGCATTTTGCTCCTCATGAGTGAACCTTGTGTCAATATCATGTAGATACATTGATCAAAATACAAGACATTCATTGTTAATGTATGTCTCAATGATTGAACCTTCCATTCGTGCCTTATTGTGCACATACCCCTTCAAAGTGGACAAGAACCTCTGCATTTATTATAGCATTATTGACTAGTAGACACAAAAAAGGAAAAAAAAAAAAAGAATGAGGAACTCACGTGACCATTATAGAAGGACTTTATAATTTACCTCTCAATAGGATACATCCAACGATATTGGACCAGTCCTCCAATTATGGCCTCCCTTGGTAAATGGATGGCTAGGTGGACCATCACATCGAAGAATGCTGGCGAAAATATTTTTTCCAGCTTGCATAGTATGATCACGATGTCATCCTATAACCATTAAAGTACGTTTACACTTAATTTTTTGGAGTACAAATGTTGAAAAAAGATCCCTAGCTCAATCAGCACCAAGCGAACATCTTCGGTCAAGTGTCCATGAAGGAAAATGGGTAGAACCCGTTGAAGAAGGACGTGATAGTCATGATTTTTCATTCCTAACATCTTCTCTTCCTTCGTGTTTATGCACCGAGCTATGTTCGATGCATATTCACCAGGGAACTTTACTGATTTCAACCATTAGAAGAATTTATTCTTCTCAACCTTCGAAAATGTATAAAAAGCATATGGCATGAGACGTTTGTCCCCATCACGAAATAGGTGCAACTCAGGCCGTATTCCCATGTCTTCCATATCCCAACGAGCATTTGCGGTGTCCTTTGTCTTCCCATTCATATCCAATAATGTACAAATGACATTCTCACAAATGTTCTTTTTGATGTGCATGACATCCAAGTTGTGGCGTAGTGGAAGATCTTTCCAATATGCCAACTCGAAGAAGATGCTTCTTTTTGTCCAATTCAACTCCCACTCAGCATGGTTTCTTTTTCTATTGGTTGGTGGTTTCCCAAATTTCACATCTTTGATCAACCAGAGCTGGTTTAATATCTCATCCCCACTTAGTTGCTTTGGCTACAACCTTCGTTCAAGTTTTCCATTAAATCTTTTGATGCCACGATTCCTCCAAGGATGTCTAGGTCATAGAAAATGACGATGACACATAAAACATAACTTGCGTCCATGTTTCCAGGATAAGGACCCAGTATCCTTATTATAAACTAGGCATACTAAGTAACCTTTTGTGCTCCAACCTGACAAGTTTTCATAAGCGGGGAAATCATTAATTGTCCACAACACTGCAACATGCATCCGAAATGTTGTCCCGATTTCCACATCGAATCTCTCCACTCCTTTTTCCTATAGTTCTTTCAAATCGTTAATTAACGGACGCATGTACACATCAATATCATTATCAGGTGTGCTCGGTCCAAGAATAAGCAAAGATATATAAATGAAGGGTTCTTTCATACGTCGCCATGGCGACATATTGTATGGCATCATCATAACTAGCCACATGCTATACGGGTTGTTCATGTTACTAAAAGGATTGAACCCATATGAAGCAAGGCCAAGTCTAATGTTGCGAGGATCACTAGAAAACACATATGCATTTTATCAAAATCGCTGGATGGCTAAGGGTGTTTCCATCTTGAAGACGTTTCTCTTGATGCCATTTCATATCGGCAGTAGTCTTTCTGCACATGTACAATCGTTGCAGACACGAGATTAATGGACAATATCGCAAAACTTTTTGGGGGATCTTTTTACTCTTCTTCGAATTAGTTGTATACCTTGGTTCACCACATTCTGGGCACTCGTTTGCATTTTCATGTTCACTATAAAAGAGTGCACAATAATACCTACATGCATGTATTAGAGTGTAACCGAGATCCAATTCAAGAATGTATATTTTCACCTCATAAAAGGACTTTGGAGGTGTATCACCATCAGGCAGTGCCACCTTAATGAGGCTTAAATGCATTTTGAATGCGCTCTAAGATAACCCATGCATTGTCCTTGCATGAAGCAACTTTATCAAAAACTCTGATTTTGAGAACTTTTTACAATTTAGATATAGGGGCACTCGTGCATCCCTCACGGGATTGGAAAATGGTTTACAAGGTCGATTCAACGTACTAGAATTGCAAGGTATGGTTCCAGCTGAAGCAGATTCATCACCAGTACGTGACACACTGACATCGTTCGTTTCCACTGCAATCCCCCTTTGCAAGTCACCTAACATTTCACATAACCCTTCCGAATGTGTATCACCACCTACTATATATCTGCATCATCATCATCATCATCGCTCAAAACTACCTAATCTTCATAATGGAACACCCATGTTGTGTAACTTTTCTCCATTCCAAAGTCTAATAAATGTCTATGAACCAAATCAATGTGTTTGAATGTTATGTTTTGGCATTCCTTGCAAGGACGCCTTATTCTATTGGCTTTGTTTGCACGAGGACGTGCGAACTCTATGAAATCATGTTCCCCTTTCATGTATTTTGGAAAAAACCTACCCCCTAGCCTTCATTCAACTCTTATCCATGTTCATCAATTAGCCTATAATATGTGCAAGTAAATGGGGTTGATTACATTCTCATAATATTTATGACACATGCATTGTGAATCTTATAATCGATGACCTTCCGTCTAAAGGGTACGGATCCTATCCCATTCAAGAATGTTGCATTTATGTTGCGATCAATTGCTTAAATTCCTTTGTCGTAATTATTATAAATTTCGGAAACATCTCCCTATGGCTCTCCAAGTACATGAGATGGGGGAAGTGAACATGTTGCTAGTTTTTTATCACTACCAAATTGTCATGACACCCCACTATGCATCCAGAGAACACAAGTAGAGAGGCACTCAAAATATATAATGACAATTGACAAAGCGTGAACGATGACAACAATGTAAATACAATTTTATGAACTGTCTACATTGGACAATCCAAGAATGGTTGAAATACAAAAAATTACTAATCATAAGTAAAATAAATAATTAACATGTTTAATTGATTATTAGTCAACATAGTATGACTAATAATCAATTGAATTTCAAAAATTGTTTTGTCTCACATGTACAATGAGGCATGAATGTATAGTAACCATTCTTGAACGAGTCTAAGCTTCAATGAACACACTAAATGATAGTAATTAATTTGGCAGTTTACTTCATAAGGCTTTTAGTTGGCTTTTCCTAAGTGTTGTATTTTATATTTTGTTGTTCCAAAGATTTTCTAGTCGTGCACAATCTCAAATGAATGCACAATAAGGATGAAAAAAAGTGAACACTTATCTACCTACCTTATCTGTGTAAGTAACATCCACATAAATTCCAAAAATAACTAGAAAAACGTAATGATATAGTGAAGCACAAAATACGGGTAGAAACCAAAAGCACCATGTATTTGCATTAATTTCATAGGTAATACAATATAGATAGACACATTGAAGCATGCATACAACCATTCAAAAGCATCATAAAACAGAATACAGGGAAAAACAAATGAAAGAAAAAAAATAAAATAAAAGCAAAGGGTGCATGAGAACAATACATAAGCAAAAGAGAAAGCACATAAAAAAGATCCTAAGCATCTATTCTATCCTAATTAGAGTTAGAATCATAATCAAAACTACATGAGCAAGGCGAGGCAGCTACTGTTCTAGTGGCATCTTGGCCCCGTGCCATTTCCTTAAGAAGATGACACAATTTAGGGGTAAGAGAGGAGGGTGGTGGTTTGCGTGGCCTGAGGACCCGAGGCAACAACCCGGCAGGAATGTCCACCAGAGGTGGAGCCTCACAATAAAACGGCATGGTTGGCCTAATCGTACGGAACAACACCGGATGAGCGGGCATGTCCTCTGTAAGCCCTGCGATAACATTCGAGGACTGCTCTCCAATGGTTGGTGCTGTAGAACGTGCTGGGGACAACTGCACATCCTCAAGAGTCACCCTTGGTGCTCTCGTCTCATCCGAAACCCTTTCGTGCTCACTTAATACAGCTCAACCCTTGGAAGAAAATTGTTGACCTTATAAGTCACACTCGGTTTTGATAATGACAAATACTTAGGTATATGATGGCTTTCAAGTGTATGTGCAGGTTCATTTTAGCAGATCAAGTAATGGCACATAAAAGCAAAGCATGAAGACCCTGAATATTAGTTTCATGTTGTAATTCATTTTATGTAATATGAGTCTGTAATAGTAATTAAAATATAAGGTCTCAAATAATTACTTGCATATTATGCATATAGGATATATGGTAAGCTCAGTAAGACCACAATATGACTCTAGGTCCCAACACTTATGCACATATATCATACAAAATACAGGAGTGTTAAAAATGCACTTAATTGAATATTATTAGAGAATTTGAGAGAGCTCGGGCGACTGAGACCTTGGAGTTCAAAATTCCTTGGGAGCCCTAACGGTTGAATTAGTCAACAGTTGACTTAGGCTCTTAAGTGACCAAACCATTTTCATACCATAGTATGACTCTAGGTCCCAACACGCATGCACATATATCATACAAAATACAGGAGTGTTAAAAATGCACTTAATTGAATATTATTAGAGAATTTGAGAGAGCTTGGACGACCGAACCCTAGGAGTTCAAAACTCATCGGGAGCCTGGACTATTGAAGAAGTCAACAGTTGACTTAGGCTCTGAGACGACTAAACCATTTTGTGCATACCATCCACGGGCACCCGAACCACCTGGAAAGGACTCCTCACCAACTCAGGCTACCAAGGGAATCAATTCAAATTAAGCCCCAGGCGACTGAACACATGAGTTTGGGCTCTCAAACCTATGACCGGGCACCTGAAAATTCAAAGAAATGTTTCTAACTTTGATTCGAACCACCGAACTGGAACTCGGGCTGCCAAACCAACTTAAAGACCTTTTATAAATGTGTCTTTTCGGGCAACCGAACCACGATTCAGCCACCCAAATTTCGTCGGGTTAAAAAAATTTTAACTATGGTAAATACGGGTTATTTTGGGTTAATTGTGTTTAAACAATTTGAAACTTTTTTAAGAATTCCCAACAGGTTCCAAACGGTTATAATTTTACCCTTGCCTATAAATATAGGCTCATTTGTGGATTAGGAATTAATTAGCAATTTCATTAGCCAAAAATCCTCTCTTTTGAAAATACTATTTTTACCTAAATACTCTCAAATTTCCATTCCCTTGATACATTTTAAGATTGTGAGAGCGTATATTGGGTGCTTGTGATTGCTAGATTTTGCTAAAACTCCCATTTGCTTGTGTGATTATTGATATTCTTTTTGGGGAGTTTGGCTTAGTTTTATCCCACTGATTTCACATTATAAATCATTGTTGGATAGACTAGCAAGCTTTGGGGTCTTTGCATAATTGTTGCAAGACTTCCATAGCTTTGATTTTTGTTGTACAAAAATATTTTCAACAAGCAAAAAATATTTTTTTCAAACTAGTAGTGTGCTTGTTTCATTGAAGAAAAGCTCCTTGAACTAGTTTGAATATCTTATTGTTATCTTTGGAATATTGATTTGCTATTGAAATGTGCTTTGCTTAAATTCCAAGATATTGCTTGTATTGACCACTCTTGAGGATTACATTGATAATACCATATTAAGTGTTGTTAGCACAACTATTTGTATCACTGAGCCTACACTATATCCATATTGTTGATATGTAGGCAATTTTCCGAACCTCGATAACACTTCTTGGCGTCACTTATTTTTACTGTTTTCTGGTACATGCTTAGTTGATTGGATTGTGCTATTTAATTTCTACTACATATTGCAATTGATTTAATTTACATGCAGTAGATTGACTTTAGGGTTGTGAAAATACTGTTGTTAGGATATTGACCTACAGAATCAATTTTAAAATACCAATTCACCCCCCTTCTTAGGATCACGATAAATCTAACAATTGGTATTAGAGCCATATAGCATAAACTAATAGTTATTTTGCAAAAGATCTTATATAGCTCATAGCTTCGTGACCCCTTTCCCTGAGGGACCATCTTCCACACGACCTCCGATTTTCAGTGGTGTTAATTACACCTTGTGGAAACAGAGGATATGCATCTACCTTCAAAATACAGATTAGAAGGTGTGAAGGATTATCTCTAATGGAAATTATGTTCCTACAAAAACAGAGGGTACAACTAAAGTTCCTAAAAGTGAGGAATAATATAAAATGATGATATGAAAGTTGTTAGTTTGAATGCCACTACTATGAATATTATGTATTGTGGTCTTGATGTGAATGAGTTTAATAGAGTAATGCTATGTGCTACTGTAAAAGAAATATGGGATAAGTTAGAAGTCACATATGAAGGTACAAGGGATGTGAAAGATAGTAGGATAGATATGCTGACTAGTGAATATGAGGCCTTTAGGATGAATGCAGATAAGTCCATTTAGATCATGTACACTAGATTCACACACATTATAAACTCACTGCATGCATTAGGTAAAACCTATCCTACATATGATATGATTAAGAAAATCCCTAAAGGCTTGCCTACTGTTTGGGAAGCTAAGGCTAAGACCATTTCTGAGGGCTAACACAATTTTGAAAAACTATTTGGTGCCTAAAGAAATTCTCTAAGTAAAGAGGGTCTAGGTTTTAATGGCATTGAAAATGTTAGATGACCTAATCTTTACTTGGGACATTTCACACGTGAATCAAAATCTCAAGTCCCACCTAAAGATCCTAAGTGTAGAATGAAATGTTTTAAATGTAAACAAATTGGTCATATTCAATTTGATTGTCCACTTAGGAATAAGCATGCGAAAATTAGAAAAGTGTGGGTAGTTAAGGGTGATCTAGTTACTAATCCCCGTGGACCCAACAAAATTTTGGGACCAGCATCAGTTACTTAGTCTATTTTACAGGAGTGTTTGAGATCATCCTCCTCCAAGGATAGGTGGTACCTGGATAGCGGGCGCTTACGGCACATGACCGGCGACAAGGCAAAATTTGCGTCAATCATTCCCAAGGATGGAGGGTATGTGACGTTCGGCAACAATGCAAAGGGACGCATCATCGGCATAGGTAAGGTTGGTAAGGATCGTTCCTTGGTTATTGATAATTTTTTATTAGTTGATGAGTTGAAGCATAACTTATTGAGCATAAGTCAATTGTGTGATAAAGGATATAAGGTATCATTTGAAAATGATAAATGCATAGTTGAAAGTAAATTAGATCATAAAGTGTTTTTTACTGCAGATCGCCATGAAAATATACACACTACCACCTTTGGCAACTTAGTTTCACAACAAGTAACTTGTTTTTCTACAATAAATGAAGCTAGTTGGTTGTGGCATAGGAGCTTAGGACACGTTAGCATGGACTTATTGTCAAAACTAGTAAGAAAAGATTTAGTAAAAAGCTTGCCTAAAACCTCATTTGTAAAAGATAAAATTTGTGATGCATGTCAAATGGGTAAGCAAATAAAATTAAGTTTTAAGAAAAAGAAATTTATGTCTACCACTAGACCACTTGAAATGCTTCTCTTGGATTTGTTTGGTCCTAATTCTGTGCAAAGTCTTGGTGGTAAATCATATGCTTTTGTCATTGTTGATGACTTTTCTAGGTTCACATGGGTGTTATTTCTCTCACATAAAAATGAATCATGTGAACAGTTTACTAAGCTTTATAGGAGAATTCAAAATGAAAAAGGTTATAAGATAACTCATATAAGAAGTGATAGAGGCACTGAATTTAAAAATGAAGACATAGAAAATTATTGTGACCTAGAGGCCATATCACATAACTTTTCTGCACCTAGGACCCCTAAAAAAATTGCATGGTAGAAAGAAAGAATAGCTCATTACAAGAAATAGGTAGAACTATGCTGAATGAACATAACTTACCTAAATATTTTTTGGCCGAGGCTATAAATACTGCTTGTTATGTCATGAATAGGGTGTTGATTAGACCGTCACTTAATAAAACCCCTTATGAATTGTGGAACAACCATAAACCTAATATTTCCTATTTTCATTTTTTTGGTTGTAAATGCTTTGTGATTAGGGATAATGAACATCTAAAGAAATTTGATTCTAAATCCAATGAAGGCCTTTTCTTAGGCTATGCTCTTAATAGTAAAGTATATAGGGTTTTCAATAAAAGAACATTGACTGTCATTGAATCTATCCATGTCATATTTGATGAATCTAATCCATTTTCTAAAAAAGATGATGAAGATGATATTGAAATTAGAAAATGCTTAGACAAGTTATCTATTGAAAACAATGCAAGCAAAAATTCAGAAGTAAATGATAAGTCATCTAAAGATAATGACAATGAAAATGAAGTTGAGGAGTTGCCTAGAGATTGCAAATTCATTAGGAACCATCCTGTAGATCAAATCATAGGTGAACCATCCCATGGTGTAGCCACAAGATCTTCCTTGAAGAACCTAGTGAGTTATTCTGCTTTCTTGTCCCAAGAAAAACCTAAAAGTATTAAAGAAGCGATAGAGGATGAATCTTGGGTGATGTCAATGCAAGAAGAACTTAATCAATATGAAAGAAGCAGAGTGTGGACCCTAGTTCCTAGGCCTAATGATCATACAGTTATTGGAACTAAACGGGTATATAGAAATAAGAAAGATGAGAATGGGGTAGTAACTAGGAATAAGGCTAGACTAGTTGCCCAAGGTTATAATCAGGAAGAGGGGATAGACTTTGATGAAACATATGCTCCTGTAGCTAGGTTAGAAGCCATTCGTACACTACTTGCTTATGCCGCTTTTAAAAATTTTAAATTGTTTCAAATGGATGTTAAAAGTGCTTTTCTAAATGGCTATATTAATGAAGAAGTATATGTAGAACAACCACCCTGTTTTGAAAATCATAAATATTCGGATCATGTTTATTGGTTGTCTAAAGCCTTGTATGGATTGAAACAAACTCCTAGAGCTTGGTATGAGAGGTTTAGTGGTTTTCTACTAAAAAATGGGTTTACCCATGGCAAGATTGACACTACACTTTTCATCAAATCCAAAAATGATGATATGCTCCTAGTTCAAATTTATGTTGATGATATCATTTTTGGAGCAACTAATGATAAGTTGTGTAATGAGTTTTCCAAATGCATGCAAAGTGAATTTGAAATGAGCATGATGGGTGGGCTTAGTTTCTTTTTAGGGCTACAAATTAAACAAGTTGAATATGGAAATTTCATATGTCAATCTAAATATGTTAGGGACTTGCTAAATAAATTTAATATGAAAGATTGTAAAATTCTTGATACTCGTATCACTTCTTCCATTAAACTTGATAAAGATACGCAAATGATCTTGTTGATGTAAAATTGTATCGTGGCATGATTGGGAGTCTTCTATATCTCACTGCTAGTAGGCCTGATACTATGTTTAATGTGTGCATGTGTGCTAGGTTTCAAGCCGTTCCTAAGGAATCTCGTATAATAGCAGTTAAACGAATCCTTAGGTATCTCGTTGGAAATATAGAGTTAGGCTTATGGTACCCTAAGCACACTACCTTTGAGATTGTGAGTTATACTAATACTGACTTCGCCGGTAGTAAGGTTGATAAAAAGAGTACTAGCAGCACTTGTCATTATTTAAGACAATCTCTCATTTCTTGGTTCTCCAAAAAACAAAACTCAGTTGCCTTATCCACAGCCGAAGTAGAATATATTGTGGCTGGAAGTTGTTGTGCTCAAACTCTTTATATGAAACAACAACTTATGGATATTGGGTTGCACAACGATACAGTACCAATTAAATGTGATAATACTAATTCAATCGACATCTCTAAAAATCCTATCTCACATTCACGAGCAAAACACATTGAAATTAGACATCTTTTCCTTCGTGATGATGCGCAGAAAGGGGATGTGGCTCTTGAGTTTGTATGCACTAATGAGCAGTGGGCGGACATTTTTAGTAAACCACTCCCAGAAGATAGATTCATACAAATTAGACATAAATTAGGTCTCATGCATAGTAGAGATGCTTCTTAGATATTTCATAGTTTTCATAAAATTAGGGGGAGCTTTCAAATAATTTTAAAGTCTAACAACTAATATAACTATGGATATCTTTCATTGGCTTGGACTTTATGAAATTGATCATACTTTACAATGCACATTTCTCATATCTACTGCATGATGATGATTGCATTTATGTTTTATGTATTGATCATACCGGAACTATTTGAGTTGAATATTTGTGGATAAACTATTAGATCTTAAAAACTCAAAACAAGTCATTTTTATATATGAATTTTTGAAAAATGTCTTATTTTCAAACGGCATGCTGCCGAAATTTTAAAATTTCCCAAACCTCTCTTGTATACAAAGGATTCTTACCCATTGCCTAAGACTATTAGTTTTATGGCTCTTTTTGTTGTTGCCAAAAGGAGGAGATGGATAAGATAAGAGGCAAAAAATTGGGTTGACTTGAAAATTGGGTTGACTTGAAACATGGGTTGAATTAAACTTAAATGAAAAATTATTTGCACTGATATATATTATGCATATTGTTAGGGAGAGCCTTCTAAGGCTATACCCATTTTTTACACGATGTATTTGTCATCATCAAAAAGGGGAGAATGTTGACCCTATAGATCACATCCGATTTTGATAATAACAAATACTCAGGTATTTGATAGTTTTCAAGTGTATGTGCAGGTTCATTTGAGCATATTAAGTAATGGCACATGAAAGCAAAGCATGAAGACCCTGAAGATTAGTTTTATGTTGTAATTCATTTTATATAATATGGGTCTGTAATAGTAATTAGGATATAAGGTCTGTAATAATTACCTGCATATCATGCATATAGGATATATGGTACGCTTAGTAAAACAATAGTATGACTCTAGCTCCCAACACTCACGCACATATATCATACAAAATATAGGAGTGTTAAAAATGCACTTAATTGAATATTATTAGGGAATTTGAGAGAGTTCGGACGACCAAACCCTAGGAGTTCAAAACTTCTCGAGCGCCCGAACTGTTGAAGAAGTCAATAGTTGACTTAGGCTCTCGGGTGACCGAACCATTTTGTGCATACCGTCCATAGGCACCCGAACCATTTAAAAAGGACCCCTCGCCAACTCGGGTTACCGAGGGAATTAGCTCAATTTAAGCCCTGGGCGACCGAACACATGAGTTCGGGCTACCAAGCCTATGACCGAACACTTGAAAATCCGAAGAAATGTTTTTTACTTTGATTTGGGCCTCTGAACTGGAACTCGGGCTACCCAACCAATTTAAAGACCTTTTATGAATGTGTATGTTCAAAAAACCGAACCACGGTTCAGCCACCTAAACCTCACCTAGTTAAAAACATTTTAATTGCGGTAAATATGGGTTATTTTGGGTTAATTGTGTTTAAACAATTTGAAACTTTTCTAAAAATTCCCAACAAGTTCCAAACAGTTATAATTTTACCATTGCTTATAAATATATGCTCATTTGTGAGGATTGGCAATTAATTAGCAATTACATTAGCCAAAAATCCTCTCTTTTGAAAATACTCTTTTTGCTCAAATACTCACAAATTTCCATTCCCTTGATACATTTTGAGGTTGTGAGACTGTACACTGGGAGCTCGTGATTGCTAAATTTTGCTAAAACTCCTATTTGATTGTGTGGTTATTAAAATTTTTTTTGGGGGGGTTTGGCTTAGTTTTATCCCACTCATTTCATATTATAAATCATTGTTGGGATAGACTAGCAAGCTTTGGGGTCTTGGCATAATTGTTGCAAGACTTCCATAGCTTTGATTTTTGTTGCACAAAAATATTTTCAACAAGCAAAAAATATTTTTTCAAACTAGTAGTGTGCTTGTTTCATTGAAGAAAATATCCTTGAACTAGTTTGAATATCTTATTGATTTCTTTGGAATATTGATTTGCTATTGAAATGTGCTTTGTTTAAATTCCAAGATATTGCTGGTATTGACCACTCTTGAGTATTACATTGATAATACCATATTGAGTGTTGTTAGCACAACTATTTGTATCACTGAGCCTACATTATATCCATATTGTTGATGTGTATGTGATTGCACGTATTGGGTACACATCTGCTTTACATGAAAGCATACTCACTGCACCATTTGATTAAGAAAAATAATGTTGTATTCCAGGCGTGGCCTTAGAGGGTGGTAATCCAACCTAGTTAGGATTGTGTAAAGGTTAAGGTCAGCCCTATGCTAATTGACCTGGTCGTTTAGGTGCCGCTCCACCCGTTTAAGTGAGCATTATAGTGGTAATCATTGTGCTTGTTAGCTAAAGCGGGGACGTAGGCAATTTTACGAACCTCGATAATACTTCTTGGTGTCACTTATTTTTACTATTTTCTAGTACCTGCTTAGTTGATTAGATTGTGCTATTCAATTTCTACTACATATTGCAATTAATTTAATTTACTTGCACTAGATTGACTTTAGGGTTGTGAAAATACTGCTTTTAGGATATTGACCTAGGGCATCAATTTTAAAATACCAATTCACCCCCCCCCCCTCTTGGGATCACGGTAAAGCTAACAAGGACTCTCCCTTGGCAGGTTCTGAACCCTTTACCGCTTGGCAGCGCATCGTGGCAAGTGGTCGTGCTTTGAGGCAGCTAGAGGCTTTGTTCGCAAAGGCATTTGCCAGTAAAGACGAAACCCAATGATTTATGTTGAAAACAAATTTTTTTTTCAAAGGGGCATACTTAACAAAAACATTATGAGAAAATATTCACAACTACTGATTAGAAAAGTTCAACATAAATATAATTTTAAAACTCATTTACTAAACCAAATAAAATCATTACGGATGGCTCAGGTGAGCGCTTCATATATATATATGATTATAATACATTAATTCATAAATAATAAGGTAAACATTTAAGCTATTTAGGGTGAGTTTGATGCCCCTCTCTTATCTTGTCCTTTTTAAAAGATAAATGTAGGTCTAACTTTTGGTATAATTTTTTTGAGTTTCTAAAAATCAACCTTTACTTTTTTAGAAGTTACAAAATTAAAAATTAAAAAGCTAGAAGCTAATTTTTTTTCACGAACAAATTATTTTTTCTATTGTTGTCCTTAATTTTTTCTAACACTATAACACGATCAATGTATTAGTTATATTTTCTAAAAAGATCATATTCTTTCTAGTTATTATATACTTTTGAACACCTTGCAACTTTTTTCATCAAATACTCAAATCTAACTTTTTCTTTCTAGTAGCTCCTTTTTCACAAGGAGACCAAACATTTTTAAAATGACTTCAATAAACTTACATTTTCCAAGAGAAATTGCTGCATTTGACATCCGCCAATGAGGTTTTGCATAAGATTGTAACAATTTGAGTAAATATGAGCTGTAATCCAATAGTGACAAAAATTATGATTGGTATAGCCTAATAATTCTCCCAATAAATAAATAAAAAATAATAAATTATTTAACACGTCTCTAAAGTTTTATTAAATTGTACTTTGTTTCTTAAAATTTAAATTATGATAGATTAACAAAGTTTAACCTTTTGATTTTTGTTAAGTGCTTGTTCATGGATTTTATTATGGTTGAAATTAAACTATAAAGTTAAAGAATCCTAGGTTCCCCCTCCCCTAGCCCAAAAGAACCAGTTTTTTTTTTGTAGTGGTACATGGTTTTATTCTGGAAAAATTTTAACGAAATTTCGGTAACATACCGTCTATAAATTGGACATTTCCCAAAAAATTCTTGCACTAAAACTTCATAGATTCAAGCAAACAAATCACAATAATGCACATCATGCAGATACCATTGAGTTTGAGCATACTAGAACCTAAATTCACTACCAGCATACAATTCACAATGTACTACATCAACCATGCAGTTAGCATTCAATACAAGCATGTATTTCAGTAGTTTAATTTACCATTCATATAACATAATACCATCCATTAAAAAGATTTAGTCATTCAACATTTCAATTTAAATTTTCAAAAGATTTCAAGTTCACACAGTTATAAATAAAACTTAGCTTTGCTTCCTATTCATTAAATGGATGGGTCGAAAATGTCATAATTCAATATAATTTAGCCAAAAACAACATATCCGAATTTCAAGATCAAAATTTGAAGTTTAGTACTGGTTTTATTTCTTAATTGTGTATTTTTGGGCATTTTTTATGATGTAGGAACATGAGGCTGGAATCGTGCCCATACAGATTGGGCATTCTACAAAAGGTAAATTCTGGGGACAATTCACAACATAAATAAGTTTATATTCTCAAACTGTCTAGGAAAGACGAAACCCTAAGATTTATGTTGAAAACAAA
The DNA here is from genome assembly GCF_029873635.1 of Malania oleifera. Classification (NCBI taxonomy): domain Eukaryota; kingdom Viridiplantae; phylum Streptophyta; class Magnoliopsida; order Santalales; family Ximeniaceae; genus Malania; species Malania oleifera. The sequence goes on from NC_080427.1 coordinate 70,249,256, forward strand.
TTTTTTTTTTAGAGGGGCATACCTAACAATAACATTACGAGAAAATATTCACCCATTTACTCTAGAATTTCTCTAGTGTTTCATATTTTCTTCGAGTCTATACAATCTTTGGTGTGTGCTCAAGTTTAAATGTTGACAATTTAATATGGCTTCATGATTTTTTACAAAACCAAGGTTTTACTATAATATGCTAGTCATATTAAATATTCATATTCAATTAATATCAATGAAATTAATAAATCAGTCGAGCATTAGTCATTATACAACTACAATTAATTTAGACATATGACGTCCAATAAAATGTTGCATTTAACATCTCAAATTTCAATTTTACTTAAAATTTCAAAAGTTTAAAAGCTATCATCCATACACTTCTCACAATAATCTTTATTTTAAATGGAAAAAAAAAAAGGATTTATTAAGATGACAATATATTCTCATTAAATACAAACACCACTCCAACATCACAAAAATAATATATAAGACTTCGTCACAGACATTATTAAATTATCAACATTTAAACTTGAACACACACACACAAACACACACACACACACACACACACACACACACACACATATATATATATATAAGTAGACTATTAGTAGCCAATAGATTTCGTCACTAATAACTGAAAATTCGTTACTTATATATTAACGTCATCATTAGAGCAGAAAAATGTATGTTTAGTAATGAAAGTGAAATCAGGATAACTTCCCAATAGGGGGGTGAATTGGGATTTTAAAAACTTTCTTTTAATTCCTTTTAAGAATACTTAACTTCTTTTATTGTTTAACCAATTCATTGAATTGTTTGTTTAATTTGTCAAACACACAATAACTTGGTTTCTTTTATACAATCAACAACACAACTAATTAAACATCCAATCTTCAACCACACTATCCAAACCAATCAAACACAATTGGAAAGCAAAACAACCAAGTCAAGATTAAGATAACTGCATCACTATTTAGATTGATGAAAGCATTCAAGATTCGGTACTTTTGGAATGTAAACACACTCCAATCAATATCAAACTTTAAACAATTTAACTTTCAGTTTTTGTTTGGTTTGTAGCCTTGTAGTGAATTTGAATCAAACCCTATATTAATGAATTTTCTTATTCAATATGATGTTCAATATAAAATCCAATCACTCTTTCTAAATATTTAGAATTCAAATAAACCCTCAGTAAATTTATCTTTGGGTGTATAACCAAGTAATGTACTCCCGTATGGTTTCCGTAAAGTAAGGTTTAACTAACGTACTCTCTTTCGGTTTCCGCAATCCCAAATCAAAATTAAACCTTAAGTTTATTTAACTTCTAAATTATGTAGTTTGTATGTTTATCAATTAAACCATCCACGCAATTTTATATGTACTGAAAGTAAAGAGTAAGGGAAAGAGAGAGGAACACAAGATTGTACGAGGTTCGGCTTCAACACAGCCTATGTCCTCACCCTTGGCAAACCACCAAAAGGTTCCACTATCACAGTTCCTTTACCGGCGGAACAAAACCTTTACACACTCCTTCAGTAGGCTAGAGCCCGCCTCTCCAAATTGTTGATCCTATGGGTCATACCCTGTTTTGATTATGATAAATACTCAGGTATTTAATGACTGCCGAGTTGATGTGCAGGTTTATCTTGGCAGTATCCTATGATGGCACTCGAAGACCCAGAGGAAAACGAAAACGAAGACCCTAGATATAATTTATTTGTTGTATGTTATATTCGGGTTTGTAATAATTAAGTAGGAAAGGTTTGTAATAGTAAATAGGGCTTTGATTGTAATAATTACATGCATCAACTGCATGGCTTAATATGTAAGCTCAAAAGGAAAATGACCTTAGACAGACCTTAGGGAATATCGACCTTCGGTCGACCGACACCGGACTTTTCCGGTGTCTTCAAATTGGATCCCAAAGTGACCCTAAGACACACACATTTACACATATGTTTGTTAGGCACTTGAATAGGGCTTGTTTGTTTCGAAACGGGATCGAAATGCACACATGATGCACTTTCAGTCGACCAGCAAAGTCAGTTCATTTTGGCCCGGTTGACCGAAACATCTGGTCGACCAAAATAGATAGTTCAAAAGGCCTCGGTCGATCGAAACATCTGGTTGACCAAAACAGATAGTTTAAAAGGCCCCGGTTGACCGAAACATCTGGTCGACCAAAATAGATAGTTCAAAAGGCCCTAGTCGACTGAAACTCTTTTTGGTCAACATGTTGACCACCTGGTCGACCGAAACATGTAGTTCAAGAAGCCCTGGTCGACCGAAACCTCCCTGGGTCAAAGTTTAACCATCTGGTCGACCGAACTAGGTAGTTCAAAAGGCCCTGGTCGACCGAAAACCTCCCTGGTCAATATTTTGACCATCTGGTCGACCGACCACTTTTGTACTCCAACTACCTGGTCGACCGGAGGGTCCTCAGGAGAATTCCCAATGGTTTGGTCGACCGAACCAAGTAGTTCAAAATGGCCTGGTCGACCGAACCTCAAAAAATTGAGAAATCTTCTTCTCCTGGTCGACCGAGACCTTAGTTCAAAAGTCCCCTAGTCGACCGAACCATATGAGACTTGGTCGATCGAACTTGTTCTGGTCGACCGGACCTCTTATGTTGCCTTATTTTTTTACCGCTGTTAATAATTTTTAAACAGGGTTAAAATGTTTTAAACATCATTAAAATTTTCTAATAATACCCAATAGGTCCCCAACGGTCATATTTTCTCCCATGTCTATATATATAAGCTCATTTGAGAAAATTAATATATTTTTAGTAGATTGGATTAGGGTAAAATTCTCTGAAAATCATAAAACCTATAATACTCATCTTTGAGCCTCCAACACTTATTCTTACCAAATCTTCCACTCAAACATTTTTGTAAGTGTGATTTAAGTGTTGTTGATTTCTAAGGTTGCTCTCCCAAGTGCGGTAATTGTTTTTGACGATTTTGATTGAGAGCTAACCCAAGTATTCTTAGGGGACTTTGTTAATAAGTCTCTCCTAAGAAGACTTATATTAAACTTCCAAGTATTGCACATTCATTGCAATACCTTGTGAAGTTTTGTATTTGGTGTGGATTGCAAAAACCATTTCAAAATACTTTCAAATATTCAGTATGCTTTGTCTTGATAAATCTTTAAAGAGATATTTGTTTGTGTGAGAAAAATATTTGTTGCAATATTCATTGATTTATATCTATAGTTGAATACAAAGATTAAACTCTTTTTGCAAACCAAACTTATACATTGTTAGAGCTTCATATACATATATGTATTAAGAAAACTTGTTGATTGAAATATATGAAGTTTGAATAATATCTTTGTTTAAGCACTTAGATTGAATATCCTGTGATACAAAGATCATTTAGGTTTGCACTCTCACGCACTCATTACAACGATAGTAAATCTATTTGAGAGTTGACATCTTAGACCACATTGAGCTTACATATTGAATCACACTGTGGTGTTTGTGATTGCGAGTATCTGGGTACACATCTGCTTTACTTGAAAGCTTATTCATTGTACCATTTGATTATATTTTAAATACTGTTGTATTTCTAGGCACGGGCCTGAAGAGGGATACTAGCCCTGGAATAGTCCCGGATTGGCTTAGACCCGGTTAGGAAAGTTAGGTGCATCGTCCTGTTAAGGCGTGTAGGTTGAGGTCAGCCCCGCTAATTGACCTGGTTAAGGTTGAGGTCAGCCCTGTGTTAATTTGATCTGGTTGTAAATGGTGCCGCTCCACCCTTAAGTGAGCTATTAGTGGAATCCTTAAGCTTGCGAGCTTGAGGCGGGGACGTAGGCATAATTGGCCGAACCTCGACAACATATCGTGTGTTTGCTTATATTTCTGCATTTTATATTTACCGCACATGTATGTTATAGGTGAATGATGCGTATGACTTAATTTCCACAGTATATTTATCTACGCATTTGGAAACTGAATAGACTGATCCTAGGTTGTGTACGTACGTTGTTGCATAGATCAACCTAGGTGAAAAAGTTTTAAAATTCCAATTCACCCCCCCCCCCTCTTGGGAATACACCAATTCTAACACAAATGATGTCCCTTCATTCGGTCACTCCTTAATTAGGCTAGAGCCCGTCTCTCTAAGTAATATCCCTTTGCTTAGCCAATGATCTGAACACCTCGAACCGTCCAAGAACTACAAAGGATACGACCAATAGATGTGTACAAAGAATGCTCACACAAAGGGCTAATTAGTGCAATTTACAAACTAATATACTTCAAAGTAAAGAACAATATGGAATTTTAACTTGATTGAAAGATTTAGAATTTGTAGCACAATTCCGGTGGAAGAAGATCAGCAAAAACTCAGTTGAATTCGTGCACAATATGTGAGATTGAGAGTCTTTGAATGGTGAGAACAATTGAGTGAGTATTGAGTGCCGATTTTGTTCTTGGTTCTTAGTTCATTCAATGATCTTTGAGGCTTATTTATAGACTTGAAAAAGTATGTTACTTGATCCCTAAGTGACTTGGAGTATTCCCCAAGTTTTCATAACATTTAGATTTAAAAAACTAATTTTTAGAATTTTTCCCGTTGGAGGTCAAATTTTAAATTTCCGTGGGGTCAGTTGGCTGACCAGGCGACTAGGAGGTTGTTTATACAAGGTCAAACGACTGGACAGGCGACTGGGTGCTTTCTGTCTCCCAAAAAGCAATTCTATTAACTGGTCAATCGCCTGACTGAACACAGTTCATTCTGGTTAGCCGACTAACTAGATAACTTTACTGTGTTGCAGCTAGCTTTGACCTCCCTTCTGTATTTTGGTCATACATTTTTTTATATAACTCCAAATTTAACTTTCTTGGTGTCAAAAGAAAGCTAAGTAAAAATTTTACAACTTTTTTGTTGAACACTTTTTGAAATAATGAGTTTTTGATAGAGCAAAATGCTCATCAATACTGATGTAGAAAAATTAAAAGAATTTGGAAAAATCCCATTTTAGTGCTTTTCATTCCAAAAACAATTTTAACCTTTTTGAAACAACTTCTGGCCTTATACAAATATTTTTCCAAGTATGTTAAAAGGTATTTAGGTCCAAGTAATTAATCCTAAGAGCTTCATGCATCCATATTGAATTTTCTTGAAGTACTTACATGAAATTTCCTTAAGATTCTAAATCCTTCATCTCTTGAAGTCTTCATGCATGTCCATGCTTTGAGTCAATCATTTCTTCAAGCTTTCATATCAAGTTCATCCTCTCATAGTCGTCAACCTTAATATATCATCCATTCCTTTATGTATTCTCTAAGCTTCATATGATCATGTTCCTTTGTGAGTACTTGACCTTACTTTCACATATGTGAGATCTGAAATATCATCACTCAATAAAATATGTTAAGTTCCACTTGTTTGTTAGCATCAAGATAGGATGCTAAGCCTTGTAAGGCCAACCATCTCTCCCTTTTTTATGATGACAAATAATGAGCAAAAATAGGAGTGAGCCCTAAAAAGACTCTCCCTTTCAATAAGCATCATCTTAACAATATTTGCAAGATCAATATTAATTTCAAAAACTCCTTTTCAATCATTCTCATCACTTCATCATCACTTCAGCAATATCAAGTATTTCTCCTCCTTTTGATATTCATGCTCAATTTTTGCATTATTATGCTCAATTTTTGCTTAAAACATCTCCCCCTTTTGACATCAATCAAAAAGAGAAACAAAATAACAACACATTTTGAGCATATCATGCATATCAACCATATGTACACACTCAAGTTATTATTTTTCAATATAACATGTAATATCTTTACTAACAGCTTTTTTCCCCCTTTGATATTATTCAAGATACCAATTTTTTATACCAATTGATGATTTTATGATACCAATTTAAAATTTAATTCATGATATCAATTGATTAATAGGGAAATTATCATAATATAAGTAGTAAGTCATAACTCCCCCTGAATTGAATACATTCAATTTTGTTACCAACTTTGCATTTATCATCCCATGTTTCAAAAAATTTAATCATGTCATGTATCAAATATCAACATCATGCTAATATCATCAATGTCATACCAATCATACTTGTCATGCTCAAAGACAAATTGAACTTTTAGATTGTGATATTAAGTGAGCTTTTAAATTTTGATACCAATTAAAATTTTTAAAATGCGATGTCAAAAATACTTTATAGATACCAAAGTCATTATCACATCATGCATAGCTCATGGATACCAATATAACTGTTATATCTTTCATAGCTCATAGATATCAATAGTAAAAGTAGTAAGTTTATCCATATGATTCATTAATAGCATGCATGGTCAAGAATTAATCTCATATCAAAATCCATGCTTATAAGCAATAATCTCATGCTCAAATTTTTAACATAGTGAACCATAAATTATCAATATAAGTCAAGTCATGTAGCATATAGCGTATCAGCACATCACATAAATAGGGAGCATATCATATAGGCATGTAAGCATGTAGTATATAGGATTTCATTCTCAAATATCTTCTTCTTAATCAAGATACTTATGTAATAAGCTTAATTTGATATTTTCTTAATATTTTCTTAAGTTTAAGCCTTGTAAAAAATCATCCTATGATTTTGGACCAACAATGCTATTTTCTTTATGTTTGTATGAAGTTATTATTTCACTTTTGGTTCCCATACCTTTTTGGGTCCGATAGGTTACACAAGGGATGTTTCTTTTATCTTTCATACTTGTTTTGCTTTAACACCCTTTCTTTTAAATGGACATTCAAACTTTATATGCCCATTTTTCTTACATTCATAGCATATGGTGTTAGTGTAGGCATTAGAAGACGTGTTTGCATAGTCTTTGGATCGTTTTGAGAAAAATCCAATGTACAGATTCTATTTCCTTTTATTTTCAAATCCATTGAAACCAATGCCTTCTTTGTTCAATCACATTCTTTATGAGCCAATTATCTTATCAAAATTTTCTTTTCCTTTAGTAAAGTTATAAATGATCTTATCTTTATCTTTCATTTGACTCTTGAGATCATTTATCTCCATCTCTTTCTTGTTGTCAACTTTCTTTAATGATTTCTCTAACTCTAGAGATAATTTTCTGATTCTATCTTCTAATTCAGAAATATACATATCTTTCTCACATACCGTAGAGGATAGAGATCGAAGGTCTTCTATCATTTGTTCATTCTTGCTTTCTAATTTCTTGATTTTCAAGTCGTTTTCTTTTTCAGCAAGAGTTTTAGCTTCTATTTCTTTTATTGTAGCTTCATACTTATTTTCTATTTTCTTGATCCTTGAATCCTTTTCTCTTTCAGCATTTCTAAGGGATTCTAACTCTTTCATTAATCCTTCATTCTTATTCTTCAATAAAACATTTTGTTTATTTACTTTGATAAGCATCTTATGTACTTTGAATAGATCATTTTTGTAGTTCATCATAAGATGGCATACCCTCATCATTGGATTCACTAGATGAATTACTATAATAATTATCTAAGGTTTTGGATAAGGAGCTTTCCTCATTATCCCAAGCCATAAAGCATGTATAAACAACCTTTTGGTCACTTGATTCATTTTTTGAACTACTTGTACTCATCATGTCCCAAGTAGTGGCTTTCATGGCCTTTTTCTTTTTCTTCTTAGATTCTTTATTTAGTAGTGGACATTCTAGTTTAATATGTCTAGCTTTGTTGCAATTGTAACACATAGGAGTTTTATTCTTTGATTTCTTGCTAACTTCTTCTTTGTCTTTATCTGATTCAGATTTGGATTTTCTTTTGAATTTATTTTTCTTTCTTAGAATTTTTGCTAGCTTCCTAGATATGAAGGCTACTTCATCTTCATCCATCTCTTCTTCACTACTTGAGTTTTCCTTTGAGGCTTTGAAGGCTATTGTTTTTAGGGCTTTAGTTTTGCCACTCTTTTCATTTATTGTCATTTCATATGTGAGTAAAGAACCTATAAGTTCATCAAAGGAAGTGGTTTTCAAATTTCTTCCTTCCGTTATAGCAGTGGCTTTTGGTTCGCATTTAGGTGACAGCCCTCTAAGAATTTTCCTTATCATATCATAAGTAGTGTAGGTTTTTCCTAGTGTATTTAGGGAATTGATTATGTGAGCAAACCTTGTAAACATATTAGTTATGGATTCATCCAGATTCATCCTAAACGCTTCATATTCACTTGTAAGCATATTGATTATATTATCCCTAACATCAATAGTTCCTTCATATGTTACTTCTAATTTGTCTCATATCTCTTTAGCTGATTTTCAAGCCATTATTCCATTAAATTCATTTGCATCTAAAGCACAATATAGAGCATTCATGGCACAAGAATTAACTTGAAGCATCTTATAGTCTATATCGATCATATCTCTTTCCTCTTTGGGAATTTGTTTTCCATCTTCTATCTTAGTAGGAATTTGATCTCCATATATAACAACTTCCCATACTTTCCAATTCATAGTTTGGAGATAGATTTGCATTCACTTTTTTCAAAAAGTGTAATTTATACCACAAAATAGAGGAGGACTAGTTGAAGACTGTCCCTCTCCAAAGGGAGCTACGCCTAAGTTAGCCATATAGATCTTTTTATAACTACTTGTTAGGATTTGTTATAACCCCACTCTAATACCAATTGAAATTAGGATAGCTTCCCAAGAGGGGGGGGGTGAATTGGGATTTTAAAAACTTCCTTTTAATTCCTTTTAAGAATACTTAACTTTTTTATTGTTTAATCAATTCGACTTGTTGGTTTAATTTGTCAAACACACAATAACTTGGTTTCTTTTATACAATCAAGAACACAAGTAATTAAACATCCAATCTTTAACCACACTATCCAAACCAATCAAACACAATTGGAAAGCAAAACAACCAAGTCAAGATTAAGATAACTGCATCACTATTTAGATTGATGAAAGCATTCAAGATTCAGTACTTTTGGAATATAAACACACTCCAGTCAATATCAAACTTTAAACAATTTAATTTTTAGGTTTTGTTTGGCTTGCAGCCCTTTAGTGAATTTGAATCAAACCCTATATTAATGGATTTGCTTCTTCAATATGATGTTCAATATAAAATCCAATCACTCTTTTCAAATATTTAGAATTCAAATAAACCCTTGGTAAATTTATCTTTGGGTGTTTAACCAAGTAACGTACTCCCGTATGGTTTTCGCAAAGTAAGGTTTAACCAACGTACTCCCTCTCGGTTTCCGCAATCCCAAATCAAAATTGAACCTTAAGTTTATTTAACTTCTAAATTACGTAGTTTGTTTGTTTATCAATTAAACCATCCACACAATTTTATATGTACTGAAAGTAAAGAGTAAGGGAAAGAGAGAGGAACACAAGATTTTACAAGGTTCGGCTTCAACACAGGCAACGTACTCGCCCTTGGCAAACCACCAAAGGGTTCCACTATCGCAGTTCCTTTATCGGGCGAAACAAAACCTATGCACACTCCTTTAGTAGGCTAGAGCCCGCCTCTCCAAACAATGTCCCCTCGTTCAGTCACTCCTTAATTAGGCTAGAGCTCACCTCTCTAAGCAATGTTCCCTTGCTTAGCCAATGATTCGAACACAAACCGTCCAAGAACTACAAAAGATACAACCAATAGATGTGTACAAAGAGTGCTCACACAAAGAGCTGATTAGTACAATTTACAAACTAATATACTTCAAAGTAGATAACAATATGGAATTTTAACTTGAAGCTCAATGAAGTATATCACCGATTAATTCTTTCAATGATTGAAAGATTTAGAATTTGTAGCACAATTCCGATGAAAGAAGATCAGCAAAAACTCAGTTGAATTCGTGCACAATATGTGAGGTTAAGAGCCTTTGAATGGTGAGAACAATTGAGTGAGTATTGAGTGCTGATTTTGTTCTTGATTCTTACTTCATTCAATGATCACTGAGGCTTATTTGTAGACTTGAAAAAGTATGTTACTTGATCCCCAAGTGACCTGGAGTATTCCTCAAGTTTTCATAACATTTAGATTTTAAAAACTAATTTTTAGAATTTTCCCGTTGGAGGTCAAAATTTAAATTTTCGTAGGATCAGTTGGCCGACCAGGTGACTGGGAGGTAGTTTATATAGGGTCAATCGAGTAGACAGGTGACTGGGTGCTTTCTGTCTTCCAAAAATTAGTTCTGTTAACTGGTTAGTCGGCTGACTGAACACAGTTCATTCTGATCAGCCGATTGACTAGACAACTTTATTGTGTTGCTGACAGCTTTGACCCCCCTTCTATATTTTGGTCATAACATTTTTTCTATAACTCCAAATTTAACTTTCTTGGTGGAAAAAGAAAGTTAAGTAAAAATTCTACAACTTTATTGTTGAACACTTTTATAAATAATGAGTTTTTGATAAAGAAAAATGCTCATCAATACGGATGTAGAAAAATTAACATAATTTGTAAAAATCCTATTTTAGTGCTTTTCATTCCAAAAACAATTTTAACCTTTTTGAAACAAATTCTGACCTTATACAAATATTTTTCCAAGTATGTTAAAAGGTATTTAGGTCCAAGTAATTAATCCTAAGAGCTTCATGCATCCATATTGAATTTGCTTGAAATACTTACATGAAATTTCCTTAAGATTCTAAATCCTTCATCTCTTGAAGTCTTCATGCATGTCCATGCTTTGAGTCAATCATTTCTTCAAGCTTTCATATCAAGCTCATCCTCTCAGAGTCGTCAACCTTAATATATCATCCATTTCTTTAAGCATTCTTTGAGCTTCATAAGATCATGTTCCTTTGTGAGTACTTGACCTTACTTTCACATATGTGAGATCTGAAATATCATCACTCAATAAAATATGTTAATTTCCACTTGCTTTTTAGCATCAAAATAGGATGTTAAGCCTTTTAAGGCCAATAGAAAGTTTTAGGGATGAACTAGAAACCGTATTATTAGGGACGGATGTAATTTTCGTCACTAAAAATACATTATTAGTGATGATTTTTAGTTTGCTATTAATACTTCAATAACATTTTTTGTAGTGATAAATGGAGGATGGGCTTTTTGGGTTCTTTTAGTGTGAAATTTAAGTTTGAACATGATGGTATAACTACTATTCATAAGGTATGAAATACAACTCGCATACTGGAGTTTATAATCTAATTTCCTTGAAGCTTTTCTTCAAATTGATAACTGCATCTTTTAAGCTTATCCATTATAAAGTCCCATTATGAATAATAAACATTTTAAGACTATAATTTAATTATGAAGCATGGTTTGAAAAAATGAATCAACAAACAAATCTTGAATCCAGTGACAATAATTTTGGTGATGAATATGATCACACCTAACTTTTGCAATACCTATTTATAGCATACTAATTTGTATGTGTGTGCTTGTGTCATACTTTTTGTTATGTTAAACAAGAAAAAAAAAAAAAAGAAGTTGTCTCCATCAATTCGAAAGAGGCAGGCATCTGTACGCTAAGGGATTTTAGTTTTAGCCCTAATTATTAGAACAAGCTTGTAAACCCCACCCTCAAATCATTATTAAAGGGGCAAACACGTCATTTGAAGGACACTAATCCTAAACATCATGCCAGGAATTGAGACAGAAACCCTACTCATTGAACACTTTATTACAACTCTAATATCCCACTTCAGTTCAGGACAAAAATCATTTCATCTCCTCAAAAATATTTAAAATTCTAAAGATTCCATGAAAATTGGAAAAATAATTTATTAGTCTAATGAAATACTTAAAAAAAATTTCATTTGCACTTATATTGACTAATACTTTGATTTTATCTTTCATTCACTTTTATTTTGAAATATTAATTTGAGCAATCATTTTCATGTTTTATAAGGAGTATGGATCACAAGGGGCACTCAATAACAAAGGGGAGGAGGTTGAGTGTTCAAGAAGTACTCCTCCCTTACAAGAAGTCGAACTTTCGATATGTTTGATTTATGGAATCGAATGTGATAGGAAATGAATGCAATAAAAACTTGAATAGGAAGTGTTACAAAACCAAGTGAGCAATTCAATTCCATTCCTCTCAGTTTTCTATACCTATATACCAAACCTGTCTTTAACACTTTATTTATCTTATAAAAGTTTTTACAAATTCTATTATTTCCTATTAATTAATGTTTATTGTTTTGCTTTTTTTATTTTTTATTTTTTCATTTTAGCATCTCTCTCACAATTTTGGAAGTGCCTCTAATGATTTCTACAAAGTTTTCAAGTGTGAATCACCATTATTTTGTATCAAATATATACATCATTACAAATATATATATATATATATATATAATATTTGCTTGTATATTGTAAACAAAAATTTCAAGTATATATTTACTAATACAAATTATAATTTTCAGAATTAAAAATATCAACAAACAAACTAATCTTAAGCTCTTAAAATCAAGGAAAAACTAGAATACCTTGCTCTAGTGGTTGATCTCTTCAGCAAAGGCGACGAGAAGGGACCTAAGCATCAGCTTCGGCAGCAACCCCTGATTAGATGGAGAGAGAGAGAGAGAGAGAGAGAGAGAGAGAGAGAGAGACACTATAGAGATGGAGAGATATGGAGAGACTAAGAGAGATAGGCTGGAGATATTGAGACTACCTCGAAGGCCTCTGGCGGGTGATCTCCTCGGCGAAGGCAACGGGAATGGATCAGAGTGTTAGCGGCGGCGGTGACCCCTGTTTCAGATGGAGAGACTGAGATAGAGAGACCGGAGAGATTGAGAGATGGAGAAAGAGAGAGAGAGAGAGAGAGAGGAGAGAGAGAGAGAGAGAGAGAGAGAGAGAGAGAGATGGAGGGAAAATAGGGAGGATTGGAGGGAAAGAAATAAGATCAGGGAACCCGTGTGCGGCCTTTTTAGTGTTAGACTATTAGTGACGAACCCTCAAATTCGTCACTAATAGTGTTTAATAAATTTTTTTTATTTTTTAAAATAACATAGGTTTTAGTGACAGATTTAGGAACCGTCACTAATAACGGACTAATAGTGACGAATTGCAAAAATTTGGTTGTTTATTTTTTATTTTTAAAATAAAAGATGTATTAGTGATGGTTCCAAATTCGTCACTAATAAGGGGGTAATAGTGACGAATCACCAAATCCATCATTAATACTATGAAATAAAAAAATGTATTTTTTTAAATAAAAGAAGTATTAGTGACGGTTCCCAAATCCGTCACTAATAAGAGGCTAATAGTGACGAATCAATAAATTTGTCACTAATACTATGAAATAAACTTTTTTTTATTTTTTTTAACTAATAGAAGTATTAGTGACGGTTCTCAAATCCGTCACTAATAAAGGGATAATGGTGACGAATCACCGAATTTGTCACTAATACTATGAGATAATTTTTTTTATTTTTTTTAAATAATAGAAGTATTAGTAACACTTCCCAAATTCATCACTAATATGAGAATAATAGTGACAAATCACAAAATCCGTCACTAATACTATTAAATAAAATATTTCAAATTTTTTAATTGAAAAAATATTATTGACGGTTTGCAAATCCGTCACTAATATTGTGAAATAATTTTTTCTTTACTTTTTAAAATAATATTAGTAATGGTTATCAGTCATTAGTAATAAATTTGTTTTAATGACGGATTGAATTCATCACTAATATGTCTGAAATCGTTGTTAATATTTTCTCGGGATAATTTATGCACGAAAAATGTTTTCCCATGACATTTTCTTGTTTTTAGTAACAAAAGTATTAGTGACGGTTTAAAATCAGTCACTAATAATTCACTATTAGTGACGATTGCTAAAACTTTCACTAATACCCACTTTTAGTGACAAAATTGAATCTATCACTAATAGTTTCGGCACTAAAAACCAGGTTTTTTGTAGTGGGATTAGGAGAAAAATCCTATGAAATTTTCAAAACTTATTTTTTCAATACTAATCTCATTCGCTCATCCATTTGCTCTTCCCTTGCAAAATCAAAAAGTTATTGAGTGATTTCATATTATTCCCACTTAGCCAAAACTCTCATTATTCATTATGTGTTTGATTTTGATTTGAGAGTCTACCAAAGTTTTCCCCTGGCTTAACTCAATAAATCCATTGTGTGGGAAACTTTGTAGCTTGTGGGTCTTTGCAGTCACATTAGAAGACACCTAAAGTTTAGATTTTTTGTGTGTGAAAAATACTTTTTCTAAGCATATTTTCAAACATCTCTTGTACTAGTATCTTGAGAAAATGTTTTTAGAGATTGTTTGATTTCATTTTTTGAAAATTTTTGAAACCCTAAACTGTGATTGAGATATTTTATACTTTATTTCAAAGATAAGGTTGTTAGTACATTCATTGCCCTTGATTAGATATAGACATTGTATTGAGTGTAGATTGCACATATACATCACTCAGCTTATAGTTATTATCATATTGATGTGCATTGAATATTACTTGGGCTTAACGATACAAATATACTTGAGTTAGAAGCACTTTTATTTGTACGCAAAAGTTTGTATTTCAATATCGGTTGTATTCTAGGTGTTGACCTTATTGGTCATATCTCATTTTGATTATGACAAATACTCTAGTATTTAACGGTTAATGAGTTTGTGTGCAGAACTAATCGGAAGTGTCATATGTTGCAAGCACATGAGCTTAAAGAAGACGAAGGCTCAAAATATTTATTCATTATAATTTATATTTATCATTTTGGGTCTGTAATAGTAAGACAGGAAAATGGTCTGTAATAATTAATGTCTTACCTGTATGGTAGGATGGATAAGTTTAAGACCACATAAGGACCTTAGGGAAGGTCGACCGACACTGGACTCTTTTGGTGTCCTAAAAAAGGTCTAGAATGACCCTAGGACACTCATATATGCACACACACACAAACACACACACACACACATATATATATATATATGGTTATATGGAAAGGGTGATCACATAGGGAAATTGAACCGAAATGTGCCTAAAATGCATGTTAGGTCAACCGTACTTCAGAAGTACAATATCTCTCGACCGACCGAATTGGTAATTGAGTCAACTTTCTGACCACTACCCAGTCGACCGAGCCATGCCAGTTCATTCTCACTCGGTCGACCGAACTCCCGCCAAAGTCAACCTTTGACTCTTGACCAAATTTAATTGGGCAACGCCCTGGTCGACCAAACCCACACGTGGAAGAATCCAATGCTCCGATCGACCAAACTACCTAGTTCAAAACCTCACGGTCGATTGAACCACGGGGAGAGGATAAATTACCTTGGAACCTTGTTGACTGGTCGGCCAAACTTCTAGTTCAAATCTTGCCCTGTTGACCGAACTTGTACACTCAGTCAACCAAACCTTGCCTTTGGTCGACCGGTGCTCTCGAGTTGGACATTATTTTTTATCGTAGTTAAAGTTTTTAAACAGGGTTCATTGTGCTAAAACATTTTAAAACAATCCTAATAATCCCCTACATGTCTTGAACAATTATATTTTTGGGGAACTCTATATATACCCCTTTGTTGGCCTAGTTAGGCTTACAAACTTTTGGTTTTGATGATAACAAAGTAAAGTGTTGACCTTATAGGTCACGCTCGATTTTGATTATGACAAATACTCATTGTATCTAATGGGTATTTGAGATTATGTGCAGGAACCTAAATTGTCAAGATCATAATGCACATGCACATGGAACAAATGAAGATTGAAGACCAATTTATATTCAATGTTGTAATATATATCTCATTTGCAAAATTGGTCTGTAATAGTTAATCAAGGTCATTGGTTTGTAATAAGCACACACACATCACATGCATGATATAATACGTAAGCTCAAACCAAATATAACCTAAAGTGTCCTTAGAAAGACCTTAGGGTTTACCCTTTGGTTGACCTAAGGTTGACTGACACTGAATTTTTTCAGTGTCTTGGAAAAGGCTTAGAAGAGACCCTAGGACACTCACACACTCACTTGTATATTTCATACTTTTGTTTAGAGTGTTTGTTACATGATAAAGGACCGAATTGCACAGAATATGCACTTTCGGTCGACCGACCTTGGCAGTTCATTTTGCCTCGATCGACCGAATTCGTTCTGGGTCAACCAGTTGACCACAGTACGGTCGACCGAGCCATCGCAGTTCATTTTATCCCGGTCGACCGAACCACATGGGAGTCAACATTTTGACCTCCCGGTCGATCAAGTAAACTTTGTATTACACCAACCTGGTTGACCGAAAGTCCTCGGGAGAAATCCCAATGGTCTGGTCGATCGAATCGCCCAGTTCAAAGTGTCCTAGTCGACCGAACCTCGATAAAATGAAAAATTGCCTAGAGCATGTACATTTCGGTCAACCAAGTCCCAAGTTCAATATATGCCCAGTCGACCAACCCATATGAACTTCGGTCAACCGAAATGGTTATGGTCGATCGGACCTCTCGGGTTGCCCTGATTTTTTACCGTGGTTATAATTTTTTAAATAAGGTTAAATTTGCTAAAACATCATTAAACTTTTCTAATATTCCTAGTCATGCCCAACTGTTATAATTCTTGGGGTGTCTATATATTACCCCTTCCTTTAGGAAAATTAGTAAGATGATTACCAAATTAAAGTAAAAAAATTTCTCTCAAGCCAAAAGTATCCTACTGCTCATATTTTCTCTGAAAGCACTCTAGCTTACCTTCTCAAGTTCCTAAATCCTTTGTAAGTGTTTTGAGTGTTTGTATTAAAAGGTTTGCTCTCTCATTGTTGTGAGATTGAATCGATTTTACGAGAGAAAAACCTAAGTTCTTTTAGGGGGCTTTGCTAATAAGCCTATCCTAAGAAGACTTGTATTGAACTTCCAAGTGTTGCATTTTCGTAGCAGTAACTTAGGAAGTTTTGTATTTGTTTTGGCTTGCAAAAACATTTTTCAAACTTACTCAAATATCTTGTGGAATCTATATTGATATATTTGTGAAAAGATATTTGTGTTTGTGATATTAATCTTTGTGGCTATATTTATTTAAGTATATATATCATTTACTGAATACAAAGATTGCATAGATTTTGCAAACCAAGCATATACACTATATTCGTGATTGAGACATCCTACTGATTGACATACTTGAAACTCACTTGATATTTTGTGTGAACACGTTTGATTGAACATTTTGAGATACACAGATTGTTGTTGACACTCTCACGTACTCACTACATTAATAGAAAATACATTTGAGAGTTGAACTATTTAAACCACACTGAGCTTACATATTAAATCATTTGTGGTGTATGTGATTGAATGCATTTGGGTACAAATCTGCTTTATGTGAAAGCACTTTTATATTATACCATTTGATTTTAAATCTGAGTGATTCCAGGCATGGCCTGAGGGGCCGGTAATCTAGCCCAGTAAGGATTGTTGTAAAGGTTGAGGTCAGCCCTGTGATAATTGACCTGGTTTGTATAGGTGCCGCTCCACTCGTTTAAGTGAGCAAGTTATTATGGTAATTCTTGTGCTTGTTAGCCTAGGCGGGGAGGAATTGGCCGAACCTCGATAACATATCTGCGTGTCACCCTCTTTTTATTACTTTCGAGTGCTTATGTGATTAATTAAATTGCACTATTTACTTTCTGGTATACATTTACTTTACTTGCACTAGATTGACCATAGGATTGTGAATATACTGGTGCTGGAAAATTGACCTAGGGATTAAATTTTAAAAATACCAATTCACCCCCCCTCTTGGGATTACGGTAAAGCTAACATAAAGTTTTTTAATGAATTTTCAAGTGATATGATTACAAGCAAATATGCTTTGCTCAAATTTCCCATATACAGGCATGAAAGCTTACAAGGATTAAGGAACAAGGAAAGTCACATGTGAATACCAAATATCCATAAATGAAAGCTCCTACGAAGTCTAAGAGATTAAAGAGCATCATTGAAAGGACTCGAAGCAAAGAAAGTGTCAAATCAGCTTAGGACAAAGTCTTTATAAGTTCTTTAAGTTGGTTCAAATATGGATTTTCATTTTGAAGCTCATTAGGAAAAGAAACTTAGAAATCTGAAGCTTTTAAAATCTTGGAATATGTTTTTCAAAAGTTTAAACAAGTTAAAATTTCAAGGTTAATTAAACACATGAGAGAGAAATCAAAAAATGACTTACATCCAGGTGACAGACAACTGTCTGTCACAAGACAGACGACTGGCATATTTTTGTAAGACTTTAAACAAAAGTCAGAAGCCTGACAGACAACTACCAGTAATAGTTGAGTCATTTGTGAGTGTTATGCCAGACAACTGCCACCCTTTTGAGTTTGTTTTTAAAGCTGAGTTGTTCTGGTGACAGACAACTGCCAAGCTGAGGACAGGCGACTGCCACCCTATTGAGTTGTTTTAAAACTGAATTATTCTAGTGACAAACTGTTATAAAAGGTGTATTCCCAAGAGGGGGGGTGAATTGGAAATTTTAACTTTTCTCCTAGGTTAAGTCAGAAGTCAATATGTTTTGGTAACCTAGGGTCTTTCTACACAGTTCCAAATGTGCTGATAAATAAAATACGTGGAATTTAAATCATGCACATCATTCATACAATAACATATATGTGCGGTAAATATAAAGTGCTGAAATGTAAATAGACACACGATATATTATCGGGGTTCGACCAACTGTGCCTACGTCCCCGCCTCTAGCTCGCAAGCCAGAGGATTCCACTAATAGCTTACTTAAGGGTGGAGCGGCACCGTTTACAACCAGGTTAAATTAACATAGGGCTGACTTCAACCTTAACCAGGTCAATTAGCGGGGCTGACCTCAACCTACATGCCTTAACAGGACGATGCACCTAGCTTTCCTAACCGGGTCTAATCCAATCCGAAACTATTCCAGGACTAGTCTCCCTCTTTAGGCCCGTGCCTGGATATACAACAAATGTGTATATAATCATATGGTACAGTGATTGTGCTTTCGTGTAAAGCAGATATGTACCCAAATGCATGCAATAACATACACCATAAATATGATTCAATATGTAAGCTCAATGTGGTCTAGATGGTTCAACTCTCAAAAGTATTTTCTATATGTGTAATGCGTACGTGAGAGTGATAAACAAGCAATCTTTGTATCACAAGATATTCAGCAAATAAGTTCACACAAAGATGCTAGCTAGACAATATGTATATTCAATGAGCAGGTTTCCTCAGTCATATGATGCTCCAATAATATATATGATCGGTTTGCAATAGATATTCAATCTTTGTATTCAGAAAAGGATATGCGAGTTGATGAATATTGCAACAAAGATTTTATCACATAAACAAATATCTCTTCAAATGTTTTTCAAGATAAAAGCACAATAGATATTTGAAAATGATTTTGAAAAGATTTTGCAAACAAAATACTATACGATCTTTTCAGGATATTGCAATGAAGGTGCAAACTTAGAAGATCTAACAAAGTCTTCTTAGGATAGACTTATCAACAAAGTCCCCTAAGATCTTTGGCTTTTGCTCTTGAATAAAGTCGTGTCAAGCAAATAAAACAAGGAGAGCAAACCCTTCCAAACACACACTCAATTCACTTACAGAGAGTTTAAGCAATCAAAAGAAGGTAAGTATGAGTGTTTGGGGCTTAGATATGAGTATTATAGGATTTAGAAATTTCATAGAATTTCTCCTAATCAAAATGGCTAATTCATGCTAATTTTCTCAAATGATCTCATATATATAGGCATAGGAGAAAATATGACCATTGGGGACCTATTGGGTATTATTAGGGAAGTTTAATGATGTTTAAAGCATTTTAATCCTATTTAAAAAATATTAACGGCGGTAAAAAAAATTAGGGCAACCCGAGAGGTCCGGTCGACCAGAAATATTTTGATCGACCAAGTCTCATATGGTTCGGTCGACCAGGGGAATTTTGAACTAAGGGCTCCGTCGACCAGAAGAGGGCGATTTCTCAATTTTTCGAGATTCGGTCGACCAAGCCATTTTGAACTGGCTGGTTCGGTCGACCAGACTATTGGGATTTCTCCCGAGGACCCTCCGGTCGACCAGATAGTTGGAGTACAAAAAGCATCAGTCGACCAGATGGTCAAACTTTTGACCTAGGGAGGTTTTGGTCGACCAGGGCTTTTTGAACTACCTGGTTCGGTCAACCAGATGGTCAAAATTTTGACCCAGGGAGGTTTCGGTAGACCAGGGCTTTTTGAACTACCTGGTTCGGTCGACCAGATGGTCAAACTTTTGACCCATAGAGGTTTTAGTCGACTAGGGTTAAATGAACTAACTGTGCTAGTCGACCGAAAGTGCACCAAGTGTGCATTTCGGTCCCGTCTTGAAGCATACAAGCCCTATTCAAGTGCCTAAAAAGTATGTGTGAAAATGAGTGTGTCCTAGTTTCACTTAGGGTCCAATTTGAAGACACTGAGAAAGTCCGGTGTCGGTCGACCGAAGGGAAAACCCTTAGGTTTTTCTAAGGTCATTTCTCATTCACAATTTGTTTGAGCTTAGGTATTATCATGCATATGATGTGTGTGAGCTTATTACAAACTAGAGCCCTATTTACTATTACAGACCTCTCCTACTTAAATATTACAAACCCGAATATAAATTACAACAAATAAATTATATCTAGGGTCTTCAAGGTCTTCGTTTTCCTCCGAGTCTCTGAGTGCCATCATAGGATACTACCAAGATAAACCTGCACATTTACTCGGCAGTAATTAAATACTTAAGTATTTGTCATAATCAAAACAAGGTATGACCCATAGGGTTAACACAGACGACTACCAACATGAGGACAGCCGACTACCACCTTTCTGTCTAGAAAAATATGAACGTTATACATGGACAAACGACTGCAGGACTTCATAGTCGTCTGGCTCGTGGCAATTTTCCAAATTTCCAACGGGCATATTTTTTAAATTTAGAACCTACTCGAAATAAACTTGGGGAACAAGCAAGAAGTCTTTCTGCCTCTATAAATACCCTCAAGGATCATTGTTTTATACACCAAGAAATCAATTTAGCTCTCGTACTCTCTCAAAGCTTACTGAAATTCTGAAAGCTCTCTATTGCTCTCATCACTCACGAAAATCTCTAAAGTATTGTTGAGTTTCTCACTAAGTTTGTGCATCGATTGTTGATTCTTTCATTCATTGAAAGATACTTACGGTGATAAATTTCTAGAGCTTCATTCTAAAATTCATATTCTGAATTTACTGAAGTACATATTTTTTCAATTTGTACTAATAAGCTCTTCAAGGAGCAAGTTCTTCTAAGCCTTGTTTTATATCTTAGTAACAGGTTGATTGATGGTTTGAGTGCTGAATTGTTGGACCAAACAAGGGGATATTGTTTGGAGAAGGCGGGCTCTAGCCTTACCTAAGGAGTGTTGTAACTGGTATTGTTCCGCCTGGTAATGAATCCCTTGGTGGTTTTGCCAAGGGCGAGGACATAGGCTGTGTTGAAGCCGAACCTTGTAAAAACTCTGTGTTCTTCTTTCTCTTCCCTACTTTTTATTTTTCAGCAAAAGATATAATCTGTGTGGTTGCTTAAAATTCAATTCTGAATGTTTGGTTGTTAAATAGACCGAAAGGTAATTTATTTTGGATTGATCAGCATTGATTGCGGAAACCGAAAGGGACTATGTTGGTTGATCATCCTAGAGTTATTAATCTGAAAGTTTATTTAAAAGCTGAACATTAGGAAGAAGAATAATTGTGATAGAGGGCTTATAACAAGTTCAGCAAATTTTCATATCAATACAGGGCTATTGTTACAAAGATTGTGTGATTGATCATATTGTGTTTGATTATGATTACTTTAGATAAATTTTGTGATTGTGTTTAAGTTTTGATTACTGTTATAACCTAAAACAACTAAGACTAAAAGGAATAAAATTTTTAAATCCCAATTCACCCCACTCTTGGGAAGCTATTCCAATTTCACCCCTTATTTGCAAAAATTAGCATGAGATTAGTAATAATAATTAGCAAATGTCCTCTGATTTTCAAAAAGCCAAAATCTCATATTCAAGCCATATACTACTCCTCTTACTCTTTCATATTGCAAATACTTCTTTGTAAGAGTATTCTTGTGTTTTATCTCATCAAGCTTAAACTCTCTCTTGCTTGTTTTGATTGAGATCTATTTTTCATAGAGAGTAAGCTTCTAGTTTTTCTAGGGGTCTTCGTAAATAAGCCTTCCATAGAAAAAATTCTTAGAGCTTCTGAGTTTTGCATTTCATTGCAATACTCAAGAGTTCATATTATATTGCTGTAAAATAATATTTTACAAATCTATTTCAAATATCTTTTGTGGTTTATTTTGAGAAAAAATATTTGTTGAAGGTATTTGAAGTGAGCTTGAAGATAAATACTAATTTACAAACTGATTTGAAATATCTCTTCTGATTTATCTTGAGAAAAGTATTTTGAGATATTTGTTAGTGTGCTGAAGATCTTTGTTGCTATATCTTTTGATTGATATTGTCATCTTGATACAAAGATTAAATAAATTTTTGCAAACCATTCTTGAATATCTCTTGTGGTTTATATTGAGAAAAATTGTTTGTTGAGATATTTGAAGTGTGCTTGTGATCTTTGCTTAAGCATTGTGATTGAAATCATTATTTGGCACAAGGATCATATCATTTACACTCTCATGCACTGATTGTAATATCTGCACAAATATTTGAGAGTAGACACTTAGACTACACTGAGCTTATTAAATCCTATCTTTTGGTAGTGCATTGATTATACTGTGCGTATTGGGTACATATTTGCTTTACATGAAAGCATAATCATTGTACCATTTGATTAAAAAATTACTGTTGTATTTCCAGGCGTGGCCTGAGGGGGCGGTAATCAAGTCCAGAAGGATTATGTAGGTTGAGGTCAGCCCTGTGTTAATTGACCTGGTTGTAAAGGTTGAGGTCAACCCTATGTTTATTGATCTGGTTGTTTAGGTGCCCCTCCACCTGTTAAGTGAGCCTATAGTGGTAATCCTTGTGCTTGTTAGCCAAGGCGGGGACGTAAGCAATTTGGCTGAACCTCGATAACATATTGCGTGTATTGTTTACTTTTTCGCACTTTGCTTTTACTGCACGTGTATGTTTATTTGTTGATTGTGTAGATTAACCCTAGATTGTGTAATACTGCTGTTAAACCGACTGATCTAGGTGATAATTTTTTAAATTACCAATTCAACCCCCCCCCCTAGGATTGCACCAAAACTAACAATTGGTATCAGAGTCTCGTAACTTAAACTTAGAAGTTATTCAATGAAAGATCATGATCGTTCGTGTTAGTGCATCCCCTTCATGTGAGGGAAGATTGGTCACACCCCCCCCCCCGGTATTCTATGGTGATAAATATGCTATTTGAAAATTTAGAATGACTGTGTATGTGAAAGCTTTAAATTAGAAATTTTGGAATGTCATTGATGAGGGTGATTGTGTGACTGTTAAATCCATTGGTTGTACTAGTGTTCCTAAATCTGAGTATGAATTGAATGATCATGATACGAAGTTAGTGCAGGTAAATTTTGATGCCATGAATACCTGACTGCATGCTTTAGATTCTAATGTTTTATGTGAGATTATGGCGTGTAGTAATGCTAAGAAGATATGGGATGAACTTGAGAGGAGATATGGAGCGTCCATGCAAAAGGAAGTCATCTCTCCGTACAACTCATATTCCACTTATCTTGAGGGAGGTAACCAATGTTTTGTTGCTTTAACTAATAATGAGGTTATCTCTATTCCTTCTGCTTTAGTAGAAAATTTTGAAAATAATTCATATGCTAAATTGAATGATATGTTTGATTGTGATTCATATGATAGCACTGATAGTGAGAGCATGCCTACTTATGAGGAATTGCAAGTTGAATATGTTAGAACTCATAAGTCTCTTGTTAAAACACTTGAACGCTATAATGTTGTGAAAAACAAGAATGAGGCATCATTGAAAGAACTTGGATCACAAATTCTTGTTAATAAAGAAAAGGATTTGAAAATCACGAATTTGGAAAACAAGAATGTTATGCTACAAAAAAAGCTCAACGACGTAAAATCCCAACTTACAATTGAAAATGAAAAGGATCTTCATATCCTTGATCTTGAAAATAAAGCAAACAATATGTCTAAAGAATTTATGAAACTTCAAAATGTTTGCAAAGGTCTAGAGAACTTGAAAATCCAAGGCCTAGAAAAGAAAATAAAAGACCAATCTTAGATCATCTACACGTTCACTAAAGGTAAGGAAAACTTTAATAAGTTGTTAGGTTCACAAAAGATGACCTTAGATAAGGAAGGTATAGGTTTTAATGGAATTGAAAATAGGAAAAGGAAGAACCTATACATGAGGTACTTTGTAAAAGAATCGAAACATTATGCTAGTACCTCCTCTAGCCCTTATACCCACACCTTTTGTGCATTGTGTAAAAAGAGAGGGCACATAAAATTTGATTGCCCATTTAAAAGGAAGGGTGTTAAATGCAAACAAGTCTGGAGAGTCAAAGCACCACCAAGTCGTAACCCATCAAAAATCAAAGATAGAAAAATGATATGGGTTGTTAAGAAAGAAAACCCGTTGAAATTCAACGAAGAATTTGCTCAAACAGGAATTACATGATCATATAATTATTCCTTAGCAGTTAGGATTAGCTATAGGGGGTAGTGTCTTCTAAAGGCTTAGGAAGTGGTTCGGGCTGAAAATGTAAAAACTTAGTATATATCCACTATTTTAAAATTTTACATACTAAGTATTTTGAAAAATCAAACCAATTTGCAAATGCAAGTATTTAACCAATTTAAATTTAATGCATATATTCATTGGTTAAAATATGAAATTATTGGCTGCTTGAATAAAAATCCACTTCCAAATGGACATGACATGTTTGCCTTGTATTTAAATTTCAAATTGCTTAACTCACGCTTAAATATGAATATCTAAAGTTAAGCATAGTCAGTCCATTGCACAAGTTTTGAGTTGTAGGAAATGAAGTTAAAAATCTTGACCTAAACTCATCTTGAAAGCCTAAAATGCCTAATAAAAGGTTTAGTCATCATTCTAGGCTTGAAACACTATTGATCATAAATTCCAAATATTTTTGGTGCTTATTAATAGGCATTTTTTTTTCTTGATCAAAACTAGAGGCATCCACTAGAGGATTCAAGTTTCACTATTAAATCAAAAAATTTCCATTGAGCTTAAATTATAAATCCTTTAATATTGGTTTATATCCTTCATAGGAAATCTTTACCATACCACAATCACATTAGGTAAGATCCACCCTCTCACTGGTTCGTATCCTTGCTCCAAAATTGTGATCATACCTAAAGGATACTTTCCAATCACCAAAGAGCAGTGTTCCAAAATTCATACTCCTCTAGTCACTCTCTATCTAAATTGTTTGGACATATCCTCTTCCATGCAAATATCTTGAATCATGTCTATTCATAATGAATACTCTTTGAACATAACATAAATTTTAATTTTTCAAGAGTATTAATCCAAAATTTCTTTTATAAGCTCTCAAACATTAAATCAAATCCTTTAGAGCTTCAGCTTTGTGAACTAAGTTAAATGGCTAAAATGATTAATATAGATTTCATTCTAGATGATAGAACAAAATTCAAAGAAACCTATGCACAAACCTTAACATTCAAAGCCATTTGAACTTAAGCCTCTCACATATTGTAAATCATAAGAAAAGAGGAAAATATAGGCTTAGAACTCTTAAAGAAATATACAAGTGTGACTTTTTGGATTGTTAAGCCTAAGTACTCAAAGCCAAGCATATATCATTAAAAATCTAGATCTCTTAGCTAAATGATTTGAAAAATAAGAAAAAGACATTAAATGAGTCGAGTGCATAATTGAGGGGGAGCTTCATCTTTCATATCTATACTCATTAAAATGCTCTCAATTTTTATCTATGCTTATATGTCTGTATGCTCTTGTGAGAACAACTCTGCACTAATCTCATAACTATCCATTGTTAGTCACTAGTCATGTCATATGTTGGATAGTTCATTTCTTTTATGATTTGTTGATTGAACTACTGGAAAGCATGCTTGTGTTGAAAGCCTCCTACATAGCAGATGCAGTGTTATAATTTGCATGCTAGTTGTGGATATTAGGTTGTTGCTTGCTTTATATAATTTATCTATTGAAAACAACCTACGATCAGGTACAGGTTTTATAGGAAAATGTCCTATATACAAATGACATGCTGCCAAAATTTCGCCAGGATTTTCCCATATAAAACCTTGTGTTAAAGATGATTATGATAAAATTAACATTAAAATATTTTTGAAAGGATGAGTGAAAACAAATTGAAAATTAATTTTCATCCTTGCATAATCATTAGATAGTTAGGAGAGTTGAGCATCTTTCCTATAGAAAGAACTTATAGGACTCATATGCATCACTATCGTTTATTGAAATATTGAGGCTCTTCTGATGTCCCTGAACATTATATGTTGCACGTAAAGTTCTATGATTTGATTTGAAATGATCTTGGGTCATGAATTGCATGGAATGTCTTGATATCTATTTCCAATGCACTTGTTGTCTATAGGAATGACTATACTGATTAGAGATAAATATTGTTAATAAATATCCAGTATAGTTGTTAAAGAATGGTTTGTGTGCTCACTTATACTTTGGCATATTCATTGAAATCAATCCCTTGCAAAGTATAAGTAATTTATAGTATCTAAGCAATAATTCAAATTGATAGGGGGAGCATCTAAAATTAAAATGCCTATCATATTATGCTCACAAACTTTTAAGGCTTAGATATATTTTAAATATAGTGTGGCATGTGCTTAAATGAAATGATCTTTGTGAAAATCTTAAGTTGATATTTATTTATTTGCCATAAGTTGTCTGTGTTTTCCATATGATCTTACATGTGATTATTAAATCTTTAGGATCATCATGGTTGTGGTTTTCTGGTTATATTCTTGTATGTACTTAATTGATAAACCAGAAAATTGGTGCTTGCTTAATCTTTAAAGCTTCTTTTTCCTGCAAGCAACCCCTAGTTTTTTTTTTTTTTAAACCAAACATCATAAGGGGAATATATATATTTATATATGTAATACTTTATGGCAGAAACTAATTAATTTCAAAACTAAAATTATTATTATTATTATTATTATTATTATTATTATTATTATTATTATTATTATTATTATTATTATTATTATTATATACATATATGGTTTTAAAGTCGCATAACTGGTTTTGTAACTACACATACAAAAGCATGCAAACTAGTTAAACTGTGTTTATGCTCAAACTTTCTTTTTGGTATCATATGTCATATGCTTTTACCTTAAATCTTTCACGGGTCTTATGATATGTGTCAATTGAAATGGTTTGTGCATATTTATGGTCTAATTCTACTTTTCATGTCATTTAAACCATTTTAATAACCAGTTATATGCTTTGTGTGCTTCTTGCTATATTTCATACTTTGTGAATTTTATTATGTTTTGTAATACATAATTCTCATATCTATTGCATGATAATGATTCTATTTATGTTTTGAGAATACTGAACTGTTTGAGTAAGTAATTGTGGATATCTTGAAAATAAATGACTCAATCAGGTCACTTGTTTGCAGAGATTTTTGGGAAATGTTCTATTTTTCATGCTGCCGAATTTTCTAAAAGCCTTTTCCCAAACTTTTCTTGTATTCAAATGATTATTTACCCATGTACTTTTATTTAAGCCTTTTTTGCTGTTGCCAAAAAGGGGAGAAGTAGGCAAGTACTTGTCGTCATCAAAAAGAGGGAGATTGTTGACCTTATTGGTCATATCCCATTTTGATTATGACAAATACTCTGGTATTTAATGGTTGATGAGTTTGTGTGCAAGACTAATCAGAAGTATCATATGGTGCAAGCACATGAGCTTAAAGAAGACGAAGACTCAAAATATTTATTCATTGTAATTTATATTTATCATTTTGGGTCTGTAATGGATAAGCTCAAGACCATAGATGGACCTTAGGGAAGGTCGACCGATACCGGATTTTTTTGGTGTCCTAAAGAAGGCGTAGAATGACCCTATAACACTCATACATGCACACAAACACACACACACACACACACACACACACACACACATATATATATATATATATATATGGTTATATGGAAAAGGTGATCACATAGGGAAATTGAATCGAAATGCACTTAAAATGCTTGTTCATTCGACCGTACTTCACAAGTACAATATCTCTCAGTCGAGCGAACCGGTGATTGGGTCAACTCTTTGATTACTGCCCGATCAACCGAACCATGCCAGTTCATTCTCACCCGCCCGACCGAACTTCCTCCGGGTCAACTGTTTGACCACTGCCTGATCGTCCGAACACGGCTCAATTCACTTTACCTGGTAGACCGAACTCCCACCGAAGTCAACCTTTGACTCTTCTGTCGATTGACCAAATTTAAATGGGCAACACCCTGGTCGACCGAACTCATACGTAGGAGAATCCAATGTTCCGGTTGACTGAACTACCTAGTTCAAAACCTCATGATCGACCAAATCATGCGAAAAGGAAAAATCGCCTTGGAACCCTATTGACTGGTCGACTGAACTTCTAGTTCAAATTTTGCCTAGTCGACCGAACTTGTACACTGGGTCAACCAAACCTTGCCTTCGGTCGATCGGTGCTCTCGGGTTGGACATTATTTTTTACTACCATTAAAGTTTTTAAACGAGGTTAATTGTGCTAAAACGTTTTAAAACAATCCTAACAATTCCCTACATGTTTTGAACGGTTATATTTTTGGGAAACTCTATATATACCCCTTTATTTGAAAAAATTAGCATGAGATTAGCAATAATAATTAGCAAATGTTCTCTGATTTTCAAAAAGTCAAAATCTCATATTCAAGCCATATACTACTCTTCTTACTCTTTCATATTGCAAATACTTTTTCGTAAGAGTATTCTTGTGTTTTATCTCATCAAGCTTAAACTCTCTCTTGTTTGTTCTGATTGAGATCTATTTTTCATAGAGAGTAAGCTCCTAGTTTTTCTAGGGGGCTTCGTAAATAAGCTTTCCGTAGAAAAACTTTTTAGAGCTTCTGAGTTTTACATTTTCATTGCAATACTCAAAAGTTCATATTATATTTTGGTTGTGAAATAATATTCTACAAATCAATTTCAAATATCTTTTGCAGTTCATTTTGAGAAAAATATTTGTTGAATGTATTTGAAGTGAGCTTGAAGATAATACTACTTTAAAAATCGATTTCAAATATCTCTTCTGATTTTCTTGAGAAAAATATTTTGAGATATTTGTTAGCATGCTAAAGATCTTTATTGCTATATCTTTTGATTAATATTATCATCTTGATACAAAGATCAAATAAATTTTTGCAAGCCATTCTTGAATATCTCTTGTGGTTTATATTGAGAAAAATTATTTTTTGAGATATTTGAAGTGTGATTGTGATCTTTGCTTGTGCATTGTGATTGAAATCATTATTTGACACAAAGATCATATCTTTTAAACTCTCACGCACTGATTGCAATATTTGCATAAATATTTGAGAGTAGACACTTAAAGACTACACTGAGCTTATCAAATCGTATCTTTTGGTAGTGCATTGATTATACTGTACGTATTTGATACATATCTGCTTTATATGAAAGCATAATCACTGTACCATTTGATTGAAAAATTACTGTTGTATTTCTAGCCATGACCCGAGGGGGCAGTAATCCAGTCTGGAAGGATTGTGTAGGTTGAGGTCAGCCCTGTGTTACTTGACCTGGTTATAAAGGTTGAGATCAGCCATATGCTAATTGAGCTGGTTGTTTAGGTGTCGCTCCCCCCGTTAAGTGAGCCTATAGTGGTAATCCTTGTGCTTGTTATTCAAGGCAGGGATGTGGGCAATTTGGCTGAACCTCGATAACATATTACATGTATTGTTTACTTTTTTGCACTTTACTTTTACTGCACGTGTATGTTTATTTGTTGATTGCATAGACTAACCCTAGGTTGTGTAATATTGTTGTTAAATTGACTGACCTAGGTGATAATTTTTAAATTACCAATTCACCCCCCCCCCCTCTTAGGATTGCACCAAAGCTAACACCAGGCATGGCCTGAGGAGGCATTGATATAACCCCTAAGGATCGGTAGAGTCTTCTCTGCCCCATAAGGACAACGTGTAAGGGTTAAGGTCAGCCCTAGTAATTTGACCTGGTTGTATCTGGTGCCGCTCCACCCATTAAGTTAGCATTAGTGGAATTCTCAGACTTGCGCGCTAGAGGCGAGGACGTAGGCACAGTTGGTCGAACCTTGATAACATAACGTGTGTGCACTTTACTTTTCCGTAATTTATTTTCTACACGTGTATGTTATTTTATGAATGTTGCGCAAGATTTAATTTTTGCATATTATTTGCGCATTTGGGTTTATGTGTATATAGAAAGACCCTAGGTTAAGAAATTCTATTGTTGGATTAGCTAAATGTAAGACAAAATTTTAAATACCCAATTCACTCCCCTCTTAGGAATGCACCAAAGCTAACACACACTTCTTGAAAACTATTTTGGAGAAAAATATTTTGGGGGTTTTATTTAGAAAGGCTCAAGCATATACTCTCATTCATAGGTATCTTGCTTGAGGACCTTTATATGATCTTCAAAAATTAAATTTCTCCCAAACCCCTTTATTTGAAAATATTTCTTTGGAGAAATTTCTTTAAAATTTGTCTTGAAGGCTTGTTCTTATATCTCACTCCATATATATAGCTTGAGAGTCTTCTTATTTTATAAGGTCAATCACTAGAAAAGAAAAAATCATTTCCCATAGCTCTCGGCATTCAGTTGAAAAATATATTTGAGAGAAAATCCATACTATATTGAGATTCATGTATAAATCATATGAGAGTGTATTTTAGATTTCAATGTGTACAATTTGGCTTTTATAGAAGCATTTTATTTGTACAAAAAATAATTTTTTATAAATCATTTGTATTTATGGTTCGGGTTGTGAATCAAGCCAGATGTGGGGTATCGTCTTGATAGCCAGCTGCGCCTAGGAGTAGCAGATGTAAAGGGAAGCTTCGCCCTGAGAAGAAGCGGATTGTAAGAGGTAAGTTCCCCTCGTGTGAAGAAGCGGATTGTATAAGGTAGCTCCGCCTTATTTGAAGAAGCGGATAGGTAAATCCTTGGATAGGTTTGCCCAAGGCGAGGATATAGGCAGGTATAGCCGAACCTCGTAAAAATACTTGTGTGTGTGTCTCTCTCTCTCTCTCCATCTTGTTTAATTTTCGACACTTTAATTTTTGCATGTGTATGAATATTTGTTTATTATCATAATTATTTTTCATACACTTTTATTTTTAAATGGAATATACTGTGGTAAATCGGCAAAGTTTAAATTAACCAAATATTTTACATCTCAATTCACCCCCCTCTTGGGATCACACCATAACTCTCACATATTTTAACCCGCATCTCAACTCAATTATGTTTATTCTCGTGTCGAGTTCACCATCCATGCCACGGCAATTTGGAGATATATTTTCAATAGAGGTGAGCTTTCGAAACGTATTGACATACTTTGCTTTTGCTCTTTTGAAGGTTGAGTTCATAAAAAAAAAATAGCTGGCTCAATTTTTAGGAGTCGTTAACATTAAACAAAATAGAGGGGAAGAAGCAATTGGGCACCAATGATTTAACAAATTTGACGAGACTCAAATTTGAAACGAATAGAAATTAATAGAATTAATAAGGAAGTAAAGAAGAAAATTGCGATGATCCTTTAGTTTCTTGGATTGAATGGGTTGTTCTACATTCACTCTGCACAAGGAGAATCTATATTTTAGCCTTTAAATTTAGATAAAGTATAATATAAAAATATATTAAATACCTGTCAAATTCGCATGATAGATATATTTTTTTCACCAGAGGAGGGGCGGCACCTCCATTTATTTATTGATATGCCCTCACTTTTAATGGATGAAAACCGTAATTACAAAATTCGCATGATATGAATTTAATTAAATTTTAAATTCATGGTCGCAAAAGTTAAAAGACGAATTCAATTTTTATTGTGCCTCTAGCTCCTATATGCTTTCCAAAAAAGCAAGGGACAAAAGTTCTTGTCCAGAATAAGGGAATGGTAGGGAGACGAAATTACACAGGTCTTTTCTTTAATGCATGAAGTATGCCTAACCTAACCAATGTCAAAAGCAAAATGATGATGATGATGATGATGATGGATTGCACTGTTTATATCTAAGAAAATTGCATAGAACTATCTGCAACCCCCCATAATTTTCCAAAGTCAAATTGCAGCGTGAGACGCAACTCCTTTCAATGTTTTATGGTGCTTTATCTCACTTTGAGAATTTCAAGCCAACAGCAAATGACCCACGTTTTAAACGAAGGCATTCATCTGATTGACCTGTTCCAGAAGATGGCTTTGAATTTATGAGCACCATTGAAAATTTGCAGTCGACTAGGTCACGCATGAGTTTTAAAATTAACGATCCAGATCATGAAATGCTGACTAAAGTTTTTATTAAAATGATCTTTTGAGATCAGACCAGACAACATTTATGCACCTATGAATTTGACTTATTAATTAAACTATTTTTTTTTTTAAAAAAAAAAGCTATACTCATACTCCAAATTTAAATTTTTGAGTGCTGCATTTGATGTGTCATCATTTAGGCAGTCATGCTTTAAAAATAAAAATAAAAATAAAAATACAAAGCCGCTGGAAAAAGATATTTATTTGTAATTTAAAATTTTTAAATAATTACAAAAAATATATATTTTTCCTGGAAAAATCATTTTTACATAGACAATTTGGAAAATATATATATTTTTTTATTTTTTTCAAAATTTTCTATAAATATATTTAAAAAATAAAAAAAATAAAGGACCATTTTTAAAAATTATTTATAAATTTATAAGTACAAAATAAGAATTATTTTCCACAGCTAAACAAAATGACACTAGTCTTAAATAGTATGGGTGATTCTTGATTTCATCACGTTGCAATATATAAAAATCCTATAGGAATTTTCTATTTTATATCTTGACTTGAAAAATGTTACACCTTGAAAATGCCCCTATTGATTTTGCTTTTTTTTTTTTTTTTTTTTTCACGTTACACATTTCATGCTAATACCTTCGGGATATAAAGGTAGATAAGTTACCCTTATTGAATAACTTAGGCCTCGGTAAATGCGCACATATTATTTGATAAAGAAGTCATTTATTTTTAATTTAATATTATCACAAGTTAACCTAGTCCAAGTCTTATCAAATGTAACAATCTGTCATGATAAGAACAACTCGTATACCTCAATGTATAAATTTAAACCTTTTTTTAAGTTTAAACTTTGTCACGATTGTACCTCTCAATGATCACAATTGTTTATTTAACTTTATTGAAAAAAATATTATCTTACTCTTTTCGTTCTAAATCAGATAACGTGATAATTGTAAATTAAAAATGGGTTAACCCAAATATTAATGCATTAAATTAATATTTCATCAATATTTTATTTAATGGTACCAACCCATATCAACAAGCCCTTCGCAAAGCATGACATGAGCAAGTATGGCAATAATCAAATGAATTATATTAATCAAAATGTTAATGACATAGTTTAAAATGTCATACATTCCAATAATATTATATGCACAAACATATTATTTGATTAAAAAATCAATAAAGTCATTTATTTTAGTTCAATATTATCTCAAGTTAATCTAATCCAAGTCTTATCAAATGCAACGATTGATGTATATCAAAACTTATCTGTCATATGAGAACAAATCATAAATGTGAGTGTATAAGTTTATGCTTTTTCTTAGTTTTAAACGTTGTCATGATTACACTCTGAATAATCATAATTGTTTATTTAACTTTATTGAAAAAAAAATATTATCTTACTCTTTTCATTCTAAATCAGATAACATAATAATTATAAATTAAAAACTGATTAACCCACATTTTAATACGTTAAATTCATATTTCATCAATATTTTATTTAATGGTACCAACCGATATCAATAAGCCCTTCGCAAAGCATGACATGAGCAAGTATGACAATAATCAAATGAATTATATTTTCAAAATGTGAATAACATAGTTTAAAGTGTCATATAATCAAATGAATTATATTTTCAACATGTTAATAACATAGTTTAAAATGTTATATAAACAAAATGTTAATAACATTTTATAATGTTATATTGTGAGAAGTTGTAAAATGTTCCATTGGCAGAGCTAGTTCCTAGCGTCCTTGGTTTATTACTGTATTAACCCTTGTCTCTTAGCTAATTATAGTTATGCAATTCTAATTAGTCATTAATATGATGTCATTGTACAACTATGTTAAATATTAAAAGAGATCATTTGTACTTTTCTTCTTTCCATACTTTATCCCAATGTTCTAAATTCTTTAGCTTTAATTTTTTTTACCAACAACCGGCTTCCTTTATTAGGTGGCATATTAAAAGTTATATTAGTAATCGATTCTCCCTACGCCGATGAATTACCATGAATGCATCAATGATTTTCTTTAATGCATGTTATCTAAACCATCTGCCTCTTCATAGATTAAAGCATTATGGACCTAGTATGGTTTTGATTTGCCCAATATATAGCAAGTATAAACTAGTTAGAATTAAGTGCTTGAACATTTAACTCCATGATAGCCAATTAATTATATTTAAGATTAATTTAAAAATCATTAATCATTGAATATAAAAAATAAGATTAGAATAAATAATTTACATATTGGTTTAGTCTTTATACTTACACCGTAAACACATAAAAAATATAACATATTATTGCCAAACGTGGTAAGGTTTTGATAGCTATATCACACTAATAGTTCTTTTATTTAATAAAAAATTAAAAAAAAATTATTTCACAGTAGTAGTGACGGTTTTGGAATTTCGTCACTATTAGTGTCATGCCCCGAACCCGCCAAGTGGGGCCCGGGGTGTGATGTGATCCAATAACCTGTGTCTGGTAATATAACTTCAATCACGCAGCGGAAAAATAAATAAACAACATAAATAATATACCAAAGTACTACATAAACCTCCCAAAACAGTATTTCCCAACATTTAGTATACATACATACATATATATATATATATATATATATATAACGCAACGGAAAAATAAATAAACATCATGAATAATATACCAAAGTACTATATAAACCTCCTAAAATAGTATTTCCTAACATTCAGTATACATACATACATATATATATATATATATATATATATATATATATATAACGCAACGGAAAAATAAATAAACATCATGAATAATATACCAAAGTACTATATAAACCTCCCAAAATAGTATTTCCCAACATTCAGTATACATACATACATACATACATACATATATATATATACATATATATATATATATATATATATATCTCAGAAAACTAAAAGTATAAATCAAAAGTACAATCAAAATTTGTACCCTCTCACAAAAATACTATGCCAACAAACCCAACCCCAAGCTCGCTAAGCTCGATCGCGTAGAGGTCCTAAAAAAGATGAATTGTATAACGGGTGAGACACATTTCAGTAAGACGGAATAGATTAATGTCAATTTGTCGCTATCATGAGGTTTGTGTACAAAATATAATCATCATTTACAACTTAATCCACAATTATGAAATCATACTCTATCCTTAGTCATTCACATGAAGCATAATTTACTAACGAGAGTTTCCAAGGATTGGGGTGATTACTTGCCCATACAAGTAGCACCCCTCTGCTCCAATACCTTATGCAACATATGGCTACAACTTAAGCATATTAGGATACTTACCTTACTCAGTAAGCCCTCAGGTGGATAGTTTATCTTTTATTCACACACATTCACACATATGTTTATAGGCAAAAGTTCCTGAGAATAGGGAAGATTACCCGCCCATACAAGTAGCTTCTCTCTGCCCTAATACGTTATGCAACCCAGTATGGCTACATCTGATAAAAATCAAGGCACTCACCATTCTTAGCAAGCCCTCAGGCGGAGAGTATACTTCGCCCCAAATACATATAACACTACAATAATTAATGCATTTATTACTTTACTCTGTATCAGTTATCTTTGTATTGTTCATCTTTTCAAGTTTCCAGTTTTCACACTTCTCAGTATTTCTCATCACATAAATCTAAGTTCCGCATTTCATATTCACATTTCACTTTCTTTGTATTCCCCTCTACATTCATATATACTGTTCTCATTTTATTCACTCGTGAAATTAACAATTATGCATTTAAAACTCACTACCAGATGGATAACACACTGTCATGCTTCCCTCCATGATGGGTTGTGTGGCCCGAAGACTGGACTTAACCTTAGTCGGCCCATTAGAGTTAAATAAAAAAATACAACCTCTTGAATCCGTAATTCATTTTGGCTTTCCCACACTGGTCCAGACTCTAGGGGGAACTTTACCCTACATAGCACAATCGATCATCCCATCTCCACACTCTCCACGAGACGTGTGGGTGCACTATCTCTTAAAAAATCACCCGCAACAGTACTGTGCATAACACAAAACCACAATCCACTGAAGTTCTCAAACCATAACTTAGTAATTTAACATTCACATTCAACTCCGATTTAACAATCACACACAATCAATATTGTAAGCGCATTTTAGTATTTCCAACATCTTAAAATATATGTATATATATATGTATATCATAATTTATTGCAATATATATTTTTTACTCACGCTAATAAATTTAGAATAATACACATATTTATATATTTACTAAAAATATGTCAACCCACATTCATCATTCACATCACTGAAAATACACATTTAATTATCTCCACAATTGTTCATAAAATCAATTACTTTCATCATTCCATTTTCGCAAATAATAAATAATAACACAGCCCTAAGCTCAAATTCACAGTTCAAATGGTTGACTTTTTTAAAATTCACATAATAAACATATACTTACACATCTGATTTTTCCAATTTAACTAGTAAATTCAAAAAATTATTGGATTAATCTATTCCCCTTTCCTAGTTTCCAAAAACTACGCCTGCAGGGTTCCCAAAATGATACCTGCGGCACTCACCCGAACCCTGATTCAATAACCCTAGTTCAATCAAATCAACCCCAAATAAAAAACTATTTTAACATTTTCTAGGTTCATAAATTTCAAATAAATAATTAAATTACCAAAATCACGTGATGATTTCAGATCATTAGTTAGGCTGAAAATTTGAGAGAAATTGAGGAGAGAGAGTGAAGTGGTGGAGAATAGAGAGTTGGAGAGAGTGAGAGACGCTGTGGAGGGCCTATGTTGTTCATAACCAAATTCAATTCCAAATTCAATTTGGATATGCAGAAGCTTCTTCAAAAGCATTAACTAATATATATATAGACACACACACGCACGTATATAATATATTAATATATTATATTATATTATATAATTTAATTAATAATAATTATTTATTTAATTTAATTAATTATTTAAATATTTAATTTAATTTATTTATTATTCTACATATATATTATATTAATATATTAATATATTATATTATATTATTTAATTAATAATTATTGTTATTTAATTTATTTTATTTATTATTCTATTTAGATTCTATTATTAACGGACCACCCTAAACCACATATTCTAATATACTTTATAACTACAAATAACTACATTAATCTAAAACTAGAAATAAGTATTGCTTAGGACATAATATAAATTTATTACCTATTCCTATGCCACGGGCAATGTCCATACCAGTTGGGATGCAAATATTAAAATGAAAAATCAATAAATGTCGAAAACCGGAGTCGATGCTTAGAAACATCACCATCGATAGATTTACCATGGTTTTCTGAAACTCGCGCCTGAATTAGAAAATCACAGAAGTCCATCAAAGGATTTCTATCTCCAAGCCACAAAAAACAACTTAGAATTCCTAACAGTATCTTAATCTACCCATTCCTATCCTCATCCTAACACGATCTTATACTCAGATATTAATCCATCCTAGAGTCTACATAACCTAACAACATAAAGCTCTGATACCACTCTGTCAAGTCCTGAACCCGCCAAGTAGGGCCTGGGGTGTGATGTGATCCAATCACCTTTGTCTGATACCATAACCTCAATCATGCAGTAGAAAAATGTTAGCTTTGGTATATTCCCAAGAGGGGGGGAGGGGTGAATTGGAATTTAAAACTTTTTCCTAGGTTTAACCTAAATAGTAGCAGTATATTCACAACCTAACATTCACCAACAATAACATACATGTGTAGGAATGTAAATTGCAAAAAGATAAACAGTGCACACAAGATATGCTATCAGGGTTCGGCGCCAACTGTGCCTACGTCCCCGCCTCTAACTCACAAGCCGGAGTATTCCACTAATGACTCACTTAAAGGGTGGATCGGCACCTTAATACAACCAGGTCAATTAGCACAAGTCTGACCTCAACCTTTACAAACTCTCCTTACGGGACGGAGAAGGCCCTAGGTCAAAGTCACAGGGCTGACCCCAACCTAATCCTTCCGGGCTAGATCAAACCCCATCAGGCCATGCCTGGAAATACAACAATATTTTTCTCCATCAAACTGGTACAGTGATTATGCTTTCATATAAAGCAGATATGTACCCCAATACACGTAGTATACTTAATCAATCACATACACATCAACAATGTAGGTAAATGTAAGTTCAGTGATGTGTATTTTTGTGCAAGACATACTCAACAAGATATGATCGTTAATATGCTCAAGAGTGTTCTAAGTAAAGTATTTCTTTGAAAAAGTAAATATAAAATCTCAATAATAAACCAGGATTTCAAAGATGCTGCAAATATTCAAAACAACCCAAAGTATTTTCTTCAATGTAATATGCTCAAGAGTTGCTTGAAAGAATAATATAACTTGTTAAAAATATTTTGCACAACAAAATCAAGCTATAGGAATCTTTGCAATGACAATGCAAAGATCCTTAAGCTACTAGGTTTTTCCCAACACGAGATTTATTAAATGAAATATGTGGGAAAACCTTGCTTAACTCCCCAAAATCAATACCAATCAACCAAGCAAAGCATTGGGAGTATGAGCAATACTACTAAGCAATAACCCAAGCAAGAACTCTCACAAGGCTAAAAATAATCAATGCAATGAAGGTGTGAGAACGTTTGGAAGTATTATAGGAAAAATGGGATTTTGGGTTTGAGTGGATTTTGGCTAATGATTTTTCTTAATCTCCTGCTAATCCACACAAATGAACCTATATTTATGGGTTAGGTAAAAATTATAACCGTTTGGGACCTATTGGGTGTTATTAGAAAAATTCAAAAAGGCTTAAGCATATTTAACCCAACTTAACCCGATTTTACCTCAGTTAAATTAATTCTAACTCGGCGAGGTTCGGGTGGCTAAGCCTTGGTTCGGTCGCCCGAACAGACATAGGGATAAAAGTAATTTAAATGAGTTCGGTCACCTGTATATGCTTCGGCAGCCCGAATCAAAGTTAGTGGCATTTGCTTCGCAACTTCAGGTGGCCCGAATCCGTGTGTTCGATCACTCGGGGCCCATTTTGAACTAAACAGTTCGGTCGCCCGCATTGGTGGAATGTACCTTTCAAAGGGTTTGGGTGCCTGTGGCTGGTATGCATAAAATAGTTCGATCGCCTGAGATCCCAGGTCAACTGTTGACTTCTCAATAGTTTGGGCGCCCGAGGAATTTTGAACTCAAGGGTTTGGTCGCCCAAGCTCTCTCAACTTTCCTAATAATATTCATTTTAAGCACAGATTTAATACTCTTGTATATTATATGATATGTGTGTGAGTGTTGGCACATAAGGTCATACTAGGGTCTTTCACTGAGGCTATTTTGAGATAGTCCCAAAAATTCGGCGTCGGTTGACCGAAAGGTGCCCTAAGATCATTCTATGGTCATTTTCAACTTACAAAACCTACATGTATGACATGCAGAGATTATTATAGACCGTTTCTCCTAATTACTATTACAGACCCAAATTATAAAGAAAATAAATTACAATCAGTCTTCAGGGTCTTTAGTCTTCAAGTCTTCATGTGCCATCAATTAGTTTTCTAATTATATACCTGCACACAAACTCGAAAGCCATCAAATATTAAGAGTATTTGTCATTATCAAAACCGGGTATGACCTATCAGGTCAACAAAAAATAAATAAACATTTTTTATAATATACCAAAGTACTTTATAAACATCCCAAAACAGTATTTCCCAACATCCAATATCCATATATATATATATATATATATATATATATATATATATATATATCTATCTCAGAAAACTAAAAACATAAACCAAAAATAAAACCAAAATTTGTACCCTCTTACAAAAACACTATACAAACAAACCCAACCCCGAGCTCGCTAAGCTTAATCACGCGAATGTCTTGAAAAAAGATTAGTTATATAACAGGTGAGACACATCTCAGTAAGATAGAATAGATTAATACCAATGTGTGACTATCATGAGGTTTGTATAAAAAATATAATCATCATTTACAAATTAATCCACAATTATAAAATCATTCTTTATCCCTACTCACACATATGCAAGATAATTTACTAATGAGAGTTCCCAAGGATTTGGGTGATTACCCACTCATACAAGTAGTACCCCTCTACTTTGATATGTTATGCAACCTATGGCTACAATTGAAGTAGATCAGAACACTTACCTTACTTAGTAAGCCCTCGGGTGGATAGCTTATCTCGTATTCACACATATTCACACAAATATTTACAGGCAGAAGTTCCCGAGAATAGGGAAGATTACCCGCCCTTACAAGTAGCTTCCCTCTGCCCTAATACGTTATGCAGCCCAGTATGACTACATCTGATATTAATCAGGGCACTCGCCTTTCTCAGTAAGCCCTCGGGTGGAGAGTATACTTTGACCCAAATACATATAATACTACAATATATAATACATTTATTACTTTACTCTGTGTCTGTTATCTCTATATTATTCACCATTTCAAGTTCTCAGTTTTCACACTTCTCAGTATTTCATATCACATAAATCTCACTTCCACATTTCACATTCACATTTCACTTTCTCTGTATTCCCGTTTGCATTCATATATTATGTTCTCATTTTATTCACTTGTTAAAGTAACAATTATGCATTTAGAACTCACTACTTGATGGATAACATACTGTCACACTTTCCCCCATGACGGGTTATGCGGCCCGAAGGCTAGACTTAACCCTAGTCAACCCACCAGAGTTAAATAAAAAAAAAAAAACAACCTCTTATGTAAGCCAGATTGGCTTTCTCACACTGGTCTAGACTCTAGTGGGGAACTTTACCCTACATAGCACAATCGACCATCTCGTCTCCACACTCTCCACATAATGTGTCGGTGCACTAGTTCTTCAAAAATCACGTGCAATAGTACTGTGCATAACTCGAAACCCCAACCACCGGAGTTCTCAAACCCTAACTTGCAATTTAACATTCACATTCAACTCTGATTTAACAATCACATACAATAAATATTCTTAATGCATTTCATTATTTCCAACATCTTATAAATATATATATATATATATATATATATATATATCATAATTCATTGCAATACATTCTTTTCACTCATGCCACACAATTTTATTGATGCTATGAGTTCAATCCTGTTTTGATAATGACAAATCATTTGATATTTGATCTGTGCATTGAGATTATGAACATGAACAATATTTAGCATGCACAAAAGGCTAGAAAGTCATGAAAGCCATGAAGATTAAAGTATATACATCTTGGCACAATCCATGAAACTAAAAGAGTATAAGAGTGAAGCTGCAAGCGGCAAGTTTAAGATCGTTATGAGAATGGATATTTAGAACTGAATGTATTTACATATTTCATATGATTTAATTCGAAACTCAAAATATACCGTAGACTGACTTTAGGACTCATGCATCTCATGAAAATCTTTAGGGGATATTTATGGACTTAGAGACATTTCTTAAAAACCCTGGAAAATATTTTATAAATGAGCAAAGAAAGATAGCAAAACAGATTTTTGAAACTAAAATGAAAAAAAAAAAAAACTAAAAAGTGTTCTATTTAGAAGACCGAAGTCCCTACCCTTAAGTCTAAAGTGTCAACTTCAAAAGACTGAAGTGTATGCTCAGTCGTTTGAAGATTCAACTTCAGAAGACTGAAGTTTAAGCTTAGTCGTCTGAAGAATTTCTTCAGAAGACCGAAGTTTAAGTTCAGTCATCTGAAAAATTATTAGAGTAACACAGAAACAAGCAGAAGCACCTCAGAAGACTAAAACTTGACTTTAATCGTCTGAACCCACAACTTCAGAAGTCTAAACCCCAACTTCAGACGTCTGACCCTGTGTCCAATTTAATTTTTCGAAGCTTTAAGGAACTTCAGTTGTTTGAGCCCTACTCCTCAATCGTCTGAACCTGCGGGAAGATTAAAAATTTAATCTTTAGTGAGAGAACACGTGAGTTATTTTTTAATAAAGTTGATCCAACGGTTAAGATTTATCCTAAGACCAAGTTTACCTATATAATCAACCTCCAAACCCTAGTGCCCCAAGTTTTGGCAGAAGATTAAGTGTATTGAACGTTTAGCACAACTTGGGAGAGCATTGAACACATTACTGAATTCTTGCTTGGGATTTCAAAGCTTATATGTCAAATCTGAGCTAAGGCTACATTGATCTTCAAAAGGAATTCTAGCGATTGTTGTGCATTCAATTTGGTATTAAAGTTTGGTAAATCAATATGTTTGTTACTACCTATTCTCAAAGAGTTTTTCATCTCAAAATCTATTATTGAATATTATTTGAGAGATTGATCTTGAGTGTACTTATATACATACATATTGTTTTGAAAAGATCACTACTTGAGAAAAGTTTTGCCCATGGTTAAATATTTTTGATTCAAGTGTATATTCATTTAAAGACTCGATATTTTCGATATTACAAAACCACTTAATTAAATATCCTTAAAGCCCATAACTCTATATATTATTGAGGGATATTTTTTGAAAAATATTATATTAGGTTTTTTATCTTTGGAACACATATCATATATATAAACATACATATTCATATACAAAGATCATATTGTGTTTTGGATATTTGGAATAAAACTTATCGATCTAGATTTTTGGAGAAAAATTGAATTACATATTTGTGTTGAGCTCATTTGGTTGGATTCAATATTTGAAGTGGAATAGTCATATTGTTTTAAACCAAAGATTATTTAAAATCCTAACTTCTCCAAAGCACTTACTTATATAATTATTTTGGGAGATTTGATCAAAGGGAAATTTTGCGAAGCATATCATTCACATAACGATTACATCGTTACATACATACTGAACTTCAAGTTTTATCATATGGATATGTGTTAGGTTTTCCATTGTACTCACTAGCATTTTTAGAAGCAATATTGAGTTGTTTTGCAGATTTGAAACTATATATTGTAATCACGATTCGGGTTGTGAACCGGGTGAGGAGGAAGTTGTGCCTCTTGTAAGTAGCGGATGTAAGGGAAGCTCTATCCCAATTAAAGGAGCAAGAATTTAGTGGAATCCTTGAGTGGGTTGCTCAAGGTGAGGACGTAGGCCAGGTTGGCTGAACCTCGTAAAAATTGTGTTTGCATTCCCTCTTCCTTTACTCCTTTTAATATTCACACCGCATGTCATTACCTATCTCGCATGTGTGTATGTTGAATAACCCCATAAGAACTTGATAATTAATTGGGTAAAATTGAATTTATTGAGATAATAATTTGAATCAGGTTCAAATCCCTGCAATTAATTTGTGAGATATATAAATAGGGATTAACTGGTAAATAATCTTAAAGAAGTTAAATAAACCCAATTCACCCCCCCCCCTCTTAGGATTACACTTGAATATACATTTGGTATTAGAGTGGGTTTACATAGACTTAACTATTCATTTTGTAAAAAGATCACATGGCACACATTGGTGTAACTCCATTGGGTGAGGGACACTCGTCCACTAGACCACTTATTTTCTGCAGTGTAAATTACACCTACTAGAAAAGAAGGATGAGTATATATCTTTTAAATGTGGATTGGAAAGTGTGAAAAATTGTTTCCAAGGGAAACCATGTTCCTATGAAAGTAGTTGATAAGGTTAACGTACCCAAAACTAAAGATGAGTATACTGAAGAGGACTAGAAATCTGTGCAAATAAATGCTACTGGAATGAATCTGTTATTCTGTGCACTAGATGTAAATGAGTTTAATAAGGTGATGGCCTATAACACTACTAAAGAGATTTGGGAAAAAATAGAAGTTACATATGAAGGTACTAAGGAGGTAAAAGATAGTAGGATAGACATGCTCACTAGTGAGTATGAAACATTTAAAATGGCTACTGATGAATCTATTCAATCCATGTACACTAGATTCACACACATCATGAATTCTTTAAATGCTCTTGGTAAATCTTACCCTACTTATGAGTTGATCAGGAAAATACTTAGGGGACTACCACCAGTTTGGGAAGCTAAAGCTACTGCAATAGCAAAGGGAAAAAATCTCAAGGAGATGTCTATTGATGAACTAATTGGATTGCTCATCACCTATGAGCTTGCAATAAATGAGAGGAAGAATGGGAAAATTAAAGAAAAGAAAGCTACGACACTTAAGGAATTATCTCACTGCTCCAGTGAGGGAAGTGATTTAGAAACTGATGAACACATGGCACACATCACTAAGAAATTTGGAGAGTTCATGAGAAAGAATAAGAAATACACCAAAAAATTCAAGGGCTCAAAAATAGAAAATAGAGAGTCAAGCAGAAGGAAGC
Organism: Malania oleifera; assembly: GCF_029873635.1. Taxonomy (NCBI): domain Eukaryota; kingdom Viridiplantae; phylum Streptophyta; class Magnoliopsida; order Santalales; family Ximeniaceae; genus Malania; species Malania oleifera. Next base: position 70,294,102 of record NC_080427.1, read on the forward strand.
ACAAAGATGATCCTCCCATGTGTTATAACTGTAGAGAATTTGGACATATCAAGTCGGATTGTCCCCAACTGAACAAAGTGTCTAAGAAGAAGAAGAAGAAGGCTTTAAAGGTGGGATGAGACACTCACAGTACCAGTAGTTCAAAATCTAAATCTAGTGATGACGAGATTGTGAATCTATGTTTGATGGATCACGATGACCACGAGGTACAATCTTTTTGTTCTTCTTCATCTTACTATTCTAGTGATTCAGAAAATGAAAATAGCATGCTTTCTTATGATGAATTGCATCAGGAATATCTGTATACCCTTAAAATGCTTGAAAAAATGAATAAGAAAAATTCTGGTTCGAAATTAAAATTGAAAGAATTTTCAAAGTTAGTTGAAAGTCAAAATGAATCTTATGCATCTCTCTTGAAAGACAAGGATTTGAAAATTGAGGAGTTACAAAAGAATTTAAAAGATAAATCTAAGATTATTTTTAAATTTACGAAAGGTCAAAATAATTTTGAAAATATAATGACTCGAAGAATAATGGTATTTAAATAATAAAGAGGGAGGGAAATGGAAACAAAAACAGAAAAAGGCAGCAGACTTCGTCAACAATGTTGCACTTTAGGCTCGTCAACGAGGGCGTCCTTCGTCAACAAGTAGATACCAAGAATATATCTGGGGGCTTTGAATTTCATCGACGAGGGGGTAAGTTCATCGACGAGTTGCCTTATTGACCTTGTCGACGAGGTGACGTGACTCGTCGACGAAGGCCATGGTATAAATAGTGTTAAACAAGGATTTTTAGGCAGAAATTCAGTAGAACGCTCTCTCACTTCTCTCTCTCCACCGTTCCCTCCCCTTCTCTCTCTTTGATTTCAGCTCTGTTGTTCTTTGAATCAACAATCCGAGACCACCACGACGCTCCTAGGGAAGTTCTCCCTAAGTTTGCCAGAGCAGATTGTCAGTGGGACAGAGTTGATGAATTTCATCCTAGATTCAAGGTAAGGTCTTTTTGTCAAAGTTTGGCTTTCCAGCAGTTATATGAAATGTAGTATGCAAGAAAATAGTAATATTTTGTTCTGGGATATTTTATTTTCAGGGTGTTGAGTGGGGAGCCCAGTGGGTGTAGGACCCGTCACAAAAAGGGATTTTAGTAGGAATAAGGTAAAGGAAATATGCTATGCTAGGAAACTCTAGTATGTTTTCAATACAAATTATACGTTTTTATGAGATTACCTTTCATTGTAGAAATTTATACAGTTTATCAATTATGTTTAATATGTTTTAAATTACTGTGTGGTTTGAGAATATAAATATAGTCCAAAAACATGTTTTATAGTAATTCTCAGGATTATGTTTACAGAATATATAGATAGGAAATATGTTTTACAAAAATTTCAGAATACCATAATTATACAGTTTATAGTATCATGACATATAGATTTATAGTTAATTTCAGAAATATAATTGTTATAGAAACAGTTCATTTTAGCGTCATGGTTAATACAATTATTACATAATCATGGTAAAATAGATAGTTATATATAAAACATACTATATGGTATTAGACCTTAATGGACTATTACAGCTACAGTTTACAGAGCACGGTGTCATAACTATATACAGTTTAGAGTGCAACCACAAATTCAGATAACACGTGGTAGATAAGTCGATCGTGCCTATGTTGTGGGTAGGCTCCCCATCAGATATGGGTTGAGGAGGACCGATCTAACTAACGAAGTGTTGACCCCATGGGTCATATCCTAATTTTGATAATGACAAATACTCATGTATTTAATGGATATCTAGTTCATGTGCAGGTCTATATTAGCAGATATATTGATGGCACGTGAAAAGCTTAAAGTTGGAAGACCTAATACATATTGTACTCTATTTCATTATCATTTAAAGGGTCTGTAATAGTAATTAGGGCTTTTCTGTATGTAATAATCACACACATCACATGCATGTTTTAATATGTAAGCTCATAATGCTCAAAATGAAAATGACCTTAGGGATTTACCCTTTGGTCGACCGACACCAGATTTTTTCGGTGTCTCCAAAAGGACCCATACATGACCCTAGGACACTCACCATTGCATCTATAAATGTTAGGCACTTGAATAGGGTTTGTGTGAATCATAACAGGACCAAAATGCACACTTTGTGAACTTTCGGTCGACCAACCTTGGCAGTTCATTCTCCCCTGGTCGACCGAACCCAAGTCTAGGTTAATGGTTGACCAATGTCCCGGTTGACTGAACCATTGTAGTTCAAATCCCTTGGTCGACCGAAACCTCTTGAGGTCAACAAATTTGACCAACTGGTTGATCGAACCAAAATTGAATACCAACTACCTCGTCGACCGAGGGTCCTTGGGAGAAATTCTAACTGTCTGGTCGACCGAACCATTCAGTTCAAAATGGCCTGGTCGACCAAACTTCGATAGAATGAAAAATCGCCTTGAGCATATACATTTCGGTCGACCGAGTCTCTAGTTCAAAAGTGTCCTGGTCGAACGAACCATATGAACTTCGGTCGACCGAAAAGGTTTTTCATCGACCGGACCTCTCGGGTTGCCCTGATGTTTTACCGTGGTTAAAATATTTTAAACATAGTTAATTATTTTAAAATGATTTCAAACTTTCCTAATTATTCCCAATAGGTCCCTAACGGTTATATTTCAAGGGTTGTCTATTAATACCCCCTTATTTGGGATAATTAGCATGGGATTAAAAATATTGATTAAAAAGAAATTCTCTAAAAATCCTAAAAACCTATAATACTCATATTTAATCCCCATTTACTCATACTTACCTTCTTCGATTTCTTAAATCCTCTGTAAGTTGATTGAGTGTTTATACTAATAAGTTTGCTCTCCCATTCATGTTTGATTGATTTATTTTTATTGAGAATTAAACCTAAGTATTCTTAGGAGACTTTGTTAATAAGTCTATCCTAAGAATACTTTCATTTGATCTTCTAAGACTGCACCTTCATTGTAACATCGTAAGAAGATTATATTTGTTTTTGGTTGCAAAATATTTTCAAAAATACTTACTCAAATATCTTGTGTGTTTCATATTTGATTTACTTATGAGAATATATTTGTGTTTGTGATATTAATCTTTGTGCAAAAGTTATTCACTCATATATTAGTTGCTGAATACAAAGATTACACATCTTTTGCAAACCAAGCATATACATTATCTGATCTACGTGACTGAGATATCATACTAATTAATATACTTGAGACTTGCTTGATATCTTTGTGTGAACTTATTGATTGAATATCTTGAGATACGAAGATTGCTTGATTGATACTCTCACGCACTCATTACACTAATAGTAAATATATATATATATATATATATATATATTTGAGAGTTGAAATACTAGACCACACTGAGCTTACATATTAAATCATCTTATGGTGTTTGTGACTGAGCGCATTTGGGTACATATCTTCTTTACACAAAAGCACAATCACTATACCATTTCATTGATTAAGTGAATCTATTGTATTTCCAGGCGCGGGCCTGAAGAGGGAGACTAGCCATGGAATAGTCCTAGATTGGCTTAGGTGCGCCATCCTGTTAAGGCATGTAGGTTGAGATCAGCCCCGCTAATTGACCTGGTTAATTTTTAGGTCAGCCTTGTAGTAATTGACCTAGTTTGTATTGGTGCCGCTCCACCCTTAAGTGAGCCTTTAGTGGAATCCTCGGGCTTACGAGCTAGAGGCGGGGATGTAGGCACAGTTGGCCGAACCCCGATAACATATCGTGTATTTGTTTACATTTCCGTACTTTATATTTACCGCACATATATGTTTTGGTGTGAATGATGCGCATAGTTTAAATTTCCATATATTGTATTTATCAGCGCATTAAGAATTGTTTAGAAAGACCCTAGGTTGTAATATCCTACCAACATCTAGCTTTACCTAGGTGAAAAGTTTAAAAATTCCGATTCACCCCCCTCTTGGGAATACACCAATTCCAACAATTGGTATCAAAGCCTCGTTGCACTAGACTTAAAAGTTTTTGCAAAAAGATCGCAATGGCTCAATTTGGTGTATTCCCATTCAGAGAGGGACAGTTACCTACCAGTCCTCCATTATTTTGTGGTGTGGATTACACCACCTGGAAAATTAGAATGAGTGTATTTTTAAAATCTATGAGTTGGAGGGCTTGGCAGGTGATTGTCAAAGGAATTTGTATGCCAGTGGAAAATGATATTAATTTGATGCATGCAAATTCATATGCCATGGACATGTTATATCTTGCATTAGATTCTAATATTTTTGTTGAGTTTGTGGCATATTGGACTGCAAAGGATATCTGGGATGAACTCAAAAGAAAATATGGAGAGTCCCAGGAGAATGAGACCACCACTCAAGAAGTGGTAAATGATGGAATTAATGCATTAACAGAATATGAGGTATATGACTCTATCTCTACATCTATTAATGATTCTTATGTTGAATGCTATGTTGTGTCATATGATGAATCATCAAATATTCCCTATGATAATACTGTTGAACATGCATGCAATGATTCATATAATAACTATGACATATCTTTTGATGAATCATGTGCTGAATTGAATATTAAAAGCATGTTGTCGCATGAAAAACTAGAAAAGACTTTATTGAAAATGCACAAGTTTCTAGTTAGAGTTTCTAAGCATAAAATATTTTTGAAGAGTGAGAACAAAATAATAGCAAAACAATTAAAGGGGTTGGAAAATTTTCATGCTATTATTGAGAAGAAAAAGATTGAGAAAATATTGAAAATTGCATGCTCAGATGAAAAAATAGATGATTATTCTAGATTTACACTCAAAGCTAAAAATGAGAAGAATAATCATAATAAACCCTTTGGAGTTAAAAGAAATAAATTGTTTAAAAAAGGTTCATTTTATAAATCCCATTGTCATCAAAATTTTCATGCCACATTGAGTAAAAAGAGAATAAATAAGCATATTCCTTCACGAAAATCTAATATCTACTTATTTTGCAAAACTACGTGGCACGTATGGTTTAATTGCTTACTTAAAAGTGCTAGAGGCTTAGAAAAGGAACTGAAATGGATAATTAGCAAAGCAAAACCTATAAGTCCTAAAGAAAAATGGATTTAAATTAATACTACTTTATTATTAAATGTTTCCTTAGATCCTAGGCTTAGGATTAATGGGTTGTGATGACTGTAGGTTTGAAAAGTGATTGTTGTTTAAAATGAAAATCTGAGTATACACACTCACTAAATTATCTTGTTATACTAAGACTCTTTATACACTTCTAAATGGACATGACATCTATGCCTAGTACTTAATTCTAAATGCTTATCCCATGCTAACATGAAAATCATAAAATTAAACAACTGTTGTCCATTGCACAAAATTGAGTGTTAGGATTCCATCTTATATCATATATCACTATACCCTAAACTCACTTTTAAACATGAAAAGCCTAAATCAAAATCAAGTCATCACTCTAGGCTTAAGGCACTATTGATCACAAATGACTAATATATATTGAGTGCTTCTCATAGCTATAACCAAATTAGAGGTATCCTCTAGGAATTTGGTCCCTTTGAGTTTAAATTGCAAAACCTTTAATTTTGGTTTATCTCATCCATAGGAAATCCTTACCAAGCCATGATCATATTAGGTGAGGTTTCACCCATTCCTAGGTTTGTATCCTTGCTTTAGATTGTAATTATATTTATAGGATACTTTCCATTCTCCGAAGAGCATTGTTCAAAACATTCACATATCCTATATGCTCTTTGCCCAAGCATGGACATGATTACTAAGCACAAAAACATTTTTGAAAATGTCCACTCATTCTAAATATTCTTCTGAACTAAATGATAATTTGATTGTCAAGAGTATTTACTCATTTTCACTTCACAAGCTCCCAAATTATTAAGTCATATCTTTGAGAGCTTTATATACTTAGAGATGAGTTGAATGACTAAGTTGATTGCCTAGGTCTCAATCTAGATGAATGCATAAAATTCAAGTAGACCTATGCATGTGTACTTTTAAATTGAAAGTCATTCTAACTTGTGCCTCTCACACATCAAAATTCATATCAATAGAGGTAATACTGGCTTAGCTCACTTAAAGAAATATCTATTGTGACTGTTTGGTCCTCTAAGCCTATCCATCCAAGGCCAAACATATATCATCAAAAATCTTAAAACACTTGGCTAAAGAACTAGAAAATGAAAAAGGCATAAATTGAATAAGTTCATAACTCAGGGGGAGCATTTCTCTTCACGAATATATATACACTAAATGCTCTCATGAATTTTTGTCTTTCATGCCCATATGCCTTCATATGAAAGGCACTGAATTCCTACTATTCATTATGCATTAAATGAGTATATCTTATAATGGATAGCTTATCTTTTGTATCATCTATTGATTATACTACTAGATTGCATGCCTGTGTTGAAAGCCTCCTGCATGGTGGATGTAGTTGATGAGAACTTGTTGACTTAACTAGACTTTTCAATCCTGTTTTGATGATAACAAAATGAAAGATGCTTTAACATATGATGTTAAGTGATGTGTTTTAGGTAAAAGAACTCTCAAGGTTGATAAGTTGAAGCTCAATATTAATCTAGTGAAAGCTACTTAGAATATTGAAGGCAATGAATGACAAATGAAGAAACTTAAGGGCAAGCAAACCCAAAGTCAAAAGTGAACCTCAAAAGGCTGAAGGAGGCTAAAGGATTTAAGAAGACCATAATTAGAAGAACTATTCTAAGTACTTCAAAACCAAATGTCATTTAGATATGTGAAGCTCTTATAAAAACAAAAGAAACTAAGAAACACTTTGTTTTAAAGAGCTTAAAACATGTTTTTTGAAATTAAAGTAACAAAGGTCTTAAAGGAAGGAAAGTGTTCAAAATAAAAAAAGAGTTTCTGATAAGCAGTGCACCTGACAGATGACTGTCTGTCTATGGACAGACGACTGGCAAGGTAAAGGGTTTAATAAATGTATTCTTGGTTTAAATTTTAACTATGATAGATGACTGCCACGTGCAGCAAATTTTAGATCTCAACCGGAAGTTTCTTTTAAAATATTGAATTTCAAAATTTAATCAACAATTTAATGTTTTTTCAAAGTTTACCTAATTTGATATGGACAACATCTTTCAAAATTTAGTCAACAATTTTAATGTTTTTTCAAAGTTTACTAATTTGATGTGGATGTTGATCTTTCAAAATTTTGAATTTCAAAATTTAAATCAACAATTTAATGTTTTTTCAAAGTTTACCTAATTTGATATGGATAACATCTTTCAAAATTTAATCAACAATTTAATATTTTTTCAAAGTTTACCTAATTTGATGTGAATGTTTATCTTTCAAAATTTTAAAATTCAAAATTTAGTTAACAAATTAATGTTTTTTCAAAGTTTACCTAATTTGATGTGGAAGTTGATCTTTTAAATTGCCTATAAATACCTCTTTGGGTAATGAAAAAATATAATAAAGTAAACACAAGAAAAGAGAGAAATCAAACAAAATTTGAAATTCATCTTGTGCTGAAATTCTTCTGAAGTTCTTCTTTGCTCACATATTTTGCTGGAGAGGAATTCTACAATTTTGTTAAATTGAAAATATCAAAGTTTGGTTTCGAGTTGCAATTCCATTTTTCTTTTAAACAAACCATTGAATTTATATTATATTCTTGTAGATTGTGACGATTCCAGGTTTGCTGGATCGTTGGCTAGGCGAGGGATTATCGCTTAGAGAGGTGCTGCTCTAGCCTTCTAAAGGAGTGTGTAAAGGTATTGTTCCACCTGGTAAAGGAACAAGTTTAGTGAATCTTTTGGTGGTTTTGCCAAAGGCGAGGATGTAGGCTGTGTTGAAGCCGAACCTCGTAAAATCCTGTGTCTCACTCTCTCTTTCCCTTACTCTTTATTTTCAGCATATTTATATTGCGTGGATGGTTTAAATTTGAAATCATATACACTACATATATTTGGAAATCAAACAAACTTAAAGTTTAATTTTGATTTGGGTTGCGGAAACCAAAAGGGAGTACGTTGGTTAAACCATACTTTGTGGAAACCATACGGAAGTACGTTACTTGGTTAAAACACCTAAAGAAAATTAACTAAGAGTTTATTTGAATTCTGAATTTTGGGAAGACTGTGGATGTGTGGTTGTAAATCATATAAAAGAAGCAAATTTATTTTAACAAGCATATCATTCAACTACAAGGCTTGATTCATATTTATAAGGCATATATAAACAAACAACCATCCTAATTTATTACTACTGTATATCTTAATTTTGGTTTGGTTGTTTGCCTTCAAATTGTGTTTGGTTAGTTTGGATAGTGTGGTTAATTGAAAGGTTGATTAGTGATTTAGTTGTTTAAGTGCTTGTGTTGTTGATTGTATAAAAGAAACCAAGTTATTGTGTGTTTGACAAATTAAACAAACAAGTAAAAGAATGAGATAAATAATAAAAGAAGTTAAGTATTCTTAAAAGGAATTAAAAAGAAAGTTTTTAAATTCCCAATTCACCCCCCTCTTGGGAAGCTATCCTAATTTCAGAACTGCATGCTTGTAGTAGATTATAGGTTCTCACATGCTCAAAATACTATTTTGAATGGACTGCTTGAATCTATCAGGTTTTGGTGCATGAAAATTTGGGAAATGTTCGATTTGTAGACGGCATGCTGCCAAAATTTCGATAGGATTTTTCTCAAACCAAAACCTTGTGTTAAAAATGATTATGATGAAATTAACTTTAAAATATTTTTTAAAGGATGAGTGAAAAGTCAAGTAGATAATTAATCTTCATCCTAGCACAATTATCAATTGTTTAGAAAGGCTCAGATCCTTCCCTATAGGAAGCAAACAAATGATCCATATACATCACTTTCATTATCGAATATCGAGGCTCTTAAGAATTCTCTAAACATTATATCTAGTGCTTAAAGCTGTATGATTTGATATGAAATGTTCTTGGGTCATGAACTTTATTGCATGCCTTCATATATACTCTCTGATGCATCTGTGATCTATAAGGACAACTATACTAATCAAGTGACAAATGTAATTGACTAATACTCAGTATAGTTGATTTTGAAGAATTGGATTGATGGCTTATACTATTGAGCATAATGAAATTAATCTTTTGTTAGTATAAGTAGTTAGAGAATCTAAGCACATATTCAAATTGATAGGGGGAGCATCTAGAATTAAATTACTACCCTTTTTTTCTTACCCATATGTTTTGCTTAGATCTTGAATCAATTCATTATGGCATGCACTTGAATGAAAATATTTTATTTAAAATCATAATCTGAAGCATGTTTATATTGCCACAACTGTTTTTACTTGTCATATGATCTTACATGTGATTGTTGAACTTTTATGATCATTATGGTTTTGGTTTTCTGGTTATCTTTAGTATGTGCTTTACTGACAAACCAGAAAATTTGTTGCTTGCTTGCTTTAAATTAAAATCTTATTTTTCCAGCAAGCAACCCCCAGCACTATTTTGCAAACATTAAAAAGGGGATGTATATTACAATTATATACGTATCTATATTTATCTACATGAACTTTTGGCAAGATCAAATTTCAAAACAAACTCTTTTTCCTCTTGCCTCATTATTATTATATACATACATACCATTATAATTTACTCACAAAATTTAGAACTTGAGCAACAATTAGTATTTTTGTTCATGCGTGAATGTTCATACTCAAGCTTTCGGTGCACATTTCAAGCCCCAAAGTTAGGTATCACTATTGACTTCTAGTTCGATTGTCCCTTGACATCCAAAAATTTAAGCATTTGCATATACAATTGCCATCTAGCATCCAAGCCTCAAACTTAGGCATTCACTATTGAACTTTAATTCCTCTACCCTTGTGAAAGTTCTATAATGATTATGGGCAATAATGATATACCAACAAGAATGAACAAGGCCTTAATAATTTAGTCATAACACCCTCTAACCAAAATAAAACTTTTAGCCTTGATGAACTTTAAAATTTAAGCATGTTGATGGCATGTAGTTATGATGTTTTATACCACTTTCCCACATCATGTATAATGACCAAACGATTGTTGTATTTTAACATGTACTATATTGATATCCCTCTCAAGTATAATTACTTACATTGTTATGCACACATGGTTTCTTTCTAAACCATGTATGATGATCTTAAAATCGTTTCTTTTGACGTGTATAATACTAATGTTTCTCTCAGCTATGATTATTTATATTATTATACATACATAATTTTATTTTAAACATGTTGCAATTAAATGCTTACTCGCATTCAACATCCATAGTTAGTCATACAAAGAACCAAATTTTGTTACAATCTTACAACTACGATCCATGTGAGAGAGCCTTAGAATTTTATTGACCACATTATTTTTATAAGACCAAAATTAAATTGGATTGGACCTTCCAAGCATTAAAATTAAAAGCCATGATGGTGAATTAGCACCATATTTTGTAAATATAAAAAGAATATGAAAAGAACTACCCTATACATGATCTTGAATTGGCTGCAGTGGTGAATTAGCGTCCAGGCAGTTGAAAGAATATGAAAAGAACTACCATATACATTATCTTAAATTGGCTGCAGTGGTACACGCATTGAAAATTTGGAGGCATTATCTATACGGCGAGCAGTGTGAGATTTTCTCTGACCACAAGAGCTTAAAGTATTTCTTCATTCAGAAGGAACTGAATATGAGGCAAAGAAGGTGGTTGAAGCTAATTAAAAATTTTGATTGTATCATCAGTTATCACCTAGGGAAAGCAAATGTGGTAGCCGATGCATTGAGTAGAAAATCCAGGGAACCAATGTTGGCGGCTATGGAGATCCAGTATCTGATTATGATGGATCAAGAGAGACTCGGCATAGAGTTGCTAGAGAGTGATCCTCCAGTGTATATTGCCAGCCTAGTAGTACAGCCTACTCTGCAAGAAAGAATTAAAGCCGCCCAGAAGGAAGACTCAAAATTAGTACAGGTGATAGACAGAGTACAGAGTGGTCAGGGGGAGGAATTCAGTATTGTAGATAACGGAGTTTTGCGGTTCCGTTCTAGATTATGCGTTCCTGCCGATACTGAGATCAGGAAGACTATTTTAAAGGAGGCTCATAGATCTTTATATACAGTTCATCCCAATAGTACGAAGATGTACAAAGATTTGTGAGAATCGTACTGGTGGAGTGGTATGAAGAGAGAGATCGCTGAGTATGTAGTCCAGTGTTTGACGTGCCAGTAGGTAAAGGATGAGCACCAGAGGTTGGCAGGGCAGTTGCAGTCATTCTTTATCCCAAAATGGAAGTGGGATCATATATCTATGGACTTCATGTCAGGACTCCCGACGACATTACATGGTTAGAATGTCATCTGGGTGATTGTTGACTATTTGAGCAAGACTACCCACTTTATACCTATCAAGATCAGCTACTTCCTCAATAGTTTAGAGGAGATCTACATTCAGGAGATAGTTTGTTCTCATGGGGTGCCAGTATCGATTGTGTTAGATCGAGACCTGCATTTTACATCATGTTTTTGGAGGAGCTTGCAGGAAGCTTTAGGGTCTCAGTTATCGTTTAGCATGACATTCCATCCGCAGTCAGATAGGAAAACTGAGAGGACGATATAGACATTAGAAGATATGCTTCGAGCATGTGTATTATATTTTGGGGGTAGTTGGACTTAGTTTATGTCATTGGTAGAATTTGCGTACAATAACAGTTATCAGACCAGCATTGGCATGACACCATTTTAGGCTTTATACGGTAGAAGATGTCGTTCTCCTTTATTTTGGGATGAAGTGGGTGAGCGGCGAGTAGTGGGACTAGAGCTTGTACATCAAGCGCGTGATAAGGTTCGGCTTATCAAAGATAGAATCAGTGCAACTCAGAGCCGATAGAAAAGTTATGCCAATAATTACCGCAGGAATCTAGAATTCGATGTGGGCAATCATGTGTTTTTGAAGATAGCTCCGTTGAAAGGGGTTATGCGATTTGGGAATAAGGGTAAACTTAGTCCTAGGTTTATTGGTCCATTTAAGATTCTAGATAAAGTGGCACCGGTAGCCTACAGACTAGCTTTGCCACCTGTGTTATCCAGGATCCACGACGTATTCCATGTGTCCATGTTGAGGAAATACGTCCCAGATCCTTCTCATATCATCAGTTATGATGAATTAGAGCTCAATGATTCATTGGTTTATGAAGAGGTGCCAGTACAGATTCTGGATAGGAAAGTACAGGAGTTAAGTAACAAGAAGATTCCTCAGGTAAAAGTTTTGTGGAGGAAAAATGCAATTGAAGAGGCTTCTTGGAAATCTGAGGAGCAGATGAGGCAGAAGTATCCGTATTTATTCTAAGAAGTTTGATTGGGTAAAATGTAAGTATTTAGGTAGTATTTCTTTTACATGTACATGTAATGGTTTAATTAGTGTAGCATTTTAGTTTTGGGAGAATTTTTCTTTTGTTATATGTAATCTCCCAGGACTCGGAATGTAACCACGGTATTCCTTCACCATAAGTGAGGGTAAGTAATAAAATAAGTAGACCCTTTTCTTGTTAAGGGATGACAAGTTACGTGAAAAGTAAATTTCGAGGACGAAATTTTATAAGGAGGGAAGAATGTAATGACTCGAAGAATAATAGTATTTAAATAATAATTAGGAGAGTGGAAAATGGAAACAAGAAGTGAAGGTGGAAGTGGCCTCATCGACGAGGAAATACCGAAGGGATGATTTTGGGGTTTCTAAATTTCGTCGATGAAGGGGCGAGTTCGTCGACGAATTTTCTCTTGACCTTGTCGACAAGGTGACGTGGCTCGTCGACGAAGGCCATAGTTTAAATAGGCCTAAAACTCATTTTTGGATGAAATTTCCTACACAGAACTTCTCTCTCTCTTACCCTTCGGTTCCTCCACCTTCCCTCTTTGATTTCAGGCTGAATTTTCACTAGTTCGATGATCTAAAGCCACCACGACGCTCTTGGGAAAGTTCTTTGCAAATCTGCCAGAGCAGATCGTTGGTGGGGCTGAGTTGGAAACCATCCCAAATCTAGGGTAAGGCTTTCAACTCAGTATTTGGTTATTTGGCAGTTATAGAAAGCGTTGTACGCGTAGAAATACTGAACTTTAGTTCTGGGGAATATTGTTTCAGGGGGTAGAGTAGGGAACCCTACGGATACGGGACAAATTTTCTTAGAGGCTTTTCAGGAATCAGGTAAGGGGATAAACTAAGCTAGCTCTTTTTAAGAAAACGTATGTATATATATAGCATTTGATTTCAAGAAACTAAATATGTTCATATATATGATTTATATTTGAGGAAACACTGTTGAAAATGGTGGTATGTTGAATATATGAAAAACCTATTTAGTGTGACATGAGTAGAAATTGTTATGAAATACTATTTTCTGGAAATGTGATTATAATATGGATTTTTATAATGGAAAACCGGCATATGGACCGAGATTATTATATGTTTTGCCGACATAGGAGCCATGCTATGTGTATGATTTGCTAGTGTACGGGCTAAGCTATGGATATATTTTGCCAGCGTACGGGTCATGCTATGGATGTGATTTGCCAGCGTACAGGCTGTGCTATTATATGATTTTCCGGCATACGAGCCAAGCTATGGATGTGATTTGCCAACGTACGAGTTGTGCTATGATTTTCCGGCGTACGGGCCGAGCTATGATAAAATGTGTAATACCGGTGTACGGGCCAATGATTTTCATGACATACGTATATATGCAAAATGGTATGATTGATTTGATAATTAATCATATGAAATATTCATGTATCACAGTTTCAGTATATGTTATCTGATATTAGAACCTAGTTGGCTTGGTCTAGGTTAGCACTTGCACGGTACCGTTGCTATGTGTCCATGGTCTTCATGATCATGATATCTATGTTAACGCCACTGTACGAAGTGGTGTGAGATTGGATGGTCGATGTGGTTTTTAAGAAGTGTATGAGCGCCCCTGGTGTACGGACCAGGTCTGGCAGACCCATCAGACTTATAGATTGTACTTTGGACTTGACAGTGGTCGGCTAACCATTGTCAGGTGCCTCCTTCGGGTCACACAACCCAATCATGTGGGGGTAATACATGACAACAGCCAGCTAACCTACCAGGAATGTTTTTGTATTATTATTATATGAGATGAATTATGTTTATGAAAATGCAGTATGTTCTGTCATGTTTTGATGATATATATGTTTTCCCAAATTTGACAAAACAGTTACTAAATATGTTCTATATGGTATATGTATAACACGGAATACTCATGTTACCACACACTAGTATTAGTTTATTTCCCTTATTGAGAGGTGTCTCACCCCAAAATTTTATAAACTTTTCAGGAGCCCCAGATAGGAGAGCGAGAAAAGCCCGCTGATCTAGTGCTGTTTGTCCGCCCTCTTTGAAGGGTAAGTGTTAGTAGGGACAGTTGGATTTTGTGGGAAATGTCCTTAGATATTGTTTTTGAGATGTATATATTGAAATACAGTGGTTATAGTGACTTTGGTATTTATGGTAATGTAATGGATGTTTTCGCCTTTATAATATTGTGATTGTATGCTTCCTGCTGCTTAGGCTTCCGTTATGTGTTCTGATGTATCCTTGGTACCCACGGGTCCAGGTGGATTATGATCTACCAAGATTTATGACATTGATTTTATTATATTTTGAAAAAAAATAATATATGGGGAAATTAAGCAAGTCGTCACACTCTTTGTACGCAAATTTATTATTATTGTATTCTCGACGTGTGGTCAAAAGACGATTGCACTAGCCTGTAACATGCACCAAATTGGCTCATATTCAGTTAGGAAAGCACCATACTGACTCAGACCTGGTTAGGAGAGCACCAGATTGGTTCATACCTGGTTAGGAGAACTAGGAACACCATCCTATAAGGTGTGGTAGTAGGTTGGGCTCAGCCCTATGAATTTGAGCTAGGGTATTCCTCGCCCCGTAAGGAGAGGGTGTAATCGATGTCACTCCACCTATTAAGTGAGCATTTAGTTAATCCTCTTACTAGTGAGCTTGAGGCGGGGACGTAGGCACTGTTGGCCAAACCTCTATAACATATCTTATGTCACTCTTTCCCTTACTCTTTTTATATTCTAGTATGTGCATGTTTGCTTGATTTTTCACTCATATTTGATTAGGAAATACTGGAACTGTTAGACTTGTGCAAATTATTTAAGCTTTCATATATTTGATGAATTAATAATTGACTAGATAGACCCTAGGTTGAGTAATACCGCTATTATCTTATCTAACCTTGAAAGAAATTATGAAATATCCAATTCACTCCCCTCTTGGGATCACACCATAAATCACAGAGGTAAATTAGTTGAAGACTTTATTTGGAAAAGAGTTTGACATGAAAGACTTGGGTGCAACTAAGAGGATTCTTGGCCTAGAGATTCGTAGGGACAAAGCTATAGGGAGATTATGGTTGTATCAGGGCAGCTATGTGGAGAAGGTGTTGGAGAGGTTTGGAATGGCTAATGCTAAACCAGTGAGTCCACCATTGGTGAGTCATTTCAGGTTGTCTACCATCCAATGCCCAAAGATAGACGATGAGGTTGGTGATATGTCAAAGGTCCTCTATGCTAGTGCAGTGGGGTGTTTGATGTACTCTATGGTATGCACAAGGCCAAACCTAGCACAGGCTGTCAATGTGGTGAGTAAGTTCTTTTCAAATCCGAGTTGATAACATTGGAATGAGATCAAGCGAGCTCTCAAGTACTTAAGGGGTACAGTCGGATATAGAGTCATGTTCAGTAAACAACAAAGTGATACATTAGTGGTAGGGTACATGGATGCTGATTACATAGGAGATTGATTTGGATGATAGGAGGTCTATAATAGGGTACACATTAACCCTAGTGGGTGGACTTATTTGTTGGAGGTCTATGGTGTAGACACTCATTAGCTTATTTACTAGTGAGTTAGAGTACATCACAATGACTGAGACTACCAAGGAAGTGTTGTGACTTACGAGATTATTCAAGGAGCCGGGTGTCCAACAAGGTGGAGTTTGGATGCAGTGTAATATTCAAAGTGTCGTCTACTTGGCAAAGAACCAGGTGTATCATGTGAGGACAAATCACATTGACATGCAGTTTCACATGATCAAGGAAATGATTGCTTCAGATGAACTTCTACTTAAGAAGGTTCACACATTTGACAATGCAGTTGATATGTTGAAGAAGTCGATCACAACGGAAAAGTTCAAGCATTGCTTGGACTTGATCAATGTTTCTAGGTGCTATACGAGAGACGGTCCCAATCTATTGTCCCGGGTGGAACAGCAGTTATCCTTTCGAATTTCTCCTAAGTGGTGAATATTCACCGAGGTGGAGATTGTTGGAAATGTGGTTCATATTTGAGTGGAACGCATATGTTGAAGAAAGCATCATGAAGTGAAGAACATGGAATTTGTTTGCAATAACAATCGACAGTTGACAGTTTCAATTTAGTGTGTAGGATTCAGCTCTCAGCTTTAAACCGCTGACGATTTAGCTGAAACTGTCGACGGTTTCGTTTGGTGCAAGTTACGATTTTTGAATTTGGTGATTAGTATATTAGGGGGATTAGAGGATTTTCCTTTGGGGGATTGCTACAGGGATGATTTAGATAGGTTCTAAGGTTCTCGTATGCTTAGGGTTCGAATTTAATCAATGTTTGTAACCCTAGTTGTAAGCTTGACATTGTGATAGTTAAAAAGTCAGTTATTGCTCCCATGGATGTAGTCACACAGCCAAGCAACATAAATCTTATGTCTTTGATTATTGCTTTCATTGATTCTCTTTGTGAGTGATTACTTGTTTCGTATTGTTCATCATTGCGTGCTTACATTGTTTGTTTCGTGATTGTTTCGAGTTTGTGTAAGGTTTTTGCTGCACACTCACATCAACATTAATATTCTCTAAGCTCTAGTGTGGGAGTAAGCAGTTAAAAGATTGGATTTGGATTATCATGGATTTAAAAAAAAAAAAAAACCTCTATATAATTTTATATTACGTGTTGTACAAAGCCATACAAAAATTTAAGGTTCAAAATCTTTACTTCTATATGCACGATAAATGTTATGTTTGTTAGTATTGATTTCGGACTTTAACTTTGAATTTGTGTACATTTGAATAAAAAATAAATACAACTAGGTAAAGACCTCCTTTGAGATTTTAAAAATTACATAAATATCCCTTGAGATAAAATATCACAAAAATTGAATTTTTCAAAAAAAAAAAAATTTCCTTTTAGAATGAAAAGACATATACATTGAATACACATACTTTCAACTAATTAAGAAAATGAATCCTTTTAGAAAAGTCATTCCCTTAGTACTAGCAGAGGTTTGAGACCACATTTATATTGACAATGGAGTCTGAAAGGACATTAATATTGTCAATCCCATTTACTATTGGAATATTGAGTGCATTGATTTTTTGTTTTGCAAATTTTGAAAAACTAAATTTGACCAAGATTTTGAAATGACAAATTAAAGCTTTTTTGTTAGAATTCTAAGAGTGACCAATGATGAATTATTTTTTGTTTTGTATTTCAGACTTGGTGTGAATATTTAGTGGACTCAAAAAAAAAATATCCAAAGTATAGAATTCAACAGTTTGAGAGGATTCCAATGATATATTCATTTTTTTAATGGTAATTAAGTGTAGTCAGACTTGGTTAAACTCTTTTTTTCTTGAGTTAAGAGTGTTCAAGTTTGGCTATGGGAGATTAGTCCATGTTTAGTATAACAAAAGGAATTTATATCTCAATTTAAATATACTTTTAGTTTTTATAATTAAACAATAACAATAAAATATTATTTTATTATTAATAAAAATTACGTATAAATTACATAAAAACAACATGTTTTAACAACATAACCTCATCTAACACTATAATTAAATCAATATTTACTTACTGCTGCACTTATCTATTTTTACATTTCTTACTTTATGAGACATGTTTAATTCCTTATAAATGAAAATATCCATTACAAATGAAATAATATTTGCTATTTCTAATATTTATTTAATAGCTTCACAATAAATTTTTTGAAATAATAATTTTGAATGAAAGACCATAAAAAATTATTAAAGAACATGTGAATGTAGATAAATTTTTAGAAGGGTTAAATGCAAATAAGTTTCTAGACACTTGATTCTTCTTAATTTTGATCCTAATAAAATATATTTATATTTTAACACTATTTAATATAAAGAAAACCTAAAATGAAAAATATTTTTTTCTATATATATATATATATATATTTACTAAAAGAGGGCGGCACCTCCATTTATTTATTAATATACCCTCACTTTTGACAGATGAATACCATGGTTACAAGTTAAGCGAAAAAGAGATTAAAAAAAAACCCTTCCAAAAAAAAAAAAAAAAACAACACCAGTAACCAACCAAATTAGGACAACAAAACTAAACATAATTAACAAAGAAGATAAAAACATAAACACAACCAAAATCAAATCAAAATACACCAAACGAAACTTTATAATTGAACTAACGACAAACGGAAATGAAACCCCACCTATCCACCCAAAGAATACCTTTGAGATAATGTGGTAGAAGGTGTTGTTCTTTGTAGATTACATTATTTCTCATTTCTCCTTCTTTAGCAAGAAAATCAGCCACACTATTACCTTCCTTATATTGATGCATCACCATGAGGTTCACTCCTTCTAGCTCCACCACGAGCTCCTCCCAATAATCCCAAAGATACAACAAAGTACATCTACTTTTTCGAAACCAATCAACTACAATTCGTGAGTCACTTTCAATAATCACTTTAAAATAATGCAAATGTTTGCACAAACAAATTCCTTCCCTAATTGCTTTTATTTCCACACTATTATTCGTACAATTTCCAAAATAACTTGAAAAAACCACTTTTACCATGCCATGGCAATCTCGAATAATTCCTCCACCTCCTAAAGTATCCGGATTGCCCCTACAACTCCCATCACAATTAAGTTTTATCCACCCCACTGGGGGTTTAACCCATGACATAATTTTTCCAACTCTGTCGCAAACTCCCTAATGCTTAATTTGAAATTCATTCAAAATCTTAACGTCTGACTTCTTCAAATTTTTAAAAGAACTGGTACTCTCAGCAATAAAACTAACCCAGAATCGAACACTTCTCCACATATGATCTGCACTTTGATAAATTCCTCCATTCTTACTTTACATCTTCGATTCTGGAGGCACCACGTAATCAAACACGGAATCAGCCCGATTAAAATACCTTTCATAGACGATTTTTTAGCATAGTGGAACCAATTTGCCATTTTGTTTTTCCAAGGAAGGCATCATTGGAAAGGAATCCCCAACGTCACACTAGCCCGATGCCAAACCTCTGAAGCTACCACACCTAAAGAAAGAATATGATCAATGTTTTCCTGACTTCTTTGAATGCAACAATCACAAGTGGAAGCCATCGATATTCCTTTGGTCTAAATTCTATCATCTATAGTCAAGAATCTAAACTAGACTCTCCATAAACACATTGAGATTGGTCTAGGCAATAAAGAATGCCAAAAACAGTCATTCCACACAAAATTATCACTTCTATTCCTCACTACCTCTCAAGTCATTTTTGTAGAAAAATTACCATCTGGGGCAGGCTTCCAGACAAAAATATCTTGCCCACTTTTACCAACTGGCACCTGGTGCAAAATTTCCATTGTTTTATCGGCACCAACCAATTCCAGTACTAAATCAGAGTTCCAATTATTTTTCAGCCACCAAATCCTTAATACACAGTTTTTTGTTCAAAATATCCTCAGTGCTCACAGATAACGGGCTTGATGACAACCACCTATCGAACCAAAAAAAAGAGTTCCCACCTCTCACCAAAATTTTAACATTATCCATAACTTCTGGAATGGTAACCATAATTGATTTCCATAACTAAGAGTCATTTGTTCTCCCTTTCCTTATTAATAAATGATCATTTCTGCAATATTGAGTCCTGAAAAAACCTGCCCACAGATTGTTAGAGGTGAGCAATCTGAAGGTAAATTTCATGAGAAGAGATTTCTAAACTTCCTTAAGATCTCTCAGACCCAGACCCCCTTCCGCGGTAGGTTTACAAATTTTCCCCCAAGAGCACAAATGAATCTTCCTTAATAAAAATTATGTATAAATCACATAAAAACAACGTGTTTTAACAGCATAACCTCATCTAACACTATAATTAAATCCATATTTACTAACTTTTGCACTTATCTACTTTTACATTTCTTACTTTATGAGACATGTTAAATTCCTTATAAATGAAAATATCCATTACAAATGAAATAATATTTGCTATTTCTAATATTTATTTAATAGCTTCACAATAAATTTTTCGAAATAATCATTTTGAATGAAAGACCATAAAAGATTATTAAAGAACATGTGAATGTAGACAAATTTTTAGAAGGGTTAAATGCAAATAAGTTTCTAAAATTAGTTTTACATATCGTTGACACTTGATTCTTTTTATTTTGATCATAATAAAATGTATTTATATTTTAACACTATTTAATATAAAGAAAACCTACAATGAAAAATAATTTTTTCTATTTTTTTTTTTACTAAAAGAGGATGGTACCTCCATTTATTTATTAATATACCATAACTTTTGGTGGAGGAATATCGTGGTTACAAGATAAGCAAAAGAGAGATTACAGAAAAGCCCTCCCAAAAAAAACAACACTAGCAACCAACCAAACTAGGATAACAAAACTAAACATAACTAACAAAGAAGATAAAAACATAAACACAACCAAAATCAAATCAAAATACACCAAACAAAACTCTAGAGTTGAACTAATGATGAACGGAAATGAAACCCCACCTATCCATCCAAAGAATACCTTTTAGATAACGTGGTAGAAGGTGTTGTTCTTTGTAGATTACATTGTTTCCCATTTCTCCTTCTTTAGCAAGAAAATCAGACGCACTATTGTCTTCCCTTTATTGATGCATCACCATGACGTTCACTCCTTCTAACTCTACCACGAGCTCCTCCCAATAATCCTAAAGACACCACAAAGTACATCAACCTTTTCGAAGAGAATCAACTACAATTCGCGAGTCACTTTCAATAATGACATTAAAATAGTGGAAATGTTGGCAGAAATGAATTCCTTCCCTGATTGCTTTCAATTCTGCACTATTATTCGTACCATTACCAAAATAACTTGAAAAAACTGCTTTTACCATGCCATGACAATCCCAAATAATTCCTCCACCTCCTGAAGTACCCAGATTGCTCCTACAACTCCCATCACAATTAAGTTTTATCCACCCAACAGGAGGTTTAGCATATGAAATAATTTTTCCAGGACTATCGCAAACTCTCTGATGCTTAATTTGAAACTCATTCAAAATCTTAATGTCTGACTTTTTCAATTTTTGAAAAGAATTGGTACTCTCAGCAATAAAACTAACCCAGAATCGAGCACTTCTCCACATCTGATCTGCACTTTGATAAATTCCTTCCATTCTCGTTTTACATCTTCGATTCTAGAGGTACCACGTAATCAAACACGGAATTAGCCCTATTAAAATACCTTTAATAAACAATTTTTGAGCATAGTGGAACCAATTTGCCATTTTGCTTTTCCAGAGAAGGGATCATTGGAAAGGAATCCCTAACGCCACACTAGCCCGACGCCAAACCTCTGAAGCCACCTCATCTAAAGAAAGAATATGATCAATGTTTTCTTGAATTCTCTGAACGTAGCAATCACAAGCCGAAGCCTTCGATATTCCTTTGGTCTGAATTCTATCATCTACAGCCAAGCATCTAAACCAGGATTTCCATAAACACATTGACAATCTTCTAGGCAATAAAGAATGCCAAAACCAATCATTCCACACAAAATTATCACTTCTACTCCTCACTACCTCCCAAGCCATTTTTGTAGAAAAATTACCATTAGGGGCAGACTTCCAGACAAAAATATCCTGCCCACTTTTACCAACCGACACCTGGTGCCAAATTTCCATTATTTTATTGGCACCAACCAATTCTAGTACTAAATCAGAGTTCGAATTATTATTCAACCAACAATCCTTAATACACAGTTTTTTGTTCAAAATATCCTTAATGCTCACAGATAACGAGCCTGATGACAACCATCTGTCAAACCAAAAAGAAGAATTCCCACCTCTCACCAAAATTTTAACATTATCTATAACTTTTGGAATGGTTGCCATAATTGATTTCCAGAACCGAGAGTCATTTGGTCACCCCTTTCTTATTAATAAATGATCATTTTAGCCCTCAAAAAACCTGCCCACAAATTGTTAGAGGTGAGCAATCTGAAGGCAAATTTCATGAGAAGAGATTTATGAACTTCCTTAAGATTTCTCAGACCCAGACCCTTTTCCGAGGTAGGTTTACAAATTTTCCCCCAAGAGCACCAATGAATCTTCCTTTTATCTTTCACCTCTCCCCATAAAAAATTAGAAACAAGAGGGTTAATGCAAGAATATATGACCTACGAAACCTTAATAAAAGACATCGAATGAATAGACATGCTAGACAACACATGTCTTAATAAAACCAATCTTTCACCTTGCGAGAGCAACTTAGATTCCCATCCTACAATTTTCGTTCTAATCTTCTCCACAAGAGGCTCCAATGTCTTGGAAGACAATTTTCCAGACACCAAAGGCTTACCCAAATATGTAACTAGAAATTTACCTTTCATGAAACCTATGATTCTCAATAAACCACGCTTCAGAGTAGGAGTGATGTATTTTGAAAGGAATAATGCTGACTTTGTCTTACTGATTTTTTGACCCGACCACTTCTTATACATTTCAAGAGCATAAGCAAAATTTATAATAGACCTCTTCCCACCATTCGCAAAAATAAAAATATCATCCTCATATAACAAATGCGAAACGAATGGGTCCCAATCGAATGATTAAATTGACCAATCCGACCAATCTCATAGATTTTCCTAAGAAACCTTGTCAAAACCTCCTCCATTATGATGAATAAATAAGGAAAGAGTGGATCCCTTTGCCGCAATCCTCTCGTAGATTGAAAAAACCCTTTAAAGGTTCAGTTCATCAAAACAGAAAACCATGGGGAGTCCACACAATTTTTTATGAGCTTGCAAAACCTTTCAGAGAAACCAAAAGCCTTAAGAACCTCCAGAAGAAAATTCTAGTTCACTCTATCATAAGCCTTAGCCATATCGAGTTTTACCATCACATTGCCGCTAGCCTTTTTTTTGTGCAAAGATTGAACCATTTCTTGAGCAAGTGTAATATTTTCAAAAATACTATGCCCAGGAATAAAAGTGTCTTGTTCATGCGAGGCCAACTTATCAACAACCTCGGTTAGTCTAAAAACAATAATCTTGGAAATAATTTTATAAGTCACAGAGCATAAACTAATAGGTCGGAATTTATCAAAGCTAGGAGGATTATCCACCTTCGGAATTAAAACAATAAACAAAGAGGAAAAAAACTTGGAAAGAGTAATACCCTAAAAAAAATCCATTGCCGCATCCAAGAGATCTTTTTTAACAATGTTCCAGCAAGATTTATAAAATTTAGAGCCCAATCCATCCGGTCTCGGACTGCTTTCTTTGGGAATAGAGAACACCGGTCTTTTAACTTCTTCTTCTGTCAATTCAGCACAGAGGAAATTACAATCAACATCTGAAATTTGCCTTTGAATTAACTCGAAGAGATTGCATGGTTCAACTGCTAAAGACTCTGAAAGAAAATTCTAGAAAAAAATAGTTGCTTCATTATGAATTGCTTCCACACCCTCCAATATCCTCCCGTCATTTAGAACCATACGATCTATACGACTCTTATTCTGCTTCTGATTGATAACTGAATGGAAGAATTTAGAGTTTTGATCCCTATCAATCAACCATTTTTTTTTTTCACAATTTGTCCTAGGCGATATGCTTCCCTGCTCTCCCACACCTGAATCTCCAACTTAGTAGTCAAGTAATCAGCTTCAACGTCCTTAGAAAAACCTGCTTGCAGCTGATTTTCTAGATATTCCATCCTTTCCTCAAGAGCTTTTAAATTTTCTCCCACTCTCCCAAAGACATTTTTATTCCATGCACATAATGCAACTTTAGTTCTCCTAAGGCGAATAGAAAGTTTCAAAAGACCTGAGGCTGAGTCATTCCTGATCTAGGCATCTTTAATGCACAACAAAAACATATCATCCGAGCTCCACATATGCAAGAACCGAAATAGGGTATGGTCATACTGAGAGAAAAACGTATTTGTATACACCACCATAGGGCTATGATCTGAGGATTCTTGACTCAGATATTTGAATTGAGTCGAACCATATAGGTTGGAAAAAACATTATTAATAAGAACACAATAAGCTTAGCCCAAATACTAGCCACCCCTTCATGGCCATTGCACCATAACATTCGTGAGCCTATGTTTGATAAAGCAAAGAGACCACAATGATGTAAGCAGTCACTAAACTCCATCATAAGTAACAGTGGTCTTGGATTTCCACCAATTTTTTTGGTATCCATTCGAATAACATTAAAGTCACCCAGGACCAACCAAGGAAAATTTGATTGGCACTCCTCCAGTTGCTGCCATAACGCTTTTCTTTCAACATAAGAACATTTGGCATAGACAAAACTCACCAAAATTCTTTGTTCGTCCTTAAAAAACCACCTGAAAATCTTCTGAGTCATGATTGAAATCACCTTAAGGCATTTATATCCTTCCAAAATAGCCACAATTTACCGCCCTAATTCAGAAGATTACCCAGCATTACCATCCGCTCCTTAGGCGCAAAAGGTTCTGAAATAGCAAACAACCGAACATTAAACTTTTTAATTAGCTCCTTTAACCTGCTTCTAGACCTGCCCAACCCCCTAATATTCCAAAAAAGAATTGTATCAGTCATAAATTTAATTTATGCAGTCGGATGAGAAACCCATGAGATTTTCTCACAGAATTTTTTACGGAAATCCATCCCTGCCTTGTATCAAATTTGTACATTTTTTCTTTGCCCTTTAAAACTGATATTTCACCTTCCTCCCTCTCGAACAAATAACCTCGAGCCATTTCCTCTTGATGCAAACATTGGTCCCCATCCTCAGTTAGTTTAAAACTATCCACATGATCCACTTCCTATTGAGATATAGGTTCATCGTTTGAAACTCGACAATCATCATCACACCCGACTTTCTCACACTCCCCTTCATTACTCTCTATTGAACCTTCATTCCCATTATTTTCCAATCCTCTCTGCGGTATATTAGAGTTTTTCCTTACATGATCCCCTTTTCCTTGAACCACAAGAGTTTTTGCTATTTCAGGGCCCCTATTGTAATGACCTGCTTATTTAATCATATAATAAAACATATTTAATAATAAGGTCAACTAGAACACATGGGTAGCGGGGACACATCAACCATTCACAACGGAAACATAAGCAGCAGTAAATGTAAATCACTTTCTCATAACCACAAAATACATAATATCATAATCATAATCCAAAACCCCGTGTTTATATACAATCTCCCAAAAATAAAAATAAAAATCTCTCTAGGATCCCACATCAAAATCTACTGATCCAAGTTCAAACTTACCCTCCTAACGGGGTAGCACAACTGACTCAACGGTGGCAACGATCCGCCGGTCCTTCTGGGTTTCCTGAAAATTATTTAATGTTCCGAGTTAAGACACTTCTCAGTAAGGGAAAATAAACTAAACACAGCTGTGTGGTAACATGAACATTTAATATTATAATACATATACAATACATTTCATATTCTGGAAAACATTCATGATAATATATCTTAATAATCATAACTTTCATAATTTCTAATAATTTATACTCATCATGAAATGTCTGATATAACTATTAATACTAAAAATTTACCCAGGATGAATAGTTAGCTGATGTCATGTATTACCCCCCATGATGGGTTGTGCAGGCTGAAGGAGGGACCTGACAATGGTTGCTCGACCACTGCCGAGTCAAAAATGTCTGTAAGTAGGATGCGCCTGCTACACCCTGGTCCGGAGTGCCAAGTGGACGTCTACAACTCTACACTGAAAGCCACATTGACTATCCATCTCCCACCCCCTTGTGGGGTGGTTAGCACAAGTTTAAATATAGATATCTGATCTGTATAACAATGGTACCGTGCTCCTGTAACTGAACTAAACTAGCATCCGGATTTTGATAATATATAATACATGATAATATACAGTTTAGTATAAATACATTGATAGCATTCTCTGTGATAATAAAATACATACGGCCTTGCGTCGATTACTTTCACATCTATGGCCTTACGCCAAAATCATACATATACATATGGATATGTGCCGAAATCATACATCATATATGGCCTTGCGCTGGCTATAAATCACGGCCTCGTGCCGAATATTCTATGCATATCATTCTGAAGAAATAATTCATTTATCTTGTATTTTGAAATTATAATGCACTGCAATATTTCATAACTTCTGAAAATCATACTTCATTCATAAAATTCCTATAACATAATACTTATTATGTAAAATAATATTCATGCCACACAATGCTAAGTAAAATCATACATTTCATTCTAAAATCGTATTTCTTGTATAACAACAATATTTTTCTCAAATGTGTATTTTATCGGTAATATTCAAATATAATATATGCTTTTTTGAAAATTAATTTGTAGATAAATAATAATAATTTGCATGGAAAATAATTGCTTTAGTTTATTCCTTTACGTGAAACTGAAAAGAAACCCCCTAAATGCACTAGGCTTGCACCCGCAGGGTTCCCTATTCAATGCCCTAAAAATGAAAACTCTCAAAACTAAACTTTAGTATTTTTCCATGAATATCATTTCCTATAACTATGATAAGACCAAATTTTACATAGAAAAAAAGTCTTACCTTAAACTAGGGAAGATTTTCAACTTGGTCCCACCAACGATCTGCTCTAGTAGATTTGGAGAGAACTTCCCCAAGCGCATTGTGGTGGCCTCAGGTCATCGATCCGGTGAACGTTGGAGCCAAAATCGAAGAGAGAGGAGAGAGAAACCATAGAGAGGAGAAAGAGTAAGGATTTTTTTATTTTTCTACGTGAAAATCCAAGGTTTGGGCTATTTATACAATGGGTTTCGTCGATGAGCTACGTCACCTCGTCGATGAGGTTAAGAGAAAATTCGTCGATGAGCTCTCCCCTTTGTCGATGAAATTCAGAGTCGCCCAAAACATCCTCTCGGTATCTTTTTGTCGACGAGGCACACCTTCGTCAACGAGCCTATACTACCACGTCGTCGACGAACGCAAAGGCTGCTGCCTCCTTCTGTTGCTATTTCCATTTTCCCATTCCTCTATTATTAAACACCATCATTCTTTAGGTCATTACATTCTCCCCTCCGTATTAAATTTCATCCTCGAAATTTACTATTCATATAATTCATCATCCCTTAAAGGCAAATGGTCTACTTATTTTATTATTTACCCTCATTTATGGTGGAGGAATATAGTGATTATATTCCAAGTCCTGGGAGATTACATATAAAAAAGAAAATTTCGCCCAAAACTAAAATATTACTTACTAACTAAATTATTACATGTACCTACGAAAGAAACATTATACAATCATTTATATTTTCTAGTTACGTCTGAACTTATTGGAACAATTGTGGGTATTTGTATCTGATCTGTTCTTCAAGCTCCTAGGAAGAATCTTTTACCACATGATTCCTTCATAGAACCTTTACTAGAGGAATCTTCTTACTACGTAGTTCCTGTTCTCTTCTATCCAAAATCTGCATTGGTACCTCCTCACAAACTAGTGAATCACTGAGCCCTAATTCACTATAACTGATAATATGAGAAGTCTTTGGGACATATTTCCTTAACATGGAAACATGGAATACGTCATGCATCCTGGATAACACATGTGGCAAAGCTAACCTGTAGGTAACCGGTCCCACTTTCTCTAGAATTTCAAAAATCGGTTTAACAACAATATTACACAACCTAGGGTCAGTCTATGTAATCAATAAATAAACATACATGTGCAGCAAAGTAAAGTGCGAAAAAAGTAAAAGATATACGCGATATGTTATCGAAATTCAGCCAAAGTACCTACATCCCTGCCTTGGCTACACCAGCATAAGGATTCCATTATGGCTCACTTAAATGGGTGGAGTGGCACCTAATACAACACGCCTTACCAGGGTGGTGCACTTAACTTTCCTAACCAGGTCTAAGTCAATCTGGGACTATTCCACAAGACTAGTCTCCCTCTTCAGGCCCACACTTGGAATACAAAAAATGATATGAATTTTTTTGTAGATGGAAATACGCTTCTTCACAAGTAGATATGTACACCAATATACTCAAGAAATAACACAATCACATATGATATGTAAATATGCTTAGTGCTCTAATGTGTGCTAAACACTTAGTCAAGTATAGATAATCAATTAATGATCAAGAGTGTATATTAAAGCAAGGTTTGAAACACAATATTTTAATGTCACAATATCATATTAAGGTTTCAATTATGCTAGCTAAGTGATTCAAACAAACTTAGCAAGATAATCTCAATGTTCTAAGCACAATGGAAGTTTGAATGCAAGCTTTGAAAATGATTTTGGCATACAAAAATATAGGCTTAGGTACCTTGCAATTACAATGCAAGAACCACAACCCACTAAGTCTTCCCGCACAAGATTTATCAAATGAAATATGTGAAAGAACATAATGTCATACTCTCAAATAAAACACAAGCACTTTAGAAATACTCAAAACACTTGAAAGATCGAGAAGAATGAATTGTACAAGTGTTTGGGAGTAGTATAGGCTAAAAAGGGATTTTTGATTTTAAGAGAATTTTGGCCTTAATCAATTTGTTAATCCTTGCTAATTATTGCAAATGAACATACACATTTAGGCAAGGGAAAATTTTTGACTGTTGGGGACTCAATGGGGATAATTAGAAAAGTTTAAAACAAGTTTAGAAAAATTAATCCAGTTTACCCCTTTTAATTTCAGTAAAAATTAATTTAACCTGAGAGATTCAGGTGCCCGGTCTGAGGTTCGGGTGCCCGAATAGAATCAGTCAAAAAATCAATTTTTAAAGGTTCAGGTGCCCAAAGTCAAGGCCAGTTGGCAGAACAAAAGTCAGCAGCATTATGTTCGAGGTTTGGGTGCCCGAAACTAAGTTCAACTAACCGAACGGTCCACTTCAGTCGCCCGAGGCCTTTTTGAATGTGAATGTTTGGGTGCTTGGGTTGGTGAAAAACTCTGACATGGGTTCGAGTGATCGAGGAAGATATGTTCAAATTGGTTCAGTCTGCCGAACAAAAAGTCAACAAGTTGACCTATTTAGGGTTCGGTTACCTAAGGCATTTTATATGACACAAGTTCGGTCACCTGAGCTCTTTCAATTTTTTCAATTAAAGTCCAATTTTGCCTTATTTAATTCCTTGGATATAATAAGTGATGTTGGGGACTATGTGTACTAAGTGTAGGTACTTAAGGTCCAACTAGGGTCTGTTTGAGCATACTTACCTATCATGCATGATGAAAATTATTACAAGTCATAGGAGTGTACAGTCTATAATAATATTACATCCCAAAATGAAGAAAGTGAAAAATAATTACAAATATAACACAAACTTCTTCATTCATCGGCATGAACGCCGCACGCCATCATGATATGTCTTTTAGTTCGAGTATGCGTGCAAGATGAACCTGCATGCAAGCCTTAGTACAAATATCAGTACCAAGAGTATTTTTCATGATCAAAACTAGGTGTGACCTACAGGTCAACAAAAGCTTAAACTCTCTTATTTTGCATTATTGAATATTGATTTTTGAGAGTAAACTTGAGTCATTCCCATTGTATTTTATTCATAAATATTTCTTGAGGAAAACTCTCCATTTTCTTGTGAATCTTTGCATCCTCATTGCAAGATTCAAAGGCCTACATTGTGCTATTGATAAACTCATTCTTGCAAGCTTAAACCCTAATATATGTTGTGCTTAATATTTGAAAAACATTGTTGAGATATTTTCTTAGGTCTTTAAAAATTCTTTGATAATACATTTAGTGAATATATCATATTGAGATCAAAGGTCTTACTCTCACATATTCATATACATAGATTGTTGAGAGTTGACATTTAGCTTAACTAAATCTCCATTGAGCTTAATCTCCTATCATTTGAGAGTGTATTTGTGCTTAAATTTGTACATCATTCTCTTAGTGTAGAAGAATTCTCTTTGTATGCAAATTTAATATTGTTGTATTCTCGACATGTGGTCAAAAGAGGATTGCACTGGTCTGTAACATGCACCAGATTGGCTCAGACTTGGTTAGGACAACACTGGACTGGCTCAGACCCGGTTAGGAGAGCACCAGATTGGTTTAGACTTGGTTAGGAGAACTAGGAGCACCATCCTGTAAGGTGTGGTAGTAGGTTGGGCTCAGCCTTGTGAATTTGAGCTGGGATATTCCTCGCCCCGTAAGGATAGGGTGTAATCGATGTCGCTCCACCCGTTAAGTGAGCATTTAGTGAATCCTCTTGCTAGTGAGCATGAGGTGGGGACGTAGGCACTATTGGTCGAACCTCGATAACATATCCTATATCACTTTTTCCCTTACTCTTTTTATATTCCAGTGTGTGCATGTTTGCTTGATTTTTCACTCGTGTTTGATTGGAAAATACTGGAACTGTTATACATGTGCAAATTATTTAAGCTTTCATATAACTGCTAAAATAATAATTGATTAGATAGACCTTAAGTTGAGTAATACCGCTGTTATCTGATCTAACTTAGGAAGAAATTTTGAAATATCCAATTCACCCCCCTCTTGGGATCACACCATAAATCACAGAGGTAAATCAGTTGAAGACGCTATTAGGAAAAGAGTTTGACATGAAAGAATTGGGTGCAACTAAGAGGATTCTTGGCCTCGAGATTCGCAAGGACAAAGATACAAGGATATTATGGTTATATCGGGGCGGCTATATGGAGAAGGATTTGGAGAGGTTTACCATGGCTAATGCTAAACCAGTGAGCACACCGTTGGTGAGTCATTTTAGGTTGTCTACCGCTTTGTGCCTAAAGATGGATGATGATGTTGGTGATATGTCAAAGGTCCTCTATGCTAGTGTAGTGGGGTGTTTGATGTATCCCATGGTATGTAAGAGGCCAGACCTAGCACAGGGTGTCAGTGTGGTGAGTAAGTTCTTTTTGAATCCGGGTCGATAACATTGGAATGAGGTCAAGTGAGTTCTCAAGTACTTAAGGGGTACAACCGGATATAGCGTCATGTTCAGTAAACAACATAGCGATACATTAGTGTAGGGTACATGGATGCTAACTATGCAAGAGATCGATTTGGATGATAGGAGGTCCACCATAAAGTACAAAATGATCCTTGTGGGAGGACTTATTTGTTGGATTTCTATGGTGCAGATGCTCATTAGATTATCTACTAGTGAATTAGAGTACATCACAGTGGCTGAGGCTGCCAAGGAAGCGTTGTGACTTACGAGATTATTCAAGGAGCTAGGTGTCCAATAAGGTGGAGTTCGCTTGCAGTGTAACATTCAGAGTGTCATCTACTTAACAAAGAATTAGGTGTATCATGCGAGGAAAAAGCACATTGACGTGCGGTTTCATAGGATTAGGGAACTGATTACTTCAGGTGAGCTTCTACTTGAGAAGGTTCACAGATTTGACAATGCAGTTGATATGTTGACGAAGTCAATCACAACGGACAAGTTCAAGCATTGCTTGGACTTGATCAACATATCTAGGTGCTAGACGGGAGATGATCCCATTCTATTGTCTTAAGTGGAACAACAGTTATGCTTTCAGATTTCTCCTAAGTGGTGAATATTTGTTGAGGTGGAGGTTGTTGGAAATGTGGAGAATAAGAAGTTGTTTGCAATAACCGTCAATGGTTGATGGTTTCAGTTTAGTGTGTAGGATTCAGCTCTCGACTTTAAACCATCGACAGTTTGGGTAAAATCGTCGACGGTTTCGTTTGGTGCAAGTTACTATTTTTGAATTTGGTGATCAGTAGATTAGGGGGATTGGAGGATTTTCCTCTAGGGATTGCTATAGGGATGATTTAGATAGGTTCTAAGGTTCTCGTACGCTTAGGGTTCGAATTTAATCAATATTTGTAACTCTAGTTGTAAGCTTGACATTGTGATAGTTAAAAATTCAGTTACTACTCTCGCGGATGTCGGCACACTGCCAAGCCACATAAATCGTGTCTTTGATTATTGCTTTCTTTGATTCTCTTTGTGAGTGATTATTTGTTTCGTATTGTTCATTATTGCGGGCTTGCATTGCTTGTTTCATGATTGTTTCAAGTTTGTGTGAGGTTTTTGCTGCACACTCACATCAACATTAATATTCTCTAAGCTCTAATGTGGGAGTAAGGAGTTCAAAGCTTGGATTTGGATTATCATGATTTTTCTAAAAAAAAAAAAAAAAACTCAATGTAATTTTATATTACGTGTTGTACAAAGCCATACAAAAATTTAAGGTTCAAAATCTTTACTTCTATATGCACAATAAAAGTTATGTTTGTTAGTACTAATTTCGGACTTTAACTTTGAATTTATGTACATTTGAATAAAAATTAAATATAATTGGGTAAAAGACATGGACTTCTCCTAAGGTTTGACAAAAAGATAAAGACCTCCTTTGAGGTTTCAAAAATCACATAAATATCCCTTGAGATTTCAAAATTTTCACAAATCTCTTAATTTTCTAACTCTTATATCTCGAAAATAATTTATATTTTTGTCAAATATAGATAGAATTATGTGTTTTTTGACAAACTTCAAGTGAGTTCTGCAAAATTTTTGAATTCTCTGGAGAGATCCTATAATTTTTGAAACTATAATAGAAGTTCTTATCTTTTTACCAATCTTCAAATGAGGTCAATATCTTTTCTTTAATATAATTTTATACTATATTTTGTATACATCTACACTAATTAAATTTAAATATCAAAATTCTAAGATCTTAAAATGCAATTTTTTGTTAATTGAAGTTCATGTACAAGTACACAAATTAAACTTCAAACCTTCATTCTCAACATGAAAGGGGAAAGTCAAGGAGAAGCAAAATCTGATTCAAAGTTTCTAAAGAGAAGTGGAAAAATGTTATAATCGTGGGAGAAAGTTTTTTCCCACTCTGCCAAGCAGGAAAACTGAGACATTCAGTTCATACGAGCCCATGAACGTCAAATTAGAACTCTTCTTTCAATTCAATTTGTCCTTTGCAGGCATCAATTCCGAGAAAGGAAAAGTCATAGAGTAACATAGTCTAATTTTCCCCCTTGTCTCAAAATTTCAAAGAACATTGAGAGAAGTAAATTTTGCTGTCTGCACCTTTGTTTTGTTTTATTTTTTGTTGTTTTCTTTGACTAAAACTTCCTTTTTATATGAAGGAAAAAGAACAGATTAAAACTGTTTTTATTAGCGACTCGTAAGAGTTGCACGACGTAGAAATATGCTCAATATGTAATTTAAGATGTATATAAATTATACAAGATAGTGTTAAGGTATGTTTAGCTGTGAAAAAATAAATTTTTTTATTTAAAATTAGTTTTTACTATTTAAGTAAAATTATTTAGTCCTTTATATTTTTAATTGGTGCAGTGGAAGAGTTGCTTACTAATTTTGCGTAATTATATTTGTCATTCAAATTAAATTCAAGGGTGTTAATGAAACTTGTTAAGGCATGTACAAAAATATTAAACTTGCATTACCTTTTAATTTATTATTATTAATTATTTATTGGGTATGTAATAGTAGAATGCAATGGAATAAAATCGAATTGGATTTTAAGTTCATCATATTCTTTTCATTCTATTACATTTCTTTTGTTTTATTTCAGTATTAACTTGTTCAAAGATATTCACGAATTTAGTGTCAACAAGGATAAATTCATAGAATAATTTCATAGGATCATCATAGATCCTATGAGAAGAAGAAGAAGAAGAAGAAGAATACCAATTAAAAAACAATAATATTCAACAAAGTGTTAGGGAACACGGGTTGTAAATAATTTTTAAAATGAATAACTATTTAATAAGTTTCTAAAATTTTAATGAGTTTTGCATTCAAATTACTTTAGACCCTAGTTGAAAGTTGAAAAATATATATTTTTTAAAAAATAAAAATATAAAAAGAATATATTTTTCTCCTTTTGTTCGAGAAAACTGAGAAAGTACATATGCATAGCAAATCAATGAAATTTTTTTTTTAATTTACATATCATCAATATTTAATTTACTTTATTTTAATCATAATACAACACATCTTCATTTTTAGCATTCAATATAAAGAAAAGATACAATGAAAATTGATATTTTTTAAAAAAGTTTATTTTCCTTTCCTTTCTATTGGCATTACAAGACTTAATATCCTATTTTAATGCTAACAAACAAGTGGATCTTAACATACTATGTTACGTGATGTATTTTCAGGACTAAATGAAGAATGCAAGGTTAAAGAATTTATAAGAGCTTGTACCTTAGATAAGGATGATTATATCAAGCTTGAAGCATGGATTTAAAGTTTAAAGCCTGAAGATCACGAGAGCATTGATATTAAAGAAACAACTTAAAAGAATGAAAACCCAAGTGATCAACATGGAAAGCTCAAAGAAAGATGAAACAAGTATAAAGGCCTCAAGGAATTCAAGAATTGAAAAAGTTTAGGAAATTTCATGTAAGTATTTCAAAGAATTTCAATATGGATGCATGAAACTCTTAGGTAAATTTATTTGAACATACTTGGAAAATATTTTATAAGGTCAAAACTTGTTTCAAAAAGGTTAGAATCAGTTTTGGAATAAAAAACACCAAAAAGAGGATTTCTCAAATGCTGTCAATTTTTCTACATCTGCATTGATGTATATTTTTCTCCATCCAAAAGTCATTATTTTAAAATGTCTTTAACATGAAAGTTGTAGGATTTTTTCTTAGATTTCATTTGACACCAAGATCATAAAATCTGGAGTTATACAAAAAAAGATATGATCAAACTACTAAAGGATGCTTGAAGTTGACAACATGACAGACGACTGTCAAGAACTTGACAAACGATTGTCAAAGTAAAATGAGACGTCTATGCGTGTTTGGACAGACAAATGACACCCTACTATCCCTTTTTTTTAACTGGACAGATGACTGCCCAAAATGAATAGTCTATTGCCACGCGGCTATTTTGAATTTTCTCATTACGGTCAAATTTTTAAATAGGGTTGTTTGGGGCTCAAAAATTATGGAAACTTGGAAAATATTTCAAGCCACTTGGGGATCAAGTTATACACTTTTTAAAGTCTATAAATAAGCCTCAAAGATCATTGAATCAATATAAACAAGAAATCAAATTCTAAAAAAATTCGAAGTCTCTCTCAAATTGCTCTCAAATTCTCAAGGTTCTCTCTTGCTCTCAAACTCATATATTGTGCACGAATTCAACTAAGTTTTAGCTGATCTTCTTCCACCGGAATTGTGCTACAAATTCTAAATCTTTCAATCATTGAAAGAATTAATCAGTGATATACTTCATTGAACTTCAAGTTAATTTCTATATTGTTGTTTACTTTGAAGTATATTAGTTGTGCTGTAATTGGTGTACTAACCAGCTCTTTGAGGAGCAAGTTCTTTGTACGCATCTATTTGATCTTTATCTTGTAGATTGACGATTCCAAGGGTTGTTTGGATCGTTGGTTAAGTAAGGAGATATTACTTAAAGAGGCGGGTTTTACCCTAGTTAAGGAGTGACCGGACGAGGGGATATCGTTTGGAGAAGGCGGGCTCTAGCCTTACCCAAGGAGTATTATAAAGTTTTGTTTCACCTGTTAAAGGAATATATTTAATAATCCTTTGGTGGTTTGCCAAAGGCAAGGACGTAGGTTGGGTATAAGCCGAGCCTCGTAAAAATTTTTGTCTCACTATTTCTTTCCTTACTCTTTATTTTCAGTACATATTTAAATTGCGTGGATGGTTTAAATTGAAAATCAAATATACTACGCATATTTGGAAATCAAGTAAACTTAAAGTTTAATTTTGATTTGGGTTGCGGAAACCAAAAGGGAGTACGTTGGTTAAACCATATCTTGTGAAAACTATACGGGAGTACGTTACTTGGTTAAACATCCCAAAGAGAAATTAACTAAGAGTTTATCTGAATTCTAAATATTTGGAAAGAATGATTGAATTTTATATTGTACATCATATTGAAGAAGCAAATTCATTTATACAAGGCTTGGTTCAAATTTGGTTTATATAAACAAACAACCATCTTGAGTTTTTATATTCGATAAGTGTTGTGTATTGGCTTGGTTGTTTTCTTTCTAATTATAGTTGATTGGTTTGGTTGAATGGTTGGATGTTTGTATGGTTAAGGATTCAATAAAGAAACAAAGTTCTTGAGTGCTTAACAAATGAAACAAACAAGTCATGAATTGGTTAAAAGGAATAAAATAAGTGTAAGAATTCTAAAAAGAAATTAAAAGAAATTTTTTAGAAGCCAATTCACAGCCCCCTCTTGGAAAGCTATTCCTAATTTCACTTTCATTAAACAAAAAACCTTGATCTAAAAAAATGAAAAGACATACATTGAATACACATACTTTCAACTAATTAAGTAAATGAATCCTTTTAGAAAGGTCATTC
The DNA here is from genome assembly GCF_029873635.1 of Malania oleifera. NCBI lineage: Eukaryota > Viridiplantae > Streptophyta > Magnoliopsida > Santalales > Ximeniaceae > Malania > Malania oleifera. The sequence goes on from NC_080427.1 coordinate 70,330,871, forward strand.
CCTTAGAGTACTAGGGGGGGCTTGAGACCACATTTATATTGACAATGGAGTCTGAAAGGACATTAATATTGTCAATCCCATTTACTATTGGAATATTGAGTGCATTGATTTTTTGTTTTACAAATTTTGAAAAACTAAATTTGACCAAGATTTTGATATGGCAAATTAAAGATTTTTTGTTTGAATCCTAAGAGTGACCAAGGATGAATTATTTTTTGTTTTGTAGTTCAGACTTGGTGTGAATATTTAATGGACTCAAAAAAAAAAGAATCCAAAGTATAGGATTAGACCTATAGACAGTTTGAGAGGATTCCAATGATATATTCATTTTTTTAATGGTAATTAAGTGTAGTTAGACTTGGTTAAACACTTTTTTTTTTTTCTTGGGTTAGGAATGTTCAAGTTTGGCTATGGGAGATTAGTCCATGTTTAGTATAACAAAAGGAATTTATATCTCAATTTAAATATACTTTTAGTTTTTATAATTAAACAATAACCAATTAATGCCATAGGTCCAAGTATTAATATATGTAAATGTTAAGAAGTTAGTGCCATTTAAAAAAAAATGTTAGGAGCTGTCTACCTCATTTTGACGTACAACAAATAAGAAATTTTAAGATACTTATCTTCAATAGAAGAATAGAAACTCCTTTTTGATAAGGTCGAGAGGGTTTTGTCTAATGATTTCAATCTCATCATTATAAACTATGTATTTTCAATCCTTCCCATGTGTTTTCAAACCTTCTTCTAATCTTTTACATATATATAATATAAACTAAATCAACTTTTGCTTAAATAAAATTACTTTCAAAAGTCGTATCAACTTGAACCAAATCCTATGATGCATAGGATTACTCTACCTTCACATTCTTAATTACCACTTACAATTTATTTCATTTTTTTATTTTCAAAATTGTAATGGATTATACATAGAATTGCGTTTGTTTAGTTGCTGAAAGGCTTAGGTAGGAGACAAGTAAAAAGAACTAAAAACAATTAAAATATTATTTTATTATTAATAAAAATTACGTATAAATTAGATAAAAACAACGTGTTTCAACAGTATAACCTCATCTAACACAATAATTAAATCCATATTTACTAACTTCTGCACTTATCTATTTTTACATTTCTTACTTTACGAGACATGTTTAATTCCTTATAAATGAAAATATCCATTCCAAATGAAATAATATTTGCTATTTCTAATATTTATTTAATAGCTTCACAATAAATTTTTTGAAATAATCATTTTGAATGAAAGACCATAAAAAATTATTAGAGAACATGAGAATGTAGATAAATTAGTTTTACATACCATTGATGCTTGATTCTCCTTAATTTTGATCATAATAAAATATATTTATATTTTAACACTATTTAATATAAAGAAAACCTACAATGAAAAATAATTTTTTCTATTTGTGTATCAAACAATAACTTACCCAAGTAAGATCTCAATATTTTATCAAAACTTTCATTAAAAATGTATATATCAAAGCGTAACGATTTAAACTTCAATAAATGAAATACAACTCAATGAAAATTCCGGTACTTATAAGTTAATGAGTGATTTTTTAAACCAAACCAAAACATTGCTAACCCACTCTTTGAATGTTAAGACAAGTTTATTGCATGACGTGGGGTTATGGTCAGCATGTGAAACCCACGTACATTAAAGCAGTTTATCAGAAATTTCATTAAAAGTTTATATAGCAAAGCATAACGATTTAAACTTCAATAAATCAAATACAACTCAATAAAAATTCAGGTGCTTATAAGCTAATTAGTGATTTTTCAAACCAAACCAAACCAAATCAAATCAAAACATTGGTAACCCACTCCTTGAATGTTAAGAGAGCTTCATTGCAAGACGTGGGGTTATGGTCAGCATGTGAAACCCACGTACGTTGAAGCAGTTTATCATAAATTTCATTAAAAATTTATATATCAAAGCATAACGATTTAAACTTTAATTAATCAAATACAACTCAATGAAAATTCGAGTGCTTATAAGTTAATTAGTGATTTCTCAAACCAAATCAAATCAAACCAAAACATTGGTAACCCACTTCTTGAATGTTAAGACTGGTTCATTGCATGATGTGGGGTTACGGTCAGCCAGTATGTGAAACCCACATGCGTTGAAGCAGTTTAATAGAAATTTCATTAAAAGTTTATATATCAAAGTATAACAGTTTAAGCTTCAATAAATCAAATACAAGTCAATGAAAATTCGGGTGTTTATAAGTTAATTAGCGATTTTTCAAACCAAACCAAATCGAATCAAAACATTGCTAACCCACTCCTTAATGTGAAGACGGGTTCATCGCATGACGTGGGTTATGGTCAGCACGTGAAACCCACGTGGGTTGAAGCAGTTTTCCCTATTTTGGCATGTGATGGAAATCCAAAGGCAACCACTAGCCTTCTCGGCTAAGCAACGTTTTGGGAGTTTATATATTTATATATTTTAAGGTCGATTGATGTTGATGATGAGCGATGAGTGGCGACGCCGATTGCGAGATGTTTTTACATGCATATAATATGGATAGTACGCGCTTCTTCTACCTTCTAGGGACACCGATGAAATAGGCAGTTGACACTTGACAGGGAGTGTGATTTTTTATTACACACGCAAGGGGAGCGTGTAGTATAGCCAAAAACAAAAAAATAAAAATAAATGGAAGTATTAGGCATCGTTTGGTGCATGGCATAGAAATATTGTTTTATGATTATCATAATGTCTCCGGGAAGGGTTCAAAATGACGAAAGATAATAATATTAAATATTTAATGCAATCGTTATCAACCTATTATTTTTTTGGGTATAATTAGCTCACTCAATTACTACTATTTGATTGATCTCTAAATGAATTTTACGTCAAGAAACCAGTAGTCTCAATCTGTGTTTATGAGAGTTAGGATCGAAAGTTCAGTTACACGAGATGAAGGTAGTAGCGTCCCTTACACACCCGTTCTAAGAACGCTACCTAATTAAATAGGAATTATTCTTAAAGTAAACCTAACAGTCTTAATTAACTCCTAAAAAATAAATAAATATTAAAAATTTTAAATAAAATGTGAAATAAGGTGCAATTTAGGAATGCGTAATAAGGTCTCCAAAAAAGGGGATTTTATTAGATAAACCCCCTTCAGAAATAATATAAGTGAGGTTTAAAATACCCCTTCATCCTTTGTTCAATCATTGGACACACACACACAAAAGAAATATATACAGATAATACTAAAAAAAATTCATCAAATTAGTCTTTAAAATATTCCAAAGTTACCAAAATTTTTAAATAATTTTTTGAAAATTTTCCAACACGTTTCTACAATTCTTGAGGATTTTTAAAAACTTTTTCTCCATTTTTTTTATTTTTGGTAATTTTATTTTTTTCATTTTTTGGTTATTTGAGTCAAAATGACTCAAATAATTTTTATTTATTTTTTCATATTTTTTATATGTTAGCTTTACCGTGATCCCAAGAGAAGGGGCGAATTGGTATTTTTAAAATTTAACCCCTAGGTATTCCTCCTAATAGCAGTATGTTCACAACTCTATGGTCAATCTAGTGCAAGTAATATAAATATATTAGAAATTAAATGAAGCGATTTAATTAACAACACATGCACCAGAAAAACAATAAAGTAAGAATGACACACAGATGTTATCGAGGTTCGGCCAATTGCCTACGTTCCTGCCTTGGCTAACAAGCACAAGGATTACCACTATAGTTATTCACTTAAAAGGGTGGAGCGACACCTATACAAATCAGGTCAATTCAAGGGCTGACCTCAACAGTTACAACAATCCTTATCGAGCTGGATTACCGCCCCCTCAGACTATGCCTGGAATTACTCAGATTTACAATCAAATGGTATAACAGAAAAGTGCTTTCACGTAAAGTAGATTTGTACCCAAATGTGTTCAATCACATACACCACAAATGATTCAATATGTAAGTTCAGTGTGGTCTAATATTTCAACTCTCAAATATATTTTCTATCTGTCTAATGCGTACGTGAGAGTGTCAACAAGCAATCTTTGTATTTCAAGATGTTCTAAATCAAGGTGCTCAAACAAAGATATCACTTAAGTTTCAAATATTCCAAATAGCAAAAAATGTCAATCACGCAGATAGTGTATATGCTTAGTTTGCAAGGGATATGCAATCTTTGTATTCAGCAAATGATGTATACTTGAATAAATATTGTAACAAAGATTAATATCACAAACACAAATATATTTTCACAAATATGTCAATATAAATACCACAAGATATTTGAGTAGGTTTTGAAAATGATTTTGCAACCCAAAAACAAATACAAGCTTCCGAAGATATTGCAATATGAGTGCAATACTCAGAAGCTTAGACAAGCTTTCTTAGGATAGGCTTATGAGCAAAGCCCCCTAAGAGAGCTTAGGTTTTGCTCTTGTAAAATTGAATTACTCAAACACGAATGGGAAAACAAACCTCTTTGTACAAAACACTTAATACAGTTACAAAGGATTTGGAAAGATGTAGAAAGTAAGATTGAGTGGTTTTTTAGAGTATGTGAACAATAGAGAGATTTTTGGCTTGAGAGAGATTTTTCACTTTGTTTGCTTAATCAAGTTACTAATTTTCCCAAATGAATGGGTATATATAGACACCCCATGAATTATGACCCTTGGGGATCTATTGAGAATTATTAGGAAAGTTTAATGACATTTTAATTATTTTAACCTTGTTTTAAAAAATTAACCACGGTAAAAAATTAGGGCAACATGAGAGGTCTGGTTGACTAGAAACCTTTTTGGTCGACCGAAGTTTATATGGTTTGGTTGACTGGGCCATTTTTAAACTATTCGTTCGGTCAACTAGGGGAAGGCGAATTTTTCAATTCGCACGATTCGGTCGACCAGAGGAAAATGAACTGAGCCTCTCGGTCGACCAAACCGTTAGGATTTCTCCCGAGAACCCTCGGTCGACCAGGTAGATGGTATGTAATCTTGGCTCGGTCGACCAGATAGTAAAATGTTTGACTCCTAGGAGGTTCGGTCAACCGGGTGTTTTTTAACTAACCTAATTCGGATGACCGGGCTGTGGTCAACTGGTTGATCTAGACCTATTCGGTTAACCTGGGCAGAATGAACTGCCTTGGCCGGTAGACCGAAAGTGCACAAAGTGTGCATTTCGGTCCTATTTTGAATCACAAACACCCTATTCAATGTGTCTAACATATATGAGCATAAGTGAGTGTCCTAGTGTCATTTTCAGGTCCTTTTGAAGACACTGAAAAAATCCGATATTAGTCGACAAGGGTAAACCCTAAGGTTTTTCTAGGGTCACTTTAGGTTATATTTCATTTGAGCTTACATATTATATCATGCATGTGATATGTGTGTGCTTATTACAAACCAAAGACCTTAATTACTATTACAGACCAATTACACAGCTGAATATATATTACAATTATAAACATGAATTGGTCTTCAAGCTTCATTTGCTTTACGTGCATCTTGATCTTGACGATTGAGGTTCCTACACATAATATGAAATACCTATTAGATACAATAAGTATTTGTCATAATCAAAACCGGGCGTGACCTATAAGGTTAACATTATATTTATTTTTTTATTGATTTGTATACTATATATATATATATATATATATATTCAATTTATAAATAAAAGAAATGAATCGGGTGATTCAGGACACTACAAAAAAAAAAAAAATACTTTTAGTGATGGCTTAAAACCATCATTAAGAATAAAAACTGTCACTATTAATTGTACATGACGGCGTAGTTGTAGTGACCCGGAAAATAATAAGAATAAGGAAATAAAGAAAAATGGGATTTTTGGTTTGGCATGGACCAAACTGTCGACATTTTGGTCGGGGTGCAGAAAAACCGTCGATGGTTTTGTAGTTATCCTAGTCGAGTAAAAGAGTAAATGGTTAAAATGGTTTGATTAAAGACCAAACCGTTGACGGTTTTCTGAGAGCCCAAGAAAACCGTCGACAATTGTTTCCAGGGACAAAACACTATTTAAGGGTTGCATGTCATTTTTCTTTTAAAATTACAAAAGCTCTCTCTCTCTCTCTCTCTCTCTCTCTCTCTCTCTCTCTCTCGGTTGCAAAACCTCTCCCTCTCTCTCCTAATTTTCTCACTCTAAACTCACCCCATTGACAATCAAACTCCGTATCTAACACCTAGCGGTGATCCTCGTCATTTTGACCGGAGCAAAATTATGTTTTGAGGATCCTGGGACCGCTCCAAAATTAGGGTAAGGGAGATATTTTTAAGTTTAATGAGTTATTTGAGTTAAGAGGACTTAGTAATGTTCAGTTGTTATGCATTCTGGGGTCGAACTGATAAAATTAGAAATTTTGGATTACAGGGTTTTGTGCGAGTGTCGTAGGCACTAGGTTAGGTTCCTTACGAGCATTCCCTCGAGAAATTAGGCAGCTCTCTCTCTCTCTCTCTCTCTCTCTCTCTCTCTCACACACACACACACACACACACACACACAAGGCTGCGAAACCTCTCTCTTTCTCTCTCTCCTCATTTTATCACTTTAAAATCGCCCCATCGACAATTAGACTTCGTATCTAACACCTAGCGATGATCCTCGTCATTTTGACTCTAGCAAAATTATGTTTTGATGATCCCGGGTACCATTCCAAAACTAGGGTAAGGGAGATGTTTTTATGTTTAATGAGTTATTTGAGTTAAAAGGACTTAGCAATGTTTGGTTGTTATGCATTTTGGCGTTGAATTGATAAAATTAGAAATTTTGGACTACAGGGTTTTGTGCGAGTGTCACAGGCACTGAGTTAGGTTCATTGCGAGTTTTCCCTCGGAAAATTAGGTAGGGGTGATAAATACTTAAGTATTCAAAATTTTGTTGATGAAACGGGATGTGTAAGCCTGAGAGAATGTGATTTTAGGGTTTTGGAGTTTCGAACTCCGTAGATGAGAATTTAGGAAGTTTGGCAAGCCTCTCAGCAATCAAGTAAGGGAAATATGTTATACCAGTTATTTTAGAAATTTTAACCAGTAAAATATAATATAATATAATATAATATAATACATATATATATATATATATATATATATAGCTATGTGCTTTCCGAAAAATTTAGAAATTTAGAAATATGACATTGTGGGTATGAAATTATGTATTTTCTGAAAAATTCAGAAATTTAGATTTTAAGAAAATTCTACAAATTATATATAATTTTCTTATACAACGAAAAAATACAGATTATAGTATATGAGTTTATTTAATTGTGTGGCATGAGAAATATCAATTTAGTACAGAGTTTTACATAGTTTTTTACAGAACCATGACTGTATAGCTTTTACAGAATCATGATTATACAGTTTTATAGAACCATGATTATTCAAATATTACAAAACCATAAAATACTGATATTACAGAATCATGGTATATGCAGATATTATAGAATCATGATATTTCAGCTTATACAAAATCATGGTAAAACAGTAATATACAAACATAGTATTATATAGTATCAGATCTCTAATGGACCAGAACATATTACTAAGCATGGTATCATTGCTAATACAGTATAGATAGTGCAACCACACATCTCGGATAGAGTGTGGAATGACAGTCAATTATGCCCAGAGGAGAGATGAAAAGCTCACTGGTAGTTAGGACCAGGTTGAGCAGGTTAATCGTACTATAAAGGTTTATAGTTTGACTTAACCTGGAAGGCCTACCAGAGTTAAGTCTAGCCCACAAGCCACACAACCAGAGCATGCAAGGTCAATTCATGCATACAGTTATCGATCCAGGGAAGTTTTCACAGTTATATATATGTATGTAGATTTACAGAAATCAAGATTAATCTATTATAGCTAAACGTACGATTAAATAGAAAATTCAAAAACACTTGTATTTTAAGTGACATAGGTGTGAGTTATGATATGCCTTACCCTAAAATGTTATCTTAGTTATAGCTTGATTGGTAAATGTATTATTCATGTAAACTCATTTGCCACACACTGGTAATAACATATCTCGTCTTACTGAGAAGTGTCTCACCCCAGAAATTTTAGGAAATCCAGACCGACGTGCAGAGCAAGCTCTAAGATAAATTAGGTTTTAGTACTGCCCTCATTGTAAGGTAAGTTTTTGAGTTGGGAGTTGTATTTTTGGGTATGCCTCTAGGACATTGTGTTTCTTTTCGAGGATGTATATGCGTATTTATGTACATAGTACAACTCTAGTCTTGTATATACAGTTGGATATTTTATGTTTTCCGCTACTTAGATGGTTGGTATTGATGGAGAAGTAACTCGATACCCACTTTGGGACCGGACATTATAGTGAAAATTATTATAGTTATCATAGTAATAAATGTTGTGTTAGCTTTGGTGCAATCCCAAGAAGGTGGGGGGGTGAATTGGTATTTAAAAATTTTATCCCTTAGGTTAATCCTCTAACAACAGTATTACACAAGCCTAAGGTCAATCTAGTGCACATAAAATAAATCAATGTAAATATACAATGGAATTTGAACTGCAATAAACAATTAACCATGCACGCACAATAAAGCAGTAAAGGAGACGACATCCAAAAATGTTATCGAGGTTTGGCAAATTGCCTACGTTCGCACCTTGCCTAACAAGCGCAAGGATTCCATTAATGCTCACTTAAAGGGTGGAGCAGCACCAATTACAATCAGGTTAATTACCACAGGGCTGACTTCAACCTTAACCAGGTCAATTAGCGGGTTTGACCTCAACCTATACGCCTTATCAGGATGGCGCACCTAACTTTCCTAATCGGGTCTAAACCAGTTCAGGACTATTCTAGGGTTAGTGTCCCTCTTCAGGCCCGTGCCTGGAAATACAACAGATGTGTATATAATTTTGTGTACAAGGAAATGCTTCTTACACTGAGCTGATTATGTACCACTAAGCACAATGTAATTAATACACTACCAAGAGATAGGATTTGATAAGCTCGGTGTAGTCTAAGTGTCTACTCTCAAATAATTATGCAAATATTTCAATCAGTGCGTGAGAGTGCAAATAATGATATCTTTGTATCACACAATATTTTCAATCACAATGCTCAAACAAAGATGATAGAAATACTTTAGATATCTCAAATGATATTTCTCAATATATAAGGCTCAAAAGATATTCATATTTAATTTATAAAATAATTTGATCTTTGTGTTCAAGAAGATAAAATCAATTAAAGGATATTTCAACAAAGATCTTTTTGCGTATGTACAAATATCTCAATAAAATGTTTCTCAAATTAAATCACATGAGATATTTGAAATCGATTTGCAAAAATTTATTTCACAAACAAAAAGCAATACGAACTCTTGAGTATTGCAATGATGATGCAAAACTTACAAGCTCTACGAAGTTTTCCTTCGGAAGACTTATTAATGAAGTATCCTAGAAAAACTTCAAGCTTACTCTCGGATAAAAATATATATTAATCAACTATAACAAATGAGAGTGTAAGCTTAACTAGATACTCACAATAGCACTCTTACTTAACAAGATTTGCAATGAGGATGAGTAAGAATGAAGAAATAAGGCTTGAATGTGAGAAATAGAGCTTTTGAGAATTAGAGGATTTTTGCTAATTGTTTTTTTTTTTTTAATCTTTTGCTAATTTTTGCAAATGAAGGTCTATATATAGAGATAGGAAGAATTATAGTAGTTAGGACATATAGGGTATTATTAATATTGTTTTAAACCAATTTAACCCTAATTAACTCAGTTTAAAAAAGTTAACTGCGGTAAAAATTATGGGGCAACTTGAGAGCACCGGTTGACCAAGACAAGTTCGATCGATCGAAGTTCTTGAGATTCAGTCGATTGAGCCAAAAATGAACTGCAGGGTCGGTCGACTAGACAAGTATGTCCAAGGCAATTTTATGAGGTTTGGTCGACCAGGACTAAAATGAACTACACGGTCGGTCGACCGGACATCGAGGTCCAAGGCAATTTTTCTAAATTAGCGCGGTTTGGTTGACCGAGAAGAAATGAACTAGATTGTTCGGTCGACCAGACCGTTGGGGCATCTCCCAAGGACCCTCGGTCGATTAGAGTGTTAGCGTTCATTTTGGGGTCGGTCAACCAGAAGGTCAAAGTGTTAACTCAAAGAGAGTTCGTTCATTTTGGGGTCGGTCGACCAGGAGGTCAAAGTGTTAACTCAAAGAGAGTTCGGTGGACCAGGTGTGAATGAACTATATGAGTTCGGTCGACCAAACTGTGGTCAAACTGTTGACCTGGTCTAGGTTTGGTCGACCAGCAGCATATGTACTATGAAGTACGGTCGACGAATGTGCCTATTTTGATCATTTTGGTCTTGTTTAAGCATGCAAACACCCTATTCAAATGACCATTTATATATATATATATATATATATATATGCATGTGTGAGTGTCCTAGTGTCATTTTTAGGTTGTTTTTAGTTCGAGGACACCGAAAAAATCAGGTGTCAATCGACCTTCGGTCGACTAAAGCGTGTTCCCTAAGGTTCATCTATGGTCATGAGCTTATCGATCCTACCATGCAGGTAAGACATTAATTATTACAGACCATTTCCTATTTACTATTACAGACTCAATATGATAAATATAAATTACAATGAATATACATTTTGAGTCTTCATCTTCTACAAATCCATGTGTGTGCACCATATGATACGTTCGATTAGTCTTGCACAAAAACTCATCAAACCATTAAATACTAGAGTATTTGTCATAATCAAAACAGGGTATGACCCATAGGGTCAACAATCTCCCCATTTTTGATGATGACAAATACTTGCCTAATTCTCCCCTTTTGGCAACTGCAAAAAGGGCCTAAATAAACATTTAAGCGTATAGGCAAATAATCATTTGAATACCAGAAATGTTTAGGAAAAGGTTTTTAGAAAATTCGGCAGCATGCCATTTGAAAATAGAACATTTCCCAAAAATGTATGTATGCAAGTGACCTGATTGAGTAAAATATTTTCAAGATATCCACAAGTATGTAATTAAACAGTTCATATTCTCATAAAATGAAATAGAAGTATAAATTTTAGTCATTCAAGAGATACAATAACCATATAATGCAAAGTGAATGACAAAAATAACTTCAGCAATTTAGCACACAAACAACACAACTAGTCATTTAAATGTTTGAAATGACATGAAAAACGGAATTAGACTATAGATATGCACAAACCATTTCAATTGACACATATCATAAGACCCGTGGAAGATTTGAGTTCAAGGGCACACGACATATGATACCAAAAAGAAGGTTTAAGCATAAAAACAGTTTAACTAGTTCACATGCATTTTTATGTGAAGTTATTGAACTAGTTATCCAATTTTATAACCATATATGTATAATAATAATAAGGCAATAGAGAGAAAAAAATTAGTTTTGAAATTAGTTCTTGCCTAAAGTACTAAAATAAATACATATGTATATAAGTATACACATATATCCCCCTTATAATGTTTGCTTAAAATATCGGGGGGTTGCTTGCCAAAAATAATTCAAATATCATGCAAGCAAGTAACAAATTTTATGGTTTGTCAATAAAGCACATACTGAAAAATAACTAGAAAAACCATAACCATGATGATCCTAAAGATTTAATAATCACATGCAAGACCATATGGCAAACACAAACAACTTGTGACAAAGCAACACATTTTAGAGTATGATTTTCAAGAAGAACAATACATTTAAGCACATGCCACACATGGTTTCGAAACATATCAAAGCTAAAAAGTTGGTGAGCATAATATGATAGGCATTTCAATTTTAGAAGCTCTCCCTATCAATTTGAATTATTTCTTAGATACTATAAATTACTTATACTTTGCAAGGGATTGATTTCATTGAATATGCCAAAGTATAAGTGAGCACACAAACCATTTTTCAATAACTATACCTGATATCTATTAAAAATATTTATTTCTAAGCAGTATAGTCAAATCTATAGACAACACGTGCATTAAAAATAGATATTAAGGCATTCAATGCAATTCATGACCCCAAAACATTTCATATCAAAACATAGAACATAAGTGCCGGATATAATGTTCAGGGATAACAAAAGAGTCTTAATATTTCAATAAACGATAGTGATGCATATGAGTCCTATAAGTTCTTTCTATAGGATAGGTGCTCAGCTCTCTAAGTGATAGATGATTATGCAAGGATGAAATTTAATTTTCAATTAGTTTTCACTCATCCTTTCAAAAATATTTTAACATTAATTTTATCATAATCATCTTTAACACAAGGTTTTATATGGGAAGATCCTAGCAAAATTTCGACAGCATGCCGTTTGTATATAGGACATTTCCTATAAAAACTGTACCAAATAGGTTCAAACAAACAATTTATATTTTATTTCAAGGCACACGAGAACCTATAATTCACTACCAGCATGCAATTCACATCAACTGCATCCGCCACGCAGGAGGCATTCTAAACTAAGCGTGCAAACAGGTAGTATAATGAACTGTCCATATAAAATGTAAACCATCCAACTAGATACAATGAACAATAAATAACCATGGATAGTTAGGAATTTAGTGCAATACTCATATTGACATTTAGGCATGAAATAAATATATGAGAGCATTTTAATTTATATAATCATGAAAGAATATATGCTCCCCCTGAGTTATGCACTAATTCATTTTACGCCTTTTCTTATTTTTCAGGATCTTTAGCCAAGTGTATTAAGATTTTCAATGATATATATATATATATATATATATATATATATATATATCTTGGCTTTAAAAGATTTCATCTTAGAGGACCAAAAGGTCACAATAGATATTTCTTTAAGAGTTCTAAGCCTATTTTTGCCTCTTTTCTTATGATTTACAATATGTGAGAGGCCCTAGGTTCTAATGGCTTTGAATGTTAAGGTTCGTGCATAGGTTTCTTTGAGTTTTGTTCTATCATCTAAATTGAAACCTATATTAATCATTTTAGCCATTTAACTTAATTTCACAAAGTTGAAGCTCTAAAGGATTTGATTTAATGTTTGAGAGCTTATAAAAGAAATTTTGGATTGATACTCTTGAAAAATTAAAATTTAAGTTATGTTCAAAGTGTATTTACTATGAATGGACATGTTTCAAAATATTTGCATGGAAGAGGATATGTCCAAACCATTTAGACAAAAAGCAACTAGAAGTATATGAGTTTTTGAATACTGCTCTTTGGTGATTGGAAAGTATCCTTTAGATATGATCACACTTTTGGAGTAAGGATACAAATCAATGAGAAGGTGGATCTTTACCTGATGTGATCATGGTTGGTAAAGATTTTCTATGGAAGATACAAACCAAAAATAGAGGATTTTTATATTTTAAGCACAAAAGGGAATACTTTGATTAAACAATGAAACTTGAATCCCTTAGTGGTTGCCTCTAATTTTGATTATGGAAGGATGTCTTTTAATAAGCACTAGAAATATTTGGAATTTATGATCAATAGTGCTTCAAGCCTAGAGTGATGACAACTAATTATGATTTAGGCTTTTAAGTTCAATGATGGTTTTAGGATTGAATGATATATAGTATGAGATGGATTCCCAAAACCACAAGCTTGTGCAATGGACAATGTATGCTTAACTTAAGATATTCATATTTAAGCGTGAGTTAAGAATTTTGAAATTTAAATACAAGGCAAACATGCCATGTCCATTTGGAAGTGAATTTTTATTCAATCCGCCAATAATTTCATATTTTAACCAATGAATATATGTAATAAGTTCATATTGGTTATATACTTGGATTTGTAGATTGGCTTGATTTTTCAAAATACTTAGTATGTAAGATTTTGAATAGTGGGCATATACGAATATTTTACATTTTCAGCCCCAAACCACTTCCTATGCCTTTGGAAAATACTACCCCCTATAGCTAATCCTAGCTCCTAAGAAAGAATTATGTGATCATGTAATTCCTGTTTGAGTAAATGCTTTCTTGAATTTCAAGGGGGTTTTCTTTCTTCACAACCCATACCATTTTTCTATCTTTAATTCTTGATGGGTTAGGAGTTGATGATTCCTTAATTTTTCATACTTGCTTGGATTTCACACCTTTTCTTTTAAATGGGAAATCAAATTTTTCGTGCCCCTTCTTTTTACATAAAACACATGTGGTGTGAGTGTATGGACCAGAGGAGGTACTAGCATAATGTTTTGATTTTTTTACAAAGTACCCCATGTATAGTTTCTTCCTTTTCTTATTTTCAATTCCATTAAAACCTATACCTTCTTTATCTAAGGTCATGTTTTGTGAGCCTAGCAATTTATCAAAGTTTTCCTTGCTTCTAGTAAACGTGTAGATGATCTTAGATTGATCTTCTATTTTCTTCTCTAGATCTTGAATTTTTGAGTTTTTCAATTCTTTGCAAACATCCTAAAGTTTCATAAATTCTTTAGACATATTGTTTGCTTTATTTTCAAGATCTACAATCAAGTGGTCCTTTTTTTTTTTTTTTTATCATCATTAGAAAATTTAGATTTCAAAATAATCAATTCCTTTTCTAATGATTCATTCTTGCTTTCCAGTCTTTTAATTTTCAAATTATTTTCTCTTTCAGTAGAATTTTTGAGTCACATTCTTTAATGCATGCATCATACTTGTTTTTCAACATAGAATATTTCTTATTCGATTTAACAAGTAACTTATGAGTCGTAACATATTCATGTTGCAATTCGTCATAAGTTGGCATGCTTTCACTATCACTACTATCATATGATTCACAATCAGATGCATCATTCAAATTAGCACATGAATCATTTTCATAATTATCTACTGAAGTAGAAGGAACCGAGATAACCTCACCATCAATTAAAGCAACAAAACACTGGTTACCTCCCTCGAGATCAGTGGAGCCTGAGTCGCATGGAGAGATGACTTCCTTTAGTATGGATGTGCCATATCTCCTCTCAAGTTCATCCCAAATATGCTTAGCACTACTGCAAGCCATAACCTCGCATAAAACATTAGAATCTAAAGCATGCAGTAAGGCATTCATGACATCAAAATTTACTTGTACTAAGTCCCTATCATGATCATTCAGTTCATACTCAGACTTAGGAACATTAGTACACCTAATAGATTTCATAGGCACACAATCACCCTGATCAATGAAAATTTCCAATTTAAGGCTTTCATATACACAATCATTTTGAATTTCCATACAACATAATTATCACCACAGAATACAAGTGAGTGTGTGACCAATCTTCCCTCACATGAAGGGGATGAACTAACACGAGCCATCATGATCTTTCAGTACAAACATTCAAGTCAGTGCCACGAGGCTCTGATACCAATTGTTAGCTTTGGCGCAATCCCAAGAAGGGGGGGGGGGGTGAATTGGTATTTAAAAATTTTATCCCTTAGGTCAATCCTCTAACAATAGTATTACACAAGCCTAAGGTCAATCTAGTGCACATAAAATAAATCAATGTAAATATACAATGGAATTTGAACTGCAATAAACAATTAACCAAGCATGCACAATAAAATAGTAAAAAAGACGACACCCAGAAATGTTATTGCCGCCTTGGCTAACAAGCACAAGGATTCCACTAATGCTCACTTAAAGGGTGGAGCGGCACCGATTACAATCAGGTACCATAGGGCTGACCTCAACCTTAACCAGGTTAATTAGCGGGGCTGACCTCAACCTACACGCCTTACCAGGATGGCGCACCTAACTTTCCTAACCGGGTTTAAGCCAGTCTAGAACTATTCCAGGGTTAGTATCCCTCTTCAGGCCCATGCTTGGAAAAACAACAGATCTGTATATAATTTTGCGTACAAGGAAGTGCTTCTTACACTGAGCTGATTATGTACCACTAAGCACAATGTAATTAATACATTACCAAGATATAGGATTTGATAAGCTCACTGTCTAAGTGTCTACTCTCAAATAATTATGCTAATATTTCAATCAGTGCGTGAGAGTGCAAATAATGCTATCTTTGTATCTCACAATATTTTCAATCACAATGCTTAAGCAAAGATGATAGTAATATTTTAGATATCTTAAATGATATTTCTTAATATATAAGGCTCAAGAGATATTCAGATTTAATTTATAAAATAATTTGATCTTTGTGTTCAATAAGGTAAAATCAATCAAAGGATATTTCAACAAAGATCTTTTTGCGTATGCACAAATATCTTAATAAAATGTTTCTCAAAGTAAATCACACGAGATAATTGAAATCGATTTGCAAAAAATTATTTTACAAAAAAAAAAAGCAATACGAACTCTTGAGTATTGCAATGATGATGCAAAACTCACAAGCTCTACGAAGTTTTCCTATGAAAGACTTATTAATGAAGTCTCCTAGAAAAACTTCAAGCTTACTCTTAGATAAAAATATATATCAATCAACTTGAACAAACGAGAGTGTAAGCTTAACTAGACACTCACAATAGCACTCTTACTTAACAAGATTTGTAATGAGGATGAGTAAGAATGATGAAATAAGGCTTGGATGTGAGAAATAGAGCTTTTGAGAATCAGAGGATTTTTGCTAATTATATTTTTTTTAATCTTCTGCTAATTTTTGCAAATGAAGGTCTATATATAGAGATAGGAAGAATTATAGTAGTTAGGACATATAGGGTATTATTAATATTGTTTTAAATCAATTTAACCCTAATTAACCCAATTTAAAAAAGTTACTGCGGAAAAAATTATGGGGCAACCTGAGAGCACCACTCGACCAGGACAAGTTCGGTTGACCGAAGTTCTTGAGATTCGGTCGACCGAGCCAAAAATGAACTGCAAGGTTAGTCGATCGAACATGTATGCCAAGGCAATTTTCTGAGGTTCGGTCGACCGAGACTAAAATGAACTACACGGTCGGTCGACCGGACATCGAGGTCCAAGGCGATTTTTTCTGAAGTAGCGTGGTTCGGTCGATTGGGAAGAAATGAACTAGATTGTTCGGTCAACTAGACTGTTGGGGCATCTCCCAAGGACCCTTGATTGACCAGAGCATTGGTGTTTATTTTGGGCTTGGTCGACCAGGAAGTCGAAGTGTTGACTCAAAGAGAGTTCGGTCGACCGTACTGTGGTCAAACTATTGACCTGGTCCAGGTTCGGTCGACTGGGAGTGTATGTACTATGAAGTACGATCGACCGAATATGCCTATTTCGAGCATTTTGGTCCTATTTAAGCATGCGAACACCCTATTCAAATGACCATTTATATATATATATATATATATATATATATATATATATGCATGTGTGAGTGTCCTAGTGTCATTTTTAGGTCATTTGTAATTCGAGGACACCGAAAAAATTAGGTGTCGATGGACCTTCGGTCAACCAAAGGGTGTTCCCTAAGGTCCATCTATGGTCATGAGTTTATCGATCCTACCATGCAGGTATGGCATTAATTATTATAGACCATTTCCTATTTGCTATTACAGACTCAATATGATAAATATAAGTTACAATGAATACACATTTTGAGTCTTCATCTTCTACAAATCCATGTGCGTGCACCATATGACACGTTCGATTAGTCCTACACACAAACTCATCAAACCATTAAATACTAGAGTATTTGTCATAATCAAACAGGGTATGACCCATAGGGTCAACATGTTGTTGAAAAAAGAATATATATATATATATATATATATATATATATATACATAATGGTAGTAATTTGGGGGTCATTACAAGTTTGGTATCAGAGCCTAGGTTGCTAGGTTCTGTAGACTTTAGTGTACAGTGGAAAAAAATATCGGAGTATAAGAATGGATTTTGATGAAGGTAGAAATAGGTATACTGAGATTTTGGCAAGTCAATGTGGAAAAGTAGGATGAGAATTTAGGGTTTTGTCTCGCAGTTTGGAGGTAGAAACTTTGGGGTGGTTTCTGTAATTTATTGGGGTGACGATTTCAGGAATGTCATGGTAAGCTATCATCGATTTTTGTTTCCGATAAGTAAAACTAAGCCTTAAAGTAGTGTTAGACATGCATGGATTTGATATGATTTTGGGTATGGACTGGCTAGTAGCTAATTATGCCAGTATTGATTGTTATCAGAAAGAGGTGATATTTAGGCCTCTTGAAGAGTAGGAGTTCAGATTCATGGGGTCTTGTGTGCGCTCCTCACCATAGTTGGTGTTAGTTGTTCAAGCGAAGAGACTACTCTAGGATGGTTGCCAGGGATACATTACTTGTATAAAAGAAATGCTAAAGGGATAATTGAAACTTGTTGATATGCTAGTAGTCATGGAATTTTTAGATGTTTTCCGAGAGGAAATACATGGTTTACCACTGGGACATGAAATTGAGTTTGCTATTGATTTACTTCCAAGGATAGCAGCGATTTTTAAAGCACCCTACAGAATGGCTCCAATAGAATTGAAGGAGTTGAAAGAGCAGTTATAGGAATTATTAGATAAAGGGTTTATCAAGCCAAGTGTATTGTGCTAGGGAGCGCTAAATTTATTTGTAAAGAAAAAAGATGGGATGATGAGGTTGTGCATCGATTATGGAGAGATAACTAAAGTTATAGTTAAAAATAAGTATCCTCTTCCCCATATTGGTGACTTATTCGATCAGCTCCAAGGAACCCGAGTCTACTCTAAGATTGATCTTCGGTCTGGATACCATCGGGTGAAAATTAAAGCAGAAGATGTTCCGAAGACAGCCTTCTGAACCAAGTATGACAACTACAAGTTTTTGGTTATGCCCTTTAGATTTACTAATGCACCGGCAACATTTATGGACCTAATGAACAAGGTATTCTACCAGTATTTGGACCAGTTTGTTGTTGTTTTCATTGATGATATTCTAGTATACTCAAAGAGTTTTGAGGAGCATGAAGTTCATCTGAGGATGGTACTACAGGTGTTGAGAGAAAAGAAGTTGTACGCTAAGTTCAAGAAATGTGAATTCTAGCTAAAGGAGGTCACATTCCTTGGACACGTAATCTCTGGGCATGGTATTTTGGTTGATCCAAGCAAGATATAAGTGGTAATGAATTGGGCAAGATGAAGGAATGTTCAGGAGATTAGAAGTTTCTTAGGTCTGGAGGGATACTACCAGCAGTTTGTGGAAGGATTTTCTACATTGTCATGTCCTATAACACGACTTATGAGGAAAGATGTGAAGTTTAAATGGACCAACGAAAGTGAGTAGAGCTTTCATGAGATAGAGTGGCTTCTCATCACCGCACCAGTTTTGACCATCCTATCAGGTGATGGAGATTATGTTATCTAAAGTGACGTGTCTCTAAGAGGACTTGGGTATATATTGATGCAGCAAAGGAAGGTTGTGGCATACGATTCTCGGCAACTCAAGGAAAATGAAAAGAACTATATGACACATGGTTTAGAGTTGGATGCAGTGGTGTATGCCTTAAAGATCTAGATGCATTATCTGTATAATGGGAAATGTGAGATCTTTATAGATCATAAAACTTTTAAATATTTCTTTATTCAGAAATAGTTGAATATAAGGAAAGAGATGGTTGGAGTCAATTAAATATTACGACTATACAATCATTTGCTCCCTAAGAAAAGAAAATGTGGTAGCTGATGCCTTGAGTTGAAAATTAGGCACTACCTCAATGTCAGCGGCAGTGATGCAGCATTAGATCAGAATGGATTTGGAAAGGCTTGGGGTGGAGGTGGTAGAAGGGGATTGCCAGGAATTTATTATTGGTCTGATACTTCAGTCGACTTTACTAGAGAAAATTAAGATCACTCAGATGCACGACACAGAATTAGTAAAGATCAGAGATAGAGTACAAAGTGAACAGGGGGGTTGATTTTAATATTTCTGATGATGGTGCTTTGAGGTTTTGTACCAGAATGTGTGTACTTGCAGATGCTGAAATAAAAAGAACCATCTTGGAAGAAGCACACCGATCCCTTTATAGAGTGCACCCTGTAAGTACTAAAATGTATAGGGATCTTTGGGAGTCCTTTCGGTGGAGCAAAATGAAGAAAGAGATAGCTGTGTACGTAGAGTAGTATTTGACGTGCCCTCGGGTAAACGTTGAGCACCAGAGACTGGAGAGACAATTGCAGCCAGTCCTCATTCTTGAGTGGAAGTGGGAACATATTTCTATGGATTTTGTTATAAGGTTACCGTCGACATTACATGGAAAGGATGCCTTTTGGGTGGTCGTGGATAAACTAACGAAGACTCCCATTTCCTTCCCATTAGAGTTAACTACTCCTTGAGCAAGCTAGTAGAGTTATATATACGTGAGGTTGTTAGACTACATGGCGTGCCAATGTCCATTGCATCAGATAGAGACCCATGGCTCACATCGTAGTTTTTTAGGAGTTTGCAAAAGGCCATGGGTTCTTAGTTGATGTTTAGCACAACATTTCATCCTCAGACAGATGGTCAGATAGAGAAGATAATACAGACATTGAAGAATATGCTGCGAGCTTGTGTGCTGGACTTTGGGGGTAGTTGGGTATAGTTTATGCCACTAGTCGAGTTTTCTTATAATAATAACAACCAAGCTAGCATTGGGATGGCACCATATGAGACATTTTGGAGGTGCCAATCCCCATTATACTGTGAGGAAATTAGAGAAAGATAGATTTTGGGGCTAGAACTGGTACAACAAACTCATGATAAGTCAAACTTATCAGAGATAGAATCAGAACAGTTTAGAGTTAGTATAAAAGTTATGCAGATACTCATTGCACAAGAATTGGAATTTGGTGCAGGAGACCATGTCTTTTTGAGAGTCGCACCAATGAAAGGAGTGATGAGGTTTGGGAGGAAGGGTAAGCTAAGCCCAAGGTACATTGGCCATTTGAGATACTTGAGAGTGTGGGTCCAGTTGTCCACTGATTAGCCTTACCATTGGTCCTATATAAGATCCATGACGTATTCCACGTATCGATGTTGAGGAAATACACCACAGATCCCTCCCATGTGATCAATTACGAGGCATTGGAGCTTGGTGAGGCCTTGTTTTATGAAGAAGTGCCAGTGTAGATTTTAGATCGAAAGGAACAGGAACTGCACACAAATAAAATTCAACTGGTAAACGTATTATGGCGCAACCATGCAGTTGAGGAAGCTTCGTGGAAATTAAAGGAACACAGGCGTCAAAGATATCCACACCTGTTTAGTGGAGCTCGGAGCTGAACTAGTAAGAATAAAAGTAAATGACAATGTATGTATTTTGACTTGTACAGTGTAGGATAGGATAGATAGTGTTTTTGGTTTTAGGCTATAAATGGTTTTGGGAGAATTTCCTTTTTATGTAAATGGTTGTAATCTCTGAGAACCCTCTCTTGTTACCATAGTATTCCTCTGCTATAAGTGAGGCTAATTAATATAATTATAATATTTTTCTTTAAGGTTGGAAATGTGATAGATAGAGAATTTTGAGAACGAAATTTTTATAAGGAGGGGAGAATGTGGGGACCTAGAAAATAATAAGAATAAGGAAATAAAGAAAAAGGTGATTTTTGGTTTGGTATGGACCAAACTGTCGATGGTTTCATAGGGGTGTAGAAAAACCGTTGACAGTTTTGTAGTTACCAGAGTCGGGTAAAAGGGTAAATGGTTAAAATGGTTTGGTTAAATACCAAACCATCGGCAGTTTCCAGAGTGTCCAAGAAAAATGTCGATGGTTCTTGCTAGGAATAGAACACTATTTAAAGGCTGCATGTAAATTTTCTTTTAAAATTACAAAAGCTTTCTTTCTTTCTCTCTCTCTCTCTCTCTCTCTCTCTCTCTAACAAGGCTACGAAACCTCTCCCTCTCTCTCCTCATTTTCTCACTCTAAACTTGCCCCATCGACTATCAGACTCTGTATCTAACACCTAGCGGCGATCCTCATCATTTTAACCAGAGCAAAATTATATTTTGAGGATCGTGGGCTGTTGACCTTATAGGTCATATCCAATTTTGATTATGACAAATACTCTGATATTTAGTTGTTTATAAGTTTGTGTGCAGGACCGATTAGAAGTATCATATGGTGCACACACATGGGCTTAAAGAAGACAAAGACTTAGAATGTTTATTCATTGTAATTTCTATTTATCATTTGGGTCTGTAATAGTAACATAGGACCATGGTCTATAATATTAATGCCTTACCTACATAGTAGGATAAATAAGCTCAAGACCATAGATGGACTATAGGGCACCCTGTCGACCGATGCTGGATTTCTCCGGTGTCCTAAAAAAGACCAATAATGACCGTAGGACCCATATGCATGCATAAAGAAAAGTACTTATATAAATAGGGTTATTGTATAAGGGGATTTAAACCGCAATGCATTAAAAATGCATGTTCGGTCAACATAACCTGAATGTATAAAAGCATTCGATTGACTAAACTAGTCGAGGGTCAATAGTTTGACTATAGCTCGGTCGATGGTACTTTGCCAAGTTCACAAAACTCGGTCAACCGAACTCCCACATGGTTCAATTTTTGACTCCTCGGTCGACCGACTAGATTTATACGGGCAACACTCTAATTAATTGAACCCCCACGTGGGAGAATCCAACTCCCCGGTCAACCGAACTACCTAGTTCAAAATCACTTGGTTGACCAAACCATGCGGAATTAGAAAAATTGCCCATGAGACCCTTAGATTGGTCGATCGAACTCTCAGTTCATTTTTTGCATAGTCGACCAAACTTTGTCACTTAGTCAACCAAACCTCAAGTTCGGTTGACCGGTGCTCTCAGGTTGGACAATTATTTTTACTGCGGTTAAATTTTTTAAATAAGGTTAATTGTGTTAAAATGTTTTAAAACAATACTAATAATACCCTATGTGTCCTGGATGGTTATAATTATAGGGTAGTCTATACATACCCCCTCATTTGAAAAGACTAGCAGATAATTAGCAATTTTGATTAGCAAAAATTCTCTGAAATTGAAAGTCTCCTATACTTATTTCCAAGCCTCCTACACTCACTCTTACTACTTCTTATTGCTAAAATCCTCTTGTAAGTGTGCTTCAGTGTTATTATCAATAGGCTTTTGCTCTCTTTTGCTTGATTAATTGAGATTATTTTCTTAGAGAGCAAAGCATTAAGTTTTTCCTAGGAGATTTTATTCACAAGTCTTCCTTAGGAAAAACGTCATTGAGCTTTTGAGTACTACATTTTCATTGCAATATCTCATGGAGTTCACATTGTATTTTGATTGCTAAAAGTACTTTTCAAATCATCTTCAAATATCTCGTGTCATTTACTTTGAGAAAAATTTGTTGACATATTTGTCCATGTACTAAAAGATCTTTGTTGTAATATCCTTTGATTGATTTTATCATCTTGAACACAAAGATCAAATCATTTTTATAAACTAAAGCTGAATATCTCTTGAGGTTTATATTGTGAGAAAAATATTTGTTGAGATATTTAAAGTGTGTTAATGATCCTTGTTTGTGCATTGTGATTGAAATCATTATTTTGATACAAAGATCATAGCATTTACATTCTCACGTACTGATTGCATTATTGGCATTATTTTTTAGAGTCGACGCTAAAGCTACACTGAGCTTATCTTTTCATATCATTCGGTAGCTTTTTGATTGCATTGGTACATAATCTGCTAAGTTGAGAAGCATATTTGTAATACACAAGTTTTATTAAGAAATATGTTGTATTCCAGGTGTGGCCTGAGGGGGCAATAATCCAGCCCAATAAGGATTGGTTGTTAAAGGTTGAGGTCAGCCATGTGTTAATTGACCTGGTTGTAGTTGAGGTTAGCCCTGTGTTAATCGACCTGGTTGTTTAGGTGCCGCTCCACTTGTTAAGTGAGCTTATAGTGGTAATCCCTGTGCTTCTTAGCCAAGGTGAGGACGTAGGCAGTTTGCTCAACCTCGATAACATTTTTGGCATCGTCTCCTTTATTGCTTGATTGTACATGCTTGGTTAAATTTCTATTGCAGTTTAAATTTCACTGTATATTTATATTAATTTATATTATATGATATAGATTGACCTTAGGCTTGTGTAATACTGATGTTAGTGATTTGACCTAGGGAATAAATTTTTTTAAAATACCAATTCTCTCCCCTCTTAGGATTGCACCAAAGCAAACAATTGGTATCAGAATCTCTTCACTTAAGCTTAAACGTTATTTAATAAAAAATCATGATGGTTCGTGTTGGTGTATCCCAATGGTGTGAGGGTAGGTTCTTTGTAAACCCTCCAATGTTTTTTGTTGAAAATTTTTTTGATTGGAAACTTAGAATGACTATTTTTATAAAATCATTAAATTGGAGGAATTGGAGAGTCGTTACTTAAGGGGATATTCTACCTATGAAAAGTGTCAATAATGTTGTGAAATTAGAATAACTTTCCCAAGAGGGGGGGGGGGGTGAATTGGATTATTTAAAAATTTATCCTCTTTAACTTTTTGCCTTTTTAAATGCAACAACAAGAAAATAACTTAATCAACTCATAATTACAACTAAATCACACCACAAGGTACTGAAAAATTAAACACACAATCCAATCAACCAAAGTATGAAAGTCAAACAATCATTCAAGATTTCTTTTATGCCTTTTTTCAACTGCCCTGTAGTTGTTTGCAAACCTGCTTTGAATGAATTTTGTATTGCGCTTCTCTTGATCAAGATTTCCACAAATTAACCAATGTACTCCCTTGTGGGTTTCCACAAATGGTTAATTAAAACGTACTTTCTAAAAATCAAGAGTCTTATTTAAATATGGATTTTAAGCCCTGCAACCTGCACTTCGTATACACAAGAATATATTGTGTAGAAAATAAAGAATAAGGAAAAGAGAAAGACACAGAGATTTTACGAGGTTCGACTTCAACACAGCCTACATCCTCGCCTTTAGAAAACCACCAAAGGATTCCACTATCGTAGTTCCTTTACCGGGCGGAACAACACCTTTACAACCACTCCTTCAAGTAGGCTAGAGCTTGCCTCTCCAAACGATGTACTCTCGTTCGGTCAACGATACAACAAGCTTGGAATCGTCCAATAACTACAAGAGAAATAGCAAGTGGATGTGTACAATGAGTGCTCACACATAGAGCAAGAGAGTACAATTCAAATCTGTATACTTCAGAATTTGAATATCAAGAATGAAATATAATTCGAAGCTCAAGATTAGAATTCACCAAGTTCCCTTTTCTCTAAATGAGAAATTAGTAAGTAGAACTCAGGGATTGATGATCAACACATTTAGAATGTCAGCACTTTCAGATTGCAAGTAGTTGAGCAAGTAGGAACTTTGTATGCAAGAAAGCTTAGAGCATATTTTTCAATTCTTAGTATGTTTTGATTTGTAAAACCATGTATTTAGAGGCTTTCAAAAGTGTTTTCGTGTTGCCCAATTTTACTTGGAGTATTTTCCAAGTTTTTCAAAATTTTGGGGCACAAGCAACTGATATTTAAAATTTAAAACATTTAAAAAATTTGCTCGTTAACAGTGTTCAGACGACTGAGCCTTTGGGGCTAGTCTTCTAAAGTTGCTTAACCTTTGAAAATTTTGAACTGGATATAGGGTCAGATGACCGAGGTTAGGGTTCAGACTTCTGAAGTGTCAGGTTCAGACAACTGAAGTCAGTGTTCAATCTTCTGAGGTGCTTCTTCTAGTTTTTTTGTTTCACCAATAATTTTTTAGACGACTGAACTTATTCTTCAAATGTCTAAAGTAATTCTTCAGATGATTGAACTTAAGGTTCAGTCTTCTGAAGTTGCCACTTCAGGCTTCCAAGCAGAAACTTTAGTCTTCTAACTAGTTTATTTTCTGATTTTTCATTTCCATTTCAAAATATGTTTTGCTCTCTTTCTTTATTCTTTTATAAAAAAATTTTCGGGGTTTTAAAATAGGTCTCTAAGTCCATATAATTCCCCTAAAGAACTTCAAATGATATTTCAATAGATATTTAACTTTGAAGTACTTACATTGCTCATCCTAAAACCTTTTATTCTAAGCTTGAAATCATCCACTTCATGGTTACTTTGAAATCCCTTGGACTTTAGCTTGAGCTGGTTTTAGTTTCCCATGCTTTGATCAAGTTAGTGATGCTTTGAGCTTCTCTTGGATCACTTGTTAATTAATGTAGCTTGATGGTCCACAATGATCCTTATTTTCCTGTCAAACATGAAACACCATTACTCAACCATTCCAAGTTAGAATATCCTTTGTTTGTTATAACCAAAACTGATTGAAAAGCCCGAGTTAGGCCAATGATCTCCCCCTTTTTGATGATGACAAAAAAGGAGCAAAGATAAGAGTTTCTTTGAAAAAGACTTCCCCTTACTATAAGCATCATTTTCACATAAGAATAAAAATTTAAGTAAACAAATTGCATATCATCCAAGTATGACATACTTTATTCAATATAAATCTTTAACTCATAAAGTATGTTTTCTTACTTCCAAGTGTGTGTCATATTTCACTATGTGTCATAACTTTAGCATATTATTTCACTTCAGCATATTACCTTTTAGCTTTCACTTTGTAATTATCTTTGCTAACAATATTTTCTCCCCCTTCGTCATTACTTAAAAAGAAACAAGAAATAGGAAAGAGAGTCATATTATAATAGCAAGGAGGTGTTTACATAAAGAGATTTGATATTCAAAAAGTGTCAAAAACCAACAACAAAAAAAAAAAAAAAAAAAAAAAAAATTACAACGCAAACAACTGCATCATCAACTAGTTATCTATGCTAGTTTCTTTCTAATGATCTTCTTATTCTTCTTGTCCTCTTTCTTCCTCTTCCTATCCTCCTTCTTCCTTAGCTCCTTCTTCTTCTTCTTCTTCTTCTTCTTCTTCTTCTTCTTCTTCTTCTTGTCCTCTTTATTCCTCAGATCCTTCTTCCTCTTCCTCGGTTTCTGCATCAGAGCTATCAGCTTCGCTGTAAGGAGCTGAGTTGATGTCCATGGGATCACCACCCTTAGAAGATTTTGCCTGATATTCCTCAATCTGAGTTATACGTTGATCAGGTGAGGTAAATTTCTCCTTAATAGTATGAATCCTAGATCGTACTTTAGATGAGAAAGTGGAGAAGTCTTGTTGAAAGGATAAAAATCACGAGGGTGTATCTTGGAAAGATCCCTGATCATGTGTAGGAAAAGGAGGAGCTGTTGCTAAAGCTACTCGAGCATGCTGAGGTCTACCCATTTTAAAGCACCAACCCATATTGCCTTTGTCATACCCCATTTGTTTTAGGGTAGTAACATTGAAAAGATCATATCGGGTTCTTTTAACGAAGAATTCAGAACTATTGGAGATATGAAGGTGGGCGAAGAGAAGAGTGAGAACACCACCACAGGGGAGAACAACTTTGGAGGATTCTAGTTTGGCCCACATCCATTTTATAATCAAACTGGCCAAATCTAGTTTTTTACCTTTGAGAAGACACCAAAGGACAAAGCACTCCATGAATGAAAGATGATCAAACGAACCTTATTTGGGGAGAATATTGTATGCAATAATTTTATGTAAAATTTGAGCTTTCAAACTGAGTTGCTTATATAAAGGAGGATGCCCAAAGTAGACTGGTTCGCTGTCCATAATTAATTGGAGAAAGGTTGTGGGAGTAAATCCTTGTTCTAAAATCCAGGATTGAGTGGGAGTAGGACATTTAAATTCTCCTAGAGTAAATTTGAAGATAGGAGATAAAATTTTTGAATTCAAAAGAATTTTCTTCCTTTTCACTTCAGATGAGAAAATGCCCTTTTCATAAGTCATATTTGCATAGAATATTTTAATGAGATGCAGAAAGATACCTTTGGGTTGCTGAACAATGAAATCATACCATCCTATATTTTTAAATAATAGAAGAATTTCAGGAAATTTGGTAGTGAGGAAGGAGATATCTAACACCTTACCCAAAATAGGATCTATGGAGCCGAGAGAGGCACGATAACAAAGTTTGGCTTATGGTGCAACAAGCTGTTAGCTTTACCGTGATCCCAAGAGGGGGGGGGGGTGAATTGGTATTTTTAAAATTTAACCCCTAGGTATTTCTCCTAACAGCAGTATGTTCACAACCCTATGGTCTATCTAGTGCGATTAATATAAAAATATCAGAAATTAAATAAAACAATTTAATTAACAACACATGCACCAGAAAAACAATTAGGTAAGAGTGACACACATAAATGTTGTTGAAGTTCGGCCAATTGCCTATGTCCCCGCCTTGGCTAACAAGCACAAGGATTACCACTATCATTTGCTCACTTAACCGGGTGGAGCGGCACCCATACAAATCAGGCCAATTAGCACAGGGTTGACCTCAACCTTTACAACAATCCTTATCGGGCTGGATTACCATCCCCTCAGGCCACACCTGGAAACACTCAGATTTACAATCAAATGGTATAATATAAAAGTGCTTTCACGTAAAGCATATTTGTACCCAAATGCGTTCAATCACATACACCACAAATGATTTAATATGTAAGCTCAGTGTGGTCTAAATAGTTCAACTCTCAAGGGTATTTTCTATCAGTGTAATGCGTACGTGAGAGTGTCAACAAGCAATCATTGTATTTCAATATGTTCTCAATCAAGGTGCTCAAACAAAAATATCACTCAAGTTTCAAATATTCCAAATAACAGAATGTCAATCATGTGAATAGTGTATATGCTTGGTTTGCAAGATATATGTAATCTTTGAATTCAGCAAATGATATATACTTGAATAAATATTGTCACAAAGATTAATGTAACAAACACAAATATCTTTTCATAAATATATCAATATAGATTCCACAAGATATTTGAGTAAGTTTGAAAATATTTTTGCAAGTCAAAAACAAGTATAAACTTCCTAAGTTATTGCAAGAAGAATGCAACACTCGGAAGTTCAACACAAGTCTTCTTAGGATAGGCTTATTAGCAAAGTCTCCTAAGAATACTTAGGTTATGCTCTCGTAAAAAATCGATTCAAGCACTAAACAAATGAGAGAGCAAACCTCGAAATACTAACACTCAATACACTTACAGATGATATAGAGAAGTGAAGAAGGTAAGTTTGAGTAGTTTTAGAGAGAGTATGAGCAGTAGGATATACTTGGCTTGAGAAAAAATTTTGGATTTTAGTTTTCTAATCAAGTTACTAATTTTACCAAATGAAGGGGTATATATAGACACCCCATGAATTATGACCGTTGAGAACCTATTAGGAATTATTAGGAAAATTTTAATGACATTTCAAATATTTTAACCCTGTTTAAAAATGTTTAACCTCGGTAAAAATCAGGGCAACCCGAGAGGTCCGGTTGACCAAGACCATTTCGGTTGACCAGAGTTTATATGGTTTGGTCAACCAGGATACTTTTGAACTAAAGACTCGGTCGACCAAAGTGCCTGTCCAAAGGGCAATTTTTCATTTTACCGAGGTTCGGTCAACCAGGCCATTTTGAAATGAATGGTTCGGTCGACTAGACAGTTGGATTTCTCCCGAGGACCCTTGGTCAACCAGGTAGTTGCAATACAAATTTGGCTCGGATGACCAGATGGTCAATTAGTTGACCTGAGAAGGTTTCAGTCAACTAGGGGATTTGAACTACACTAGTTCGGTCGACCAGGAACTTGGTCAACTGTTGACCCAGGCCTATTTTAGTTGACCAGGGCAAAATGAACTGCCTTGGCTGGTCGACCGAAAGTGCACAATGTGTGCATTTCGATCCTATTATGAATCACACAAACCCTATTCAAGTGCCTAACATTCATAGGTACAATGGTGTGTGTCCTAGGGTCATTTATGTCTAATTAAAGACACCGAAAAAATTCGGTGTCGGTCGACTAGTCTTTCTACGGTCACTTTTAGTTTATTGTTTGTTTGAGCTTACCTATTAGATCATGCATGTGATGTGTGTGAGCTTATTACAAATCAATCCCTATTTACTATTACAGAACAATTACATGAATGAATTAGATATATTACAACATGAAATAGGGTACAATATGTATTGGGTCTTCCAACTTTAAGCTTTCGCGTGCCATCAATATATCTGCTAATATAGACCTACACATGAACTAGATATCCATTAATTATATAGGTATTTGTCATTATCAAAATCGGGATATAACCCATGGGGTCAACACAAGCCATTTTTCAATATTTTGTTCATCCCTTCCTACTGTTTGCTGTTTGTTTGGTGTGAGGAATGTTTGGAGAGACGAACGAACGTGATTGAAAGAACTCCAGACTTCATGAGATTGACCTTGAAAGAGTGAATGGAGCTTTGGATTGAATGATTTCTGGTTGAGAGTGGAGGGAAATAGAGAGAGGTGAGTTCAAAAGAGTGATAAAACAGACTTTAAATGTCTGAAATTAGGGTTTTAAAAGAGTTGTTATATTTAAACTCCACAACTTTAGAAGACTAAGGATTATCTTCAGTTGTTTGAAGATTTACAGATTTGGAATTTGAAAAGTCAGTGGCCTCCCAGAGGTCTGAAGTTCCAAGTTCACTCTTCTGAACCTGCATTCTACAATGTTGAGTCATGTGAGGATTTAGGTTAAGACGACCGAAGTTCAGAAAAATTTCATAATTTTTTTTCTAAAGCAATTCACTGCTATGTATTAATCCAAGTTCTCTCCTTATGGTTATAAATCTTTCTTCACTAAGAGGTTTTGTAAATATATAGGCCCATTGATCACTTGTTTGATAAATTCAAGTATTATATCCTCTTTTTGAACATGATCTCTTAGAAAGTGATGTCTTATATCAATGTACTTAGTTCTTGAGTGTGAAATAGGATTTTGGAAATATTTATTGCACTTGTGTTGTCACACTTAATCTGTATTGCTTGGTATTCAAGATTGAAGTCTTTTAGTTGTTGTTTCATATAAAGTGTTTGTGCACAACAACTTCCGGCAGCTATGTATTCGGCTTCGGTTATGATAATTCTATGAAATTTTGCTTCTTTGAAAACCAAGATTCTAGTGAGCATCCTAGAAAGTGACAAGGGCCATCGGTACTTTTTCTTTATATTTTACATCTAGCATAATCCGCATCCAAATAGCTAATCATTTCAAAATTAGTCTCTTTGGGATACCACAATCCTAAATCAAGAGTGCCTACTAAGTGCCTTAGTATTCTTTTAACCGCGACTTGATGAGACTCCTTAGGTGCTGATTGAAATTTAGCGCACATGAATACACTAAAAATAATATCGGGTCTACTAGCTGTCAAATACAATAAGCTTCCTATCATTCCTCGATAGTGTTTTGTGCCTACTGATTTTCCTTTTTCATTTTTATCAAGGCTTGTTGAGGTGCTTATAGGAGTTACTATAGGTTTACTTCCTTCCATGTCAAGATTTTTCAACATATCTTTAATGTATTTTGTTTGATTTATAAAGGTTCCACTTTTTGGCTTGTTTGATTTGTAACCCTAGGAAATAATTCAACTCTCCCATCATACTCATTTCGAATTCTTTTTGCATACAATTTGCAAATTCATTACATAATTGTTGGCCTTATAAGGCTTAACATATTATTTTGATGCTAACAAACAAGTGGAGCTTAACATGCTATGTTAAGTGATGTATTTTCAGGACTAAATGAAGAATGCAAGGTTAAAGAGTTCATGATAGCTTGTACCTTAGATAAAGATGATTATATCAAGCTTGAAGCATGAATTTAAAGTTTAAAGCTTGAAGATCATGAGAGCATTGATATTAAAGTAATAGCTTTAAAGAATGAAAGTCCAAGTGATCAACATGGGAAGCTCAAAGAAAGATGAAACAAGTATAAAGGCCTCAAGGAATTCAAGAATTGAAAAGGTCTAGGAAATTTCATGTAAGTACTTCAAATAATTTCAATATGGATGCATGAAGCTCTTAGGTAAATTTATTGGACATAGATACCTTTGAACATACTTGAAAAATATTTTTATAAGGTCAAAAATTGTTTTAAAAATGTTAGAATTAGTTTTGGAATGAAAAGCACCAAAAAGAGGATTTCTTAAATGCTGTCAATTTTTCTACATCTACATTGATGTTCATTTTTATCCATCAAAAAATACTTATTTAAAAATGTATTCAACATGAAAGTTTTATGATTTTATCATAGATTTCATTTGACACCAAGATCATCAAATTTGGAGTTACACATAAAAAGTTATGACCAAAAGGTTGAAGGGTGCTCGAAGTTGACAGCATGACGGACGACTGTCAAGAACTGGACAGTCGACTGCTAGTGCACTTTTAGGCATCTGTGTCGGTTTGGATAGATTACTGCTACCTTTCTTCCCCTTTAATTTAACTGGACAAACAACTATCCAAAATGGACAAACTACAGCCACGCGGCTGTTTTGAATTTTCTCATAATACTGCTACCTTTCTTCCCCTTTAATTTAACTGGACACACAACTATCCAAAATGGACAAACTACAGCCACGCGGCTGTTTTGAATTTTCTTATAACGGTCAAATTTTAAAATGAGGTTGCTTGGGGCTCAGAATTTATGGAAACTTGGGGGATACTTCAACACACTTGGGGATCAAGTTATGAACTTTTTAAAGTCTATAAATAAGCCTCAAAGATTATTAAATGAACACAACCAAGAATTCAAATTTTGAAAAAATTCAAAATCTCTCTCAAATTGCTCTCAAATTCTCAAGGCTCTGTCTTGCTCTCAAGCTCACATATTGTGCACGAATTCAACTGAGTTTTAGATGATCTTCTTCTACCATTATTGTGCTACAAATTCTAAATCTTTCAATCATTGAAAGAATTAATCAGTGATATACTTCCTTGATCTTCAAGTTATTTTCCATATTGTGATTTACTTTGAAGTATATTAGTTGTGCTGTAATTGGTGTACTAACCAACTCTTTGAGGAGTAAGTTCTTTGTACACATCTATTTGATTTTTATCTTGTAGATTGACGATTCCAAGGGTTGTTTGGATTGTTGGCTAAGCAAGGGGATACTGCTTAGAGAGGCGGGCTCTAGCCTAGTTAAGGAGTGACCGGACGAGGGGATATCATTTGGAGATGGCGGGCTCTAGCCTTAACCAAGGAGTGTTATAAAGGTTTGTTCCGCCCATTAAAAGAATAGGTTTAGTGAATCCTTTGGTGGTTTACCAAAGGTGAGGACGTAGGCTAGGTATAAGCTGTACCTCGTAAAAATCTCCGTCTCACTCTTTCTCTCTCAACTTTTTATTTTCAGTACATATTTAAATTGCGTGGATGGTTTAAATTAAAAATCATATATACTACGTATATTTGGGAATCAAGTAAACTTAAAGTTTTATTTTGATTTGGGTTGCAAAAACCGAAAGAGAGGACGTTGGTTAAACCATATCTTGCGGAAACCATATGGGAGTACATTACTTAGTTAAACATCCCAAAGAGAAATTAACTAAGAGTTTATCTGAATTCTAAATATTTAGAAAGAGTGATTGGATTTTATATTGCACATCATATTGAAGAAGCAAATTCATTTATACAAGGCTTGGTTTAAATTTGGCTAATATAAACAAAAAACCATCTTGATTTTTTATATTACATAAATGCTGTGTATTGGCTTGGTTGTTTGCTTTCTAATTATAGTTGATTGGTTTGGTTGAATGATTGGATGTTTGTATGGTTAAGGATTAAATAAAGAAACTAAGTTCTTGAGTGCTTAACAAATCAAACAAACAAGTCACAAATTGGTTAAAAGAAATAAAATAAGTTTAAGAATTCTAAAAAGGAATAAGAAATTTTTTAAAAGTCCATTTCACCCCCCTCTTAGGAAGCTATTCCTAATTTCAATAATTCTTCATTTGTAGATCCAAAAATGATATCTTCTACATATATTTGTACTATTAGCATGTGTTTGTTTTTATTCTTTATAAATAAGGTGCTGTCAACTTTTCCTCTTGAAAAATCATTACTAAGTAGAAATTTGCTTAGTCTTTCATACCAACCTCTAGGAGCTTGTTTTAAACCATAGAAAGCTTTTGTTAACTTGAATACATGATTTGGATTTTTTGTGTCTTCAAAACCTAGAGGTTGTTTAACATAAACTTCTTCATTTATATATCCGTTTAAGAACACACTTTTTACATCCATTTGGTATAGTTTAAAATCCCTATGGGCTGCATAGGCTAGGAGCATTCTAACTGCTTCCATTCTAGCAGCAGGGGTAGAGGTTTCATCATAATCAATACCTTCTTCTTGGTTATATCTTTGGGCTACTAACCTAGATTTATTTCTTACAACTACCCCATTTTCATCTTTCTTGTTTCTAAACACCCATTTGGTTCCTATGATTGTGAATGTTCTATGGGTTTAGGTATTAGTTGCCATACTTGACTCCTTTCAAACTGATTTAGTTCTTCCTGCATAGCCATAATTCAGGAATCGTCTTTTAAGGCTTCTTCAATATTCTTGGGTTCATCTTGAGATAAAAAGACATAATGGTTGCATATATTTTTCAATGATGCTCTAGTGGTTACTCCTTTTGGTGGTTCTCCAAGAATTTGATCTTTTGGATGACATTTGACGTATTTCCACTCTTTTGGTAGTTCTTGGTTTTCTATGGAGTTTTCATTTGAGGTTTCATCATTGTTTTCTTCTTTTTTTTTTTCAAGATTATCTTCTTTTTGTGAGATATCTTCTCTTTCATCATTCTTTATTTCTTTGACATAGTGACTTGATTCATCAAAAGTTATATGTATGGATTCAACAATAGTAAGAGTTCTTTTATTATAAATCTTATAGGCTTTGCTATTTTTGGAATACCCTAAGAACATACCTTCATTAGATTTTGCATCAAAGTTACCTAAATCATCTTTAGTATTGAGAATAAAGCATTTGCACCCAAATACATGGAAGTAGGATATGTTGGGTCTTCTACTTTTCCCTAGTTCATAAGGTGTTTTATCTAGACTTGATCTAATAGATACCCTATTTATAATATAACAAGCTGTATTTACGACTTCTTCCTAAAAGTATATAGGTAAATTATTTTCATTTATTATGGTTCTTGCCATTTCTTGGAGGGCACTATTTTTTTTCTTTCAACAACTCCATTTTGTTGTGGAGTTATAGGTGCTGAAAAGTTATGGTTTATTCCACAATCATCACAAAATTTATCAATATCTTTGTTTTTGAACTCTCTACCTTGATCACTCCTAAAGTTAGTTACATTATAGCCTTTTTCATTTTGTAGTTTCTTGCATAGAGTCGTTAGCATGTTACAAGCTTCATCTTTATTTGTGAAGAGCAATACCAAAGTGAATCTTGAATAATCATCTACAATCACAAAGGCATATTGTTTGCTTCCTAAGCTTAGGATTCTAGTAGAACCAAATAAGTCTAGGTGCAAGAGTTCTAAGGGTCTAATAGTTGATATGCACTTTTTTCTTTTTGAAACTTGCTTTGACTTGCTTTCCTTTTTAGCATGCATCACATATTTTGTCTTTTATAAATTTTGTATTTGGTAATCCTTTTACTAAATTTTTTTTTGGATAGTTTAGATAATAGGTCCATGCTTGCATGTCCTAGTTTCCTATTCCAAAGCCAACTCGTTTCATTCTTGACAGCTATACAAGTCACATTTTGTTTTACTAAGTTCTCAAGGTTTATACAATGTACATTATTTACCCTATAAGCTGTGAATAAGGTTTCATTATTCTTAGAGTTTTGAATAACACATTTGTGTTTCTTAAAAATTATTTCAAAACCTTTGTCACTTAATTGACTAATGCTCAAAAGATTATGTTTTAATCCGTTTACCAACAACACATCATCAATTGTAAGAGAGGCTTCTTTTCCTATTTTACCAATGCCAACAATTTTACCTTTGGCATTGTCACCAAAGGTCACGTATCCCCCATCTTTTTGTTTTAGTGTGGTGAACTTGGTCCTATCATCAGTCATGTGTCTTAATCACCCGCTGTCCAAGTACCACTTTTCCCTTGATGGTGTTGTCCTAAAGCACACCTACAATGAAGGATTCATAGCGTTAGTTTTTGGAACCCAAATTTTCTTCACTTTCTTTGAATTATTTTTAGTTCCATAATTTACTTTCCATTCACGTTGAACTTTAACATGTTTTCTTTTGAGTGGGCAATTAAACATCACATGTCCTTTTTTATTGCACATGTAGCAAGTAGTGTGTTTATGTTTATTGTTTGAAGAAGTACTAGCATAGTGCTTTGCTTCTTTAACAAAATATCCCATGTATAACTTCTTACTTCTTTTGTTTGTTTTTCCATTATATCCCATTCCTTCTCTATTTTCACGTAATCTTTGTTGTCCAATCATTTTTTTCAAAATTTTCTTTTCCTTTGGTAAAATTATAAATTGTTTTCTCTTTATCCTCTATTCATTTCTTAAGTTCAATTATTTCTAAATCCTTCTTATTTAGATCATCTACTTGTGTTTTGCCTATCTCTTGAGTCATATCTTTTATTTCTTTTTCTAACTTTTCAATACGAGATTCTTTCTCCTTTTCAATGGATATAGAAGTTTCAAGTTGTTTTACTAGTTTTTCATTATGCTATTTCAAAGTTATATTTCTTTTGGAGACTTTGATAAATCTTTTATATAAAGCAAATAACTCAGCTTGTAGTTCTTTATAGGAGGGCATGCTATTGTAAGATTCATCACAAGACTCATTACTAGATTCCGTTGAGGAGTAGTAATATTTACCTCTTCATCATTTTCCATGTAGCACATATTCACTATCTCTTGTCCACTTGACTCGTTCTCTATTTCATTTGTGCTTGAATCATCCCAAGTAGCTTTCATGGCTTCCTTTTTCTTCTTTTTGTCCTTTTTGAGCAAAGGGCATTCTGGCTTGATGTGTTCTGGTTTCTTGCAATGATAACATATAGGAGGATCATTTTTACTTTTGTTTTCTTTCTTACTTGTTTCCCCTTTTTTAGATTTCTTTTTACTAAACTTTCTAGGTAACCTTTTATTTCTCCTATAGAACTTGCCAAGTCTTTTAATGATGAATGCTAAATCTTCTTGGTCTAGGTCACTTGATTCACTTTTATCTTCACTTGAGCTTTTACTAGATGCTTTTAAGGCAATAGACTTCTTATGCTTAGGTTTAGGATTTCTCTCTTTTAATGCCATTTCATAGGTGAGTAGTGATCCTATAAGTTCATCTAATGAGGTGGTTTATAGATTCCTACCTTCCGTAATTTTAGTGGCCTTTGGTTCCCATATGGAGGGAAGGCCTCTTAGTGTTTTCCTAATCATTTCATAGGTAGTCTAGATCTTTCCTAACACACTTAAAGAATTTATTATATGAATAAATCTAGTATACACACTAGAGATTGTTTCATTTGAATTCATTTTGAACAATTCATATGCACTTGTTAACATATCTATCCTATTGTCTCTAACATCTACTATTCCTTCATACGTTACTTCTAATTTGTCCCAAATTTCTTTAGCCGTTTTACAGACCATTACCCTATTAAAATCATTAGCATCTAAAGCACAAAATTATGTATTTATAGCACTTAAATTTATTTGAAGAATTTTATAGTCTATATTGGTCATATCCTTTTTCTCTTTAGGAATTTGTTTTCCATCTACTATCTTAGTAGGAATTAGATCTCCATCCATAACTACTTCCTAAGCTTTCCAATCCATATGTTGAAGATAGATTTGCATACGTTTTTTCCAAAAAGAATAGTTATGTGCACAAAAGATTGGTGGACGGGTTGAGGATTGACTCTCTCCAAAGGGAGCTACACCTATATATGCCATTAGATCTTTTTATAGCTTCTTGTTAAGATTTACTATAACTAGGCTCTGATACCAATTGAAATTAGAATAGCTTTCCCAAGAGAGGGGGGGGGGGGAGGGTGAATTGGATTATTTAAAAATTTATCCTCTTTTTAATTTTTTGCTTGTCTAAATGCAACAACAAGAAAATAACTAAATCAGCCTATAATTACAACTAAATCACACCATAAGGTACTGAAAAATTAAACACACAATCCAATCAACCAAAATATGAAAGTCAAACAATCATTCAAGATTTCTTTTATGCCTTTTGTCAGCTGACTCACTCGAAAAATAAGCAGCTTGAAAGCTATCCCAAGTATAGGAGTTCTGTCGTGTAATATTAAACCCAAGGGCTAGATCGTCTCCTCAGGGAATGAGTTTAATTTCAGATTTTACGTTCGTCCAATCGAAAACAAAAATGCACTGAACTTGGTTCAGATTCGGGGTTTTTCAAGATTGTTCATTTCACTTTTTATGAATTAAATGACATGTAAATTAAATTCCTAAAACTAACATGCATTGAACTAAAGAACACTAATGGAAATCCTAATTTACTCAAGGAAACTTAACACGCGTTAGTTTAAAAATGGTCACCTAAAACATGGAATTAAAAACACCCAATGGAAACTAAACCCAACACACACACGCGTAATAAAAATCGAATCTTTAACTGAATAAGAGCTCTAAGCAAAACTGATCTAAATTCTTCAAATTTAACAATAACATCAATTAAAAGCCAAATAGATAAGTAAAAATTAAACTTCACTAAAATAAATTAACATCACTTTAACACTCATTCATATAATCTTTTCAAAACTCTAAATAATAACCAAATAAAGAAGAAGAAAAAAACAATATCATGCTGTAATTTAAAATAAAAGAAAGAAAAGAGCAGAGGAAAGAAGAGAGAGAGAGAGAGAGAGAGAGAGAGCCATGGCAGCAGATGCAGCTGCTGTGTGTGGCTTGGACAGCAGGAAGGAGTTACTGTTTTGTGGAGCTGCTGCGAACAGGAACTGCTGCTAGTATGGGAGTTTGCGGCTATGCTGGGAGAAGGCCAAGGATGAGCGCTGGCCGAGGGATGCTCTGGTGTGGTGTGTAGCAGCAAAGGGCTGCTGTGTTGCTGGCCGTGTGTAGCAGGCTGCTGCAAGAGAGTTGCTGCCAGTGTCGTGCAGGAGCTGCTGGAACAGTTGCAGGTTGCAGTGGGATTTAATGAAGAAAAGAGGGAAAGATTGGAGAAGAGAATAGGGAAGAATAATAGGAGAAAACAAAGACAGAACCAAGGAAAAACAAGAAGAGAAAGGGGAAGAAGAGAAAGGAAAAGCAGGAAAGAAAAGAGCAAAGCGGAAATTGAAATAAAATAAAACAAAGAAGAAGAAGAAGAAGAACAGAGGAGTGTGCGGCTGGGGCAGCGCCCAACAGGGGAGAGAAAGGGAGAAAAAAAAAAAGAATAAAAAGGGGAGAGGGGAACACAGCCCTAGGACCCGGATAGGAGACTCGACCCGTTTAGAGGACCCGAATTATTATATTTTTTTGTTCTCTATTCATTGCCAATTATGCTCTTATGGAGCCCGTACATCACAAAACTCAAAACACAAAAGTTGTAGATAATCCTTTTCTATTTCTCCAGAAATTTGAATCGTCTCGATCGGAGTTCGGACGAAAAAGTTATGCACAAAATACGAACAGGTGTCAGTTTTGATTCCCGGGAATTTTCCTGCGACAAAAAATTACCAAATTCTCATAAATAGTGCAATAAAGTTCAAGAATGATGATTTTGGCATTTTATTAAAATATTGGACAATTTTAGATATTTAATTAAAAATATAAACGGTAAAGCCCGGGTTAAGCGTCCAATTACGCAGTTTTGACGTGTAATCACACCCCCTAACTAACGTTTTGCTAGTCTCTAGCAAATGACGTGAATGAATTTCAGGGCGGTGCCTACAACTACAAACTCCAATAATCATGAAATCAATGCACATGCGACAATATTATACAACTTCACATACAAACATAACTGAATTTCACACAAGCTCGTTCATGTTCAATGCACACGACTCCAAAGCACGTCACTCATGCAATTTTCATCATTTATATGTCATTTAAGAGCAGTATACTCACATGAAGTTAATCAGAGGTACATTCAGAGTTAATGCAATCATAATAGTTCGAGTATAAATAGGTAAACTCTCGAAGTGTGTGTGATGTGCGTGACTCAGTACACCTAGGATACCAATGGACACCTACAAAACGGTCGCTTTGACTCGGCCTAACTGGTATACCCTCAAAAACACTCAAAGAAAATGGGTTCACTCATCAAATGTGAGGAGTAGTGTCGCGATCAAACATCCCACATATTAAAAGGAACAAAGCTAAGTATATGGAGTGGACTAGTCTGGAAAGGATCTAACCTATCTATGAGGTGTCGGGTCCTTCACCCTAGCATCTTCTCACCTACTTGCCATATCCAACTGAGACCACCCTAGATCAACTTACTCACAAACTTGTCATGAATACATCTGAGACATTAACCGATTGAAGCATCTTCGTACGTGGAAAATATGTGTCGTCCTTGACTTTTTGTGATATGTATTTGGGCTGGTATTGACATTTCATTTCATGCGCATGTGTATTGCTTATTGTTTTTTTCTGCTCAATCTTTATTTTCTGTCTTTTCTTGAGCAATAAGGACAATATAGCACTTCTTTTGTAATCTTCAAACCATCAATGGGAATTGAGCTCGAATAGGAGTTCATGAATTAAGTCTATCTCTAGGGGTGGCTCAGCCTTCACATTTTGAGTAGGCTACAAGACCTAGGTTTCTATCTCCCCACTAGGTGTCACCTCTAGGCTTAGCAAATCAAAAATAAAGACTAGTGTACAAGGAATCATCCAGAAAAAGAGAATTGAGTTCTATGAACTTTGATTTGATATTAACGCTCAAAAGGAAGATAAATAGCTCAAGAATATCTCACAAAGGTGTCATAGTCGCCACGGGTGCTCTCTCAGTGCTCACAGAAAACCCTAAGTGCAATGAATCACGTGAATGTGTTTATTCAGCCTCGTGAGATGCCGTATAAATACAGGAAATTATATAGTCAAATTAATATAAATGTACTACCAATCGATTCTTCATAGAGTCATAAGATCATGTAAAGAGAAAACTATGCATGATTGACTTATGTGTGTCATTCATAAGTTATATGCAAGTATGCGAAAGGTATGAGTCAGTGTTAAGCATGGCATAATGCAATGTAATCCTTCAATACTCCTCCTTTCTTTCTCTCTTTCTTTTTGATTTTTTTTTTGTTTTTTTTTATTTTTTTTAAAAACCCGATACGTGTACGTGCACAGTGTCACATGCGAATGCTTATCCCCCCCAACTAAAGTGGAACATTGTCCTCAATGTGAAAGCATAGGGGAAATAGAAAATACTGTGCATGGAAAAAGTAAGGCGTACCTGAGTGGCGAAATTATGGAAAACAAAATCGAACTACGAGAAAATAGACCTGAAAACTAACTAAAAATAAAAAAAAGATAAAATAAAAGGAAAATAAGGGAAAGAAAAACATCACAATTGTCTTGGCAGAGGCTCTGGAGGAATTTCGTCTGGTGGCCGCAGGTCTATAAATTGCATCGGCGGGTCTCCAAATTTGAGTCGCCAAAATCGATCAGTCTTCAAACCTGCACGAAAATCAACCTCAGATAAATTAATGCGTGTCAAAATACC
Organism: Malania oleifera; assembly: GCF_029873635.1. NCBI lineage: Eukaryota > Viridiplantae > Streptophyta > Magnoliopsida > Santalales > Ximeniaceae > Malania > Malania oleifera. Next base: position 70,372,355 of record NC_080427.1, read on the forward strand.
AAACAATTTGTGTGCAAGTCGACCCTCTTGTGTTGACAAGAAAGGGTCTTTATTCAACATTGTTTCTAGGAAATTTGCTTCTTTACGAACTAATGTGTGATGGGAAGTTATTGGAGCAATTACCTGTAGTTCTTCAGAAGCATTAACATTAAAGGTTTTACCTGGTTCTTTGAAAATTATAAGCTCACCAGACTGGTCACCCTCTTTATCGGGTGTACATATCATCATACCACTGCAAGAGTCTGCGTCCACATTAGGCTCCTTAACATCTAATTCAGGTGGGAGTGACAGTTTCACGGTTTTTAAGCTCGGAGTATGAGGTACCACAGGTTGGTACTTCGTATGAGTATCAATCTCCTCATCAACTAACTGCTCTACTTCTGGCCTCGTTTCCTCTAATTTTTCTTTGACCTATTTTGGTTCAACCGTGACTTTTGGTGCTGGGACAACTATTTGTCCGACAATGAGCATTTCAGATTGGGGGTCGTCTTTCTCGCTATTGAAGGTGATGGTGGCCTCTTCTGTCTCAAGAGAAACATCATGTATTTGTTGTTGCGGTTGCTAGTACTCTGGAGAAATAGGCTGAGGTTCTGCGAGTGTTTCCTCGTTTTCTAAGATGTCCAACTGTGTGCTTATCGCATTAATGGTGTCCCGCAATTCATTATTATGATCGACTTGAGTTTGCATGAACTGCTGGAGCATGCTCGCCATCTGAGTTATGCTATCCTCCAGAAATTCTGACGACGTACAGCTCGGAGAGATCTGTGGTGGCTGGTATTGAGGCGGAGGAATATCTGGGCAGTTTGGTGGTTCATATGCACCACCACCACTAATTGTGCTGATAGGGTGTGCAGTCATGGGTGCCTGAGTGTATCGTGTGTTGCACTGTGGGACATTGTCAGCTAAGTAATCAAAGAATGATAATACCTGATCTGGATCCTCGCTGACGGGCTCTCCATTAGACATAGTCTGGACAAAACACTTGCAATCAGGGGTAAAAGCAGTATAAAAACAGTCAACTAACCTCCATGAGTCGAACCCATGATGTGGACAAGTGCTTAGTAGATTCTTGAATCGCTCCCAGTAAGCCCGAAATGTCTCGTCATCCTGCTGCACAAAATTAAGTATCTGTTCCTACAAAAATTGAGTTTTTTGTGAGGGACAAAACGCATGTAAAAATTCACGCTCCATATCAGTCCAATTAGTGATAGAGTGAGGTCTCATAGAATGAAACCAAATCAATGCCTTATCCTTGAAAAGTAGCAAGAAATAAATTCAGTCTAGTAGATTCGTTAGTTCTAGCATGAGAGAAAAACATGTTGCAAGTTAACTCAAACTCTGCTAGGTGCTGATAAGGGCACTCAGATTTCGTCCCATAGAACTCGGGTAGCAGTGACGTTCTCCCGCACTGCATTATAAAATTAAGCTCATCATTAGGCAAAATAGTGGAAGAGGATGCAGTGGCATATTCAAGCTGCAAAAAATCCATTATCGTGCGTGGTGCAGGTGCAGCCATTCTTCAAAACTCAAATTTTTTTTTCTTTTTTTGTTTTCTACTTTTTTTTTTCTTTTGTCTCAAGAGAAACATCATGTATTTTGTTGTTGCGGTTGCTAGTACTGTTGAGAACTAGGCTGAGGTTCTGCTAGTGTTTCCTCGTTTTCTAAGATGTCCAACTGTGTGCTTATCGCATTAATGGTGTCCCGCAATTCATTATTATGATCGACTTGAGTTTGCATGAACTGCTGGAGCATGCTCGCCATCTGAGTTATGCTATCCTCCAGAAATTCTGACGGCGTACAGCTCGGAGAGATCTGTGGTGGCTGGTATTGAGGCGGAGGAATATCTGGGCAGTTTGGTGGTTCATATGCACCACCACCACTAATTGTGCTGATAGGGTGTGCAGTCATGGGTGCCTGAGTGTATCGTGTGTTGCACTGTGGGACATTGTCAGCTAAGTAATCAAAGAATGATAATACCTGATCTGGATCCTCGCTGACGGGCTCTCCATTAGACATAGTCTGGACAAAACACTTGCAATCAGGGGTAAAAGCAGTATAAAAACAGTCAACTAACCTCCATGAGTCGAACCCATGATGTGGACAAGTGCTTAGTAGATTCTTGAATCGCTCCCAGCAAGCCCGAAATGTCTCGTCATCCTGCTGCACAAAATTAAGTATCTGTTCCTGCAAAAATTGAGTTTTTTGTGAGGGACAAAACGCATGTAAAAATTCACGCTCCATATCAGTCCAATTAGTGATAGAGTGAGGTCTCATAGAATGAAACCAAATCAGTGCCCTATCCTACAAAGTAGCAAGAAATAAATTCAGTCTAGTAGATTCGTTAGTTCTAGCATGAGAGAAAAACATGTTGCAAGTTAACTCAAACTCTGCTAGGTGCTGATAAGGGCACTCAGATTTCGTCCCATAGAACTCGGGTAGCAGTGACGTTCTCCCGCACTGCATTATAAAATTAAGCTCATCATTAGGCAAAATAGTGGAAGAGGATGCAGTGGCATATTCAAGCTGCAAAAAATCCATTATCGTGCGTGGTGCAGGTGCAGCCATTCTTCAAAACTCAAATTTTTTTTTCTTTTTTTGTTTTCTACTTTTTTTTTTCTTTTGTCTCAAGAGAAACATCATGTATTTTGTTGTTGCGGTTGCTAGTACTGTTGAGAACTAGGCTGAGGTTCTGCTAGTGTTTCCTCGTTTTCTAAGATGTCCAACTGTGTGCTTATCGCATTAATGGTGTCCCGCAATTCATTATTATGATCGACTTGAGTTTGCATGAACTGCTGGAGCATGCTCGCCATCTGAGTTATGCTATCCTCCAGAAATTCTGACGGCGTACAGCTCGGAGAGATCTGTGGTGGCTGGTATTGAGGCGGAGGAATATCTGGGCAGTTTGGTGGTTCATATGCATCACCACCACTAATTGTACTGATAGGGTGTGCAGTCATGGGTGCCTGAGTGTATCGTGTGTTGCACTGTGGAACATTGTCAGCTAAGTAATCAAAGAATGATAATACCTGATCTGGATCCTCGCTGACGGGCTCTCCATTAGACATAGTCTGGACAAAACACTTGCAATCAGGGGTAAGAGCAGTATAAGAACAGTCAACTAACCTCCATGAGTCGAACCCATGATGTGGACAAGTGCTTAGTAGATTCTTGAATCACTCCCAGCAAGCCCGAAATGTCTCGTCATCCTGCTGCACAAAATTAAGTATCTGTTCCTGCAAAAATTGAGTTTTTTGTGAGGGACAAAACGCATGTAAAAATTCATGCTCCATATCAGTCCAATTAGTGATAGAGTGAGGTCTCATAGAATGAAACCAAATCAGTGCCCTATCCTGCAAAGTAGCAAGAAATAAATTCAGTCTAGTAGATTCGTCAGTTCTAGCATGAGAGAAAAACATGTTGCAAGTTAACTCAAACTCTGCAAGGTCCTGATAAGGGCACTCAGATTTCGTCCCATAGAACTCAGGTAGCAGTGACGTTCTCCCGCACTGCATTATAAAATTAAGCTCATCATAAGGTAAAATAGTGGAAGAGGATGCAGTGGTATATTCAAGTTGCAAAAAATCCATTATCGTGCGTGGTGCAGGTGCAGCCATTCTTCAAAACTCAAATTTTTTTTTCTTTTTTTGTTTTCTACTTTTTTTTTTCTTTTGTCTCAAGAGAAACATCATGTATTTTGTTGTTGCGGTTGCTAGTACTGTTGAGAACTAGGCTGAGGTTCTGCTAGTGTTTCCTCGTTTTCTAAGATGTCCAACTGTGTGCTTATCGCATTAATGGTGTCCCGCAATTCATTATTATGATCAACTTGAGTTTGCATGAACTGCTGAAGCATGCTCCCCATCTGAGTTATGCTATCCTCCAGAAATTCTGACGGCGTACAGCTCGGAGAGATCTGTGGTGGCTGGTATTAAGGCGGAGGAATATCTGGGCAGTTTGGTGGTTCATATGCATCACCACCACTAATTGTACTGATAGGGTGTGCAGTCATGGGTGCCTGAGTGTATCGTGTGTTGCACTGTGGGACATTGTCAGCTAAGTAATCAAAGAATGATAATACCTGATCTGGATCCTCGCTGACAGGCTCTCCATTAGACATAGTCTGGACAAAACACTTGCAATCAGGGGTAAGAGCAGTATAAAAACAGTCAACTAACTTCCATGAGTCGAACCCATGATGTGGACAAGTGCTTCGTAGATTCTTGAATCGCTCCCAGCAAGCCCGAAATGTCTCGTCATCCTGCTGCACAAAATTAAGTATCTGTTCCTGCAAAAATTGAGTTTTTTGTGAGGGACAAAACGCATGTAAAAATTCACGCTCCATATCAGTCCAATTAGTGATAGAGTGAGGTCTCATAGAATGAAACCAAATCAGTGCCCTATCCTACAAAGTAGCAAGAAATAAATTCAGTCTAGTAGATTCTTCAGTTCTAGCATGAGAGAAAAACATGTTGCAAGTTAACTCAAACTCTGCTAGGTGCTGATAAGGGCACTCAGATTTCGTCCCATAGAACTCGGGTAGCAGTGACGTTCTCCCGCACTGCATTATAAAATTAAGCTCATCATAAGGTAAAATAGTGGAAGAGGATGCAGTGGCATATTCAAGTTGCAAAAAATCCATTATTGTGCGTGGTGCAGGTGCAGCCATTCTTCAAAACTCAAATTTTTTTTTCTTTTTTTGTTTTCTACTTTTTTCTTTCTTCTGTCTCAAGAGAAACATCATGTATTTGTTGTTGCGGTTGCTAGTACTCTTGAGAACTAGGCTGAGGTTCTGCTAGTGTTTCCTCGTTTTCTAAGATGTCCAACTGTGTGCTTATCGCATTAATGGTGTCCCGCAATTCATTATTATGATCAACTTGAGTTTGCATGAACTGCTGGAGCATGCTCGCCATCTGAGTTATGCTATCCTCCAGAAATTCTGACGGCGTACAGCTCGGAGAGATCTGTGGTGGCTGGTATTGAGGCGGAGGAATATCTGGGCAGTTTGGTGGTTCATATGCATCACCACCACTAATTGTACTGATAGGGTGTGCAGTCATGGGTGCCTGAGTGTATCGTGTGTTGCACTGTGGAACATTGTCAGCTAAGTAATCAAAGAATGATAATACCTGATCTGGATCCTCCCTGACGGGCTCTCCATTAGACATAGTCTGGACAAAACACTTGCAATCAGGGGTAAGAGCAGTATAAAAATAGTCAACTAACTTCCATGAGTCGAACCCATGATGTGGACAAGTGCTTCGTAGATTCTTGAATCGCTCCCAGCAAGCCCGAAATGTCTCGTCATCCTGCTGCACAAAATTAAGTATCTGTTCCTGCAAAAATTGAGTTTTTTGTGAGGGACAAAACGCAAGTAAAAATTCACGCTCCATATCAGTCCAATTAGTGATAGAGTGAGGTCTCATAGAATGAAACCAAATCAGTGCCCTATCCTACAAAGTAGCAAGAAATAAATTCAGTCTAGTAGATTCTTCAGTTCTAGCATGAGAGAAAAACATGTTGCAAGTTAACTCAAACTCTGCTAGGTGCTGATAAGGGCACTCAGATTTCGTCCCATAGAACTCGAGTAGCAGTGACATTCTCCTGCACTGCATTATAAAATTAAGCTCATCATAAGGTAAAATAGTGGAAGAGGATGCAGTGGCATATTCAAGCTGCAAAAAATCCATTATCGTGTGTGGTGCAGGTGCAGCCATTCTTCAAAACTCAAATTTTTTTTTCTTTTTTTTTTTCCTACTTTTTTTTTTCTTCTGTCTCAAGAGAAACATCATGTATTTGTTGTTGCGGTTGCTAGTACTCTTAAGAACTAGGCTGAGGTTCTACTAGTGTTTCCTCGTTTTCTAAGATGTCCAACTGTGTGCTTATCGCATTAATGGTGTCCCGCAATTCATTATTATGATCAACTTGAGTTTGCATGAACTGCTGGAGCATGCTCGCCATCTGAGTTATGCTATCCTCCAGAAATTCTGACGGCGTACAGCTCGGAGAGATCTGTGGTGGCTGGTATTGAGGCGGAGGAATATCTGGGCAGTTTGGTGGTTCATATGCATCACCACCACTAATTGTACTGATAGGGTGTGCAGTCATGGGTGCCTGAGTGTATCGTGTGTTGCACTGTGGAACATTGTCAGCTAAGTAATCAAAGAATGATAATACCTGATCTGGATCCTCGCTGACGGGCTCTCCATTAGACATAGTCTGGACAAAACACTTGCAATCAGGGGTAAGAGCAGTATAAAAACAGTCAACTAACCTCCATGAGTCGAACCCATGATGTGGACAAGTGCTTAGTAGATTCTTGAATCGCTCCCAGCAAGCCCGAAATGTCTCGTCATCCTGCTGCACAAAATTAAGTATCTGTTCCTGCAAAAATTGAGTTTTTTGTGAGGGACAAAACGCATGTAAAAATTCACGCTCCATATCAGTCCAATTAGTGATAGAGTGAGGTCTCATAGAATGAAACCAAATCAGTGCCCTATCCTACAAAGTAGCAAGAAATAAATTCAGTCTAGTAGATTCGTTAGTTCTAGCATGAGAGAAAAACATGTTGCAAGTTAACTCAAACTCTGCTAGGTGCTGATAAGGGCACTCAGATTTCGTCCCATAGAACTCGGGTAGCAGTGACGTTCTCCCGCACTGCATTATAAAATTAAGCTCATCATTAGGCAAAATAGTGGAAGAGGATGCAGTGGCATATTCAAGCTGCAAAAAATCCATTATCGTGCGTGGTGCAGGTGCAGCCATTCTTCAAAACTCAATTTTTTTTTTCTTTTTTTGTTTTCTACTTTTTTTTTTCTTTCTTAAAACTAATAAAGATGATGGGAAAAACGCAAAATTAAGACTAAGAACGACATTCCCCGGCAACGGCGCCAAAAACTTGACTCACTCGAAAAATGAAGCTCGAAAGTTATCCCAAGTATAGGAGTTCTGTCGTGTAATATTAAACCCAAGGGCTAGATCATCTCCTCAGGGAATGCGTTTAATCTCAGATTTTACGTTCGTCCAATCGAAAACAAAAATGCACTGAACTTGGTTCAGATTCGGGGTTTTTCAAGATTGTTCATTTCACTTTTTATGAATTAAATGACATGTAAATTAAATTCCTAAAACTAACATGCATTGAACTAAAGAACACTAATGGAAATCCTAATTTAATCAAGGAAACTTAGCACGCGTTAGTTTAAAAATGGTCACCTAAAACATGGAATTAAAAAGACCCAATGAAAACTAAACCGAACACACACACACGTAATAAAAATCGAATCTTTAACTGAATAAGAGCTCTAGGCAAAACTAATCTAAATTCTTCAAATTGAACAATAACATCAATTAAAAGCCAAATAGATAAGTAAAAATTAAACTTCACTAAAATAAATTAACATCACTTTAACACTCATTCATATAATCTTTTCAAAACTCTAAATAATAACCAAATAAAGAAGAAGAAAAAATCAATATCCTGCTGTAATTTAAAATAGAAGAAAGGAAAGAGCAAAGGAAAGAAGAGGGAGAGGGAGAGAGAGAGAGGGAGACAGAGAGAGAGAGCCATGGCAGCAGATGCAGCTGCTGTGTGTGGCTTGGATAGCAAGAAGGAGTTGCTGTTTTGTGGAGCTGCTGCGAACAGGAACTGCTGCTAGTATGGGAGTTTGCGGCTATGCTAGGAGAAGGCCAAGGATGAGCGCTGGCCGAGGGATGCTCTAGTGTGGTGCGTGGCAGCAAGGGGCTGCTGTGTTGCTGGCCATGTGCAGCAGGCTGCTGCAAGAGAGTTGCTGCCAGTGTCGTGCAGGAGTTGCTGGAACAGGGGCAGATTGCAGTGGGATTTAAGGAAGAAAAGTAGGGAAAGATTGGAGAAGAGAATAGGGAAGAATAATAGGAGAAAACAAAGACAAAACCAAGCAAAAACAAGAAGTGAAAGGGGAAGAAGAGAAGGGAAAAGTAGGAAAGAAAAGAGTAAAGCAGAAATTGAAATAAAATAAAACAAAGAAGAAGAAGAAGAAGAAGAAGAAGAAGAAGAAGAAGAAGAATAGAGGAGTGTGCGGCTGGGGCAGTGCCCAACAGGGGAGAGAAAGGGAGAAAAAAAAAAGAATAAAAAGGAGAGAGGGGAAAACAGCCCTAGGACTCGGATAGGAGACCCGACCCGTTTAGAGGACCCGAATTATTATATTTTTTTGTTCTCTATTCATTGCGAATTCTGCTCTCATGGAGCCCGTACATCACAAAACTCAAAATACAAAAGTTGTAGATAATCCTTTCCTCTTTCTCCATAAATTTGAATCGTTTCGATCGGAGTTCAGACGGAAAAGTTATGTACAAAATACGAACAGGTGTCGGTTTTGATTCCCGGGAATTTTCCTGCGACAAAAAATTACCAAATTCTCATAAATAGTGAAATAAAGTTCAAGAATGATGATTTTGGCATTTTATTAAAATATTGGACAATTTTAGATATTTAATTAAAAATATAAACGGTAAAGCCCGGGTTAAGCGTCCAATTACGCAGTTTTGACGCGTAATCATCAACTGCCCTGTAGTTTTTTGCAAACCTAGTTTGAATGAATTTTGTATTGTGCTTCTCTTGATCAAAATTTTCGCAAATTGACCAACGTACTCCCTTTTGGTTTTCCACAAACGGTTAATTAAAACGTACTTTCTTAAAATCAAGAGTCTTCTTCAAATATGGATTTTAAGCCCTGCAACTTGTATTTGGCATACATAAGAATATATTGTGTAGAAAATAAAGAGTGAGGAAAAGAAAGAGACACATAAATTTTAAGAGGTTATGATTCAACACATCCTACATCCTCGCCTTTGGCAAACCACCAAAGGATTCTACTGTCATAGTTCCTTTATCGGGCGGAACAACACCTTTACAACCACTCCTTCAAGTAGGCTGGAGCCTGCCTCTCCAAACGATGTACTCTCGTTCGGTCAACGATCCAACAAGCCTGGAATCATCCAATAACTACAAGAGAAATAACAAGTGGACGTGTACAAAGAGTGCTCACACATAGAGCAAGTTAGTACAATTCAAATCTATATACTTTAGAATTTAAATATCAACAATGGAATATAATTCGAAGCACAAAATTAGAATTCACCAAGTTCCCTTTTCTCTAGATGAGAAATTAGTAAGTAGAACTCAGGGATTGATGATCAACACGTTCAAAATGTCAGCACTTTCATATTGCAAGTAGTTGAGCAAGTAGGAACTTTGTATGCAAGAGAGCTTAGAGTAGATTTTTCAATTCTTAGTATGTTTTTGATTTGTAAAACCATGTATTTATAGGCTTTCAAAATTGTTTTCGTGTTGCCCAAGTTCACTTGGAGTATTTCCCTAGTTTCTGAAGTGTTGGGTTCAGATGACTGAAGTTAGAGTTTAGTCTTCTGAGGTGCTTCTGCTAGTTTCTGTGTTTCGCCAATAATTCTTCAGATGACTGAACTTATTCTTCAGATGTCTGAAGTAATTCTTCTAACGACTGAACTTAAAGTTCAATCATCTAAAGTTGCCACTTCAAGCTTTTGAGCAGAAACTTCAATTTTCTGAGCAGTTTATTTTCTGATTTTTCATTTCCATTTCAAAATATGTTTTGATCTCTTTATTTATTATTTTATAAAACATTTTTTGGGGTTTTAAAATGGGTCTCTAAGTCCATATAATTCCCCTAAAGAGCTTCAAATGATATTTCAATAGATATTTAACTTTGAAGTACTTATATAGCTCATCCTAAAACCTTATATTCTAAGCTTGAAATCATCCACTTCATGGTTACTTTGAAATCCCTTGGACTTTAGCTTAAGCTGGTTTTAGTTTCCTATGCTTTAATCAATCTAGGGCTGTTTTGAGCTTCTCTTAGATCACTTGTTAATTAATGTCGCTTGATGGTCCACAATGATCCTTATTTTCTTGTCAAACCTAAAGCACCATTACTCAACCATTCCAAGTTAAAATATCCTTTGTTTTTTATTACCAAAACTGATTGAAAAGCCCAGTTAGGCCAACATGTTGAAATCCTCAAATCAGAAATTGAGCTGAATGATAACGATATGAGTTTAATTCAAATAAATTTTGATGCCATGAATATTCTATTTTATGCTTTAGATACTAATATATTTCATGAAGTAAGTGAATGACTAAACGCTAAAGCAATATGGGAGGAACTTGAAAAGGGATATGGAGCATCTAAGCATGAAATATCTATAGCTCCATGTGACTCTAGCTCAAAAGGCCATGAAGGAGAAAAGAAGTGCTTTATTGGTTTGACCGATGATGAGGTAAATTCGTGTCCTTCAGCTTTATCAAATAATCCATGTAATGATTCATGTGATAAATATTGTGATGCATCTAATTCTAAATCATGTGATAGTTCTGATAGTGAAAGCATGTCATCTTATAAGGAATTGCAAGTTGAATATGTTAGAACTCATAAGTCTCTTGTTAAAACACTTGAACACTATACTGTTTTAAAAAACAAGAATGAGGCATCATTTAAAGAACTTGAATTACAAATTCTTGTTAATAAAGAAAAGGATTTGAAAATCATGAATTTGGAAAACAAGAATGCTATACTACAAAAGAAGCTTAAAGATGTAAGATCCCAACTCACAATTGAAAATAAAAAGGATCTTCATATCCTTGATCATGAAAATAAAGCAAACAATATGACTAAAGAGTTTATGAAACTTCAGAATGTTTTCAAAAGTCTAGAGAACTCAAAAATTCAAGATCTAGAAAAGAAATTAGAAGTGTAGTCTAAGATCATCCATATATTCACTAGAGGTAAAGAAAATTTTGACAAACTCTTAGATTTTAATTGAATTGAAAATAGGAAAAGAAAGAACCTATACATGGGGTACTTTGTTAAAAAATCGAAACATTACGCTAGTACCTCGTCCAGTCCATACACTCACACTACATATGTCTTGTGTAAAAAGAAGGGGCACATAAAATTTGATTGCCCGTTTAAAAGAAAAGGTGTGAAACCCAAACTGGTCTGTAGAGTCAAACAACCATATTATCTTAACCCATCAAGAATCAAAGGTAGAAAAATGGTATGGGTTGTAAAAAAGGGAAACTCCTTAGTACTTAAGGATGAACGGATCCGAATTGGAATTACATAAATTATTTCCTTAGGTTCTAGGTTTTGGGGGAGTGATGTCTATTGGCCTACGAAGTGGTCTATGCTTAAAATGTTAAATCTTAGTATATGCATTCATTATACATTTTCACTATATGCTAAGAACATTAGAAAATCTAGCCATTATGCAATCTCAAATAAAATATCCAATTTAAACTTAACACACACATATATATCATAATGATTGGATAAAATATGAAAACATTGGCTATAACATACTTGAATGAAAATCCACTTCCAAATGGACAAGGCAATTGTGCCTGGCATATTATTCTCAATGCTTAATTCATACTTGAATATACAAATCTTAAGTTAAGCATATCATGTCCACTCATAATGAATACTCTTTGAACATAACATAAATTTTAATTTTTCAAGAGTATTAATTCAAAATTCCTTTCATAAGCTCTCACACATTAAATCAAATCCATTAGAGCTTCATCTTCGGAAATTAAGTTAAATGGCTAATATGATTGCTATTGGTTTCAACATATATGAAAATGCAATAGCTGAGAAACCTATGCAGGAACGATAAAAAAGACAAGCCATTTGAACTTAGGCCTCTCACGTATTGTAAATCATAAGAAAATAGGCAAATATAGGCTGAGAACTCTCAAAGAAATATTCATTGTGACTTTTTGGTTCGTTAAGTCTAAGAACTCAAAGCCAAGCTAAAATCATTGAAAATATTATAACTCTTGGTTATTGAACTTGAAAATGAAAGAAAAGGCATAAAATGTGTTGAGCGCATAACTCAGGGGGGGCATATATTCTTTCATGATTACATACATTGAAATGCTCTCAATTTTTATTTATGCTTATATGTTTGTATGCTCTTTTGAAAACAACTCTGCACTAATCTCATAACTCTCCATTGTTAGTTACTTCATGTCATATGTTGGATAGTTCATTTCTTTTATGAGTTGTTGATTGAACTACTGGAAAGCATGCTTGTGTTGAAAGCCTCCCGCATGGCGAATGTAGTGATATATTTTGCATGCTAGTTATGGATATTAGGTTGTGGCTTGCTTTATAGGATTTATCTGTTGAAAAAAACCCACTATCAGGTACAAGTTTTGTGGGAAAATGTCTAATTTACAAACGACATGTTGCCGAAATTTAGATAGGAATTTTCCCAACATAAAACCTTGTCCAAAGATGATTATAATAAAATTGAATTTAAAATATTTTTTGAAAGGATAAGTGAAAATCAATTAAATAATTAAACTTCATCCTAACATAATCATCAGACATTTAGAGGAGCTCAACTCCATCCTTATAGAAAAGGCTCGAAGAACTTATACGCATCATTTCACTTTTTCAATATTGAGGCTCTTCTAATATCCTTAAACATTGTATCCTAAACTTAAAGTTCTATTATTTGATATGAAATGTTCTTGGGTCATGAATTGCATGGAATGCCTTAATATCTATTTTCGATGCACTTGTTGTCTATAGGGATGACTGTACTAATTAGAGATAAATATTGTTAATAAATATCCAGTATAGTTGTTGAAGAATGGTTTGTCTGCTCACTTATACTTTGACATATTCAATGAAATCAATCCCTTGCAAAGTCTAAGTAATTTATTTCATCTAAGCTATGGTTCAAATTGATAGGGGGAGCATCTAAATTTAAATATCTGCCCTATTATGCTCGCCACCTTTTAACTTAGATATGTTTCAAATATAGTGTGGCATGTGCTTAAATGAAATGATATTTGTGAAAATCTTAAGTTGATATTTATTGCTTTGCCACAAGTTTTTTGTGTTTTCCATATGATCTTGCATGTGATTATTAAATCTTTAGGATCATCATGATTGTGGCTTATTGATTATATTTTTGTATTTGTTTATTTGACAAACCATAAAATTGATGCTTACTTGATCTTTAAAGCTTCTTTTTCAGCAAACAACCCCTTGAATTTATTGAAAATTTTAAGGGGATATATCTTTATACATGCATATATTTATATAAATTTATTTATATATATCTTTTTAAGTAAGAATTGAACTCATATAGAGTATATCTTTTGTCTTGCTTGTGTGCTGAAACGCTTCATGACTGTGCGTGTATTGTCTTGAAATTTTATGTCATGAAATTATATTGTTTATAAATTTCTTTTTGGGTGTTGTATAATTGGTTCATTGATCTAATAACATGAAATGCATGTAAACTAGTTAGATCATGTTTATGCTCAAACCTATTTTTTTTGCCACATGTCTTCAAATTCCAATTTTCTGCGGTGTTGGCCTTACAAAGCTTAAAATCTTGTTTTGATGCTAACAAACAAGTGGAACTTAGCATATTTGGTTAAATGATGATTTTGGGGCTCACATACGTGAAAGCAAGGTCAAAGTATGTGCAGGTATCAAATGAAACTTAAACAATCAAAAGCATGATTTTAAAGATGATATGTTAAAGCTTAAAGTCAAGATGAAACCAAAAAAGTAAAGCAAGAGAGTGAACGAAAAGAAAAGTGCTCAAATAAAATCAAGCATGAAGATTTGAGTATTTCAAAATGTCAAGTGTCCTAGAAGTCTTTATGTAAATGCTTCATAGTTTAAATATCTTTTGAAATATTGTTGAAGCTCTTTAGGGGATATTTATAGACTTAGAGACCTATTTTGAAAACATGGAAAATGTTTTATGAAAGATCGAAGCGAGAGAGCAAAACTAATTTTGAAAAACTAAAAATGAAAAACACAAAAAATGACTGGTCAACCGACTGACCAGAATACATTGGGTTTACTTAGTCGACTAACAGGAAAACACCATAATGAAAAACTGCCCAATCGACTGATAGTTTGCACTGAAATTAGTCCGTTGACTAACATATCTAGCCGACTGACCATTTTGAGGTTTGTCGAGCCAGCCGAATGACATTTATTTGGGTTAAATTTTGAACAAACAGAAAAGTGTCAACCGTCTGTCCAGCCAAATGACCTTGTGAAAATTGCTTACCCAGTCGCCTATTTAACCGACTGACTTCACGGGATTTCAAATTTTTAAACTCCAACGGGAAAATTTTAAAAATTATTTTTTCAATTATGAATGTTATAAAAACTTGGTGGACACTCCAAGTAACTTGGGGAACAAGGAAACTAATCCTAAAAAGCTTAAAATTGAAATTAACACACAAGCAAATACACAACATACTTGCATTAAATCTCTCAATATCTCTCAAAGTTCTCTATTGCGCATACTCTTGTTGGGGAAAATAATCTGAAATATTTCTAAAACATCAACCTATGGTTCTCATACTGAGTTTTCTCAATCATGAAAGAACCCTTAGTGAATTGTACACTTGAGTTTTAATTCTATTTCATTTTGGTATTTAAATTTCTTGAAGTACATAGTGCTGAAATTGTACTAGCTTGCTCTTTGTGAGAGTATACTTGTACGTAGACTGTATCTTATGTTTCTTGTAGTTCTTGGATGATTTTAGGTGTTCAGATCATCTGCTAATCGAGGAGATATCACTTAGAGATGCGGGCTTTAGCCTAGTAAAGGAGTGATTGAGTGAGGGGATATCGCTTGGAGAGGCGGGCTCTAGCCTATTAAGGGAGTGTGTAAATAGTGTTTATCCACCTGACAAAGAGACTGGTTTTAGTGAATCCTTTGGTCATTTGCCAAAGGTGATGACGTAGGCTGGGTATAAGCTGAGCCTCATAAAAGTAGTGGTCTCGCTCTCTCTTTCCCTTACTCTTTATTTTCAGCACATATAAATTGAGTGGATGATTTAATTTCTTAATCATATATACTACGTAAATTTGGAAATTAAGTAAACCTAAAATCTAATTTTCACTTGGGTTGCAGAAACCAAAAGGGAGTACGTTAGTTAAACCATACTTTGTAGAAACTATAAGGGAGTACGTTAATTGGATAACAACCAAAGATAAATTAACTAAGAGTTTATTTAAATTTTGAATTTTTGGAAGAGTGTGAATGTTTTGTTGAAAATAATTTTTGAGAAAGATAATTCATTATCAAAGGGATTGCATTAACCACAGGGCTTGAATCAAATTCATATCCATAGGGCTGACAATAAAAGCGAAAATTATATCTAATATATTGATTAAATATATTGTTGTTGAATGGTTCAAAGTTTGATATTGATTGGAGTGTGTTTATATTCCAAAGTTGTGATTAAACTTACATTCTAAATCTTTGCTTAGAAGTGCTGAATATTGCAAGCATTCATCAATCCTAATAGTGTTGTGGTTAACTTGTACTTGGCAAATCAATTGGTTGTTTCATTGAGCTTTGTTTTGATTACTTGTATTGTGTAGTAGTGGATTGAATAAAAGAACATTAAATTTTATTAACAAGAAGCCAAGAAATCTTTGAAAGAATTAAAAGAGGTTAATAATTTCTTTAAAAGATTTGAAAGATTTTTAATAACCCAATTCACCCCCCCTCTTGGGACTGCACCTTTGTTTTCAATTGGTATCAGAGCGGGGTTATAACAAATCCTAACAAGTAGTTATATAAAGATCTTAATGGCACACTTCGGCATAGATCCCTTTGGAGAAGGCCAATCCTCAACCTGACCACCCATCTTTTGTGGTTTAAACTATACTTTTTAGAAATGGCGTATAAGAATATATCTCCAAACTATGAATTGGAAAGCTTGGGAGGTTGTCACGGATGGTGACCTAATTCCCCTCAAACTAGTAGATGGAAAACAAGTCCTTAAAGAGAAAAAGGATATGACTGATTTGGATCTCAAAATGGTGCAAGTTAATTCTAGTGCTATGATGCTTTATATTGTGCTCTAGACATTAATGAATTCAACAGAGTCATCGCTTGCAAAATAGCTAAAGAAATTTGAGATAAGTTAGAGGTAACCTATGAAGGCACTATTGATGTAAGGGACAATCGAATTGATATGCTTACAAGTGAATATGAAGCTTTTAAGATGAACCCAGATGAATCCATAACTAGTATGTACACTTAGTTCACTCACATAATAAATTCCTTGAATGCCTTAGGAAAAACCTACACTACCTATGAGATGATAAGAAAAATTTTTAGAGGGGTGCTACCTATATGGGAACCAAAAGTCACTGCCATAACGGAAGGAAGAAATTTGAAAAAAACCTCCTTATATGAACTTATAGGTTCTCTCCTCATATACGAAATGTCGATGAATGAAAGGAATGGAAAAACCAAAGCCAAAGAATCCATAGCCTTCAAAGCCTAAAAAAAAAAAAAATTCTAGTAGTGATGAGGATAAAGATGAAATAGATGAAGAAGAAGTAACCTTCATATCTAAAAAGCTAGCGAAAATTCTAAGAAGGAAAAATAAATTCAAAAGAAAACCCAAATCTAAAACAGAAGAAGAAGAAGAAGAAATTAGCAAAAGGAAATCAAACAATAAAACTCCTATATGTTATAATTGCAACAAAGTTGGACATATAAAACCGAAATGCCCACTACTTAAGAAAGATTCTAAAAGGAAAAAGAAAAAGGCTATGAAAGCCACTACTTGAGACAACATGAGTACAAGTAGTCCAGAATGCGAATCAAGTGACCAAGAGGTTGCTTATACTTGCTTTATGGCTTGGGACGATGAGGGAAGTTCCTCATCCAAATAAGTCAATAGTTATAATAGTGATGAATCCAATGATGAAAGCATGCCATCTTATGAAGAATTACAAAATGATTTATTCAAAGTACATCAGATGCTAATCAAAGTAACTGAACAAAGCACATCATTGAAGAATAAGAATGAAGGTATATAGAAAGAGTTAGAATCCCTTAAAACTGCTGAAAGAGAAAAGGATTCAAGAATCAATAAAATAGAAAGTAAGAATGAAGTTATGATAAAGGAGTTAGAATCTAAAAATCTTACTGAAAATGAAAAAGATTTAAAAATAAAGGAACTAGAAAGCAAAAATGAAAAAATGATAGAAGATCTTCGATCCCTATCCTCTATGGAATATGAAAAAGACATATATTTCTGAATTAGAGGATAAAATCAGAATTAGAGAAATCACAAAAGAAGGTTGATGACAAGAAAATATTGAGATAAATGATCTCAAAAATCAAATTGAAGATAAAGAAGAGATCATTTACAACTTCACAAAAGGAAAGAAAAACTTTAACAAAATGATAGCTCACAAAGGATGTCCTTAAACAAAGAAGACATTGGATTTAATGGGGTTTAAAATACAAAGAAAAAGAATCTTTACATAAGATATTTTTTAAAAACATCTAAAGATTATGCTAGCAAATCTTCTAATGCCTACACTAACATCGTATGCTACCTATGCAAGAAAAAGGGTCATATAAAGTTTGAATGTCCATTAAAGAGAAAGGATGTAAAAATTAAACAAGTATGAAGAATAAAAGAAACATCACTTATGAAACCTATTAGACCCAAAAAGATATGGGTACCTAGATAAAAAGCTTTGTATGAAACAAAAATAACATTGTTGGCCAAAATCATAGGATGATTCATACAAGCTTAAATAAAAAAAAGGTTTTGAAATTCATAAGGAATCAAAAGAAAGAAAAATCAAAGCTTATTACATGAATATTTTGATTAAGAAAAAGTTTTTGAACAAAATGAGAAATATTTGAGAATAAGAGGTACTTGAAGACAACTTGAGCAATATTACAAAACAAATGAAAATGAAATACATGCTGTGCCAATTTGCTATATACTACATGTGTATGATCATGACTTGACTCATATTGATAATGTATGGTTCACTATATTATAAATTTGAGCATGATTTTGAAGCTAAATCATAAGAAGTATAAATTTTGAGCATAAGAGCATAAGCATGAATTTTGATATGCTAATGATGAATCAAGTGGATAAATTTGTTTGTTTTGTGCTTGTCTTTATATTGGTATCTATGAGCTATGAAGGAAATAATATTAATATTCTTAGTCTCCATGAGTTATGCATGATGTGATATTAGCTTTGGTATGTATAAAGTATATTGGTATCCATGAATATTTTAATTAGTATCACAATTTAAAAAAGTTCAATTGGTATCACAAATCATAAGTTAAATTGGTATTTGAGCATGACAAGCATAATTATATCCATGAACATGTTATGATGATAATGATATGATATTGGTATTTGAAATTAGTACTTATGAGCACATACATGATATATTTGAAGTATGGAATGATAAACTTAAAAGAATAATTGGTATCAAATCTAAATATATTAAATACAAGGGGAGTGATATGACTTATTGCTTGTATTATGATTCCTCCCTAATTGTCAATTGGTATCATATGTAATTTTCAATTGGAATTAGAATTAATGAAAATCTCAATTGGTATCATATACTTGATATGCATGATTGATATTCATATGCTCAAAAATATGATTTATTTTGTTTATATCCTATGCTTTTTGATTGACGTCAAAAGAGGGAGAAGTTTTGAGAAAAAATTGAAAAATTGAGCTTGGTATTGAAAAAGGGGAGAAGTATTTGACAAAGGAAGGGGGGGAGGGGGAAGTATTTGACAATTGAATGATCTTAAACTTAACATGAATTGAGCATGATAGTGTATTGTATTGAAATTAGTGTTGATATGAATCTTGAAATTACAAATATGATGCCTAATAAAAGGGGGAGTCTTTTTAAGGCTTACTTATATTTTTGTTCCTTATTTTTCATCATAAAAAAAGGGGAGATTGTTGGCTTTACAAAACTTAAAAAATCTTGTTTTGATGCTAACAAACAAATGAAATTTAACATCTTTGGTTAAGAGATGATTTCAGGACTCACATATGTGAAAGCAAGGTCAAAGTGCTCACAATGATCAAATGAAGCTTAAAAAATCAAAAGCATGATTTTAAAGATGATATGTTAAAGCTTGAAGTCAAGATGGAACCAATGAAGTAAAGCAAGAGAGCCAAAGAAAAGCAAAGTGCTAAAAGCAAAACAAGCATAGAAATTTGAGTGTTTCAAAATGTTAAATGTCCTAGAGGTCTTTATGTAAGTGCTTCATAGTTTAAATATCTTTTGAAATAATGTTAAAGCTCTTCAGGGGATATTTATGGACTTAGAGATCAATTTGAAAATCCTGAAAAATGTTTTATGAAAGATCAAAGTAAGAGAGCAAAACTAATTTTGAAACGCTAAAAATGAAAAACTAGAAAAATGACTGTTCAGCCAACTGACTAGATTACACTGGGTTTACTCAGCCGATTGATAGGAAAACACCAGAATGAATAACTGCCCAACCGAATAACAATTTGCACTAAAATCAGTCAGTCGACTAACATGCCCAACCGACTGACCATTTTGAACTGTGTCGAGCTAGCTGATTGACATTTATTTGGGTTAAATTATGAACAAACAGAAAGGTGTCAACTACTTGTCCAGCCGACTGACCTTGTGAAAATTGCTTACCTAGTCACTTGTCTAGCCGACTGACTCCACGAGATTTCAAAATTTTAAACTCCAACGAAAAAAATTTTAAAATTAGCTTTTCAATTATAAACGTTAAAACAAATTGGTGGACACTCCAAGTAACTTGGAGAAAAAGAAAACTAATCCTAAGAAGCCTGTAATTACTACATTAATCCCAAGAAATTAACACACAAGTAAATACACAACATAGTTGCATTAAATCTCTCAATATATCTCAAAGTTCTCTATTGCTCATACTCTTACTAAGGGAAATCATCTGAATTTCTGTTGAAACATCAACCTACAATTCTCATACCGAGTTTTCTCAATCACTAAAGAACCCTTGGTGAATTCTACACTTGAGCTTCAATTCTATTTCATACTGGTATTTAAATTTCTTGAAGTACATAGTGTTGAAATTGTACTAACTTGCTTTTTGTGAGAGTATACTTGTACACAGATTTTATCTTATGTTTCTTGTAGTTTTTGGACGATTCGAGGTGTTCGTATTGTTGGCTAAGTGAGGGAATATCGCTTAGAGAGGTAGGCTCGAGCTTAGTGAAGGGGTGACCGAGTAAGGGGATATCGCTTGGAGAGGCGGGCTCTAGTCTACTAAGAGAGTGTGCAAACGGTGTTGTTTTGCCTAGCAAAGGAACTAGTTTTAGTGAATCCTTTGGTGGTTTGCCAAATGTGTGGATGTAGGCTGGGTATAAACCGAACCTCGTAAAAGCCATGGTCTCACTCTCTCTTTCCCTTGCTCTTTATTTTCAGCACATATAAATTGCGTGGACGATTTAATTTCTTAATCATATATACTACATAAATTTGGAAATTAAGTAAAATTAAAGTCTAATTTTGATTTGGGTTGTGGAAACTGAAAGGGAGTACGGTGGTTAAATCATACTTTGTGGAAACCATAAAGGAGTACATTGATTAGTTAACAGCCAAAGATAAAATTAACTACGAGTTTATTTAAATTCTAAATTTTGGGAAGAGTGTGAATGTTTCGTTTAAAATAATTTTTGAGAAAGCTAATTCATTATTAAAGGGATTGCATTGACCACAGGGCTTGAATCAAATTCATATCCACAAAGCTGCCAACAAAAGCTGAAAGTTGTATATAATATATTGATTAAATATATACTGTGGTTGAACGGTTTAAAGTTTGATATTGATTGGAGTGTGTTTATATTCCAAAGTTGTGATTAAAATTACATTCTAAATCTTTGCTTAGAAGTGTTGAATATTGCAAGCATTCAACAATCTTAATAGTGCTGCAATTAACTTGTACTTGGCAAATTAATTGGTTGTTTGATTGAGCTTTGTTTTGATTACTTGTATTGTGTAGTTATGGATTGAATAAAAGAATATTAAATTTTATTAACAAGAAGTCAAGAAGTTTTTGAAATAATTGAAAGTGGTTAAGAATTCTTAAAAAGATTTGGAAGAAGTTTTAATATTCCAATTCACCCCCCCTTTTGGGACTACACCTTCGTTTTCATGCAGGTCTTATGAAATGCTTTATTTGTCATGGTTTGAGGATACTTCTGGTTTGACCATGGATTTCATGTCATTTAAATCATTTTAATAACCAATTATATAGCTTGTGTGCTTAATTTCCATATTCATACTTTGTCATCCATTGTGCATTGTATGATTATATTATCTTTTTGGATGTTGAAAGTAATACTACTTAATGATACTGCACTGTTTGAGTTCGATTTTCAAACGGCATGCTGCCGAAATTTTTAAAGATTTCGCAAAAAAATTTTTATATTTGAATGATAATTATCTTTTATTTGCCTATATACTTAAATGATTTATCTAGGCCCTTTTTGCTGTTGCCAAAAGGGGGAGAAGTAGGTAAGTATTTGTCATCATCAAAATGGGGGAGATTGTTGACCTTATAAGTCATATCCTGTTTTGATTATGACAAATACTATGATATTTAATGGTTGATGAGTTTATGTTCAGGACCAATCAGAAGTATCATATGGTGCATGCACATGGGCTTAAAGAATACGAAGACTCAGAATGTTTATTCCTTGTAATTTATATTTATCATTTTGGGTCTATAATAGTAACATAGGAACATGGTCTGTAATAATTAATGGCTTACCTACATGGTAGGATAGATAATCTCAAGACCATAGATGGACTGTAGGGCACCTTATTTACCGACGCCAAAATTTTTCTGTGTCCTCAAAAAGACCTAGAATGACCCTAGGACCCACATGCATGCATAAAAAAATGTTCTTATATGAATAGGGTTATTGTATAAAGGGATTTAAATCGAAATGCTTTAAAAATGCATGTTCGGTCGACTAAACTGGAATGTATAAAAGCATTCGGTCAATCGAACTAGTCAGAGGTCAGCAGTTTGACCATAGCTTTGTCGATGGTACCTTGCCAAGTTCACACAACTTGGTCTATCGAACTCCCACACAAGTCAACAATGGACTCCTCGGTCGACCGACCAGATTTATAGGGGTAGTGCTCTAGTCGACCGAACCCCCACGTGGGAGAATCCAACTGACTGGTCGACTAAACTACCTAGTTCAAAATCACCTAGTTGACCAAACCGTGCAGAATTGGAAAAATAACCCTTGAGACCCTTAGTCCGATCGACCGAACTATCAGTTAATTTTTTGCACAGTTGACCAAATTTTGTCACTTGGTCAAATAAACCTTAAGTTCGGTCGACTAATGCTCTCGGGTTGGACAATTATTTTTACCACTGTTAAATTTTTTTAATAGGGTTAATTGTGTTAAAATGTTTTAAAATAATACTAATAATACCTTATGTGTCCTGAATGGTTATAATTATGGGGTAGTCTATTTATACCCCCACATTTGAAAAGACTAGTAGATAATTAGCAATTTTGATTAGAAAAAATTCTTTGAAACTCAAAATCTCCTGTACTCATTTCCAACTCTCCTACACTCACTCTTACTACTTCTTATTGCTAAAATCCTCTTGTAAGTGTGCTTGAGTGTTATTATCAATAAAATTTTCCTCTCTCTTGCTTGATTAATTGAGATTATTTTCTTGGAGAGCAAAGCATTAAGTTTTTCCTAGGAGATTTTATTCATAAGTCTCCCTTAGGAAAAACTTAATTGAGCTTTTGAGTATTGCATTTTCATTGCAATATCTCAAGGAGTTCATATTGTATTTTGATTGCTAAAATTACTTTTCAAATCATCTTTAAATATCTCGTGTGGTTTACTTTGAGAAATATTTGTTGAGATATTTGTCCATGTGCTAAAAGATTCTTTGTTGCAATATCCTTTTATTGATTTTATCATGTTGAACACAAAGATCAAATCATTTTTATAAACTAAATCTGAATATCTCTTGAGGTTTATATTGTGAGAAAAATATTTTTTGAGATATTTAAAGTGTGCTAAGGATCTTTGTTTGTGCATTGTGATTGGAATCACTATTTTGACAGAAAGATCATATCATTTACACTCTCAGATATTGATTGCATTATTGGCATTATTTCTAAGAGAAGAAACTAAGGCTACACCAAGATTGTCTTATTATATCATTCAGTAGTGTATTGATTACATTGGTACATAATCTGCTTAGTTGAGAAGCATATTTGTTGTACACAAATTTTATTGAGAAATCTTTTGTATTCTAGGCATGGCCTGAGGGGGTGGTAATCCAGCCCGATAAGGATCGGTTGTTAAAGGTTGAGGTCAGCTGTGTGTTAATTGACCTGGTTGTAAAGGTTAAGGTTAGCCCTGTGCTAATTGATCTAGTATTTTAGGTGCCGCTCCACTCGTTAAGTGAGCTTATAGTGGTAATCCTTGTGCTTGTTAGACAAGGTAGGGATGTAGGCAGTTTGCTGCACCTCGATAACATTTCTGGTGTTGTCTCCTTTACTGTTTGATTGTGTATGCTTTGTTAAATTTCTATTGCAGTTTAAATTCCACTGTATATTTACATTGATTTATTTTATATGCATTATATTGACCTAGGCTTGTGTGATACGATGTTGATGGATTGACCTAGGGAATAAAATTTTTTAAAATACCAATTTACCCCACCTCTTGGGATTGCACCAAAGCTAACACGGGCACCACTCCAAAACTAAGGTAAGGGAGATGTTTTTAAGTTTAATGAGTTATTTAAGTTAAGAGGACTTGGTAATGTTCGACTGTTACGACTTCTGGGGTCGAATTGATAAAATTAGAAATTTTGGATTACAAGAATTTGTGCATGTGCCGTAGGCACTCAGTTAGGATCCCTTTGAGCATTCCCTCAGGAAATCAAGTAGGGGTAATAAATACTTAACTATTTGGAATTTCATTGATGAAACGGGATGTGTGAGCTTAAGAAAATGTGATTTTAGGGTTTTGGAGTTTCAAAAGCTGCATGCGTGAATTTAGGAAGTCCGACAACCCTCTTAGTCTTCAAGTTAGGGAAATATGTTATACCAGTTATTTTTGAAATTTTGATTAGTAAAATATAATGCATATATATATATATATATATATATATAGACACACACACACATATATATATATATATATATATATATATATATATATATATATCGTTATGTGCTTTGAGAATATAATTTTTGGATAATTTCGAAGTATAACTTTTTGGGTATGAAATTATGTATTTTCAGAAAAATTCAGAAATATGGATTTCAAAAAAAATTCTATAGATTATGTATAATTTTCATATACAGTGGAAAAATAGAGATTATAGTATATGATTTTATTTAATTGTGTGGCATGAGAAATATCAGTTTAGCATAGAGTTTTACACAATTTTTAGAGAACCATGACTGTACATTTTTGAGTTGGGAGTTGTATTTTTGGGTATGCCCCTAGGACATTGTGTTTCTTTTTGGGGATGTATATGTGTATTTATGTACATAGTAGAACTCTAGTGTTGTATGTACCGTTGGATATTTTATGTTTTCCACTGCTTAGATGGTTGGTATTGATGGACAAGTATTCTCGATGCCCACTTTGGGACTGGACGTTATAGTGAAAATTATTGTGGGTATCAGAGTAATAAATTTTTTTTCTAAAAGAATATATATATATATATATATATATGTATGTATAAAATTGTAGTAATTTGGGGGTCGTTACAAGTTTGGTGTCAGAGCCTAGGTTGCTAGGTTTTATAGACTTAGTGTACAGCGGAAAATAATATCAAAGTATAGGAATGGATTTTGATGAGGGTAGAAATGGGTAGAATGAGATTTTGGCAAGTCAATGTTGGAGATTAGGATGAGAATTTAGGGTTTTGTCTCGCAATTTGGAGGCGAAAACTTCAGGGTGGTTTCTGTGATTTTCCTAGGATGACGATTTCAGGAAAGTCCTGGTAAGCTATCATCGATTTTTGTTTTGGATAGGTACGATTGAGCCTTAAATTAGCAGATTTGTGGTATGAAGATATGTTATAATTCTTTGTTAGATTAACGTAAGAATTGTATTATGAAGTTAGGATTCTCAGATTATTCTCGTGTTATTGCAGGATAGACCCTAGAAATAGCAATGCACATGTTGGTGATGGTAGGGATGCAGGGCCTTCCAATATGGGTGGCAGTGACTCTGACTAAGTGTTTCACAGTGGAGCACAGTAGGTGATGGCAGAGAATGCACAGAATAGTAGAGAAAAAGTCTACGTACTAGCTGATCAGGGTTGCACGATCCAGCAGTTCACAGGCATGCATCCTCCGACATTCTCAAGGAGATTCGACCCTGCAGTTGTTGAAAGCTGGATATAGGAAATTGAGAAAATATTGACGGTGTTGCACTGTAATGATGATCAAAGGGTCCTCTATGTCACGTACAGGTTGATGGGTGAGGCTAAGAGGTGGTGGATAGTTGTGATATTGCTTGAGGACCAGAAGACATGACGTGGTGCAGATTTAAAGAAATTTTCATTGATCGATACTACCACGCCACCATCAGAGAAGCCAAGGTGAAGGAATTCTTGAACTTGACCCAAGGGCATTTGACGGTTAAGCAGTATGCGGAAACGTTTTTTGAGCTGTTACATTTTGCCTCATATATTGTCTTAGATAAGGCTAAGAAGGCAAGGAAGTTCAAGAGGGGTTTGAGGCAAGAAATCTATGAACAGGTGGTCATTTCAAAAGTGCAGTATTTTCAGAATTGGTGGACAGGGCCGCTATAGTAGAGGAGAGCACGCAGAGAGGTACTGGGACATAGAGCTAGAGAAAGAGGCCTACGCCTCTTGGATTTCAGGCGAGTTCTAGCCAGGGCACATGGAGGGAAGATCGGTACGGTAGAGCTCAGAGGTAGGTGATAGGGAACCCTGGGTATTAGGGCAAGTAAATTTATCATATTAGCCCTAGATGTGGAAGGAGGCACATGGGAGAATGCTGTGTGGGAGAGAATGTTTATTATTGGTGTGGGAGACCTGGATACATTGCATGAGCATGTCATGGGTTATGGATCAATGCACTAGCTCCTAGACCATTTTGGGGGAATAACCAAACACCCTGAAGAGGTTAGCAGAGGAACAGCGCCCCAAAGAGGGTCTATGCGTTGACGTCGAAAGACATTGAGGTTGCAGGCGATGTGGTGATAGGTACCATTAATATACTTTCAATTAACACAAATTTTTTATTTGACTTGAGGGCCACACATTCTTTTGTGTCTACGGGGTACATCAAATTATGGGGGGTAGAAACTCAGCTGCTAGACACCGAGTTGTTAGTAGCTACACCGATAAGGTCAGTAGTGAGGCGTCGAAGGGTGCTCAGAAGCTATCCAATAGATATTTTGGGGAAAGTGTTGACCTTATAGGTCACACCCTGGTTTTGATAATGACAAACTCAATTGTATTTAATAAATATCCAGTTCATGTGCAGGTTTATACTAACATACATTCAAGGGCACGTGAAAGCTTGAAGACAATTTCATATTCCCAATTGTAATATCTCTAAGTGAATTTTGTCTGTAATAGTAATTAGGCTGTCTGTAATAGTAATTAGGGTACTGGTTTGTAATAAGCTCACACACATCACATGAATGATTTACTTTGTAAGCTCAAACCGAACCATAGAAAGACCTTAGAGTGTACCTTCGGGTGACCGAAGGTCGACCGACACCGGACTTTTTCGGTGTCTTCAAAATTGGACCCCAAGTGGCCTTAGGACACACACATATGCACATATGTTTATTAGGCACTTAAAATTGATTGAGTTGGGTCAATTCGGGACCGAAATGCACACTTGGTGCACTTTCGGTCGACCGAGCCAAACAGTTCAAATTGGCCCGGTCAACCGAAACCGGTCCGGGTCAACTATTTGACCCGGTCCCGGTCGACCGACCCCTTACAGGTCATTTGACCTCGGTCGACCGAACCACCTGGGAGTCAACTATTTGACCCCTCGGTCGACCGACCACTTTTGTACTCCAACAACTCGATCGACCGAAGCGCCTTGGGAGAATTCCCAACAACTCGGTCGACCGAGCCGTGCAGTTCAAAAAGGCCTCGGTCGACCGAAACTCGGAGATTTCAAAAATCGCCCTTACCCGGTCGACCGACCCCTTAGTTCAAAATGCCCTCGGTCGACCGAGCTACTTGAGTCCCGAACGACCGAGCTACTTTTGGTCAACCGGACCTCTCGGGTTGCCCTGATTTTTTTACCGCGATTAAATTTTTTAAACAGGGTTAAATTTTCTTAAGTGTCATTAATCTTTTCTGAAAATTCCTAATAAGTCCCCAACGGTCAAAATTCTTGGTATGTCTATATATACTCCTTCATTTGGTGGATTAAGCACGGATTAGCAAATAAATTAAGAAAAATTTTCTCTCAAGCCAAATACTCATATTTGCCTCCTACTACTTACATTACTTTGAAAACCTACTCAAGCTTACACTCTTCATCTATCCAAATCATTTGTAAGTGTATTGAGTCTTTTATTTTTGGTTAGCTCTTCATATTGCTGTGTATTTGAATCGATTTTTGAGAGCATAACCTAAGTTTTCTTAGGAGGCTTTGCCAATAAGCCTGCCCTAAGAAAGACTCTTTGTGACATCCCAAGTATTGCACTCTAGTTGCAATATCTTAGGAAGTTCATTTTTGTTTGGAGATTGCAAAAATACTTTCAAACATATTTGAATATCTTGTGGTGTTCATATTGATATATTTGGGAAAGGATATTCGTGTGTGTGTGATATATAAATCTTTGTGGTATTGTTTGTACAAGTCTTATAAATATATATCATTTACCGGAAACAAAATTATCTACTTTGCAATACAAGCACATACGCATTCTATTGATTGATAATATTGAGGCTTGCTTGGTATTCTGTGTGAACACTCTTGACTGAATATTTTGAAGTGCACAGATTATTATTGACACTCTCACGTACGTGTTACACTGATAGAAAACATAGTTGAGAGTTTGACATTTTAGACCACACAGAGCTTACATTTTAAATCACTTGTGGTGTTTGTGTTTGTGCGCATTTGTGGTACATATCTGCTTTACTTGAAAGCACAATTGTATTGTACCTTTGATTGTATATCTGAGAGATTCCAGGCGTGGCCTGAGGGGGCGGTAATCCAACCCGGTAAGGATTGGTGTAAAGGTTGAGGTCAGCCCCGCTAATTGACCTGGTTAAGGTTGAGGTCAGCCCTGTGGTAATTTGACCTGGTTTGTATAGGTGACGCTCCACCCGTTTAAGTGAGCAAGGTATTGTGATAATCCTTGTGCTGGTTAGCCAAGGCGGGGACGTAGGCGGTTGGCCGAACCTCGATAACATATCCGCGTGTCATCTTCTCTTTACTGCTTTCTGATACTTGTGTGATTGTTTAAACTGCTTCATCTGATCTCTGGCACATTTACATCATTTGCACTAGATTGACCCTAGGCTTGTGAACATACTGCTGCTAGGAGGAATACTTAGAAGGTAAAATTTAAAAATACCAATTCACCCCACCTCTTGGGATCACGGTAAAGCTAACAGAAAGTATTATCAACTAACCTAGTAGTGTTGATTGTTATCAGAAAGAGGTGATATTTAGGCCTCCTAGAGAGTAGGAGTTCATATTCATGGGGTCTTTTGTGTGCGCCTCACCATAGTTGATGTTAGTTATTCAAGCGAGGAGACTACTCTAGGATGGTTGCGAGGGATACATATCTTGTATAAAAGAAATGCTATAGGGAGAATTGAAACTTACTGATATTCTAGTAGTAAGGGAATTTTTAGGTGTTTTTCTAGAGGAATTACATGGTTTACCATCGGAACGTAAAATTGAGTTGGCTGTTGATTTACTTCTAAGGACAGCACCAATTTTTAAAGCACCCTACAGAACGGCTCCAATAGAATTGAAAGAAGTAAAAGACCAGTTATAAGAATTATTAGATAAAGGGTTTATTAGGCCAAGTGTATCGTCCTTCGGAGCGCTAGTTTTATTTGTAAAGAAAAAGGATGGGATGATGAGGGTGTGCATCGATTATAGAGAGATAAATAAAGTTGTAGTTAAAAATAAGTATCCTCTTCCCTGTATTGATGACTTATTCAATAAGCTCCAAGGAACCTAGGTCTACTTTAAGATTGATCTTCTGTCAGGATACCATCAGGTGAAAATTAAAGTAGAAGATATTCCAAAGACAACCTTCAAAACCAGGTACAACCACTACAAGTTTTTGGTTATTCCATTTGGATTAACTAATGCATCGGCAGCGTTTATGGACCTAATGAATAGGGTATTCCAGTGGTATTTGAACCAGTTTGTTGTTGTTTTCAATAAAGATATTCTGGTATACTTGAACAGTTTTTGAGGAGTACGAGGATCATCTGAGATGGTGCTACAGGTGTTGAGAGAAAATAAGTTGTACGCTAAGTTCAAAAAATGTGAATTCTGGCTAAAGGAGGTTACATTCCTTGGACATGTGATCTTCGGGGATGGTATTTTGGTAGATCCAAGCAAGATAGAAGAGGTAATGAATTGGGTGAGACCAAGGAATGTTTAGGAGATTAGAAGTTTCTTGGGTCTGGTGGGATAGTACTCGCGGTTTGTGGAAGGTTTTTCCAGATTATCAGGTCCTCTGACATGGCTTTTGAGGAAAGATGTGAAGCTCAAATGGACCAACAAATGTGAGCAGAGCTTTCAGAAGTTAAAGTGGTGACTCATCACCGCACCCGTTTTTACCATCCCATTAGGGGACTGAGATTATATGATCTAAAGTGACGCGTCTCTGAGAGGACTTGTGTGTGTATTGATGCAGCAAGGAAAGGTTATGGCATATGCTTCTCGACAACTTAACGAATATGAAAAGAATTATCTCACACATGGTTTAGAGTTGGCTGCAGTGGTGTACGCCTTAAAGATCTGGAGGCATTATCTGAATGGTGGGAAATGTGAGATCTATATAGATCATAAAACTTTGAAATATTTCTTCACATAACAAGAGTTGAATATGAGGGAAAAGAGATGGTTGTAGTTAATTAAATGTTATGACTATACCATCAGTTACCACCTAGGGAAAACAAATGTGGTAGTTGATTTCTTGAGTTGGAAATCAGGCAGTGCCACAATGTCAGCGGTTGTGATGGAGCATTAGATCAGAATGGATTTGGAAAGGCTTGGGGTGGATTTGGTAGAGGGGGATCACTAGAAATTTATTTATAGTTTGGTACTTCAGCTGACTTCACTGGAGAAAATTAAGATTGCTTAGATGCCTGACACAGAATTCATAAAGATTAGAGATTCAGTACAGAGTGGACATGGGGTTGATTTTAATATTTCTGAATATGGTGCTCTAAGGTTTTGTACCAGACTGTTCATACCTACAGATGCTGAAATTAAAAGAACCATCTTGGAAGAAGCGCATCGATCCCTTTATACAGTGCACCCTGTAAGTACTAAAATGTACAGGGATCTTCGGGAATCCTTTTTGTAGAGCAAAATGAAGAAAGAGATAACTGAGTATATAGAGTAGTGTTTGACATACCAAAAGGTAAAGGCTGAGCACTAGAGACCGGAGGGACAATTACAGCCACTCCACATTCCTGAGTGGAAGTTGGAACATATTTCAATTGGATTTTGTTACAAGGTTACCACCGACATTACATGGATGGGATGCCATCTAGGTGGTCATGGACAAATTAACGAGAACTACCTATTTCCTTCCCATTAGAGTTAACTACTCCTTGAGCGGATTGGCAGAGTTGTATATACATGAGGTAGTTAGACTGCGTGGTGTGCCATTAGCCATTATATCAGATAGAGACCCACGGTTCACATCGTAATTTGGAGGAGTTTGCAAATGGCCATGGGTTCTCAGTTGATGTTCAACACAACATTTCATAATCAGATAGATGGTCGGATGGAGAGGACAATACAAACACTAGAGGATATGCTGCGAGCTTGTGTATTGGATTTGGGGGTAGTTGGGCACAGTTTGTGCCACTCGTTAACTTTTCTTATAATAATAGCTACCAGGCCAGCATTGAGATGACACCATATGACGCATTATATGGTAAGAGGTACCAATCCCCATTATAATGGGAGAAAATTGAAAAAAGATAGATTTTGGGGCCAGTGTTGGTACAACAAACTCACAATAAGTCAGACTTGTCAAACACAAAATTAGAACAGCTCAGAGTCAACATAAAAGTTGTGCAAACACTCACCGGAGACCATGTATTTTCTAGAGTCACACCGATGAAAGGGGCGATAAGGTTTGGGAGGAAGGGTAAGCTGAGCCCTAGGTACATTGGACCATTCGAGATACTTGAGAGAGTGGTTCTAGTGACCTACCGATTGGCCTTACCACCGGTCCTTTATAGGATCCATGACGTATTTCACATATCGATGTTGAGGAATTACGTCACAGATCCCTCCTATGTGATCAATTATAAGGCATTGGAGCTTGGTGATGCCTTGTCTTATAAAGAAGTGCTAGTGCAGATTTTAGATTGAAAGGAACAGAAACGGCGCGCAAAGAAAATTCCACTGGTAAAGTACTATGACGCAACAATGTAGTTGAGGAGGCTTCGTGGAAATGAAAGGAATAGATGCGCCAGAGATATCCACATTCAGTGGAGCTCGGAGCTGAACTAGTAAGAATAAAAGTAAATGACAATGTACGTATTTTGACTTGTATAGTGTAGGGTAGGATAGATAGTGTTTTTGGTTTTAGGTTTTAGGTTATAAATGGTTTTGGGAGAATTTTATTCTTATGTAAATGGTTGTAATCTCTGAGAACTTTCTTTTGTAACTATGGTATTCCTCCACCATGAGTGAGGGTAATTAATAAAATTGTAATGTTTTTCTTTAAGGTTTGAATTGTGATAGATAACAAATTTCGAGGATGAAATTTTTATAAAGAGGGGAGAATGTAATGACCTGGAAAAATAATAAGAATAAGGAAATAAAGAAAAAGGTGATTTTTGGTTTGGTATGGACCAAACCGTCGATGGTTTGGTTGGGGTGCAGAAAACCATCGACGGTTTTGTAGTTACCGTAGTCGGGTAAAGGGTAAATGGGTAAAATGGTTTGGCTATAGATCAAACCATCGACGATTTGCCGAGTGCCCAAGAAAACTGTTGGTGGTTTTTGCTAGGAATGGATCACTATTTAAAGGTTGCATGTCATTTTTATTTTAAAATTACAAACTCTCTCTCTCTCTCTCTCTCTATCACTCTCCCTAGCAAGGTGGCAAAACCTCTCCCTCTCTCTCCTCATTTTCCCACTCTAAACTCGACCCATCAACGATCAGACTCCGTATCTAACACCTAGCAGCGATCCTCGTCATTTTAATTGAAGCAAAATTATGTTTTAAGGATCACGGGCACCACTCCAAAATTATGGTGAGAGAGATGCTTTTAAGTTTAATAAGTTATTTGAGTTAAGAGGAGTTAATAATGTTCGGTTGTTATGCATTTTGGGGTTGAATTGATAAAATTAGAAATTTTGGATTACAGAATTATGTGCGAGTGCTGCTGGCACTAGGTTAGGATCTCTGCGAGCGTTCCCTTAGGAAATCAGGTAGGGGTGATAAATACTTAACTATTTGGAATTTCATTTATGAAATGAAATGTGTGAGCTTGAGAAAATGTGATTTCAGGGTTTTGGAGTTTCGAACGCCACAGGTGTGAATTTAGGAAGTTTGGCAAGCCTCTCAGTTTTAAGTAAGAGAGATATGTTAATGCAATTATTTTTGAAATTTTTATCAGTAAAATATGTTAGCTTTGGTGTATTCCCAAGAGGGGGACGGGTGAATTGGAATTTAAAACTTTTTCTCCTAGGTTAAACTATTTTAGCAACAGTACTTTCAAAACCTAGGTCTATCAACCCAAATGTGCAAATATGTATAATATGCATAATTTAAATCATATGCATCATTCACACAATAAGATACACATGCGGCAAATATAAAGTGCAGAAATATAAATAGACACACGATATGTTATCGGGGTTCGGTCAACTGTGCCTATGTCCCTGCCTCTAGCTCGCAAGCCTGATGATTCTACTAATGGCTCACTTAACGAGTGGAGTGGCACCTAATACAACCAGGTCAATTAGCACAGGGCTGACCTCAACTTTTACAAACTCTCTTTGCGGGGCGGAGAAGGCCCTAGGTCAAATTCACAGGGCTGACCACAACTTGATCCTTCCGCGCTAGATCAAACCCCCTTAAGCCACGCGTGGAAATACAATAGTATTTTTCACAATAAACTGGTACAGTGATTATACTTTCATGTAAAGTAGATATGTACCCCAATACAGGCAATATACTTAATCTATAACATACACATCAACAATGTAGGTAGATGTAAGCTCAGTGATGTGTATTTTTGTGCAAGCCACAGTCAACAAGATATGATTGCTAATATGCTCAAGAGTGTTCTAAACAAGCAATACCTTGGAATTTAAGCAAAGCACAAATCAATAGGAAATTAGTATTCCAAAGATATCAATCAAATATTCAAACTAGATCAAGAAGATTTCCTCAATGAAATACACACAATACTAGTTTGAAAATATTTTTCTTGTTTGGAAAATATTTGCACAACAAAAATCGAAGCTATTGGACACTTGCAAGACCAATGCAAATATCCTAAGATTACTAGGTTACCCCAACAAAAGATTTATAGTATGAGAATTTGTGAGATAAACCTAAGCTAAAACTCCCCAAGAAAGGTATAACAATCAATCAATCAAATGGGAGTTTCTAGCGAAGTATAGTAATCTCAAGCACTCTAAATATGCTCTTAAAAACTCAAAATATATCAATGAAGTGAAGATTTGAGAGTATTTGAACAATAAGAGTGTTTTCAAAAGAGAGAATTTTTGGCTAATGATTTTTGGCTAATCTCCCCTTAATTTTGCAAATGAGCCCCTACATATAGAGAGTGGAGAAAATATAACCATTGGGGACATGTAGGGCATTCTTAAAATTTTCTTAAAACGGTTTAAGAAAATTAACCCAACTTAATTAAACTTAACCCCGGTAAA
This sequence comes from Malania oleifera, assembly GCF_029873635.1. Taxonomy (NCBI): domain Eukaryota; kingdom Viridiplantae; phylum Streptophyta; class Magnoliopsida; order Santalales; family Ximeniaceae; genus Malania; species Malania oleifera. The sequence continues at coordinate 70,406,373 of NC_080427.1, forward strand.
AATAATTCAACCTACGTGATTCAGGTGGCTGAACCGAGGTTCAATTGCCCAAACAGATTCAGTCAAAAAGGCATTTTTAAATAGTTTGGTTGCCCGAGTCTAGGGTCAGTTGGCTAAACAAAAGTCAGAAATATATGTCGTGCGATTCGGGTGCCCGGTGCTAAGTTCGATTAACTGAATTGACAAATTCAGTCACCTGAGGCCTGATTTGAACTAAAAGGTTCGACAGCCCTAGTTGGTGAAAAGCACCCTGACAGAGGTTCAGTCGCCTGAGGGCAAAATGTTCATTTTTGGTTTGGTAGCCCGAACCCAAGTCAAACTGCTAACTTTTGAACAATTTAGGTGCCTAAGGAGTTTTAAACTCCTGGGGTTTGGTCGCCCGACCTCTTATATATTTTTGCAATTTTGCCCAATTTTACTTCAATTAATTCCCCAGATAAAATATGCATTTGTGGGGACAATGTGCACTAAGTGTAGGGACCTAGGGTCTTTCCAAGTATGCCCAAAACCTGGCGTTAGTCGACCGAAGGGTGCCATAAGGTCATTTGGTCTCTATGGTCAGTCTATGGCATTTTTGAGAGCTTAGAAATACCTATATGCATTACATGCAAAGATTATTACAGACTAATATCCTAATTACTATTATAGACCTAAATAATATAAATTAAAATAAGAAGATAGTCTTCAGGGTCTTTAGTCTTCAAGTCTTCATGTGCTATCAAATGATCTTGTCATTAGAAACCTGCATAGAAACTTGACAGACATTAAATACCAAGAGTATTTGTCATTATCAAAACCGGGTGTGACCTATAAGGTCAACAAAATATAATGTGTGTGTGTGTGTGTCTATATATATATATATATATATATATATATATATATATTTCATTATATGCTTTTAGAATATAATTTTTGGATAATTTAGAAGTATAACCTTGTGGGTAAGAAATTATGTATTTTTAGAAAAATTCAAAAATATGGATTTGAGAAAAAATTCTATAGATTATATATAATTTTACTATACAATGGAAAAATACAGATTATAGTATATGATTTTATTTAATTTTGTGGCATGAGAAATATCAGTTTAGTACAGAGTTTTACAAAATTTTTATAGAGCCATGATTGTACAATTTTTATAGAATCATGATTATATAGTTTTACAAAACCATGATTATTTTGATATTATAGAATCATGAAATATAGATATTACATAATTATGGTATTACAGATATTATAGAATCATGATATTTTAGCGTATATAGAATCATGGTAAAATAGTAATATACATACATTGTATTATATAGTATCAGATTCCTAATGGACTAGAACAAATTATAGAGCATGGTACCATAGCTAATGTAGTACAGATAGTGCGACCACACATCTTAGATAGAGTGTGGAATGATAGTTGATTATGCCTAGAGGAGAGACAAATAGCTCCCTGGCAGTCAAGGCCAGGTTGAGCGGGCCAATTGTACTATAGAGGTTTACAGTTTGACTTAGCCTAATAGGCTAGCAAGAGTGAAGTCCAGCCCACGAGCTGCACAACCCAAGCATGTGGGGTCAATTCATGCATACAATTATCCATCCAAGGAAATTTTCATAGTTATATATATGTATGTAGATTTACATAAATCAAGATTAATCTATTATAGCTAAAAGTATGATTCAATAAAAAATTCAAAAACACTTGTATTTTAAGTGACATAGGTGTGAGTTATGATATGCCTTACCCTAAAATGTTATCTCAGTTACAACTTGATTAGTAAATGTATTATTCATGTAAACTCATTTTCCACATACTAGTAATAGCATATTTTATCTTACTGAGAAATGTCTCACCCCAAAAAAATCAAACATTTCAAGAAATCCAGACCGACGTGTGGAGCGAGCTCCGAGATAAAGGAGGTCTTAGTTCTTCCCTTATTCTAGGGTAAGTTTTTGAGTTGGGAGTTATATTTTTTGGTATGCCCCTAGGACATTGTGTTTCTTTTTTGGGATGTATATGTGTATTTATGTACATAGTAGAGCTCTAGTGTTGTATATACGGTTGGATATTTTATGTTTTCCGCTGCCTAGATGGTTGGTATTAATGGACATGTATTCTCGGTACCCACTTTTGGACCAGGATGTTATAGTGAAAATTAGTATGGGTATCAGAGTAATAAATGTTGTTTCAAGAAGAATATATAAAAATTGGTAGTAATTTGGGGGTTGTTACAGTAGTGACGCTTACAGATTAGTGACTATAATAATTGTCTCAACTCACTATTAGTGGCGATTTATAATAGACTATTAGTGATGAAGATGGACCGTCACTAAAGGTGCAATACCATCACTATAACTAACACTATTTTTTTGGTTGAAATCCATCATTAATGACATACTATCAGTGACAACTTAAAAATCCGCACTATTGCTAACTTTTAATGATGATTTGCAATCGTCACTATTGGCCTACTTTTGGCAATGGTTCCCAACCATCTCTATTGTCCTATTTTTAACAATGGTTTGCAACTGTCACTATTGCCCTACCTTTTGTGACCCTACTTTTAGTGACGATTAGTAACTGTCACTATTGTGACACTTTTAGTGATGGTTCGAAAGCAGTCACTATTGCCTAAATTTTAGTGATGATTGTAAAACTGTCATTACAAGTTTCTAGTAATTTAATTTTTTTTTTTTACAAAATCATGCATTCCTGCGAGAACTATGTAGTTAATTTTCGTCCCACATCATATTGAACCATAATTGTAGATCAATTGCTGTAATTGTTAAGAAAATGAAAATATATATACATAAAAAATTTACAATGTACATATACATCATATATATATATATATATATATATATGTGTGTGTGTGTGTGTGTGTATACATGATTTTTTTCACACAAAAAAAAGTACAAAAAAGTAATTTGCATCATTAACGTCGTGATCCTCATCATCTTTCAATAGACTGGAGGCCCTATAAAGTACTAATTATATAAAAAATTAGTATAAAATTTTTGCATACGTATTACAGGTACAAATGATTTGATAGCAATAATGATGATACATAGTTAACTAATAAATGATACAATTTTAAATATCTAACTTTGATCACTCGGGGAGGAGCTTTTAGGAACCATTAGTTTTGTCGCATCCACCTTGATGTCACAAAAAAGTTGAAACTGACCCCACTCAGTTTAGACCTTGTTTTCTCGACTTTGACACATGAGTGCTTAAATAAACTAAGTATAGATTTACTTGCTTATTGTTGCAATGTCCCAGGAGCAAGGTACCCCACAAGGCGAGGGAATTAACAATAATGTTAATTTTTGGAAAAATTTGGAGTTTGGAGTCGCCACTAACCTATTTTTCTTGGTGCATTTATAACACTTGATTACTACTCAACTAAGAATAGTATCGGCTTGCATATATCAGGATTGGGATCAAGAGTTTTGTTTTTCTAGGAGAAGGTATTCGCACACCCTACGCACTTGTTCTATAAATTGTACCTAATTAACTAAGAATTATTCCCAAATTGAATTTATTAACCTTTTAATTAACTCATTTTAAAAATAGACAAACAAAGTGAAAGAATAAATGTACAAAGTTAATGGCTTATAATAAAAAACCGAGTGTGATTTAGGAATTACTAATAAGGCCCCCAAATAAGGGGATCTTGTTAGACAAACCCACCTCAGAGCTAGTACAAGTGAGGTGTAAATTACCTCATTGCCCTTTCTATAATCATAGGGACACACCCACTTTAAAAGTCAATACAATATTTTTATAAAAATACTCTCAGATTTTTTCAAAGTTTTGTAAGAATTTTTCTAAACATTTTTGTAAAATTTTCAAGAGGTTTTTGAAGGTTTTTTTTTTTTTTTTTCTCATTTTTCCAAGTTAAAATAACTCAAAATATATTTCCTCACCTCAAAATATTTTTCCAAACTTTTTCTAATTTTTTGTGATTTTATACTATTTTTTTTTATATATTTTAAAATTAAATAAATGACATAATAACAAAAATAAATAAGAAAATAAGTGGACTGATTCAACCAGTCTGAACCGAGTCAAAAGGTTCAAGCGAAAGGGGCAAGATTTGGGCTATCCTGAAAAAGCACAGATTAGACAGTTCTAGAGTGACCACACCAAACCTTAATAGCATGGAGAAGATCTTGCCATGTGTCGCTCAGCGGTGGTGACACATGGCCTCGAAACCTTAAATATAAAAAACAAAATTGTTTTGGGCCATTTTTCAATTCTCTCATCTCTCTCTTCTCCTAAGTACTCTCCTCTCTCTTCTATCTCTAGTAAACCAGAAACCCTAGTCTCCTCGCTTACTCTCTCCTCCTTTTATTTTTGTTCCTCCCTTACCATAGAACCTGAAACCTTGATTCGTAACTCCTTAAACCCTTCCCATTCTCTTGCTATCTTCTGTTCCTATTCTCTCTACTTTCTTGCGAGCCCTCTCAAACCCTAGTTTGTAATCTAATGACCTAATGGCTATTCGTTTGGTGTCAGAGGGGTCTCCTTAATAGATAAGTATCCCCCCCTCTTTTTTTTTCTTGGATTTAAGGCTTTGCGTTCATATTCTTGGTGTGTGTGTTTTGATTGTGACAAGTGCTGGTTTCTCTTCAGATATGTGGCATGTGTGTGTAATCTTGTGTTTTGAATGCTGGACTGGTTTTGGATTTGATGCTTTGTGTGTGATTCAGTTTTTGATATGTGATCCGTAAACTGGCTCGAGTTGATTTGTGTTGATTCTAAAGCTTGGGATGGCCTCTGGACTTGGATGACTGTTGAGATGCAAATGGGTTCATGGGTGAGTTGACTTGCCCGAACCCTAATGGATTGATTCTAGGTTAACTCATGTGAGTGAACACTTTTGTTTTGTGGGCTTTGATGGGTGGGTTTGTTTAAATGGGTTTGGGCTTTTGCTTGTTTTGGGCTTTGTTTTTTAAAAAAATGTGTCTGGGCTTTGTTTACAAAAAAATTTGGGTTTTGTCCTAGTTTTTATTTCAAAAGGTGTGGGCTTAGAGGGTTTTCATAAAAAAAAAAAAAGGGGGTTTGGGCCCAGTTTCAGTTTGAAAAGGTGCGGGCTTTGGGCTTTTGTTTTAAAAAAATGGGTTTAGGCTCAGTTTCAGTTTTAAAAAGGTGCAGGCTTTGGGATTTTGTTTTAAAAAATGGGATTGAGCTTGGCTTATTTTAAAAGGAGTGCGCTTTGAGCTTTTAAAGTGGTGTAGTATTGGCTGCGAGTTCCTAGTGTGGGCTATGGGGGCTTTTGTGGGTTTGGTTCTATTTTGGCTTAGGTTTCAAGTCTGGCTTGGTTCAATGGGTTCAGGTCTATTCTAATTTGGTGGGTTTGAGGCTATCTTGGTTTGGTAGGTTTAGGTCTATTCTGATTCAGATTTCAGGTTCAGGTTCAAGTTGTGGTCTTCTTTAGAGGAAGTAACCTGCAAGCATATAAACGAAGAGTTCTATATCACAAATTAGGATAAGGAAGGATTTAGCTAATTTTACCTGTGGTCTTTAACTCCTTTGGTCTTCTTCTTCTTTCTTCTATATCTACCTAAGTTAGTCCTTTGGCTAGGAGGTATGCCTCTGAATGTTAGTGGGAGGCATTGGCACGTGTGCGTGCGTGTCTTCTAAATGTCAAGGGGAGGCATTGGTAGATGTGCCTTCTTAATTTTAGTGGGAGGCACTAGTGGGTATGCCTTCTGAGTGTCAGTGGGAGGCACCGGTGGGTGTGCCTTCTGAGCAAGATGAAAACTCCAACCTTTGCAGTCCCTAGGGTTTTGCCCCTTTGATACTCTCTTTCAGAATTCTCTCGTACTCCTCTCTGGATTTTCTTTTTGAACTCTCCATGTATTGAACTCTCTTTTTCGTCATGTCCTATGGTCTCTGAGAGACTCCTTTATTTGTAGGGTTAGGCCTAGGTCGGTTTAGGTAGTGTCTGGTCTTTCCTTTGTGACCATTTCCCCCTTAGGCAGAAACCCTAATTTGCGTTTTCCTTCCTACAACAAAGCAATCCCCACATTTTGTGATATGGCCAATTCTCTTTTCAAAGAAGGGTCTGGCTGAGAATATGGGGAGATACACTCCAATTTTCAAAAAAATTTCAATCAATTTGCATGATATGTTTCAAGGATTTTTTCCAAATTTTTTCATAGAGTCAAGGTATTTTTCTCGTATATTATGGATATTATGCAGGCCCCCAATTTTGCAGATTTTCTCATTAAATTTCTTTGATTCATTCGAATTTCCATCCTATTGCCTAATTTTATTTCTTTTAACATATCCATGCTCTAGTCACCTTTGTCTTCCAAATATCCATTTGAAGGAGATCTTACAAAAAACCAACTCAGTACCTCAAGCCTGAATGTCTTGCGACCTATCCTTGAAGGATATCTCTTTAACTGGCGATTCCAAATTTGAATTTTCTTAACACTCATAATGAGTGAGTTCTTCTTGTTTTTTTTTGAATGATCATGTATTTAGTGACACACACTCACTTAATTATGGGACTATAGGCACAAAGTAGATATTTTACCTAGTTTACATGTTGTCTCAAAGGAAAACGTTTTACCCATACCGAGATGTTGTATGATTTTGGTGTTAGCTTAGTAAACTAACCCATAGGTAAATACTCTTAGCACTTCCACAAGATAACCTGAGTCTTTATAAAGAAACACGCCCTTTTCTACATTATATTGTTGTAAATCTTATGTTGTTTTCAAGTAAAGCTCTTTTTAGCCCAAATGTGACCATTCTTTTACTCCCTAAATTTTAGTAAATGTTTTGCATATGCTCTAATCTCAAGATGGTCTTTGAGACTCAGGACAAAACATAGGCCATGGTTATGGGTTTCTGGAAGAAAAGGAAAATTTATGGCTCAAAAATCCCATGATAACATTTTTTATGCCTCAGTTTGCCATTTGTAGCAATCTATTGAGACAACAATATGTACCAATCTAGTCAGGACTTTCCATTTGGACTGTAATGTTGGCTGGAGGTATGCGTTTAAAGAGGAAAAGGCTTTAATAAGGCTCAATAATTTTTCAATTTTATCAATGGTAACATTGGTCATCTGAAGTTTGCCCCTTATTTTTATTCTTTCCTTTTTCTTCCCTTTTCCTTTTTTATTTTTATTTTTGTGTCTTTTGCTTTTCCTTTTATGAAGGGATCTTAGCTTCCTTTGTATCTGGATTCCATTTGGACTAATCTCTTTTTTGAAATTGCCCCAGTGTGCGGTGTGATCCTTTAACGATTTATCTAAGAATTTAAACCTTTTTAGGCTCAAAAGTGCTATCAAGAGATTTCTTCTTTGACTTTATTTTCATTAGCAGAAATATGGTCTACCATCCTTTTGTAAAAATATGGTTGTCTTATACGAATTATCAAACACCAAAGATCCTGAACCTAGGTCAAAATTTTGGAAAATGACTTTAAGAAGAAGTTGGCTTAAAATTCGAGCTCAAAGGGGGTGAACAAATGGTAAATCAATGTTCGACTTCTTTTAGGAGTACTAGTTGACCAAAGATGGCCACCTATCATTTGATCAAAAAATGAGTACAAAGACAACTGCAACTTAGGGGGGTAAAAAGAACGATCATTTTATTAAATTCCATTAAGAAGTACAATATTTCTAGGCAAAGTTCTTTATAGCATCTGAATTTCTAGGGTGTAGAAGGTCTATCCCATCCATATCTGCTAACGACAAGGCTCCTCTGGAAAAGGCTTCTCTTACCACATAAGATCCCTCGTAGTTCAGGGTCCATTTACCTCAGGGTCACTATGAATTGGTAGTATCTTTTTAAGGACTAATTCTTCTTCTTGTAACCGACAAGGACATACCTTCTTATTGAAAGCTCTCATCATTATCCTTTGATAAAGTTGCCCGTGAACCATAGCAGACATCCTTTTTTCCTCAATAAGATTTAGCTAGTGGTATCTGGACTTTATCCATTATGCTTCTATCAAGTCCGCTTCTTTAAGATCTCGTAAGAGGGGATTTTGACCTCCACTGGGACAAAAACTTCCATTCTATACACCAATGAGTAAGGGGTATCTCCTGTGGAAGTTCGGACAGTGGTCCTATAGGCTAATAAAGTGAAAGGCAACTTGTCGTGCCAATCCCTATAGGTTTTTATCACGTTTTCCAAAATATTATTGTTATTTTTGTTAATTGCTTCCACAACTTCATTCATCTGGGGTATGTAAGGGGCTGAGTTGTGATGTCTGATATTAAATTGAGTACAAGATCTCGTCATCACCTCATTGTTCATGTTTTTGGAATTATCTTAGATTATTCTTTCTTGGATTCCATACCTATAGATTATCTTTTTTTGTATGAAGCAACATATCACATTCGCGGTAACACTTGAATATGATATTGCTTCTACCCACTTGGTGAAATAATCAATAGCCACAAAAATGAAACGGTGTTAGTTGTTGGATTTTGGAGTTATTGGTCCAATCACATCCATGCCCTAGGCTGAGAAAGGCTAAGGCATGGTTAGTCATTGGAGTTGGGCAAGTGGGACTTGTATAAGATCTCCATAGATCTCACACTTATGACATTTTGGGATATAATCTATGCAATCTCTTTCCATGGTTATCTAGCAGTACTTGCACCTTAGGATTCTCCAAGTTAACAAATCGCAACCAGTATGAGCACCACAAATCCCTTCATGAACTTCTTGCATGACTTGATGTGATTCTTGTGATTCCACATCGTAGGAGCATCATGTCATGGTTCCTCTTATAAAGTACTTCTTTATCTAGAAAGAATCCCACAAACAGTCTCCTGATTGTTTTCTGATCATTATTGGAACCTCCTATGGGATACTTCTATCATTGAATATATGTCTTGATGTCATAGAACCATGGTTCCTTGTCAACTTCTTTTGTAACTATAAAATATGCTAGCTCTTCTTGCATCCTTATCTGAATAAGCTTGATCTCCACTTTGAGTTCTACATTGAATGAAGCTGCCAATGTAGCCAAAGCATCAATGATTAAATTATTTTCCCGAGGCCAATGGAGAAACTTGATACTGATGAGCTTCTTTATCATCTCTTGAATGAGTTTCTAGTATGGTATCAACTTAGCATCCTAGGTTTCCTATTCCCCTGTTAATTGATGAATTACCAATGTTGAATCCCCTTTTTATAGTCAGTTCTTTAATACCTCGGTCTAGGGCAGCTTGCAAACGCAACATAAAAGCTTTGTATTTTATCACATTGTTGGTACATGAAAATGAGAGTTTGGCCATAATTGGATAATATTTGTTCTCTAGTGATATCAACACTACCCCTATTCCATGTCTCCATATATTGGATGCCCTATCGAAAAGCATTACCCATTCTTTCTGATCTTCTTCTTCTTGACTTACTGAATCAATATCTTTATCTGGAAATTCAAAATCCATGGGTTGGTAATCCTTGATGGCCCTATTTGCCAGGTATTTAACTATGGCACTCCCTTTAATGGCTTTCCAAGTCACATACATAACGTCATATTCAGTTAAAAACATTTGCCATCAAGTGACCCGACTGATTACATCTGGTTTTTCAAAAACATAATTGATCGGGTTCATTTTTGAAATTAGCCAAGTGGGGTAATATAGAGTTTATTGCCTTAGCTTGCTAACCACCCAAACCAGAGTACAACAAGTTCTCTCTAGGTCTAAGTACTTAACTTTGTATTCAGTGAACAACTTACTTAGGTAATAAATTGCATGCTCTTTCGTTCCAGACTCTTCATGTTTCCCCAGTAGGCATCCCATTGAATTCTTCGACACTGCCAAGTATAGAAGGAGTGGCCTTTCGAGTACTAGGGGAACCAATGTCGGGGGATTTAAAAGGTATTCTTTTATTCTTTTGAAGGCATTCTAACACTCTTCATTCCATTTCTTGGGATTGTTTTTCCGCAACAATTTGAATATAGGTTCGCATGTAGTGGTAAACTAAGAGATGAAACAAGCAATGTAGTTTAGCTTACCTAGGAAACTTTGAACTTCTTTTTTAGTCTTAGGACTGGCCATTTCTTCAATGACCTTTATTTTATGTGGGTTGACCTCAATCCCCTTTTTACCAGCCACAAATCTTAAGAGTTTTCTTGAGGTGGCACCAAAAGTGCGTTTCTCTGAGTTTAGCTTTAGCTGACACTTTCTTTGCCTTTGATCAATTTTTCCAGATTTTTTACATGGTCTCACCCTTCTCAAGACTTTACAATCATGTCATCCACATACACCTTTATTTCCTTATGCATTAGATCATGGAGTAAAGTTACCATAGCTCTTTCATGAGTGTCCCATGCATTTTTGAAACAAAATGACATGACCTTATAGGAGAAGGTTCCCCATAGGGTAATGAACGTTGTTTTTTATTTTTCTTATAGGGCCATCTTGATCTAGTTATTTCTTGAAAATCCATCCATGAAGGAAAATAGAGTGTGTCCAGCCATGTTATCTACTAGTACATCTACACGGGGAAGTGGAAAATTGTATTTAGGATTGGCTTTGTTTAGATCTCTATAGTCAATGCATACCCAGACTTTTTCATTCTTCTTTATTATAGGGAGTACATTTACCACCCATTCAAGATACTTAGCCACTTCCAAAAATCTAGCCTTGACTTGTTTTTGAACCTCTTTAATCTTGTCATATCTTGGAGCATGCAAAAACATTCGGGTATTCTTATTGGGGATTGTTGGTCATTTTATTTATTTTTTCCTTTTCAACAATGCCCCTTTTTTCAACTATTTTGGTTCTTTTTCTGTTCCCAAATTTATTGTGACCGTGGGGTCAGTTTTTCATCAAATTCCAACATCCTTTGCATTTCAGAGGATATATTTGTTTCATCTTCTTCTATTTCAGCCTTATAGATTAAGTTTTCAAAACTAAAATTTTCTTCCAATTAATGAATACTGGCAAGATCATTTTTCCTATTCGTGCATGAAACACAAGCAAACAAATTTTGGCAAATGTACCCACATAATGCAGATGATGTCTGGAAATGCAACGTTCATTCATTTATTTAGGCAAAAAATTCCTAGAAAAAACTGCCCATGGATTATAAAATAAAGAAAGATAAATAAAAAGCAAAAAAGTCATCAAGCATTACATGAAATTAATTGTATTGGGATAATCAAATTACTGCCAATTCTAAAGCTCGGCTCCTGCAGCCAAAGGATAGACCCAGTCATTCAAATTGTTTCCAGTATCTATTGGGTTTAGTACTGAAATGCTCATATGGCCCATTTTCTAACAGGTCTCTTGCTCAGATTCATGATCCATTAGCCCACCATTTTGGAAGATTTCACTCATCAATGGAACCTCCATGTTATGTTTACTACCCATCATCCCAGTGAACCTTGTGATTCTCTACATCTTCTTCTCTTCAATCCTCTTATTTTGATAAGAAAAAGTGGGTTCCATGACCTAATCATCTCTGGGGCAACCATTCAGGCCATAGGAGAGATTCAAATTTGGGGAATTGGAGAACCTTTAGCCATAGATGTGGCATTTATTATTTCAATTGATTTGAAGGAATAGTTCTAAATTTCTTTGAAAACCTTCACATACAGGGTGGATAAGGGTTTGGCAACCATCAGATTGGTTTCTCCGTATACACAAATCATTTTGTCTTTTGCTACAAATTTCACCCTTTGATGGAGAGAAGAGGGAATTGACCCTGTGTTGTGAATTCATGGCCATCCTAGAAGTCAAATGGATGATAGAGTAATGGCCATGACTTGAAATGTGATGTTTAAAGTTACAGGCCCAATCTGTATGGGAATTTTAATGGAGCCTATGGACTCTTAGCATGTCACTTCAAAAGCTATTACGATCAAGTTGTTTTGCTGCATGTATGAGATGTCAATGGGCACCTTCTGAAACAAGGTATTGAGCATAAAATTGAGTGACAATCTATTATCAATTAACACCCGACCTATTATATGGTCTCAACATCTGGTGGAGATATGAAGTGCTTTATAGTGGCCGCGAACTTTTAACGGGAGTTCCTCATTGATTACGCGCCACAGTTGCGTAATTATGTATTTAATTTCATGCATTCAAGATCATAATTTTAATTAAAATGCCCAAATTTGTCTAATAGTTTAATCATTGAGCTCACCTAATAATTTTAAGATAATTACCCTATCTGTTGCTGAACATTTATGGACACTCATGTTTGATTATTGTAGGATAGTTTTTTTTTTAACATTAAATTTGAAATTAGAATGTACGTGGGTCATAAGCATGAAGAGGTGCCATGTATATGAGGTGGAGTCCAAATCAAGACCATGAGCTTCTAGGACTTTCATGAACATTTAAAGGATAATTTTCGAAAGCCGAGTCATGCACGCAAAGAGAGGCTATTTTTTATACTAATTCGTAATCTATGGGTAACTCTCTTAGCCAACCTCTGATTCAGATGATTCAAGATGATATGGATATTTAAGAGAACCCTCTACAACTTTCATGTTTTGCATTCTGAGAAGACCTGGCTCTATCAAGGTCGAAATTGGACGTGAAGTTACCATACGCTGTTTTTATGGATTATTTTGGCACTACTTCATAATCTAGGCATAACTTTCTTGTCTAAGCTCTGATTTAGATGATTCAAAATGTTGTGCAAAGCTGAGGAAATTATCTACAAATTTCATGTTTTCATACATGAGAGTTATGGGCTGTAGGATGGTCCAATGCGGGCTTGAATGTGGAGGGCAGACCGTATGCTTCTGAAAAAAGAAAAGAAAAGAAAAAAATAAAATATATATATATTTATATATATTAAAGATGATGTGGCCCGACCATGCAGCCGGGTCATCTTAGCAACATGTTGGGTGAGGAACAAAAGAAAGGAAAGAAAAAAAAAGAAAAGAAAGAAAAGGAAAGAAGGGAAAGAAGGGAAAGAAGGGCATTTTGAAAAGTTAAAGAAAAAGAATTGAACAGTAAAAAGCAAGGAGGCAACTTAGGGTTTCTTAGAAAGGGGGTGGCAGCAAGGTTTTTTTTTTAAGTTGGAGGCCGCACCACACAAGAAGAAAGGAAGTATTTAGGGAGGGGATTTTTATTTCTTTTCTTTTGGGAAGACCGAATAGGGGGAGCATAAGTGAGATTGGAAAAAAGGGTTGGAGGAATTTTATTTTGGGGGCACATAGACAGGAGGCCGCATGAGGAGACCGAGAGGCAGCAAGGGGGGGCCTTTCTTTGAGGCTTTTGGGGGGTTCTATGAAGACACACACACACACGACCAGTAAAGGAGAGGTGGTGGTGCACAACAAATTAAAATCTTTTAGGAATCGCAAAGCGGTGAACAGCGGCAGTGCTCGGGGTGTTCGCGGCGAGCGACAGCGGTGCTATGAGTGTTGATTTTTCCTCTACTCTCCAAATAAAAGAAAACATAGTGAAATATTTATTGTTATATTTAATTTTCATAAGGAATTAATTTTTGTAGTCTAGGAAAATGATGTAGCCTGGTTTTAAACTATGCTTGCTCGTTGATGCTAATCTGAAGTAGTTTTTCTTTATTTTTGTTTTTAGTTATTCTACACTTAATGCTTTTAATTAACTGGTCATTAATTAAATGATATTAGTCTTATGATTTGCTATCGAAAGGGGGGATTATAGGATAGATCTTGAATAATTCAACGTAGGTAAATATAGAGATCGAAAGACTTGTATAAACCTACGTAACATTAAAAATCAAGGGTAATATTGCGTTCTTGTGTTATTAATTTGCATAATATTATGTTAAAGAATAAACAAGAATAGGTTCTGATTGGCTATCGAAAGAGGCTTTTGAAAAAATTGGAGATTTGCTAACAAACAAAGAATACAAATTCGAATTGGCTCGATGAGTAAAGCATAGTGAGAAACTAGGTGAAATTGGTTTCCAAGAAGTTTTCACCATCATTAATTTTTTACGTATCAACCGGCTTTATTTTATCGTGAATAGTTTATTTAAAATAGTCATATTTCCAATTTGCAGTCTAAAATTATTAATCTTTCTGAATAAAATCAAGGTTAGTTTAATTTCAGTGCTTGATAAAATTAAGACTCCAGTCCTTGAGGATGATACTCTACACATCATTATATTACAAAATTACAATACTATGCACTTGCAGTTTTGCATTGATCAAGTTTTTGGCGTCGTTGTCGGAGATTGAGTTTTTATTACTTTTGCCAATATCAACACAAAGTAATATTGGTTTTAATTTAGAATTTTATTTTTATATTTTTATTTATTTCTTTTATTTTATCTTATTATTATTTTTTCTATATTTCTAGTGTGTTTTTTATGTTGGATGCGCAGTGTTAGAACACGTGTCATTATTCCTTTTGATTCAGAGATTGAAAGAACACTTAGAGCACTAAGGAAAAAGAGGGTACTAGCCATGGAGAATGGACAAGATAATGCGCAGCCACGTGCCTTGAAGGATTATGTACGATCAGTTTTGAATGACAACTATTCGGGTATCAGACGCCAGCCTATTAATGCCAACAATTTTGAGCTCAAACGCGCATTGATCAGCATGGTACAGTAGGCCTAATTTAGTGGATCATCACTTGATTATCCAATATCCATCTGGCAATGTTTCTGGAGATTTGTGATGCTATGAAGATCAATGGTGTTACTGAAGACACCATTAGACTGAGATTATTCCCTTTCTCTTTGAGGGACAAAGCAAGAGGTTGGCTACAGGCTCTACAAGTACCGAGTATCACTAGTTGGTAGGACATGGCAGAAATATTTTTGGCTAAATTCTTTTCACCTACAAAAATAGCCCAACTCAGGAGTGAGATTGGTCAATTCAAGCAACATGATTTTGAATCACTATGTGAAGAATGGGAAAGGTATAAGTATTTGATTCAACACTGCCCACAACATGGATTGCCGGATTTCTTTATAGATTCAGGTGTTCTATAATGGGTTAAATGGGCAAACTCGAACTTTAGTTGATGCTACGTCTAGGGGAACTTTGATGTCAAAGACACCTGAGGGTGCTACTGCTCTTTTGGAAGAAACGGCCTCAAATAACTATCAATGACCAATCGAGAGAACTATGGCTAAGAAAGTTGGTGGAATTCATGATTTGGAGCCGTTTACTGCACTTTCAGCTCAAGTTGCTTCTCTATCCCATTAGATTTAAGCTTTAACCACCCAAAGGATGCCACAAAGTGCAGAATATGGGGCAGCTAAAAGTAGGATAGATCTGAGCAATGGAGCAAGTCAAGAACAGGTTTAATACATCAACAATTGGAACAACAATTATCATGGTGATCCTTTGCCACAATATTACCATCCAGGGCTTCGAAATCTTGAGAATTTGCTTTAAAATCATGAGAATTTGTCTTATGGAAATAGAAGGAATGTGATGCAACCTCCTCCAGGACATGATAGTCATTAAGGTGAGAAGAAGATGTCACTTGAGGATGCCATGATAAATTTTGTTAAGGAGACAAAAGTAAGGTTTAAAAAGACAGATGCACGACTAGATAACATTGAGACTCATTGTAACAACATGGGAGTTGCCATGAAGAATCTTGAAACGAAAATCGGGAAACTGGCCATTACCATATATTCCCAACAAAGAGGACCTTTTCCTAGAAACACAAAGGTGAACACAAAGGAACAATGCAAGGCCATCACACTTAGGAGTGGAAGAGAAATTGAGACATCACTAGCAAAGGAAACCATGTTCACAGCTACAACTGAAAATAATGGTCAAAGCAAGAATAAAGGGGAAGAAGTGGAGATTGTGGATGATACACCAGGAGAGACTGACATGCATCTAGCAATTTCATTTCCTGACAATCCTCCTATTCTCTCTACTCTACTTCCTTATCCTCAACATTTTCAAAAGAAAAAATTAGATGAGCAATTTTCTTAGTTTTTGGATATTTTTAAGAAAATTCACATCAATATTCCTTTTGCAGATGCCTTGGAACAAATGCCAAACTATGTCAAATTCCTAAAGGACATCATTTCAAAGAAAAAAAGGTTGGAGGAGATTGAAACAGTGAAGCTTACAAAAGAATGTAATGCTATTCTTCAAAAGAAATTACCTCAAAAATTAAAAGATCAAGGGAGTTTTACGTTGCCTTGCACTATTGGAAATTCATTTTTTGATAAAGCTTTATGTGATCTTGGTGCTAGCATTAATCTAATGTCATTCTCTATTTGCAGGAAATTGGGATTTGGAGAAATGAAAGAAACAACCATTTCTTTGCAACTAGTAGACCGATCCATTAAGTATCCACATGGAATCATAGAAGATGTATTGGTAAAGGTGGATAAATTTATTTTTCCTGCTGATTTTGTGGTATTAGGTATGGAGGAAGACCAAGAAGTTCCACTAATTCTTGGCCAACCATTCTTGGCCACTGGAAGGGTTTTAATTGATGTTCAAAAGGGTGAGTTAACATTAAGAGTGGATAAGGAAGAGGTTATGTTCAACATCTACCAAGACATGGGAATCCCAGAAGATCCAAGCACTTGTTTTCGAGTAGATGTCATTCAGTGAGGTGTAGAAAAATTCTTTCAAAGAGATGTACTAGTTGATCACCTAGAACGATCCTTGTAGCAGATTACAACATAGCAGTGTGTGGGGAGGCTAGAACCTATGGTAGCAAGATGGATTCTATAATCTCTAAAGAAAAGATGCAGTAACCTATTTCATGAGCATCTTCGTTATGCGTTCTCAGGTGATGCGTATGAAAATGCAAAAATCTACAAAGAGTAGATGAAGAAGTGGCATGACAAATAGATTCTTAGGCGTGAGTTTGCTCCAAGACAACAAGTTCTACTCTCCAACTCAAGATTAAAACTCCTCCTGGGTAAGTTGAGATCAAGATGGACAGGTCCATATACAATTGACAAATTTTTCCCATTTGGAGCAATAAACTTGAAGGACGAGACAGGGAATATATTCCAAGTTAATGGTGAGAGAATGAAGCACTACTATGGAGAACAAATGGAGAGGAACTGTGCATTTATTCCTCTTGGAGATTCTGGTTGATGAAGATTGAAACATCTGGCTGAAGACGTTAAAACAAGAACTTATGGGAGGCAACCCAAAGAGTTTTAATTTTTTTTTATTTCTTTTATATTTCTTACTTTATTTATTTATCTAGTCACTTTTGACTCATTTACATTTTTTATGCAGTTTTATTTGGCACGAGTACAGAGCTAAAAATTTAATTCCTCGATGGATTCACCAAAAAGCCAGGGAAGTTTCTTCCTTTTCTTCACTCTTTCTCATTTTTGAATAACATAAAAAAAAAAAAAAAAAGTGTGAATATGGATTATTAGGCTATGCATGACATTACTGATGCGCTTCATATACTTGTATACAACCTAGGAGTACACACTTGGGTCATTTTTTTGTAGTTTGTAGTTATATGGCTAAACTAGGAATCGTAACTCATTGAAAGTTGATTGGTAGTTCAATTGTGTTAACCGGGCTGTATAAACTCTTGTATCTACATGTATCTCTTGAGGCTTAAAAAAATACACGTTCACATGACTTGCAGCGCTTAGTGTTCCTTGTGAACACTGAAAGAGTGCTCGTGGCTACTATGACATCTTGTGAGGTACTGTTGAGCCATTTATCGTTCTTTTGAGTTTTTTATGTCAACTCAAAGTTCATAAAACTCAACTTTCCCTTTTTTTTTTTTTTTTCTGGGTATTCTCTATACCCTAGTTTGGTTTTTGAATTGCTAGCCTAGAGGTGACATCTAGTAGGGAGATAGAAACCTAGGTCTTGTAGGCTACTCATGATGTGAAGGCTGAGCCACCCCTAAAAATAAACTTATTTCATGGATTCTTGTTTGAGCATAAAGCACATGGGTGGTATGAAAACAATAAAAGAAGTGTTATGATTGTCCTAACTGACCATAAAAAGAAAGAAATTGAAAAATGAACAAAAGAAAGAATAAGAGAAATAGAAATACCCTAGAAGAGGTGAAAGATTAATACCTGCTCTGCACAACTACAACAAAAGTCAGGGGCATGACACATGTTCTCCACATATGAAGAATCTTCACTCGCCTAATGCCTTAAATGTATTAACGCCTGGTTTGTGAGTAAATTGATTTAGGGTGGTCTTGGTTGGATATGGCGAGTAGGTGAGAAGATGCTAGGGTGAAGGAACTAACACCTCGTAAATAGGCTGGGTCCTATTCAGACTAGTCGACTTTGTACATTTAGCATTTGTTCCTTGTAGTATGTGGGATTTTTTATCATGACACTCCTCCTCACATATGATGAGTGAAACCATCCTTTTTGAGTGTTTTTGAGGGTATACCAGTTAGGCCAAGTCAAAACGACCATTTTGTAGGTGTCCATGGATATTTTAGGTTTGACGAGTCATACACATTACACATGTCTCGAGAGTTCGTGTATTTATACTCGAATTTATATGACTACATTAACTCTGAATTATGATTGCTAGTTAATTTTACGTGAGTATACTGTTCTTAATGGCAATATAATGATGAAATTGCATGAATAACTTACTTCAGAGTTGCGTGCATTAGGTATGAATGAGCTTAGGTGTAATTTGATGATAGTCTTGTATGTGAAATGGTATGGTTATGTTGCATGTGCATTTATTCACTGAAATCTGTCAGTACCATCCTGAATTGCATTCACGTTATTTGCTAGTGACTAGCAAAACGTTAGTTCGGGGTGTGATTCCACGCCACAGTTGCATAATTATACATTTAATTTCATGCATTAAAGATCATAATTTTAATCAAAATGCCCATTTTTTTTAATAGTTTTATCATTTATCTCACCAAATAATTTTAAGATAATTACTCTATCTGTTGCCGAACATTTATGGACACTCATGTTTGATTATTGCAGGATAGTTCTTTTTTTTAACATTAAATTTGAAATTAGAATGTACGCGGGTCATGAACATGAAGCAGTTTCATGTATATGAGGTAGAGTCCAAATCAAGATTGTGAGCATCTGGGATTTTCATGAACATTTAAAGGATAATTTTCAGAAGCCGAGTCACGCACACACAGAGAGGTCGTTTTCGATAATACTTCATAATCTATGCATAACCCTCTCATACGATCTTCTAATTTAGATTATTCAAGATGATATAAAAAGCTAAAAAAAACCCTCTACAACTTTCATGTTTTGGGTTATGAGAAAAACGGGATGTATCAAGGTCAAAATTGGTCGTGAAGTTACCATACATTGTTTTTATGGATTATTTCGGCACTACTTAGTAATCTGGGCATAACTTTCTTGTCCAACCTTCAATTCAAACCATTCAAAATGTTTTGGAAATCTGAGGAAATTCTCTATAATTCTTGTGCTTTGAGACTTGAGATTTACGGGCCGTAAAAGGGTCAAAAGTGGGCTTGAAAGTGGAGGGCAGACCGATGCTTTTGAAAAAAGAAAAGAAAAGAAAAAATATATATATATATTAAACATGATGTGACCCGGGTATGTGGCCGGGTCACCTTAGCAACACGGTAGGTGAGGAACAAAAGAAAGGAAAGAAGGAAATAAAAAGAAAGAAAAGGAAAGAAGGGAAGAAAGGAGGTTTTGAAAAGTCAAAGAAAAGGAATTGAAAAAGTAAAAAGCGAGGAGGCCACTTAAGGTTTCTTTAAAAGGGGGCGGCAGCAAGGTTTTCTTTTTCAAGCTTGAGGCCACCCCACACAAGAAGAAAGGAAGTCTTTGGGGCGGGGATTTTTATTTCTTTTCTTTGGGGAAGACCGAACAGGGGGAACATAAGGGAGATTGGAAAATAGGGTTGGAGGAATTTTATTTTGGGGGCGCACGGACAGGAGGCCGCAGAGGGAGACCGAGAGGCAACAAGGGGGTCTTTCTTTGAGGCTTTTGGGGGTGCTTCAAAGAAACACACACATGACTGGCAAAGGAGAGGTGGCGGCGTGCAGCAAATTAAAATTTCTTCAGAATCGGAAGGTGACAAACAACGGCAGTGCTTGGGTTGTTCGCGGTGAGCGATGGGGGTGCTGTGAGTGTTAATTTTTCCTCTATTCTCCAAATAAAAGAAAACATGGTGAAATCTTTATTGTTGGATTTAATTTTCATAATAAACTAATTTTTGTATTCTAGGAAAACGATGTAGCCCAGTTTTAAACCATACTTGCTCATTGATGCTAATCTGAAGTAGTTTTCCTTTATGTTTGTTTAAGTTATTCTACACTTAATGCTTTTAATTAACCAGCCATTAATTAAATGATATTAGTCTTGTGATTTGCTACCGAAAGGGGGGATCATAGGATAGTTCTTGAATAATTTAGCGTAGGTAAATATACAGATCGAAAGACTTGAATGAACCTATGTAGCATTAAAAATCGAGGGTCTTATTGCATTCTTACATTATTAATTTGCATAATCTTATGTTAAATAATAAACAAGAATAGGTTCTAATTTTCCATCGAAAGAGGATTTTTCGAAAAATTGGAGATTTGCTAACAAATAGAGAATACAAATTCGAATTTTCTAGATGAGTAAAGCATAGTGAGAAACTAGGTGAAATTGGTTTCCTAGAAGTTTTCACCATCATTAATTTGCTACGTATCAACTGGCTTTATTTTATCTTGAATAGTTTATTTAAAATAGTCATATTTCACTCATCAGTGAAGGTGTTGTAATTGGTCATTGTGAGACTCCCAATTATATGGTTGAAGTTCTCCACGCTGATGTTTTGTAGGATGTATGCTTAATTAAGGACCTTTAAGAGGGCCTCCCTATTGATCTCTTAACTTAAGACCAAGGATAGTACTGATATATGGGCCGATAGCTTGTTGAGCTGATCTAATATAGTATACTCATTGTGCTTGATTAACTTTAGGAATTCTTCTACTTCTTTGTAGATGACTAGCTTCTTGACTACTTTGTCAGGTTCTCCTCACTTCTGCCAGTTTGCCTTTTCTAGTAGTTCTGGTGCGCACACTCTACCATTTCGAGTTATACCTCCAACCCCCAAAACACTGTTAAACCCTTCTTTGATATTAGCCTCACATTCATACCTCCATGATACGACCTGATTGCTCCCAGTATGGAAAGGGTCTGGGAACCGATATTACCCGACGGGTTTGTGCCCACTCCAGGTAAGAAGACCTTCTTGAGTTAGAGATGAATGGTCGATTAGTGTATTGTGGGTGTTCTCGCCTATTTTTTTCCCTATAGTTGCGATTTTTATATTTCCTATGAGGGTGCACACTTCCATGTAGCCGAAGTCCATCAATTGCTATAGAAATTGATTGAATGTTTTGCTTTTCTACACAGACCCTTCTTTGTTTTGACATTGACAAGATGCATCTTCTTGGAAAATGGCATCTTCCTTTATCATCCCTCAGATATAAAGCTTTTCATATGAAAGTCTAACAAAAATTTCTCCAATTTCAGTTTCCTTCATGTCCCTTATTCATCTTCTAAAGCATTAATGACACCCCCCTGGGGATTAGGCAGTGGGTTGCCTTGAATACTAGCTTTTTTATCTTCAAACGCTAGCCATCCTACATCTGTCAAAGATTGCACCTTATATTTAAACGACCAATAGTAGTCAATGGTGTGGCTAGAGGAATAGGTATGATATGTGCACCAAGCATTTGGGTCACACCATTACGGAAAGGGAGGTCGTATGGGTAGTATGGGAATGGTTGAGATGAGCTTCAGTTCGAGCAATTAAGGAAAAAATTCTAAGTACAACATAGGAATCAGATCCACCTTTCTGAAACTTCTTAGGAATCCTCTATCCTGTGCCAGAGTTTCATATTGCCTATGTATGGGCCAAGGACCAGGGGAAATTAGTCGGGGTCATGCACTTGAATGTGCTATTTGGTTAACTGCCGATTCATAAGAAAAATTTCTTTTTGCCCATTGGTTCCTACCTTCTTGTTAAGAGTGCCCCAAAATCATCTAGGCTTCTTCTTCTTTCTTATTATTAGCCCACTTCTTAGTCGGGCCAGAGTATGAATTCGTGCTTTTTTCTTTGCCTATTTTGATAGCAGTTTCGATCTTTTCTCTGGTGGATACCATGTCCATAAAACTCTATGGGTGCTGCCTAGGAGATGACCAAAATATGCGTCCTTTAGGGTATTTAAAAACAGAGAGATTGCCTCCCTGTGTTCTACTAGAGGGTGTACCTGAATTGTGACCTCCCTCCATCCGTAGGCCTACTCCTTGAAGGTCTCAATAGTCTTTTTCTCCATATTTTGTTGAGTCATTTGATCAGGTGCTATCTCCATGATGTGATGGTACCGTGCCATGAATGCCTAGGACAAGTCTTTCCAGGTACATACTTTGGCCCTTTCCAATTGGATGTACCATCTAATCACTGCCCCAGTCAAGTTGTCCTAAAAGCAGTGTATTAAGAGATTGTCCTCATCATAATAGGCCGCCATTTTTTGACAGTATATTTGGAGGTGAGTCAATAGGCATTTGGTCCCATCAAACTTTTCAAACTTAAGAACTTTAAATTTAGGCGGTAGGGTCACCCTCGGGACTAGGAAAAGATCAACAACATCTACTGATTTGAATTGGAAAGTTCCTTCCATGGCTCAAAGGAGTTCTTCTATCACATCACACCTTCGTTCTATTTTAGTTTGGAATGCACGTTCTTTGTTTATTCCTAGATCTAAGAACAACATCAGGGGTGTCCTAATAGCGGGGAACCCTTAAGTTGGCATTGTTGGGATGAATGGTTGCACACTTAGCCTTGAGTCGTCTGCTATGCAAGGAGGAGGAACTGAAGTTCGCCTATGGACTGGAGTGAATCCCGGGGAATGGGTAGGGTCTAACTCAGTTTCTAAGTCTAGAATCTATGCAGTCTTCCCTTTACTGGCATTCATTAGTAGTAACATCATCTTTGCTCATTTGGGTCTGAATGTCCTTAACATTGTTGCTCATTTCTTCTTGGCTGTGTTGCAAGCCTATGATACGATTTTCCAAATGCTCACTTATTATTTTGGCCTTTCGTTGGGTATTGTAAGGATAGTTAATATTGATTTTCGTAAAGAAAACCTTCCCTTTTAGAACATGGATGCATGAGTGTGTAATGTATTAATGTGTAATGCATGAGTGCAGTATGCTAATGCAAAAACATATACATAAAGGTGTGACCATGTATGCAACCTATGTTACTTTTACCAAGATGTATAGAAAAGGTCATAATCATTTCACTAGAAATAGTCTTACGTTTATTTCTTAATAATATTCCGTATACATATATGTTGAATTTTTGAGTCCAATCCCTATTTTGATGCTGATAAAGCATAAGTATCTTACCCGTAAGTTGAGCTTATGAACAGGGTTAATTCTTCGCATGCACAGATGGTAAGGACACAAGGAAGCCATAAGGACTACAGGGATCATACTTCATGATGGCTTAATAGAAGCCAAAAAGAATGAAGACATTTCTGTGTTGTATTGTAACGCATTTAATTTGGTTTTTAATTTATTATAGTATGTAATAACTGCATCACACATGATAGGTTTAAAAGCTCAACATGACCGTAGATTGACCATAGGGAAACAAATTATCATAGACAGACCTCGGTCGATCGATGCCAGGTTTTTAGGCTTAATTGGAAAGCCTAGACCATATACTGACTGTAGGTCCTTGCACTTACACTTAGGATAGTCCCTATTATCACATATACTATCGAGGGAACCTACCGAATTGAAACAGGACTTAAAGAACTAAAATTGTAAGGTTTCGAGTGACTGAACCTTGGTGTTCAGAACACCTCGGTTGATCAAACCATTGAATGGTAAAAGAGTTGACCTGACTTCGGGCTACCGAACGTAGAATGAACTGAGTGTCCATAGCTGACTGAACTCAAGTCCTTACTTTTTCCACCAACTCGGGTGCCCTAACTTAACGTTCAAAATAACCCTGAGTGACCGAATACTCATGTTCAGCAGACTGAACATGAGACCAGGCGACCAAACCTCAGACATATTATAAAATTGCCTAGGTCAGTAAACCAAACCCTCATTCAGGCACCCGAACTTCAAAAATCAATTTTTTTGTTTGTGTCTGTTTGGGAGACCAAATCTATAGCTCAGTCAACTGAAACTCTTGGGTTGCATAATTTTTACCGAGGGTAATTGTGATTAATTAAGGGTAAATTGATTTTAAAGTTCATTAAACATTTTTAAGAATATCCTCTGTGTCCTAACGGTTATGTTTTTTGTGAAAGCTATATATAAGGGTTCACTAGCAAAAATTAGTTAGTGATTAGGGATTTTGATTAAGGAAATTTAATCTAAAAATTTTGAGAGCACCCTCTTCATATACAAAGTCAAATACTCTTTCTTTTATCACTCTTTTGCAAAATCTATTTGAGTAAGAGTATTCTAAAAGTATCCTACATTGTTTACCAAAGTTATAACTCTCTTTGCTTTGATTATTTGATTATTTTTTGATTCAGAGTTTAGCCAAAGTTTTTCCTCCCGATTAAATTAATAAATTCATTGTTAGGGGAAAACATTTTAGCTAGTGAGTCTTTGCATTATTATTGCAAGACTCATTAAGTTTGTCTTGTGATTTGTGAAGCAAAAACCTTTTTTGACAAGCTAATATTACTAATATCTCTTGTGCTTAAATTTTGAGAAAATCATTTTGAAAAATTTGATTACATTCTTGGGAAATATTTGAAACCCTACTTGTGTTTGATATATAGTTATATATTTTTTCAAAGATAGATTGATAATACACTCGCATGCTTGATTGCTTATTGACTTTACCTTGAGTGTTATTACACATATCTTCACTGAGCTTATAAATCTATCATATGGAAGTACATTAGTTATAGCTTGTGTGTATCGGTACAAATTTTCTTATGTTAGAATCATCTTTAATTGTAAGCAAAAATCATATTGATTTTTGTTTATAGGTGTGGCCTAAGGGGGTTTGATTTAGCCCGTAAGAATCAGGTCAAGGTCAGCCCTATAAATTTGACCTAGGGCCTTCTCCACTCTGCAAGGAGAGTTCGTAAAGGTTGATGTCAAACCTGGGAATTTGACTTGGTTGTAATCGGTGTCGCTCCATTCGTTAAGTGAGCAATAGTGATAATCCTCGGCATTGCGAGCTGAGGCGGGGATGTCAACAGTATTGGCTGAACCCCAATAACATTTCTTGTGCCCACTTTTAATGTCCGCACTCAAAATTTCAGCACTTGAATGTTTGCATTTAACTGTTTAATTATTTGATTAAGATTGCGTAGAAAGACCCTAGGTTGTAAAATACTGCTAATATTTGGTTTAACCTAGGAATAAGTTTAAAATTCCAATTCACCCTCTTCTTGGGAGTACACCAAAGTCAACAATATATCTTAATGAAGACGCCCTAACCAACCAAATTCCCAATGCACATCATGAATAATCCAAGTTGTTTTCAGATCAAGCTACCCCAGATATGTTCTCTATTCCATGCTTCATGTCTTTTGCCACAACTCTAGCTCAGCTAGTGGCTCCTTGCATTTAACCCACTATTTTAGATGCTCGATGTTCCAATACTCGAAATTCAAATTCCTAATATAAGGTCTTTTGTATATGTGGCATGACCTTCTGATATATGTTTTGTCAATTGGTTGCATTTATCCCTCCATTCTTGCCATTGATTCTCAAACTCCTGTATACCTTGGGATTTCCTTTCATTTTCAGCTTCAACATCCTTTAACAATTCATACTTCAATTCAACCTTCGCTTATAAGTGCTCACCCTTTCCTTCTTAGGGCTATCATTTCTTCCTCATCTTGTAGGCACTTATCCTTTTTCTGCTTGACATTCCTCTGGTATTTGATAATTAACCCTCGCTCTATTTGCCTTATTCATTGAATGTCTATCTCAGCTCCTATGGCTCTTTCTTTTGTGGAATGTAGTTCTTCTTGCTGCTTTGAATTTTCATGTACACATCCTTACTCCTTAATCTCCATTGATTCAACCTGATACAAGGAAACTTTTGGAATTTCTTCAACCTGAGGATCAATTCTCTTGGTACACTAATCATTATAACTTCCCTGAGTCTCCACGGTTCGACTTCCTTACTCTACCAAATACGTACATCTCCATGTTGTCGTAAACTTTCTGATTTGCTTTTGGATCCCATTTTGTTCAAAAGAAAACTCGGAGTTTGCCAAACCATAAGTCATAGGTATAAACTGAGACAATCATGTTCACTTTATAAACATAAAAGGTGTATAAGCTATCCCTCCCCATGGGCCTAATAATGAAACCCATGGGAATTTCCCACATCTATATATCATACTGGGGTAGCCCATCTATGGTGCCTACCATACAAGTCCTTTAGTCAACAAGTTACGCAATCTCGCGTTCCATTCAAACCTGTTGGGTTGCTCTTCCCACTATACTTTATCAAATTCAACTAAGGGGATTTGAAGTGTTGAGAAGATGGGATGAAAGGAATCTTAGCCACGTGGCAAGTGACTCATGATCCAAACATAAATCAAAGGCACACAACACCTTTAATATTCCTCGCCTTTTGGTCCTACAAATATTGAGAGATCGAAATGTTTCTGCCTGGACATTAGGTACTAGGTTAGCTTCACTCTGTACTTAGGCCACAAAAAGGATTGTAGGTTGGTCAATAATCCCCAATTCCTTAGGAAAGATGATCATACTATAGTTAGCAAAGGCCAATATATACAAATCAACATCTTTAGGTGTTCCTAAGTGATTTTTTATATATTCTTCTCCATCTTCTAGAGTTGTCTTATGAATCTTGACCCCTATAGCTTTATACAGCTCCTTTACCAAGCATACTTTGGGATCATACACGTACACCTGGTAGGGTGTTTGTAGCTTCATTAAGTGCAATAACGAAGTGTACTCCACAATGGTTTGAGCCATATCTAGCCGCTCCGTGGTAAAGCAGCAATATGGGGGGTTCCAAATTTCGACTAGTGGATTAATTACTTCGAGGTTTACTGGTATATGTAGCAAGAATCTGATATGCTCATATAAATTGGGAAAAATTTAAACAGTGTTCAGGAGACCATCCCCCCCAAATGATTTTCAAATCATCTAAGGAATTTGACCGAGTGTCCATCCTAACTCGAGCTAGTAGTAAAATCACAAGATCCTTGCTCAGATTATCCCCTCAATTAGTTTGTTGGCCCTTGGAGTCTAATCGTAATACAAATTCCTCTTCTATGTGTACTACTATATCCTCCATCAATGAATCATGCCTTTTCGAGAATCTTGACAAAGTAATGTGCATGCCTATATGGATGCAAAATGTTATACACGATTTCAAGCAGGAAAAGAAATATATACAAAGATTGAATCACATGAAAAGGGATGAGGCTCCTATCCCAACCCTAGGTAGGTCTATCTTTTAGAGGGTTTTTTTAGGCTTTATTGGAGGGATCATGTAGACAAGTACATGTGGTTAAGCTCTAATTTCTATTGACAATAGGCTCCCAACATGTCCCCTATCCTCACCCAATGGACTTGGACAAAGTTCAAACTGAGTGGAGTGGTTCGAGTGCCCCCAAAGACCTTACCTTATGAGGGTTATCAGTATTACACTCCTATCTAGTCCTAAAGGGTGAAGCCTGAGTATGAGGCTCATGAAAATGTGTGAGTTCGTACATACTTAGCCTATCACCACGATCCCCACATATTATTCAATGTTCAAATATTCGTCATTAATCAAATAATTACATATCCCAACATATGTATCAAATATTCACAAGATAGCTATATAGGTAAATATTCAAGCATATACACTTAAATATTCACAAGTAAATAAATAATTTTCACAAAATAAGACAAAGTAATTAGAAGACTTATTACATTTGAATTTGGGATAATTCCTAATTAATTACTGGCTTGACTCTCTAATGTCCCAAATAGAGTTGCCAAGTTATTAGGACATCCCAAGAGCGAGGTGCCCCAGGAGGCGAGGGAATTCACAATAATGTTATTATTATTATTTTTTTATGGAAAAATTTGGAGTTTGGAGTTCCCACTAACCTATTTTTCTTGGTGAGGTTATAACACCTGATTACTACTCAATTAAGAATAGTAATGACATAAGTATACTAGGATTGAGATCAAAAGTTCAGTTATACTAGGGAAAGGTATTCGCACCCACTACGCACTCATTCTATGAACGATACCTAATTAACTAAGAATTATCCCCAAATTGAATTTATTGACCTTTTAATTAACTCTTTTTTAAAACAAACAAACAAAGTGAAAGAATAAATGTACAAAATTAGTAGCCTATAATAAAAAATCGACTGTGATTTAGGAAGAACTAATAAGACCCCCAAACAAGGGGATTTTATTAGAAAACCCCCTCTTAGAGCTAGTACAGGTGAGGTATAAAATACCTCATTACCCTTTTGATAATCATAGGGACACACCCACTTTAAAAATCAAGAAAATATTTTTAAAAAATACTCCCAAATTTTTCTAAAGTTTTGTAAGAATTTTTCTAAACATTTTTTACATTTTTCTAAAATTTTTGGGAGGTTTTTGAAGGTTTCCTTTTCTCATTTTTAAGTAAAAATAATTCAAAATATTTTTACCAACCTCAAAATACTTTTCAAAAATTTTTCTTTTTTTTTTTTATTTTTCTACTATTTTTCTCAATTTTAAAATTAAATAAATGAAATGATAATAGAAAAAAAAAAAAAAAAAAAGGTGGACCAGTTCAACTAGTTCAGGAGGAATGTGGTTTTGGTTTAGAAGATCAAGTTAGGTGTTAGCTCCAGGTGGAGACATGTTATATATATATATATATATATATATATGAGTATTGATTTTTCAGAAAAAGGTGGTGACTTCAGGCTGACGTCACCTGGACATGTGTCCATATCCAAGTGGGGTAGGCTGATGAACATAGATCGATGACATAGCAAGATCTAGGCCATCCTAAAAGAGCATAGATTGGACGGTTCCAAAGTGACCACGCCAGGCCTTAACTGCGTGGAGACATGTGGCCTCGAAACCTTATAAAAAGCGACTTTTCTTTTTGGGCCATTTTTCATTTCTCTCCTCTCTCTCTTCTCCTGGATGATCTCCTCTTTAGTGATCTAGAAACCCTAGTCCCTTTGCTCACTCTCTCCTTCTCCTTTGTTTTTTTTATTCCTCCTTTACTACAGAACCCAAAACCTTGTTTCGTAACCTCTTAAACCCTTCCTCTTCTCTTACTATTTCCTGTTCATGTTCTCTCTACTTTCCTATGAGCCCTTTGAAACACTGGTTCATAATATAGTTACCTAATGGCTATTTGTTCGGTCCTAAAGGGGTCTCCTTAATAGATAAGTATCCCCTAACTTTTTTTTTATTTGATTTAAGGCTTCACGTTCATATTCTTGGTGTGTGTGTTGTGACTGTGATGAGTGCTGGTTTATCTTCAGATCTATGGCATGTTTGTGTGCCTGGTGTGTGTGTGTGTGATCTTGTGTTTTGAATGTTGGACTGGTTTTGGATTTGATGCTTTGTGTGTCGGGATGACATTACTTGGACATGTGTCCATATCCGGGTGGGGTAGGCTGATGATTGTAGATCGGTGATGTGGCATGATCTAGGCCATCTTGAAAGAGCACAGATCGGATGGTTCCAAAGTGATCGGGCAAGGCCCTGATTGCACGAAGGAGATCATGCAACATGTCACTCATTGGTAGCGACATGTGGCCTCGGAACCGTACATATAAAAAGCAATTTTTTTGGGGTTATTTTTCATTTTTCATTTCTCTCCCCTCTCTCTTCTCCCGAATACTCTCATCTCTCTTCTTTATTTAGCAAACAAGAAACCCTAGTCCCCTTACTCACTCTCTCCTTCTCCTTTTCTATCTGTTCCTCCCATACTAGAGAACCCAAAACCCTGGTCTGTAACCTCTTAAACCCTTCCGCATCTCTTACTATCTTCTATTCCTATTCTCTCTACTTTCCTGTGAGCCTTCCGAAACCCTAGTTCATAGTCTGGTGACTTAATGTTTGTTCTTTTGGTGCAAGAGGGGTCTCCCTAATAATAAGTATCACCTCTTTTTTTTTTTTCCTTAGATTTAAGACTCTGAGTCCATATTCTTGGTGTGCATTTTTTGATTGTGATGATTGTTGGTTTATCTTCAAATCTGTGGCATGTGTGCATGCTTAGTGTGTGTGTGTGATCTTGTGTTTCGAATGTTGGATTGGTTTTGGATTTGGTGCTTTGTGTGAGATTCGGTCTTGGATCTGTAATCCATTCACTAGCTTGGGTTGATTTGTGCTAATTCTAAGGCTTGGGATGGCCTTTGGATTTGGATGACTGTTGAGATGCAAATGGGTTCATGGGCAACCTGACTTGCCTAAACCCCAATGGATTGATTTTAGGTTGAATAAGGCGAGTCAACCATTTTTTTGTTGGCTTTGATGGGTTTGTTTAAATGTGTTTGGGCTTTTGTTTACAAAAAAAAAAAAAAAAATTTGTTTCGAGCTTTGCTTTTAAAAAAAGTGTGTTTGGTCTTTGTTTACAAAAACTGGGTTTTAGCTTCAAAAGCGTGGGCTTTGGGCTTTTGTTTTTAAAAAATAGGCTTGGGCCCAGTTTTAGTTTGAAAAGGTGTGAGCTTTGGGCTTTTGTTTTTAAAAAAATGGATTTGGGTCCAGTTTTAGTTTGAAAAGGTGTGGGCTTTGTACTTATGTTTTTAAAAAATGGATTTGCGCCTAGTTTACGATTTAAAAAGTGCAGGCTTTGGGCTTTTGTTTTAAAAAATTGGATTGAGCTCGATTTTTATTTTTTATATTTTAAAAAAGGAGTGGGCAATGGGCGCTTTTGTGGGTTGAGTTCTATTCTGGTTAAGGCTTCAAGTTTGGGTTGGTTCAATGGGTTCGGGTCTATTTTGATTTGATGGGTTTGAGGCTGTCCTAGTTTGGTGGGTTTGGGTGTATTTTGTTTCATGGTTTAGGTTCTGGTTCAGGTTTAGGTCTTCTTTAGAGGAAGTAACCTGTAAACATATACACAAACACTTCTATATAGCATATTAGGATGAGGAAGGATTTAACCAATTTGACCTGTGGTCTTTAACTCCTCCGATCTTCTTCTCTTTCCTTCTATATCTATCTGAGGTAGTCCACTGGGAGGTATGCCTTTGAACATCAGTGGAAGGCACTGGTGTGTGTGTGTGTCTTTTGAATGTTAGCGGGAGGCAACAGTGAGCGTGCCTTCTGAATGTTAATAGGAGGCATTGGTGGGTGTGCCTTCTCAATGTCAGTGGGAGACACTAGCAGGTGTGCCTTCCGAGTGGGATTATAGACACCCCTATTTTAACTCGGCCTCCCTGAGAAGACTCCGTGCAATAAAATTTGATTTTGAATCCTAAACTATCCTGAGTTTCAGAAAATAAGCCCTTCAGGTCCTAAGTTTTAAATTTGAGTCCTGTTTTTGGAGTACTATTTTGTTTCAAGATAATTTTTTTCGTTTCGAGTCTGAGTCACTTATAATTTTCATTTTAAACCAAGTTTTTCCATTTTTAGTTGATGTCCCATAATCTCTTTCACTAGGCTAGGATTTGTGAAATAAGTCCCGTATTTCCAAAATTTTGAATCTGAAAACTGAGTTCTAATAATTTTTAGTTGAAATTATTAATTCTTAAAAACCGAGTTCTGTTATCCTTTATAAGAAAATTGAGTTTTTAAATTTCTAATTTGAGTTAAGGAATATTTTTTTTTTAAATCGAGTCAGTCAAACTTTTGAATTGAGTTTCCAAATTTCAAATTCTAAGATTAGGTCTTTTAATTTTAAAATAGGGAGTTTGGTTAGGTTTGAAGTCACATTTTATTATTGGTTGATTCTTAGGCAAGGATGATCAACTTTGAAATTTTATTGTGAGTGAAATATAAAAAGAAAAAAAAAGGATAAAGTCACACTTTATTGAAAGGGGGAGGAACACGTGCGCAATTGCAACACCGGGTACACACGTAAAGGGCAAAGTACAAAAGGAATGTGCATATAGAGAAAATAAAATGACATACATACATGGAATAAAAGTTACAAGAAATGCTATAAAGAGAAGTTGCAGGGGGAGCAACTCGGGGGTACATACATACCCCATTTACAAAAAATAAATACAAAATAACTAATAAAAATAGAAGTAAAAATTCCATGCCCTTCATTCTTGAGTTGCCACTTGGACCTTCCCGTTCACCTGCACATAAAGAGCAATAAAATTAGTTAACTAGAATTAAGGGAAATAAAATAAAAATGCCAAAAAAAAAAAAAACAAAACAAAAAAAATTTCATGCGCGGAGCAGAAAGTGAAATATTCCCCGCCAAGGTGGTTAGAGGGGAATTTTGTTAGGAAAAGTTGCGCCAAATCACCCCCAAGCCTCCCTATAAATAAGGAGGCTCACATTGTAGCAAACACATAGACGGAGCATCAGGGAAATTCTGTAGAATTGAGAAGAGAAATAGAGGAGAGGAAAAATTGAGAGTTAAAGAAACTCTACAGAGATTGAGAGTTAGAGAAGAAAACCAGAGAGAAGGAAACTCTGCCAAATTGTACAGGGCAAAGAAGCAAAGAAGGAGAGAAGCAAAAATTCATAAACCGAGCGCACGATTGCAGTTTAGAAACAAAGACAGAAACTCAAAAGCCATTTTTGAGCAAGTACCCGAGCACTCACCCAGTGGAGAAGAAGACAAGAGGAGAAAAGGATTAGGGAAAGATTCTAAATCCCCACCTCTTAGATCATTCAATTCATGTGATTATTGTGAAATAAGTTTGAATGCATGTGTTTCTCCCCCCTTCTTAGGTTCAGGTTCATACGTGAACCTGAGCTTAGAGCACCCATGGACCCGAACCCAAACTCAGGTTCGAGACTTTTAAACCTAGGACAAACCACCAGAACCAATCCTCAAACCCACACTTGAACCAAAGCCCACCTTTAAAAAAAAAAAAAAAAACCAACAAGCCCATCTGTGTTGTTCTTTTAAAACCAACAAACCAATGTTTTTTTTTTAAATACTCAGAAGCCCATTTTGTTTTTCTAAAAAAATAACTCGAACTGAGCCCATTTAGAAAAACAACCCAAAAGCCTTTTTTTTTTTTTTTTTTTTCAAACTAATTCGGTCCAAGCCTATTTAGAAGGCAACCCAAAAGCCCACTTTGTTTTTCTTTTTAAACTAATTTGGGTCGAGCCCGTTTAGAAAAACAACCCAAAAGCCCATTTTGTTTGTTTTTTTAAAATTAACTTGGGTTGAGCTCATTTAGAAAAACAACCACGAAGCCCCCCCCCCCCCATTTTTTTAACTAACTCGGGTTAAGCCCATTTAACTGACAACCTGCGCATGCCCGCATGTGTCCAAAGCATCACTAGAGTTCACTTCAGTCACACCACTCACCAGGTTGACTCATGTGAGTCAACTCTAGTTCCACTCACTGGGTCAAAGCGAGTTGACTCATCGACACATCAGAACATCAAATACTCAAGACTACATAATTTCCAGATCACACATATCACGCATCGAAAAATTATATAAAAAAATAGTGGGAAAAAATGAGAAAATGTTAAGATACTTAGCTTTCCCTTTAGCAAACCCTTCTTAGATCTAGGTTCAAGTATCCCCTTTTCGATCGTGCACATTTGAACCATAGATGAAATTGGGACTTCAGATCTAGAACAATATGGAGTTGGGAGGGGGGGGGGGGTTTAAGCAGAGCTCAACAGGAACAAAGGGCGAGTTAGGGTTTAGATCATCCGATGGCAAAAGGAATAAGGGTTGTGGATAGAAGGTGAGATCAGAGAGTTTGAAAGAAAGACTTAGGGTTTTAGTAACAAAAAAAAAAAAAATAGAAAGGTGAGTGAGTTGCAAAAGAACTTTAGGGTTCTTGCTTGTAGGGGGATAGAGGAGGATGATAGGTTAGGGTCTCGATTTGCTCAAGGGTGAATAAAGGGAGGAAAGGAGAGAGATTGAGAAAAATCAAGAAGAAGAAGAAACCTAATGGGTTTCTGTGTGTTCAAACAACAAGAGAGTAGAGAGAAAGCATCATGGGAGAGCTATAGAAAGCCTAGGGTTTCAATTCACTGGTTTTGTAAAGAAGAGATGAAGGAAGAAGATGAGAGATAGAGAGAGTTCTTTAGGAGGGAAAGGAACCAAATGAGAGAAAATGGAAAAAATTTGACTTTCGCATGATAATTTAGGGATTGTAGGATTCAAACACGTGGCCTTTTCCTATCCAATCAACCATAAAGCCACGCGTCCCTCTCATCACCCTTCAATTTGTGTTTCTTATGAACATTCAGGATCAAGACATTGATCCATACGCTGGCTGTTGTCTACCGCACGATCATGGCCGCTTTGCACGGTCGGGATTCGACCACGTCAGCAATCCTGACGTGTCTTGCTAGCACCATTGGATCTCTGAGATTCATTAATGGTTATGATCAATTTGTGTCAGAAGTCATCACCAATGCTTGCACCTTCCAACCCATTGAGGACACTTGGCACCCCCACCTTCACCATACTAGGCGCCCTCATGTCATTCGTCTGATCTCTGCAGTGCATCGATGGTTGCGATCAACCTGTGCTAGAAGCCTCTTCGATCACTACTCCCTCCACCCGATCATTGATGTGTGGCACATTGATCTTCGTTCTTTCAGGAACCTCATGTGGCCTCTCTGTTTTCATCTGATCACCACTCCCTACAAACGACTACATTTAGGCCGCTTTGTGGATCCAATCTGCATGCCATCAGCCGCTTGGATGCTGACACGTGACCATGGTCTTGACCAGACCTTAAATAGGTTGACCCCTTTTGAACTGGTTCTTCTCCAAACTGGTTCGGGTCCTCTGAAATGGTATGAAACCAGTTTAACACTTTTTATAATACATTTAAACTTTTAATAATTCACAATGAATTCATAAAAATCCATAAAATTTAGAAAAATTACAAAAAATAAGAAAAAAATTAGGAAAATTAAAAAAAAAACGTTTTTAAGCCAGTTTTCTTTGTTTTTTCCCCTAGAATGATTTTTATGTGGAAAAAATAACGAAAAAAAATTATTAAAAAAACACAAAAAATCACAAAAAAAAAATACATTTTAAAACTAGAAAAATATTTTTACGCTTAAAAAAAATCACAGAAAACTCAGAAAGCTCGTAATAAAATTCCAAAAATTTTTGGTCGTGATTTTCATTATTTTTATTTAATTTTATTTTTTTATTTCAAAATTTGGGGAAAATTATAAAAATTGTTATAAAAATTCAAGAAAATTGCAAAAAAATATAAAAATATTTTGAGATTGGAAGTTCATCTTTGCAAATTTTTTATCCCCAAATGCTCTCCAAAAACCTCCTAGAATATTTTTTTTTCATACTTAGAAAAACCTGATAAAATTTTAAAATTTTGGGAGTGTATTTTGTAAAGTATTTTCTCGATTTTCATATCCCGATGATTTAAAAGGAAGGCATGAGCTCTTCGGAGTACGGTATGGCCTATTTCTAAGGGAATACTTATAGAGTATTTATTTTCTGCATTCCTTTACACTTTTTGAAAAGGAAATTTCAAATGATTATTAAATTTAATTTGTGGGATAATTTTCAATTAATTAGGTACCATTTGAGGAACAGGCGTGTAAAGAGTGCTACTACTTTTGCCTTACATAACCAAACTCTTGATCCCTGCTTTGGGTAACGCAGGCCGATTTTATCCTTAGTTGGGTAGTAATCATGCGTTCTAACCACACTAAAAGGTTAGCGGCGACTCCATCACACCTTGTTTTCCCTGAAAGTATATTTTAAAACCACATTTTTTCCAGTTCGCCTCGTTCTTGATTCGTGTCTAGGATGTCGCGACAACTTAGCGACTCCACTGGGGATTGTTGAGAGTTGAGCTATTAATTAATTGACAATTATCCCAAAATATAAATTTGATAAACCTTTTGATTGATCCAACTCATTTTTGTAAATAGTGTTGAGAATGTGTTTGAATGAACTGCTAAAGCATGTATTTGTGAATACTTTATTCCCATAGTAAGCATGATACTTTGCTTCCTTAGCTGTTTTATTAAGCAATTTAATTGTGAATATCTTGTTAATAAGCATATGGATGATTTTGGGGTCAGGGGATTAATTCAAATTGATGAGTTCACACACTCTTGCACACTCTAGACCTAGGCTTTCCCTGCTAAAATAGATAGGTGTGTAATAGCGTCAGCCCCTTCGTGGCTGAGTTTAATAGGATTCACGAACAACTTTGCTTAGTGCGAGTTTTTTCTAGACCCCTATGGGGGAGCATGAAAGTTCAATCTGGGATCCTTTTATTAATAAAGAATATAATTTTACCACACATAATCATCCAAAATTTTTTGCCTAGGATAGAGCCCCGGAGAATCCTGTGCATATACTTACCTCGGGTTGGGACAGAAGCTCCATCCTTCTTAGTGTGGTTTCATGTTTGTACATGTATATATATATATATATATATATATATTGAAATTGTGGGATATCACGATTGACATACTACATGCACGTAGGCATACATACTACTTTACCATGGTTCTAGAAGAGATTTGAATCATTCATGGAAAACACAGTGGTATACTCTGAGACTGAGACCGTGGTGCAACTGTATTCATAAAGTCAGCAGACCTAATGGGGTGATTGTCTTAACCAGGGATCCTCCATTGAATTACCAACTCGGATCAACATCAACATGAGGTCTAACCCACTAGACGAGTTGAAAGTCATATGGAAAGATTGGTCTCCTGCGTACCGGCTAAAATTCACTAAGGCATATGGGCATATTGGGTTTTTGCTACATGTCTCGATGAACATTCATGCCATAAAAGCACTATTTGTGTTACGGAATCCACCGTATTGCTAGTTTACAATGGACGAGATTAATCTGGAACCAACCATCGAAGAGTATACCTCACTCTTGCATTTAGTTAAATTGTAGGTTCCATACACAGCTTATGTACATGACACCAGTACCTCCTTTGTGAAGGAGTTGTTTGCTGCCATAGGGGTAAATATTTGGAAAACACTCTTAGAGGAAGGGGCAAAAGTCAGAAAATCCTCCTGGAAGTAGTCGAAAGAAATGATGGAAAAAGAAGAAAGGAAAGAGTTTCAGATATGCGTGATGGCACTAGCCATTTACGGTCTAGTCATTTTTCCAAGGGAGCTAAGTACTATTGATCAAGCAAATCTATTGGTTGAAGCACAAGAACAAGACTGAATTAACCCAGTACATAGCATCCTAGCAAAAACCTTTCGGTCCCTCAACAACTGCCGAACAAAGAGGCGGGAGCGCTTAAGATGTTGCGTGCCACTACTGTATGTTTGGATTGTAAGCCACTTATCACCTAACCAAGGAGGTTTCCGTAACATTGTCTCAACAATTTAGATTCCTAAGGCCGAGTTTGAGGGGAACCAATGGAAGGAGTAGTCTGGCAAACCCGAATGGAATGCAAAGCTACACTACTTGGTTGACTCTAGATTAGTATGGCAGGTGCCTTGGATGGGTAAGCCCAACATGGTATATCGGTGTGGGAATCTCTCATGGGTCCCATTGCAAGGCCCATGGGGAGGAATAGCATATGCACCTTTGATAGTCCAAAGGCAAATAGGGGCATCTCAATTTATTCTTATGATGCATGGATTAGCATAATCGAACTTTGCATATGATTAAGGAGATGCTCAAAGTCGGATCAGAAGATTCATAGTGGCCTCGAAACATGTGCACTTACTAGAATCAAACAATCAGGGCTCGGGTGTCCAATAGAACTATGAACTATGGTGGGCCAACATAATGAACTCATAGGTCAGGCAGATGCCGAAAGTCCTCACATCTTAAATAGTGGAAAATGTGCAGTTAAAAGAAACCATACACCTGATAGAGGGGGTACCCACAGATGTAGTAACAAAAGATCAGCAAATAGGACAAGGAAAGGACGATTTAGCCGCCTTCCATTGTAGGAAAATCAAACAAAAAAAAAACCCGCTATGTGCAATCAGAGGCGGAAGTAGAGGCTCTAAGGAAGGAAAGATAAGCCCTTCAAGCAACACTTAATCGTAAACACCGAATGTTAGAAGGCAGTAGAGCTAAAATTGAAGAAAAATCCCTCTGCATACAAGAGCTCGAGAATTAGTGGGATGGGCAGAGGGACAAATACAACTAGGCGCTAGACAAGTTGGAGCCATGTATAACAAAGGCAAGATACTGGGAAGCCATGTACCGAGCAGTGCAATGGAAGATGGCTAGTATTGTGCCTCAATAGCCAAAATCAGCTTAGGAAGGCACGAGTAGCTCAAGTAGGGGGAAGCTTGGGAAGCCCAATCTATGATTTATCTAGGGTCTTCATGTATTCTTGAAATTTTGTATAAGCTCTTTTTGTAATAAAAGTGATGATGATCTTTTCCATGAACCTTGGTTGACGTACATTAGGTTGTATGCATGATTATGTTTGTGTTTGTATATACATGCTCATTAAAATCATGCATTACATGTGCATAACGCATTCATGCGCTGTGGTTCTAAAAGAAGGTTTTCTGTACAAAAAATAAGAAAGAAGAAGCAAGGAGTAAAGCTAAGCTGCAAAAATTGAGACCTCTACTCACCCATATAACACCAGAAGAAAGACAAGAATTATGCTAAACAGGTGGAAAGCAGATGTTGGAATTGGTGTATTCCTAAGAGAAGGTGAATTAGAATTTTAAAGCTTCTTCCTAGGTTAAACCAGATATTAGTAATACACAACCTAGGGTCTTTCTAAGTGTACACCAGTTGCGTAGATAAAAATAATATGTAGAAATTAAATCATGCGCAACATTCACGATATATCAAATATAACATACATATGCTGGAATATAAAGTGATGGAAGTTAAATGTAGACACACAATATGTTATCGGGGTTCGGCCAATATTGCCTATGTCCCTACCTTAGCTTGCAAGCCTGAGGATTCCACTAATGCTCACTTAACGGGTGGAGTAGCACGGGATACAATACCAGGAAAAATTACTAGAACTAACCTCAACCTTTACAACCTCTACTTAATGGGGCAGAGAAGACCCACCTCAAGCCATGCCTGAATTACAACAGATCAATATAATTTTGCGTACAATGAAAGGTGCTTCTAACACAAGCACATTTGTGTAATATTATGATCCAAATATGCACTCATAGATAATAAGAATATATGCTCAAGTGAGATTTGATTAAACAAGATTTGAACTTTCCAAAGATGTATATGAACGTGTGTATATGTGAGAGTGATTTCCTTTAATTCAGAATATCATAATTAGTATGTAATCAAAAGAATCATGAATCTCTAAGTAAAAATCTCAACAGTGATGTTTTTCTAATATTAAGCACTAGTGAGATTAGGGTTCTAGCTTGCTCAAAAGTATTTTATCAAATAATGCAAGCAAGCTTTCGAACCTGGCAATGAAGATGCCAAGACTCGGAAGCCAGCAAGAGTTCTCCTCAAATAATATTTATCAAGAATCTTAAGAAAAACCCTACCTTTACTCTCCAAGAAAAATATCAAATAATGCAAGACAATGAGAGTAAAAAGCTTCAAGAACAATATATGTAACCTCACACAAGTGAGAATCAAACTCACTTTAACTTGAAATTAGTTTGCAAGAAAAGAGCACAAGAAAATTATAACTCTTTGTTTTAAAAAATTTAGCAAAAATAAACGAGTGAGTATCAATAATTTGGCTTGGAAATATGAAGAATATGCAATGTGGGCTCAAGAACATTAGAGAGAGTTTTTTTCTAATTATTGTGCTAATCCACCTCTAATCTCTCTAATTGAATGGGTATTTATAGATATTCAATGAATTATAACCGTTGAGGGACACAAAAGTCGTTTTAGAAAAGTTTAATGAAAGTTAATTAAAAATAACCCTGGTTAAACACGATAAAAATAAACGAACCCGAGAGATTCGGTCGTCCGGTCCATAGGGTCAGTCGCCTAAATAGACATAAGCTTGTTCTAGGTTTTGGGTGGTTGAGGTGAGATCTGTTGGTTGAATGTTAGGGCGATTTCCTAAACTCTCAAGGTTTGGTTGCCTGATTATTGGTTCTATCTACCAAACTACATACTTCGGTCTCCCAGGGTAATTTTGAACTTAGAGTTCAGGCGCCTGGAGAAGGTAAAAGTTGACAACCCAAAGGTTCGGTCGATCATAGACATTCAGTCCAATTTCAGTTCTGTGGCCCGAGCCATAGTCGACAAATTGACCTAGCCTAGTTTGGTCGACCGACGCATTTATAACTGTTGGCCTAACTAGGTTTACAACTCTGGATTTTGATGATAACGAAGTAAGGCTATCTAATTTGCTTCAAAGTGGTGATAGTTTAGTTAATGAAGGCAAAGTGGATTTCAGATGATAAAATGACAATTCTGAAAGCTCATGTCAAAGA
The DNA here is from genome assembly GCF_029873635.1 of Malania oleifera. NCBI lineage: Eukaryota > Viridiplantae > Streptophyta > Magnoliopsida > Santalales > Ximeniaceae > Malania > Malania oleifera. The sequence goes on from NC_080427.1 coordinate 70,446,760, forward strand.
TCAAGGATCAAATGAAGGTTTGACCTTAAAATGATAGAACTTGAAAGCTCACAAGGATCAATGAACATGGAAGGCTCATATCAAATTAATGATCCATAATGAAAGCTCAAAGAAAATTGAAAGATCAAGAATCAGCGACAAAGAGATAAAAATTCGAAAGAGTCAATAGGAGATACATTGTAAGTACTTCAAATATAATTCAAGTATGGATTTTCATTTTGAAGCTCATTAGGCAAAGAGAACTAGAAACCTTGCTTTTAAGTCTTGGAATATATTTTTCAAAGGAAAACAAATTGATATTCCAAGATTGAATAAGTAAAGAAGAGAGAGAACAAAAATATTTTAAAACAAGAAAAAATTGCTTGATAGGCGACTGAATGCATGTGGATAGTCAACTGTTATGTTAAAGAATTTTAAATGAATTGATAGAAACATGACAGTCAACTGTCTAGAACTTGACAGGAGACTATCAGTGAAATTTAAGACGACTGACTGAGTTTTGATAGTCAATTGTCACCCTTACGCTCATCTTTAAAAACCTAGTTATTTAGTGATAGGCGCCTGACCACCTGTTGACAGGCGACTGCCATCCCATTGTCTGTGTATTTTATATGTGTAATGCACTGATAGGTGACTGACAGAGACCTCACAATCAACTATCACACGACAAAATTTAAAATTCATAACGGACATATTTTGAAAAATTCAATTACTTGAGGCTCAAACTTATTTAAATCTTGGACCCTACTCCAAGTAAACTTGGGGAATAAGCTAGATACTTTTCTGCATCTATAAATACACCCAAGTTAAATTGATTCAATCACCAAGAATTCAATTCAGCATCAAATTTCTCTCAATTGTTCTCAAATTCTCAAGGCTCTCTCTTGCTCTCAACTTACACAAAGCTTGTTGAGTTCTTATTGCTTCTTACTCACTGATATTGTGCTACAAATACTAATTCTTTCATCCATTGAAGGAATCATAGAGTGAAATACTTCTAGAGCTTCAATATGAATTTCATATTGTGAATTACATTGAAGTATATAGTTTTGAACTGCACTAATCTACTCTTTTAGGAGCAATTCTTGTACATCTTGTTTCAAATCTTTTTAGAAGATTGATTGATGATTCGAGTGTTGAATCGTTCGAAAAAATGAGGGTATATCATTTGGAGAGGTAGGTTCTAGCCTAATTGAAGGAGTGTTGTAAATAGTGTTGTTCCGCCCGACAAAGGAACTTACCTAGTGAATCCTTCGGTGGTTTGCCAAAGGCGAGGACATAGGTTGGGGATAAGCCAAACCTCGTAAATATAAGTGTAATTCTCATCCTTACTCTTTTTATTTTATACACCTTATATTCTTGTGTATGCTAAGTGCAGGTTGCAGGGCTTAAAATCAAAATTCAAAGAAAACTCTTGATTTTAGAAAGTACGTTTCAATCAACCCTTTGCAGAAACCCACAAGGGAGTATATTGGTTAATTTGTGAAAATATTAATCAAAAGAAATGCAATAAAATTCCATCCAAAGTAGGGTTTGCAAACAACTACAGTGTTGCTACCAAAAAGCATAAAATTCTTGAATGATTGATTCATTTTCATATTTTGGTTGGTTGGATTGTGTTTTTAATTTTTAAGTACTTTGTGGCATGATTTGGTTGTGATCATAAGTTCATTGATTTACTTTCTTGTTGTTGCGTTAGAATAAGTAAGAAGGTGAAAAGAAATTAAATTTTTAAATAATCCAATTCACCCCCCTCTTGGGAACGCTATTCTAATTTCAATAATGCCAGGGTTTGGTCGCCCGAGGTCCCATGAAAAATTTTCTTCTTATTTTTACCTTACATGATTTAATCCCTATTTGTGTGTGTTTACAATTTTGTCTTAAGGGACTTAGTCATGACGTGTCCTATGGTCAATCATGGCCATGAGAGTTAACCCCAAAAATCCGACATCGGTCAACTGAAGGTGATCCCTAAGGTCAATCTATGGTTTGGAGCATATAATCCTATCATGCATGATGCAGTTATTATAGACCATAGTACATTACAAACCAAATAATGAAATTCATTTACAACAAACATAAATATTCTTTTGCTCTTTGTGGATGTAAAATTCCAGATGATGCGAGCTTTAAGTTTCATCTAAGCTTCCATTAATCCTCTTCCATTTATGTGATATGAATCATAAACATGTTCAAGTACTAGGCACACACATTAGATCCAAGTGCTTTGTCAGCATCAAAACATAGATTGGACTCAAAAAGTCAACAACAGAATTATGGGCCTTGAACAAAGGCAGGAAAAGTTGAATGGAAAAATGAGCAAGATCTTGGATTTGTTATTAAGTAAGGAGAAAGTGGTGCTAATACTGGATGAAGAGGAAGATTTAGATCCCACCAATCCTTCGTGATTCACCCCAATTCATGGGCAGACATTGGGGCTGCTGCTAGTTGTCACAGAAGGTCCACCACCAAATATGGCCACATTCATTTCAACTGCACCATTCCCAAGGTTTCTAATGGTTGAAGTACCTTTGATGGTGGTTGCAAATGCGGAGGCAAACCAATTTGAAACCAATCATCGCTATGATGTACTCAAAGAGCGCCAAAGAGCCATTGAACGGACCAATGCATTCGGTTTCGTGGATCCTACATATTTCTACTTAGTGCCAAAGATAGTATTGCCAACTAAATTCAAGATAACAGACTTAAAAAAGTTTGATGTGACCCGGTGCCCATGAACCCATCTACGGTTGTATTGTCAGATGATGATAGCCTACTATGACGATGAGAAATTAATGATGCATTATTTTCAGAGTATTCTAACCAGTGTGGTCGTCAGATGGTACAGTCAGCAGGATTTGTACCTGGAGGGATCTAGATACTGCTTTCATAGCCTAATACCACCACATGACTAAAATGGTGTCAGACTGAATGACCCTACAGACAATGGAGAAAAAGCTAATCAAGACGTTCAGAGAATATGCGTACAGATAGAGAGATATGGCTATTCAGGTGAACCCTCTAGTAGATGACTGGGAAGCTATCTGCTTATCTGCGAACATGTCAAAAGACCCCTACTTTGGGAGCCTTCTAGGGGCAACTCCCCATGATTTTATGGATGTTGTGGCCACCGAAGAGAGGATTAAGACAACCATCAAGACAGGCAATGCCAAAAACAGTAGTACCGAGACTGGTCTAAGCAAAAAGTGGACCAACGAGAAGAAGAAAGAGGAAGCTCAAATGATCTAGGGGGAGTCTAATCAAAAGAATTGATATTCAAGAGGCTAAAACCAAAGGTTTAAAAGAAATTTTGTTGTTGAGCCCATAGTAAACCAAGCGATGCATACGGACCCAAGGCCCTAATTTATGGCTCCCGTGCCTATGCTAGCTTACCAAAACATGTCAGCCCGTCCAAACTTGCAGACGCGTGTGGGGAATGTACCCAAAAACTTTTGGATGGTGCATCCTATCCCCATGACCTATGTTGAGTTGTTTCCTCAGTTGTTGGAAAGGGGTATGATATATGCTATTCTCAGGATTCATGTCACTGACCCTCCCGCGCACTGGTATGACCCCGAGGCCTGGTGCGAATGCCACACTAATTGACCTAGTCATACTATTAATTGCTGTTGGGCTTTTAGGAATAAGGTGCAAGATCTGAGGGACGTGGGTTGGCTGGCATTTGATGATAAGCAGCCAAGAATTCAAGGAAACCCCCTGCCAGATCATAGAGGAAACAATGTGGGGATGATAGAAGAAATAGCCGAGGGAATCATAGAGGAAGAATTAGATCAGATGACACTAGACTGGGTATATAGAAAGCTCACAGCAGCAGACCAAATAAAATAATGGCTTGTTTGTCCGGATGGCACCCTCTGTGCATGCCAAAATGAAGAAAGATCAATGCAGCACTGCACGACCTTTAGGACGTTCCTACAAAGATTGGTAGACAGCCAGTGCATAAGGCTTGGCCATGTTTTGAAAGGCAGTGAGGTTTCAAATGTTGGGGATAACCAGTTAGAACACCCCCAATATACCAACGGCCCTTCATTCCTACCATAAAGAGGGCAACACATATCCCTGAAGCTCTAGCTCATTTAGTAATCTCCACTCCCAAACCTTTCGCATACAAAAGTGATAGGGCATTACCATGGAGGTATGATTATGAAGCTCAGATTGAAAGAGGATCCAACAATGTAGTCAGAGTAAAAGGTATGACTCGTAGTGAAAGAGTCTGCACCCCAGAGCACTTAGAAAAAACAAGCTTGGAAAAGGTAGGGGAACAAAGCAAAGTTGTAAAATATATGGTTCTTTACAAAGAGACTGATGATTTCTTAAAAATAACAAATAAAATCAAATATAGCATCATAGATTAGCTTAAAAAGATGCCAACTTATATATCTATCTTATCGCTCCTGTTGAATTTGGAAGCCCATCAGAAAGCTTTGCTGAAAATCCTGAACTATGCCTATGTTCCCCCGGATATTGGCCTCAACAAATTTAATCACGTCATTGAAAGCTTGGAAACAACTAATTACATTACCTTTGATGATGAAGAGATTCTCTTAGAGGGCCGAGGGCACAAAAAAGCACTTCATATATCCACCAAGTGCAATAATCACATGATAGCACGGGTATTAATAGATAATGGGTCATTGCTCAATGTCATGCCCATGGTTACACTGCAAAAGCTACTCGTGGACCTTTTATACATGATACAGAACAACCTGGTAGTACGTGGTTTTTATGGAATGCGCAAGGAGTTGGTTGGGTAAATTGAAATCCCCATGCATATTGGGTCCGTGGTATTCCACATTAATTTTCAGGTCATGGCCATTACACCATCTTATAGTTGTTTGTTGGGAAGGTCATGGATACGCAACACCAAGGCAATTCCATCATCTCTCCATTAAAGGGTAAAGTCTTTAGTCGAAAACAGAATGATCTGTGTGTATGGGAAATCAGATGTGATGGTTACTAAGCCATTTTCCACTCCTTGTGTGAAAGTAGCAGACGAAATACCTGATGACTCCTTTCGGGCTTTCAATATTGTCAAAGCTACTATTGTGATGGAGGAGTCTTTTCTTCCGCAACCCTGGGTCTCTTCCACAACACATATAATCATTTCAAAATTGGTTAAATCACGGTTTTGCCCAAAACAGGGGTTGGGAAGAGATCTCTAGGGAAATTAATGACCATTGCAGCTCAAGGGTGTGAAAGATAGGTATGGCCTTGGGTACACTCCCACCTTTTCTGAGCATAAAAATACGGTCGAAAAAAAGCAGGTACGAAGGATTGAGAGGCTCACAAGTAATGTAAGCACCCAATGGGAAGAAGGTGTCGCCCCAAATCAGCTAGACCTTCAGAAGAAGTAGTTAGTTAGACCTGGACGTGGAGATAAAGCAGATGACAATATTAGCCCTAGACTTAGAAAATGCTGAAGATGGCTTGAACGAATGGGTTCGCTCACTACCCTCAGGAGTGGAACTTTAGAACTGGAGCATTTTCGACTATGCCACTTGTTTCATGTAATGATTTCATTTTTATTTGAGTTTTTTTTTTTTTTCATGTTTTGTAATCTATGCATTCCTTGACATCATTTGCATCTTGAGTTCATTTTGTCAAAGGATTGTTTGCTTCGATTTTATGCATGAATCAAGAAAATAATAACACCAGTCCCTATGGGTCGAAAATGGATGTTAATTTTGAAAACAGTATCCTAGAGGCAGAAATGAAAGAAGATGAAACTAACTTGTCCCCGAAAATGGAGAGAATGCTAAAGTCAGATGAAAAAGCAACCATAACCAGTAGCGACCCCACGGTTACAATATATTTGGGAATTGATGAAGAACCAAAATAGGTGAAAATAGGGGCACTACGAGGGGCTGAGGAAAAGAGCCAAATAATTAAACTTCCGAAAGAGTATCAGGATGTTTTTGCATGGTTTTTCCAAGACATGCTAGGTTTGGACACAAACTTGGTGACTCATAAGATACCCACCTACTCTGACTCTAAACTAGTAAAGCAAAAGTTGAGGAGAATGCGGCCGAAAATGCTAATCAAGATAATGGAGGAAGTGCAAAAATAACTTGAGGCCGGATTCTTAGAAGTAGTCCAATATCCCGAATGGATGGCCCAATGTTGTCCTAATAATGAAAAAAGGATGGGAAATTTTGAGTTTGTGTTTACTATCGGGACCTAAATAAAGCTAGCCCAAAAGATAATTTCCCACTCCCCAACATAGATGTGTTGGTGGACAATACAGTGAGGCATGCTTTATTTTAATTCATGGATGGCTTTTTGGGATACAATCAGATTAAAATGGTGCCATATCACCCTATAGAGAACATTTTTCTATAAGGTTATGTCATTTGATTTAAAAAATGCAGGGGCCACTTACCAAAGAGTCATGGTAACCTTGTTTCACGACTTGATGCATAAAGAGATAGAGGTGTATGTGGATGACATGATCATCAAGTCTTGAGATGGGGATAACCTTATGGAGAATTTAGGGAAGTTGTGCAAAAGATTGCGAAAGTGCCAACTAAAATTGAACCCGGAAAAATGCAGTTTTGGTGCTACGTCAGGGAAGCTGTTAGGGTTCATAGTAAGTGAGAGGGGTATCGAGGTGGACTCGGATAAGATAAAGGCTACTCAATAAATTCCAAGCTCCAAGATTAAGAAAGAAGTCTGGCGTTGCCTGGGTAGACTCAACTACATAGCTCGGTTCATATCCCAGTTAACCAACACTTGTGAACCCATATTTAAGATGCTAAGAAAGAATAACCCAAAAAATTGGAATGAAGAATGTCAGGAAGCATTTGAGATGATAAAAGAGTATCTTTTGAGCCCTCCACTTTTGGCTCCCCCAATTCTTGGGAGGCAACTCATTCTCAATTTGGAAATATCAGAGAATTCCATGGGTTGTGTGTTAGGGCAACATGATGAGTCTAGAAGAAAAGAGTAGGTCATCTATTGCCTAAGCAAGAAGCTCACAAAGTTCGAGTCTAAGTACTCTAATTTGGAAAAGACCTCTTGTGCTTTGGTATGGGTGGTTAGCAGACTAAGATAGTATACATTGTATTACTCCACATGGTTGATCTCTAAGATGGAACCGATTAAGTTGACAGGTTGGGTGGCCCGGTGGCAGATGCTATTGACCGAGCATGATATCACTTATGTGACAAGAAAGGCCATCAAGGGGAGCATCATAGCTGAATATTTGGCAGACAGAGGCGTGGAAGACTATCAGCCCATGGAGTTTGATTTCCTAATTAAGGACATTGATTCAATAAGTCAAGAATAAGGGGGTCATGCTAAATGGATGATGTTGTTTGATGGAGCAGTTAATGTGTGGGGGCATGGAATAGGGGCTGTGCTCATATTGCCGGATGATAAACATTACCCAGTCATAGCCAAACTCACCTTTCCTTGTACCAACATCATAGCGGAGTATGAAGCATGCATATTAGGTTTACAGGCTGCCTTAGACAGGGGCGTTAAGGAATTGGCCATGAAAGGGGATTTAGCTTTAGTTATTCACTAGTTGACCGGAGAATGGAGGACCCGAGTTTCTATGTTGGTACCCTATAAGGAGTACGTCTAGGGGATAATTAAAGAGTTCGACCACATCATTTTGCTCTAGCTACCAAGGGAAAAAAATTTAATCTCGAATGCACTGGCCATGCTGGCAACCTTGTTTAAAGTCAAATCGAAAATGAAGATTGAGCCAATTTGAATCAGAATATGGTCAGAACCAGCATATTGCGCAGTGACGGACAAAATTGACGGGAAACCCTGGTTCCATGATATCAAAAGCTACATTAAAAAGAACGAGTATCTAAAGGGGGCTTCCAATAATGACTGAAAGACAATCAAGAGATTGACTATGGGGTTCTTTCTTGGATGGGGAGGTGTTGTACAAAAGAAACCATGATATGACTCTTCTACAATGTGTAGAGGCGTAGGAAGCAATGTAGATCATGTGGGATGTCCATGAAGGAGTTTGTGGTACCCACGCCAATGGTCACTCACTGGCACAAAAAATCCTTAAGAGTGGGTATTACTAGTTGATTGTGGAGAAAGACTCTATAGATCATGCTCGGAGATGTCGCAAATGTCAAATTTATTAGGATTGCGTACAAGTCTCGCCGGTCCAACTCCAAGTCTTGTCTACACCTTGGCCTTTTTTAGCCTAGGGCATGGATGTGATTGGGTTGATAACCCTAAAGGCTAGCAATGGAATCAATTCATCTTTGTGGCCATTGATTATTTCACCAAGTGGGTAGAGGCGGCGTCATACTCCAATGTCACCCAAAATGTAATATGTTGTTTCATAAAGAGAGAGTTGATTTGCAGGTATGGGATCCCAGAAAGAATAATTTCAAAAAATGCTAATAATATGAACAATGAGGCAATGACAAAGCTGTGCAACCAATTCATGGTTAGGCATCATAACTCAGCTCCTTATAGACCGCAGATAAATGGGACAGTTAAAGTAGCCAACAAGAATATCAAGAGTATTTTGGAAAAGATGATTGAGACCTACAAAGATTGGCATGAAAACCTTCCCTTTGCCTTGCTAACCTATATAACTATGGCAAGAACTTCCACAGGGGCTACCTCTTTCTCTCTAGTATACAGGATGGAGGCCATGGTGCCAATAGAAGTTGAAATTCCCTCTTCGCGAGTTTTAAAATAGGCAGAGCTAACTCAGGCAGAATGGGTACAATCTAGGTATGATGAGTTGAATTTGATTGAAGAAAATAGAATGACCACCATAGCTCATGAACAGTTGTACCAAAGAAGGATGGTGAGAGCCTTCAACAAAAAAGTCCAGCCTCAACAATTCCAAGAGTTAGACTGGGTGTTCAACAAAATTTTTCATATCCATACTAACCCTCATAGGAAGTGGACTCCAAAATTTGAAGGGCCTTACGTGCTGAAGAAGACATTTTCGAGAGGCGCCTTGTTGCTAGCAGATATGGATAGGACAAATTTTTTGCACCCTGTTAATTTAGATGTTGTAAAAAAGTATTTTTCTTAAAAAACCATATAAACTCTTTAAAGTACTTAAAAAGATTATTATGTTGTTTGTTCCATGGATTTTTTTTCTGCTCATGTTTTGATCAAATGACAGATGACCCTTCCTTGGCCAACCAGCTTCCCCATAAAAAGAACCAAACATGCATTTACCATTTGTTAAACCCATTGAGCTTCAATACTAAACCTTTTTCTTTAAAAAAGTCATTTTTTTCCAAAATTTAACTGGGTTGGGATATTGAGGGGGTCTGAAAAATGATACAAGCCAACAATTAGCTACCACAAGGATGGCAGGCCATTTTTATACTATCAAGAAAAAGGGAAAGCCCCTTGCTAGCCCTCTTGAGTCTGGAAAGTTCATTTCTTGATCAACCAGTCAAAAGATCACACCCCATACTAGGGCAGTTCCAAAAGTATTTCCTCCCAAATGGTTGGCAAATGAAAATAATATAAACAAGACTATCACAAAAATAAAAGCAAAAGTATAGCAAAAAGAATAACAAAAAGAAAGAAAAAGAAAAAAGAAAAGGGACCTAATTCATATGTGATCTTTGACCAATTTACCCTTGACAAGATTTTGAGCCTTACACCTTTTTTGACTCATGCCTGACAACCTACATTACTGTCCAAATGAAAGTCTTAGCCAGATTGGTATGCATTGTTGTCTCAAATGATTTTCAAACGCAATGATTGAGTATGAACTACGTAGTGACCTGACCTTGAAAGGGTACGTAGGTAGCTTGTTCAAGTGACATGTTTGATCAAAGGCTATTGCAAATGCTCTACTGAGGCATAAGATATCATTTAGGGATGGGATTTTCAAGTCTTAGTTTCCCTTTTCTTTAAAGAACCCGAATCTGTAAGCCTACGTTTTGTCCCGAGTCTTAAATATCATCTTAAGATCAAAACATGGGCACAACCGAACTAAACCATGGTCAAAAAAGTTGAATGACGGAGTTCCATTTGAGTTTCGCAGCACTAAAGAAAAGCAGAAGAGGTGTTTCCAACTGGGGTAGTTTTTGAAAAGGGAAAGCCAATTGTCCAAGGATTGGTTTGATAAATTAACACCAATGTCGTACAACTCTAGGATAATGGTGTAAAATTTGCCCCTTTCTAAAAGCAACTTTTGAACAAGGTAAAACATCTATTTTGCGCAAATTGATCTTTTGATTTAGCAAGTTGATGTCATAAATACATAATCATTTTCATTAAAAAAACCTTTTTGCTTTTCAAAAATCCATAAGAAGGATGGACGATCAAAAGGGCTCAGAATTGCCAATACAGGGGCAGATTTCAAGCACCTTCGTATCCGATTAGAATTTGAAAAAAGCTAAGATCGGTCAAAAATTGGGGCAGATTTCATGTTGAACTTTAGTAAGGCTAGTTTTGGTGCCTTCATATCAAAAGTGAAATTTGAAAAAGCTAAGATCAGTCCAAAACTAGGGCAGATTTCGTGTTGAGCTTTAGTAAGGCCAGTTCTAGTGCCTTCATATCAAGAGTGAAATTTGAAAAAGCTAAGATCAGTTGCAAACTAGGGCAGACTTTGTTTTAAGCTTTAGTGGAGCCAATCCCGATGCCTTCATGATAGAGTTAAATTAGCAAGAGATGAGATCAGTCACAAATTAGGGCAGTTTATGTGTTGAGCTTTAGTGGAGCCCATTTAGGTGCCTTCATATCCAATTGAAATTTGAAAGATGGCCAAGATCAATGACCAGATGTAACTGGGGCAGTTTCAGTGGAACCTATTTATGCGCCTTTTATTCACATTGGAATTTGAAAACATAACCAAGATCAAAGATTGGGTTATTGGTCACACGCACGTGGGGAAAGTGGATTCATGCATTTCATGCATTGCATATAATAGGAAAAGCGCATTACATCAACATGCATGCTTATCGCTACATTTAGGCATCATAAGTAGCAACATGTATGCATATAGCAACAAAGGACCATTCATGCTGGTCTTGTTGAATAGGCTCTCGAATAATTAGTTGGTATGCTTAACTGAGCACTTCCTATTTTTCTAATCTCTAAAAATTGGGAAAGCTGACCCCAGGAGGCCAATAATATACCTAGAAACCGGGGCAGCTGACCCTAAGAACACAATGATTGACTTAGAAACAGAAACAGCTAACCCTAAAGACAAACAAATCTGAGCATTTATTCGGGATCTCAGGGCTATGCATCTGATTGGACTTCCCTAGTGAAGTAACCATTTTTCAAACACAGGATTTCAGACCTAAATACTCTGGAAGAAATTTTGGCTTGGGTCATCGTACCTGTTGTGCTCGAATTATCACATCTGCAACAAGCCATCATAGGGAAGTTTTGGCTCAAGTTGTCGTACTTGTTTTGGCTTGAATCATCACATCCACATCAAGCCGTCATAGAGAAGTTTTGGCTTCTGTCGTCGTACCCGCTATGGCTCGGACTATCACATCTGCAGCGAGCCATTATAGGGAAGTTTTGGCTCAGGTTGTCATACCCTCTGTGGCTTGGATTATCACATCCATAGCAAGCCATCATAGGGAAGTTTTGGCTCGAGTCGTCATACCCCCTATGGCTCTGTTATCACATCCACAGTAAGCCATTTTGGAAAAGTTTGGGCTCTGGTCGTCACACCCACTGTGGCTAGGATTATCACATCCGCAGCAAGCCATTTTGGAAAAATTTTGGCTTGGGTCATCGTACCCGCTGTGGCTTGGATTATCACATCCGTAGCAAGCCATCATGGAGAAGTTTTGGCTCGGGTCATTGTAACATACCCACTTCACCTTGTTTGTTCCTTCCCTTCTAGATTGGCAGAAACAATATCCGATTGATCAAAGCTGCAGCCTAGTTAAAATAGTTGTCTTTTATCTTTGCAGGCTTGTTGCTGCAAATAACATAAAAGAGTTCCTACTGTTACATTGAATCAACAAGGCCTACAAAGAGGGGCAGTTGTAGACACCCCAATTTTAACCAAGCCACCATGAGAAGACCCAGTGCAATAAAATTGATTTTGAATCCTGAACAATCCCAAGTTTCAGAAAATAAGCACTTCGGGTCCTAAGTTTTAAACTTGAGTCAAGTTTTTAGAGTATCAGTTTATTTTAAAATAGTATTTTCATTTCGAATCTGAGTCCCCTTTAATTTTGATTTTAAACAAAAAATTTCCATTTTTAGTTGACGTCTCGTAATCTATTTCCTTAGGCTAGGATTTGTGAAATAAGTTCTGTATTTCCAAAATTTTGAATCCAAAAACTGAGTTCTTCTAATTTTTAGTTGAAATTCTAAAATAGAGTTTTGTTATCCTTTTTGAAAAAATTGACTTTTTAAATTTCTAATTTGAGTCTAGAAGTTTCTTTTAAATCGAGTCAATCAAACTTTTGATTTCTAAGATTAGGTCTTTTAATTTTAAAATAGGGAGTTTGGTTAGGTTTTAAAGTCATATTTTATTACTAGTTGCTTCTTAGGCAAGGATGATCAACTTTGAAATTGCACTGTCAGTCAAAATTAAAAAGAAAAAAAAAATTAATAAAGTCACACTTTATCGTAAGGGAGAGGAACACGTGCCCAACTGCAACACTAGGTACACGCATAAATGGCAATGTACAAAAGGACTGTGCATACAGAGAAAATAAAATGACATACATATATGGAATAAAAGTTACAGGAAATGGTACAAAGAGAAGTTGCAGGGGGAACAACTTGGGGGTACATGCATACCCCACTTACAAAAAATATATACAAAATAAGTTAAAAAAACATAGGTAAAAATTTCATGCCCTCCATTCTAGAGCTGCCACTTGGACCTTCTAGTTCACCTACGCACAAAGAGCAACGAAATCAGTTGACTGGAATTCAAAGGAGTAAAATAAAAATGCAAAAAAATAAAGATAAAAATAAAAAAAAAAAAAAAATCACATACGCAAAGTAGAAAGTGAAATATTCCTTGCCAGGGTGATTAGCGGTGAATTCTATTAGGAAAATTGGTGCCAAATCACCCCTCGAGCCTCCCTATAAATAGCGTGGCTCGAACTGTAGCAAACATATAAGCAGAGCATCATAAAAACTCTATAGAATTGAGAAGAGAAAGAGAGGAGAGGAAAAATTGAGAGTCAAAGGAACTCTAAGAGTTAGAGAGGAAAACCAAAGAGAAAGAAACTCTGCCAAATTGCAGAGGGAAGAGAAGCAGTGGGAGAGCGAAGCAAATATTCAGAAACCAGGAGTAGGATTGTAGTTGAGAAACAAAGACCGGAGCTCAGAAGCCTTTTCTGAGCAAGTACCCGAGCACTCGCCTAGTGGAGAAGAAGACATTGAAGGAAAGGATTAGGGTAAGATTCTAAATCCCCACCTCTTAGATCATTCAATTCATGTGATTATTGTGAAATAAGTTTGAATGTAGGCGTTTCTCCCCCCTTCTTAGGTTCAAATTCATATGTGAACCTGAGCGCAGAGCACCCATGAACCCGAACTCGAACCCAAACTCAAGTTTGAGTTTTTTTAACCTAGGACAAACCACCATACCTAATACTCAGACCCACACCCGAACCAAAGCCCACCTTTAAAAAAAAAACAATAATAACAAGCTGATCCATGTTGTTCTTTTAAAACCAAAAAGCCCATCTATTTTTTTTTAAATACCCGGAAACCCATTTTGTTTTTCTAAAACACTAACTTGGACCGAGCTCGTTTAGAAAAACAACTCAAAAGCCTTTTTTTTTTTAAACTAACTCGGGCTGAGCCTATTTACAAGACAACCCAGAAGCCCATTTTTTTTTTTAATTTAAAATAACTCGGGTCGAGCCCATTTAGAAAAACAACCCAAAAGCCCATTTTGTTTTTTAAAAAAATTGACTCGGGCCGAGCCCATTTAGAAAATCAACCTAGAAGGCCCTTTTGTTTTTTTTTTTTTTTTTTGTTTTACCTGACTAGAATCGAGCCCATTTAACAAACCTGCACGTCCCCACATGTGTCCAAAGCCTCACTCAGGTTCACCCAAGTCATACCACTCACCACAATTAACTCACATGAGTCAACCCTAGTTCCACTCACTAGGTCGAGACGAGTTAACTCGTCTTCGTCCCCATACTCTAATTCTAGTAGACTCTCACACTAACCACCCAGAGACCCCAATCCCTCACCAACACATCAGAACAACAAATACTGAAGACCATCATAGTTTTTATATGGAACATATCACACATTGAAAAATTATATATAAAAATAGTGGCAGAAAATGAGAAAATTTGAAGATATTTAGCTTTCTCTTCAACAAACTGTTCTTAGATCTAGGTTCGAGTCTCCCCTTTTTGATTTTGCACATTCAAACCGTAGATTCACCAGAGACTTCATGTGACAACCTGAAGAATAATGTTAGTTAAATAATAAAGAGAAAGGGAAATGAGAACATAAATAGAATGAGGCAGTAGACTTCGTCGATGAACATAATAACCAAAGAAATATTTCTAGGCCTTGTCGACGAACATAGGGGTTTCGTCGATAAGGGTTCTTTAGGACCTCGTGGACGAGGTCCCATCTCGTCGATGAGAAGATATCGAGAGAGGATTTTTGGGAAGTCTCAAATTTGTCGACAAGGGTGCAGATTCATCAACAAACTTTTCACAAGACTCGTCGACGAGGTGACGTGGCTCGTCGACGAACCTCGTAGTATAAATAGTGCAAAACTTCGGATTAATTCAGAAATTCAACGTTGTTCTCTCCTCTCTCTCTCTCTCCTATGGACTCTCCTCCATCTCTCTTCGATTTCGGCCCCGTCAGTCACCAGATCGATGATCTGAGGCCACCACGACGCTCGTGGCAAAGTTCTCTTCAAGTCTGCTGGGGCGGATTATCGGTGGGATTGAGTCAAATTTCTCCCCAAAATCAGGATAAGGTCTTTTATTCAGTTTTTGATGTTCTGACAGTTTTGTTTTGATGTAGGCTAAGAAATATTGATATTCTGTTCTGACAAATGTGGTTTTCAGGGTATGGAATAGGAAGCCCTACAAGTGTAGGACCAGTATACGATAGGGGTTTTTCGATAGTTTGATAAGGGAAACATGCTATGCTAGGAAAACCTAGTATGATTTCAGTATAAAGTTTATGTTTTTACCAGATTATTATTTAGAATAGAAATTTATGCAATTTATTATTGATGTTAAAATATTTTAAATTATTGTGTGGCATGAGAGCATGAATACAGTATAGAAACATGTTTTTTTTTTTTTCAGTATTTCTAGGAATATGTTTTATAGAATATACAGACAGTGAAATGTGTTTACAGTATCTTTCAGAATACCATGATTTTATAGTTTTACAATACCATGACATATAAATTTACTGTTTATCTCTGAAAAATACAGTTGATATAGTTACAGATTATTACAGCGTCATGGTTTATACAGTTATTACAAAATCATGGTAAAACTGTCAATTGTATGTAGAAACAAGTATCAGACCTTGATGGAGCAGACAGTAGAGCACGGTACCGTAGCTACAGATAAAAAGATATTCAATTCAGAGGGCAACCACTTAACTTAAATAATAAGTGGTATGAGGTCGATCGTGCCTAGTTACGGACATGCTCCCCAGCAGATATGGCTTGAGGAGGGCCAATCTGATCAAGGAGTAGAGTGGTTTACCCTGGTAGGCTAGTCAGGATAGATCCAGCCTTCAAGTCGCACTACCTTATCATGAGGGATTAAATCATGACATATAGCCATCCAGGAAAATATTCTCAGATATTATAGTATTATTAGACTTTTTGAAATAGTAGTAATATTATGAAAACTAATTTGATACAATTTGACATGTTAAATTATGTAGTTAAAGGTTTATAATATGTAATGTAATATTAGTATTTTTAGATTTAGTTACTTGTACTACTCTTAACTCAGATTAATTTTTATAGATCCATATCTTAGTAGCCACACACTAGTGATAGCATGTTTTGTCTTATTGAACTTTGGCTCATCCCAGTGTTGAACTATTTCTTTTTTCAGGTGAGCCAATTGGGCGAGCAGAGTAAGCTCGCAGATAGAGGAGCTGTTAGTTTGCCCTTTTTGAGGGTGAGTGTTTTTAAGGTACAATTTTGTTAGCCTTGGTATTAGTAAGAGTAGTTCTTGAGAGTACAGTGAAATATGTAATATTTGTGGAATATTTAGATACTCTAATATTGTATATTTTCTGGATTGTGTTTATATCGATTCCGCTTCCTGCTGTCTAGGTTGATGGTTTGGTTTAGTTTAGTATATATTAGAGCATTATGAATTTTATAGTATGTAAATAAAAAAAAAAAAAAGACCAATTAAATACAGGTTGTTACACTTTAGATTTGGAATAGTGTGGAGTTGGGGGGTTAAGCAAAGCTCAAAGGGAACAGAGGGCGAGTTAGCCTTTAGATTGTCCGATGGAAAAAGGAGTAAGAGTTGTGGATAAAAGGTGAGATCAAAGAATTTGAAACAAATACTTAGGGTTTCGGTAACCAAAAAAAAAATAGAAAGGTGAGCGAGTGGTAAAACATGTCAGTTATCCACGTGCTGCTCGTTGCCCACTGCATGAACATGGCCTGCCCGTACGGTTGGGATTTGGCCATGTTACCGATCCTGATGCATCTTGGTAGCACCGTTGGATCTCTAATCTTCATTGACGGTTGCGATTAATCTGTGTTAGAAGCCATCACCAATGCCCACACCTTTCAACCAATCAAGGACACATGGCACCCCCACCTTCACCATACTCGATGCCCTCCTATCAATCACTTGATCTTTGCAGTGCATTGACAGTCATGGTCACCCCGTGCCAGGCGTCTCTTCGATCGCCACTCCCTCTACCCGATCATTGACGTGTGGAGCATTGATTGCCACTCTTTCAGGAGCCTCATGTGGCCTCTCTGTATCCATCCGATCACCACTCCCTGTGAACGACCATGATCAGGCCACCTTGCGGATCATCCGCACCCCCATCAGCCGTTCGGATGCTGACACGTCACCATGGTTTTGACTAGACCTTAAATAGGTTGACCCTTTTTGAACCGGTTCTTCTCCAAACTGGTTTGGGTCCTTTGAATCGGTCTGGAACTGGTTTAATCCTTTTTATAATACATTGAAAATTTTAATAATTCACAATAAATTCATAAAAAATCATTAAAAAATACTACAAAAAAATTAGAAAAAAAAATCAGGAAAAAAAATGTTTTTAAGCTAGTTTTCTTTGTTCTTTTCTCCTAGAATGATTTTTATGTTGAAAAATCACAAAAAAAAAGTAAAAATAAAAAAAGAAAAGAAAAAGAAAAAGAAAAAAAACATAGAAATTCCCAAAAATATATTTTAAAGCTAGAAAAATATTTTTACACTTAGAAAATCATCAAAAACTCAAAAAGTTCACGATAAAATTCCAAAAATATTTTTGACTTGATTTTCATTATTTTTCTTTAACTTTCTTTTTTTTTTTATTTCAAAATTTGGGGAAAATATATAAATTGTTAAAAAAAATTCAGGAAAATTGTAGAAAAATATAAAACTATTTTGAGATTGGAAGTTCATCTTTGCAAATTTTTTTTCCCCAAGTGCACTCCAAAAACCTCCCATAATAGATTTTTCATACTTACAAAAACCCGATAAAATTTCAAAAATTTGCAAGTGTATTTTATAAAGTATCTTCTTGATTTTCATATCTTAGTGGTTTAAAAGGGAGGCATGAGCTTTTCGGATTATGGTATGCCTCGGTTTTGAGGGAATACTTATACAGTATTTATTTTCTGCATTGCTTTACACTTTTTGAAAAGGAAATTTCAAAGGCTTATTAAATTTAATTTGTGGGATAATTTTCAATTAATTAGGTACCGTTCCTTGAATGGGCGTGTAGAGGGTGTTAATATCTTCTTTTCGCATAATCGAACTCTTGATCCCTACTTTTGGTAAAGTAGACTGATTTTACCCTTAGTTGGGTAGTAATCATGTGTTCTAACCACGTTAAAAGGTTAGTAGCATCTCCATCACACCTTGTTTTCCATGAAAATATATTTTAAAACCACTTTTTTTCCAGTTCGCCTTGCTCCCAGTTTGCGTCTGGGAACGTCGTGACAAGGATAAAAACTCTAACCTTTGGAGTCCCTAGTGTTCTGCCCCTTTGATACTCTCAAGGATAAAAACTCTAACCTTTGGAGTCCCTAGTGTTCTACCCCTTTGATACTCTCTTTCAGAATTCTCTCGTATTGCTCTCTAAATTTTCTCTCTAAACTCTTTGTGTATTGAACTCTCTTTTCCATCGTGTCCTTTGCTCTATGCGAGACTCCTTTATTTGTAGGGTTACGCCTAGGTCTTTTTAGGTAGTGTTTGATCTTTACTTTTTCACCATTCCCTTCCAGGTAGAAACCCTAGTTTGTGCTTTCCTTCCTAAAGCAAAGCAACCCCCTCATTTTGTGATATGGCCGATTCTCCTTTCAATGGAGAGTATGATCGAGAATATGGGGGGATACACTCTAATTTAAAAAAATCCTTCAATCAATTTGTGTCATTTATTTCAAGGATTGTTTTGAAATTATTTTACATAATCACGGTATCTTTCTTGTATATTATGGATATTATGCATGCCCCTAATTTTGCAGATTTTCTCATTAAATGTCTTTGATTCCTTTGAATTTCCTTCCTATTGCCTAATTTTATTTCCATATTAGTGAATACGTACCTTTGGAGAAGATATGGAATATCCTAGAGCCTGAAGCATCACTCGACCCCTTTTTTTTTTTTTTTATGTTTTTTGTATTTTGTCATGTATTTCCTACACTGTACTTTATTCTCTCGTATGTATCCCCTTGGGAATGTATTCATGTATGTACATTTTCGTATGCTAAAATAAAGTCCTAATTCCTTCTTCTTACAGCCACATAGGACCCACAATTTCAGATCATTAATACTGGACTAAAAACAGGACTTAAGGGTAACTTGATTTAAAAAATAAGGACTTGTTTTCAAAATGGGCTTAATTTACAGGACTTGGTTATGAATAGGATTTAGTTCAGGATTTGACAATATGGACTTGACTATAATAAAAGGAAATATTAACAAGGATTTTGATTTCAAAATAGAGAAGACAACATGGACACATTAACAAGGACTTAATTTCAAAAACATGGACTTGACTATAAGAAAATGAATAGGACTTAGTTAAGGACTATAAAATGACATATTAACAAAGATTTTGATTTGAAAAATAGAGAAGACAACATGGACAGATGGGCTTGTTCATGCTAACAAGGATTGGATTTTGAAAATAGAGATTTAAATAAAGGACTCAACTAACGAGGATTTTAAATTCACACTAGGATTCAAATAGATGCTCCAAAGGGGATCTTCCCATTTTCTCAAACATGGTATTGCCTCGTAGAAAGGAAAAGAGCGACTTGGTAAAAATTAGGGTGTCTATGCCTATATTATATGTTTCTTTCTAAACGCCTATTTTTAGCTAGAAAGGAGTTTTTGGGCACCGTTAGCTCTAAAACGTCCAAATCAGTGTCACAGACATGTTAGAACTAGCCCCACTTAATTTGGAATTCGTATGCCCAACTTGAACATCTGAGTGTTCAAATCAACTAAGTATAGATCTAATTTTTTGTATTCTAAGTTTACTTCTAAACACCTAATTTTCAGTTAGGGAGGATTTGTTTTTTGTCATCAATAGCTCTAGAATGTCCAACTTAATGTCACGGACATGTCAGAATTGAACCCAATTGGTTTGGACCTCATATGGCTGACTTGGACACCTGAGTGCTAAAGTCAAATAAGTATAAATGTACTTAATCGTATTTTAAGTTTGCTTCTAAGCACCTAATTTTAGGGCAGGCAGGATTTTTTAGGCATCGTAAGCTCCACTATGTCCACCTTAATGTCAAGGATGTTTCAGAATTGACCTCACTCGATTTAGACCTCATATGCCTGACTTGGATACCCGAGTGCTGAAATCGACTAAGTATATATCTACCTGTTGTAATGTAAGTTGGCTTCTAACTGCATAATTTTTAGATGGGGAGGAGTGTTTAGACACCTTTAGGTTATGTGTAGGAACCAGCCCCACTTGGTTTGGACCTCGTATGCTCGACTTGGATATCCGAGTGCAAAAATTGGCAAAGTATTGATTTGCTTACTTGTAATGTAAGTTTACTTTCAAAGGTCTAATTTTCTAGCTGGGGAGGAGTTTTTGGGCATCATCAACTCTGACACGATCACCTCAGTGTCACGAAGTGTCAAAACTAACCAGACTTGGTTTGGACCTCGTTCGACTCACTTGTATACCTTAGTGGTGAAATAGACTATGGATCTACTTGCTTGTATTCTAAGTTTGCTACTAAGCAGCTAATTTTCAGCCAATAAGGAGTTTTTAGGCACCGTTAGCTTTCATATGCCCATCTCAATGTCACGGATGTTTCAAAACTAACCCCACTTGGTTTGGACCTCGTATGCTCGAATTGGATACCTAAGTACTGAAATAAACTAAGTATAGATCTACTTGCTTGTAATGTAAGTTTTCTTATAAGCACCTAACTTTTAGTTGGGGAGAAGATTTTGGGCATCGTTAGCTTTGACACATCTACGTAAATGTCAAAGACATGTAGGAACTGAACTCACTCGGTTTGGCCCTTGTATGCTTAACTTGGACACCTAAGTACTAAAATTGACTAAGTATAGATCTACTTGCTTCCAACGTAAGTTTACTTCCAAGCACCTAATTTTCTACTGGGGACAAGTTTTCAAGCACCTTTAGCTCTAACATGTCCATATCAATACCATGGACATGTAAAAACTCACCCCACTCAGTTTGGACCTCATATGCCCGACTTGGACATCTGAGTGCCAAAATTTACTATGTATAGATTTACTTGCTTATAATGCAACTTTGCTTCTAAATGCCTATTTTTTAGCTAGGGAGGATTTTTGAGCATTGTCAGCTCTAGCATGTCCACCTTAATGTCATGAAAAAGTGTCGAAACTGATTGCACTTTGTTTGGACTTCATATGCCCAACTTAGATACTTGAGTGCTGAAATAGACTAAGTATATACCTACTTGCTTATATTCTAAGTTTGCTTTTAAGTGCCTAATTTTTAGTCAGTAAGGTGTTTTTAGGCACCATTAGCTTCAACACATGCATCTCAATGTCACAGATGTTTCATAACTGACCTCACTTGGTTTGGACCTTGTATGCCCGACTTGGACACTCGAGTGTTGAAATCGACTAAGTATAGATCTACTTGCTTGTAATAAAAGTTTGCTTCTAAGCACCTAATTTTTAGTCAAGGAGGAGTTTTTGGGTACCGTCAGCTTTAACATGTCTACCTCGATGTCACTGATATGTCAGAACTAACCCCACTCAATTTGGACCTCGTATCCCCAACTTAGACATCTGAGTGCTAAAATTGACTAAGTGTTGGCCTAACAAGGCATACGAATCTTATTTTGATAATAAAAAATCAAGAGAATTTAAACATGTTTTTGTTAAAGTGATAACCTTTCGAGAAACAAGCACATAAGTTCAAGATCGAGTGCTCAAAATGCTCACAAGCCTTATTAAATGAGAAAGCTTATATTTCAAAGAAAATCAAATGAAAGCTTAATGGATATTGAAGTTTAAAGAGAGATGAAAGCTTCATGAATATTGAAGCTTGATTTCAAAGGTCGACAAATCTAATGAAGCTTGATGCATGAAGTCAAGATGGACTCAAAAAAATGGAAAAAAATGAAGACTTAGTGCTTAAAGTGTTTAAGTTTAAAAGGTTTCATGTAAGTACTTCATTAGATATCAATATGGATATATGAAGCTCTTAGTTTTCATTATAGACGTAGAGAACAATTTTTAAGAACCCCAAAAAATGATTTTTAAGTCACATTTGAGTTTTTAAAAAATTAAAGGATCAAAGTCTTGAAAATAAAAAAAAAAAAAATTGTGGAAAATTGACAGCCTAGCCGACTGACTCAAAAAGCCAAGTCCACTGACATATTTTATTATAAATTTTTGCTGAAACAGAATAGGCCCAGTCAACTGACCCACACGACTGACCCTAAATAGAATAGGCCCAGTCGATTGACCTGATAGTATTAGGAAATTTTGAAATTTAAGTTTTGGAATTTTAAACATTGTAAAAACTTGGGAAACACTCCAGGTGACTTGGGGAACATGAAATTACTTTCTAAACTCTATAAATACTCCCTAAATCCAAGGATTTGGACACACCAAGCAATACAATCAGCATTCAAGCATTGATATTGTAAACTCTTCAAAAGCTCTCTCATGCTCAAACTCTTGCTGAAAAATTTCTACTGATATTTTATTAAACAAAGTCTACAGTTCTTTGAGTATTTATTGAGTTTCTCAAATCTAAGAAAGAACCTCCGGTGATTAACTTCTTTAGCTTCAAATTTTATTCTTCATTGATATTTAATTTGAAGTATATTAGTGCTCTAACTTGTACTAATCAACTCTATTTTGAGGGTGCCTTTGTACACAATAATTTGTTCTTGTTCTTGTTGTTTTTGAAGGTTCAGGTTGTTGAATTGTTGGATTACCAAATGTGGGGTTTCGGTTGGAGAGGAGGGCTTTATCCTATTTGAAGGAGTGTGTAAATAGTTTTCATCGCTTGGTTAAAGGAGTGGTATAGTGCAATCCTTGGGTGGGGTATCTAAGGCGAGAACGTAGGCGGGTATAGCCAAACCTCTTAAAAATCCCAGAGCAACTCTTTTCCCTATTCTTTTTAAATGTCAGCATATATATACTGCGTGGATGCTTATTTAAATTACTAAAAATTATCTTATGTTTGGGAATTGCAGAAACCTTAAAAAGGGGAGTATGTTGAATATATATTTCAGAAACCTTCTAAGGGAGTACTGTTGGCTTAACCAGGTTTCTCAATCTTGTTTTGATTATAACAAATGAATGATGTTTTAACTTGTGTTGTTGAGTGACTTTATTTCAAGTCTAAGTAAAAGGACACTCATGGTTAATCATGGAAGTAAACTAGAAATCAAAGTCAATCAAGAGAAAGCTTCTCAGTATATTGAAGCAATGAACGACAAATAAAGAGCTTAAAGGCTAAGCAGGTCTTATAGTAAGACTTAGTGATTACGGAGATCATGCTTAGAAGGATATTTGTAAGTACTTCAAGTCATTACTATTTAGATATGTGAAGGTCCTTAAAATACATAGACTTGGAGACCTATTTTAGAACCCTAGAAAATGTTTTATGAAAGACCAAAATAAAAAATCATAATTAAATTTGAAAACCAAAAATGTAAAACCAGAAATCACTATGGGTTTAGTCAGCACTGACTAAAAACCTACAGCAAAGTTAACTGTCCAGCCGACTAACTCAATGAAATGAAAACATCCAGCCGACTAACAGTGCCCAACTGACTGACTAGTCAACTGATTGACAATTATTTTTTGAAGAGACAGAATGGTGTCAATCGCCTGTCCAGCCGACTGACTAGTACAAAAATGACCCATTCAAGTGAGTAAGCCGACTGACTCTGTGGAGATTTTTGAATTTCAAACAATATGGGAAGCTTTTCAAAATTGATTCTATGATTTAATATCTTTTGAAAATTTACCTAAATACTCCATGTTAAATGATGAAACTTTTCTTTTAGAAGTCTGATAGTTATGGTGCAACCCTAAGAGGGGCGGTGAATTGGGTATTTAAATATTTGTTGCCTAGGTCTACTAATTTTAACAACAGTGTAATTTATCCTAAGGTTAGCCTAACATATACAGGTGCAATAAATGTAAATTGCGGAAATGTAAAGAACACTAACGATATGTTATCGGGGTTCGGCCAACTGTGCCTACATCCCCACCTTGGCCACACCAGCACAAGGATTACCACTATAATGCTCTCTTAAACGGGTGGAGCGGCACCTATACAATCAGGTCAATTCAAGGGGCTGACCTCAACCGACACGCCTTAACAGAATGGCGCACCCAACTTTCCTAATTGGGTCTAAGCCAATCCGGAACTATTCCACAGGGCTAGCCTCCCTCTTCAGGTTGCCTGGAATACAACCAATGTGTATAAAAATGTTTGTACATGGAAATGAGCTTCAACACAAGCAGATGTGTGCACCAATATAGCTAAGTCTGTCAATAATGCAAGCATAAATGATATGTAAATATGCTCAGTGCTCTAATGTGTGCTAAACACTCAATCGCGTATATATTTTCAGTCCAGATCTAGAGTGTATATTTAAGCAAGATTTGAAACACACTATTTGAATATCACAAAATTAGATTAGGGTTTCAAATATGCTAAACCAGATAAATCAAACGAACTCAATAGTATATTTCAATGTATAAAGCACAATGGAGTTGTTTGAAAGACTAGCTTTTTGATAAAATATTTTTGCACACAAAAACTAGGTTTAGGTAACTTGCAACGATAATAGAAGAACCTAAATCATCAAAGTCTTCCCACACAACATTTATAAAATGAAATCTGTGGAAGAACTCTAATGCTAAACTCTTAAAAAAATCAATCAAACAATAATCGAAGTGAGAGTTCTAGCTAAGTAGGTTAAGCACAATAGCCTCGAAATACTCACAATGCTTAGAGAAATCACAAATGAGAAATATGTGTGTTTGAAAGAATATTTGGCTAATACTAGGATGTTGAAAGAATTTTTCCCTAATCAAATTTGCTAATCCTTTCTAATTAAGGCAAATTAACTAGTATATATATATGCAAGGAGAATTTTTTTATCGTTGGGGACACAATGGGTATAATTAGAATTGTATAAAAGACCATTAAGAAAATTAACCTAGTTTACCCCATTTAAAAATCAGTAAAAATTATTTTAACCCGCAAGGTTCGGGTGCCCGGCTTGAGATTCAGGTGCCTAAACAGACACAGTTTCAAAATCAATTTTTAGAGGTTTGGGTGCCCGAGTTGAGGACCGGTTGGCTGAATCAAAGTCAGTAGCCAAACCTCCGAGGTTCAGTTGCCCGAAGCTGAGTTCGAATAACTGAACCAGGTAGATCGATCACTCGAGCCTCTATTTGAACGTAAATAGTCGGTCGCCCGAGTAGTTGGAAAGTGCATTAAGAAGCACTCGGGTGCCTGAGGGAGATACGTTCAAAAGAGGTTCGGTCGCCAGAAGCTAAGTCATCATGTTGACTTTGATCGGTCCCCCGAGCCGCTTTACAAGGCATAGGTTTGGTTGGCCGAACCCTCTCAAATTTATCAATTTAAGTCCATATTTTTGCCAGTTGTAATTCCCTTGATATGAAGATGATAATGGGGACTTTTTGTGCATTTGTTTAGAGACCTAAGGACTTTTTGTTTTACCAGGAAAATTCCCTAAGGTCTGTGTAGGTACCTAAAGTCCAACTATGGTCATTTAAGCATACCTACCTACCATGCATGATGTAAATTATTACAAGCCATACACGAACACAGTTTATAATAAATTACATCCCACAATGAAGAAATAATCAAATGAATACAAAATATAACACATATATCTTCATTCTTCGGCACGAACACCTCATGGCAACATGATATGTCTTTTAGTCCTAAAGTGCACATAAGGTGAACCTGCATGCACTTCTCAGTACAATCATCAATACCAAGAGTATTTGTCATAATCAAAACTGGGTGTGAGCAATAAGGTCAACAATCTCCCCCTTTTTAATGATGACAAATACCTTATGCAAAAGTGGGTTCAACTAAGAAAGGCTCCCCCTAACTTTATGCATAAAGATATGGGTAATAAGAGATGTAAGCAAAATAAAGCACAGTAATACTCACTTTTGCCTCTTCTCCCCCTTTTGGCAACAAAAAAAAGGGTTAAGAAATAAAGTGCGAAGGCAAAGCATATCAATTAGATATAAGAAGTATATTGGGAAGATTTAAAAAATTGGCAGCATGCCGTTTGAAAGTAGACTATTCCCAATCATAACTTTGTACCTAAGTGACCTGTTTGGAGTTATAGTGAATAGTATATAGCATATTTCAATCAATTAACCCAAATAGAATATGCATCAAGGAAGTATAAGTAGCATTGAGCACATCAAATATCTTAATGTTCTATACTCCCCTAATGGATGATTATGCAAGGATGAAGATTAATCTTTCATTTGGTTTTCACTCATCCTTTCAAAAATATTTTATAGTTAATTTTATCATAATCATCTTTGGTTTCCAAAACAAACAAGTATGCCCATAAGCTATATTATAATAAACGTGTGAGTTTGATACCAATTGTTATAACTATGTGGTAGAGAAGATACCAATTATTAAAACATTACCACTGGTTAAAAGAACATATTGTTAGTTTTGAAATGAACATGATATCAAATATAAATTTACCAAGATGTGCACATTGATACCAGTTGATATTATATTTTCCAAAAGATATAGTGGTAAATGCAAGATATATATATTTATATATTTATTTTCTCAGAGCCTAATGATTTTGAAATAAAGGACGCCCCCTAAGAATATGCATTTTCTTTATAAATCAACTTGAGTAAAATTCACAAATTTTCTTAGAAACACTCTCAAGTTTTAAGGAGTTTAGATTTAAGAAAATGATATTAGGTTATGTGCAAAGGATTTAAAACAAATTTTGGCAGCATTTTGTCTAAAGATGTAAGCAATCCATAATAATCTTCTAGTATTATAAATAAATACACACAACCAACCCCAAGGAGTTTAATCAAATAACGTAAATAAGACAAGCGTAAGTATTTATACTTTAAGTATAAATCACATTTGCACACCACAAAGTAAATCATCTCAATTATTTTGGGCAAATGTCTACAGAAAATTCGGCAGCATGCTTGTTATAAACAGGACATTTCCCAAAATTAACCTGCACAAAAACAGTTCTCGAACAGGCAGTATTACAAGAGTAAGGCATGCGAGAACCTATAGTCTACCAGCAAGCAATTCTCAACCACTGCATCCGCCATGCAGGAGGCTTTCCATACTAAGCATGTATTTTAAAAGAATAATCATTTAAACATAAACACATGCAAATCAAAGTAATGCATATATATATATATATATATATATATATCATAATCAAATAGCACAATCACTTTATCGTAGCATCTGTGTGTGTGTGGTGAATGTGAAAGTTAAATAGGAACAGATATATAAGTTGTTTTAAGTATAGGTACAAACCAAATAAAAGAAATGTATCTGAATAAAATAACATAGACGATCAAATAAGGAGCTGTAGGATGACGGACTAGATACTCATGAAGCACTCCTAGGTCTCTTTTTCGTCATGATCACCATCTCCCTCCTCCCCACTCTGCTCCATCTAGTCGTCCTCACCAATATCCTCATCATTCATCTCTCGCAGTCACTCACCAAGGATGTGGAAGTTAGCCCGCACCTCAAACCAGAAATCAGTGAACTTGCTATAAAAGGAGTCAAGTCTAGCCTAAGAAAAAGATGCCTACTCAGTCATGGAGACTCAAAACTCTAGAAATGAGGCGGAGAGATCAGTGATGGCTGCCATGATCTCAGCGGTAGATGGTACATGTGGCAGCTCCTGCAGGACCTCCTGAGCTCCCAACTCTGTCTCATGTGCAGTAGGCAACCACATGTTGTCAGTCAACTCATATCCCATCAACTTTAAGGTGGTAGAGTTGAAGACGTCGGATGGTCATACTTTCTTGATGGTGGCAAGTGGTGACCTATTCAGCCTCTCCCTAACAAATATCCTAGATAAAATCACACCATAGGGTAAAATGATCCTCTTTCCCACTGTTTTGACAAACATCCACTGTAGGATCAATCTAGGCAGGTCTAGTTTCTTCCTGGTGAAGAGGCACCACATGACAAAGCAGTCTAAGTAGGACACATGATCCCTTGATCCTGATTTGGGCAAAATATTATAGGAGATCAGGTGGTGTGCCACCTTTGCCTCTAAAGTCAAGGATCTATAGCTGGGGGTATAGGTAAAATCAAGTACTGGGTGTGTCATGACCAAATTAACGAAGGTACTTACACAGAAGTCCTGCTCAGCTATCCGGGTGGAGGAAGAATCGGGGCAGATAAAGTCGCCATGCTGGATGTTAAAAGTCTCCACCAGGTATGCATCATCGAAGTGGATGTCTGTCTCCAGCACCCTGATGTAGTACCCCTAGCCATCTTCGGCAAGGTTGGCATAGAGAGGCCGAACGAGGGTCGGCCGCCTGAACAGATTTTGAACTAAGTCAATCGATCACCCGAAAGTCTCAGTTGGGTAGTTTGAATATATATTCGGGGACCTGAAGATGGTTCGGCAGCCCGAGCAGAATTGAACACAAGGATTCAGCCACCGAAAATGTGGTCAATGGCTTGGTCAACCTTCTAGTTTGGTCGACCGAAGTACAAATGTGCTTAATGGTTCTGTCGCCTGACTTGGGTCTATTTGTTCTTATTTTATTTGTTTCTTGAAGTAGGAGATCCTATGGATTATTTGTAGGGGTTAGGATAATGGAATGGCTTCAAGGTAAGATTGGGACAAGATTTGTGACTTAAATTTCAAACCTCAGAGCTAAACAATGGACTGAGTATGCTTAACTTAAGATGTTCATATTTGAGCAAGCGATTAAGAAGTTCGAAGTTTAGATGCAAGGCACTTATGCCATGTCCATTTAGGAGAGGATTTTTATTTGAACAACCAATGATATATATTTAAATCAATAAGAATAGTCACTTAGGCCAGATTGGTTTTGTGCTTCATTTTACATATTGGCTTAATTCTCCAAGATTCTTGGTATGCTTTTGAATGGTGAATATACAAGATTTCATGTTAATGAGCCCCTAGCCACTACCTAACCTTTTAGAAAATGTTGCACCCTATAGCTAATCCTAACTACTAAGGAAGAGTTATGTGATCATGTAATTCATGTTTGAGTAAGTCCTTCCTTTTCTTTCTTAATCACCCATACCATTTTTCTTATTTTTACGTTTGATGAGTTAGGAATTGATGATTCTTTGGCTTTCCATACTTTTTTAGGTTTCACACCTTTTCTTTCGAACAGACAATCAAATTTAGTGTGCCCTTTCTTTTTACATAAGATACATGTGGTGTGAGTGTATGGACTAAAGGAGGTACTGGCATAGTGTTTTGATTCTTTTACAAAGTACCCCATGTATAGGTTCTTTCTTTTCTCATTTTCAATCCCATTATAACCTATACCTTCTTTATCTAAGGTTATTTTTTGTGCACCTAACAGTTTATCAAAGTTTTCCTTGCCTCTAGTGAACGTATAGATGATCTTAGATTGGTTTTTTATTTTCTTTTCTAGATCTTGAATTTTTGAGTTTTCCAAATTTTTGCAAACATTCTGAAGTTTCAAGAGTTCTTTTGACATATTGTTTGCTTTACTTTCAAGATCTACAATCAAGTAATCTTTACTATCATCATTAGAAATTTTAGATTTCAAAATAGTTATCTCATTATCTAATGATTCATTCTTGCTTTCTAGACTTGATTTTCAAAATATTTTCTCTTTCAGCAAGAACTTTAGAGTCACATTCTTTCATGCATGCTTCATACTTTTTTTCCAAAGCAGAATATTTCTTATTACATTTAACAAGTAACTTATGAGTCCTAAGATATTCAATTTGGAATTCCTCATAAGTAGGCGTACTTTCACTATCAGTGCTATCATATGATTCAATATCAGATGCAGTATTCAAATCAGCACAAGAATCATGCTCATATTCATCTATTAAGACGAATGGAACTGAAGTAACCTTATTATTGGTTAAAGCTACATAACACTGGTTACTTTCTTAAGATCAGTAGAGCCTGAGTCGCAAGGAGAGATGACCCCCTTTTGCATGGACGCATCATATTTCCACTCAAGTTCGTCCCAAATCTGCTTAGCACTACTACGAGCCATAACCTTACATTAAATGTTAGAATCTAAAGCATGCAGTAAGGTATTCATGGCATCAAAGTTTACCTGTACTAAGTCCCTATCATGATCATTCATTTCAAACTCAGATTTAGGAACATCAGTACACCCAATAGACTTCATAGGCACACAATCACCATGATCAATGACTTTTCAAAATTTCCAATTTAGAGCTTTGAAATACACAGTCATTCTAAATTTCCATATAGCATAATCAATACTATAGAATACAGGTGGGTGTGTGACTAATCTTCCCTCATAGGAAGGGGATGCACTAGCACAAGTCATCATAATCATTTACAAAATAACTTCTAAGTCTAAGTAACGATTCTCTGATACTAATTGATAGTTATGGTGCAACCCCAAGAGGGGGGTGAATTGGGTATTTAAAATTTTGTTGCCTAGGTCTACTGATTTTAACAAAAATGTAATTTATCTTAGGGTTAGTCTAATATACACACGTGTAGTAAATGTAAATTGCGAAAATGTAAAGAACACCCACGATATGTTATCGAGGTTCGGCCAACTGTGCCTATGTCCCCGCCTTGGCCACACCAGCACAAGGACTACCACTATAATGCTCTCCTAAATGGGTGGAGCGGCACCTATACAATTAGGTCAATTCAAGGGGCTGACCTCAACCGACACGCCTTAACAGGATGGTGCACCTAGCTTTCCTAACCGAGTCTAAGCCAATTCAGGACTATTCCATAGGGCTAGTCTTCCTCTTCAGGCCTGTTCTTGGAATACGACCAATGTGTATAAAAATGTTTCTACAAAAAAATGCACTTCAACACAAGTAGATGTGTGCACCAATATAGCTCAGTTAGTCAATAATGCAAGCACAAATGATATGTAAATATGCTCAGTGCTCTAATGTGTGCTAAACACTCAATCACGTATATATTTTATGTCCAGATCTAGAGTGTATATCTAAGCAAGATTTGAAACACACTATTTTAATATCACAAAATCATATCAGGGTTTCAAATATGCTAAGCAAGATAAATCAAAAAAATTCAATAGTATATTTCAATGTAAAAAGTACAATGGAGTTGTTTGAAAACTAGTTTTTTGATAAAAAATTTTTGCACACAAAAACTAGGTTTAGGTAACTTGCAACTTTTGATTAAGGTGTAGTCCCAAGAGGGGGGGGGGGGGTGGGTGAATTGGATATTAAAAAAAATTAAACCACTTAATATTCTTTCACACACTTCTTATAAGTTCACTAAATGTTTCTAGTTGCTCAATTTTGTGTCAGTGTGAAAATCCTATCTATGCATGCAATATCCTCAATTTAAATACTATGCGGATAATAAATAGTAAAAGGGAGAGAGATGACAAATGCGTTTTTACGAGGTTCAGCCGACTTGGCCTACGTCCTCACCTTGAGCAACCACTCAAGGATTCACTAATAACCCTACTCCTTAAAGTGGGATGGAGCTTCCCTTACAAACTGCTGCTTACAAAAGGTACAACTCCCTCCTTATCTGCTGCTCACAAGAGTTACAGCTTCCTCCTCACACCCAGTTCACAACTTGAACCATGTTTACAATGAAATCTGAAAATAACACTCAAAACAATGCTTCTAAACAAAATCTTGTGAGTACAATTCAATTTCCTAGTACATTAACATATGATATAACTTGAAGCTCAAGAATGTATGAAAAAATGATACAATCGTTTGATGTATGCTATGTGTCAACTCACAAATTCGTATTTAATCAAAATAGGTTTTTCAATAAGAAGACCAATGAACAATATATATGAATATGTGTTTATCTACTTCTTGAAGTTCAAATCAATCAACCAAGCTAACAAGATTTTCTCAAAACATGATCTTCTCGAAATTCAGTTTTTATATGTGAATACATACTCAAGATCAAAACTTCTTTCAAATGATGAACAAGTAAAGAGATGGGAGATTCTTGAAAAAAATGATAACTTGACAGATCAAACCTTAATACTAGATCAAAGTTTAGTTGGATGAATGAATGCTTTTTTGATTTCAGTAAAGATTTTCCCAAACAAATATGGAAGAAGATTAAAGTGCAGAAAACCGGCTCTAGGGTTCAAATCTTGCAATGAGAAGTATGTATTTCTTGTTGTGTCCCTTTGCTTATGTTCTAGGGTTTAGATATTCATAATATATATATATATATATATATATATATTATATTACCCTTAGAATTAATCTCAGCCATTGGATCAATAATATACTTCGCGTGTCTTTTTAATAAAGAGTTGATTTTTAGGCTTTCCTGCGAGTTCAGGCAACCGAACTCGACTTCAGGCTCCTGAAGTATCAACTTCAGGCGCCTGAGGTTCCAAGGTAAGGCGATCGAAGAGCCTCGGCCAGGTTCTGTCTTCTTCATTTAATTCTTCAGGCAACTGAACTTAATCTTTAGGCAATTGAGGTTTGAGTTCAGGCGACGGAACTCACCATTTTCTCAAATTTTCATTTCTAACTAAAAAATCTGCTTGACTTCTTTTCTTGGGTCTTTCATAAAATATATTTTTCATGATTTTGAAAGCATTTCAAGGTCCATGAGAGTTTCCTAATGATGTGCATGAAATGCATGAGTCTTAAACTATTCTAAGTTATAATGAGCTTCAAAATAAATCATTTGCCAATGTAAACACATAAGCTCTAAATACCCATTCCCAAGAGTTTCTTGAACTTTGCTGCTTGCATCTTGATTCTTATACTCTTTAAGTTCCAAGATGCTTTCCACGATTTGTAGGCTTGGCTTGAATGCATCCATAACTTGTTATCTTTCTGTGCATGGTTAATATAGGTCCTATACACAAACTCAATGCACAGATCAAATACCAAGTGATTTGTCATTATCAAAACAAGATTGGACTCATAGAGTCAACAGCAACAATAATGCAAGAACCTAAATCCTCAAAGTCTTCCCACACAAGATTTATCAAATGAAATTCGTGGAAGAACTTTAATGCTAAACTCTTAAGTAAAATCAATCAAACAATAATCCAAGTGAGAGTTCTAGCTAAGTAGGTTAAGCACAATAGCCTCAAAATACTCACAATGCTTAGAGAAATCATGAATGAGAAATGTTTGAGTGCTTGAAAGAATATTTGGCTAGTATAGGGTTTAGGATGTTGAAAGAATTTTGCCCTTATCAAATTTCTTAATCCTTTCTAATTAAGACAAATGAACTAGTATATATAGGCAACGAGGATTTTTTGACCGTTAGGGACACAATGAGTATAATTAGAATTGTCTAAAAGACCATTAATAAAATTAACCCAGTTTACCCCATTTAAAAATCAGTAAAAATTATTTTAACCCACAAGGTTCGGGTGCGCGGCTTCGGGTTCTTGAATAGACACAGTCAAAAAATTAATTTTAATAGGTTCGGGTGTCCGAGATAAGGACCGGTTGGCTAAATCAAAGTCAGTAGCCAAACCTCCAAGGTTCGGGTGCCCGAAGCTAAGTTCGGTTAACCGAACCAGGTAGTTCAGTTGCCCAAGCCTCTATTTCAACGTAAACAGTCGGTCGCCCGAGTAGTTGGAAAGTGCTCTGAGGAGCACTTGGGTGCCCGAGGGAGATACATTTAAAGGAGGTTCGGTCACTTAAATCTAGGTCAACATGTTGACTTTGATTGGTCGCTTGAGCCGCTTTACACAACGTAGGTTTGGTCGCCTGAACCCTCTAAACATTTTCAATTTAAGTCCACATTTTAGCTAGTTGTAATTCCCTTGTTAGAAGATGATAATAGGGACTTTTTGTGCATTTTTTTAAAGATCTAAGGACTTTTCGTTTTATCGGAAAAATTTCCTAAGATCTGTGTAGGTACCTAAAGTCCAACTATGGTCAATTTGAGCATACCTACCTACCATGCATGATGCAAATTATTACAAGCCATACACGTGCACAGTTCATAATAAATTACATCCCAGAATGAAGAAATAATCAAATGAATATAAAATATAACACATATATCTTCATTCTTCGGAACGAACATCTCACGCCATCATGATATGTATTTCAGTCATAAAGTGCACATAAGGTGAACCTGCATGCACTTCTCAGTACAATCATCAGTACCAAGAGTATTTGTCATAATCAAAACTGGGTGTGACCCATGAGGTCAACAAAGTCCATAAATACCTCCCTTGCTCAATGAAAAAAGACACTAAAGCAATACACGCTTTCTATGCTAAAGTTCTTTTAAAGCTCATACTTGCTCACACTCTTGCTAAGGGAAACTCTATGAAATTACTGGTTGATTAAAAAGCTTTGGTTTTGTATTTGCAACTAAAATCTCTATGTCAATAAGAAGGAGCCATTGGTGACTTCCAAACCTTGAGCTTCACATTTTCTATTTAGTTTTGGTTTTGAAGTACGATTAGTGATTTAACTTGTACAACTTGCTTTGTTTTTTGAGTATTTTTGTACGCAGATATCCATTCCTTTCTATTAGATCTTTGACAATTCAAGGTATAGTTGGATCATTACACCAAGCATAGGTTGTTGTTTGGAGAGGTTTCTAATCCTGAAAAAGAGGTTGGCTTTTGTAAAGGTTTTTGTTCGACCCGGAAGGAACAAGGTATAGTGAAATCCTTAGGTGGTTGACCTAAGGTGAGGATATAGGCTGGGGTAAGCCGAACCTCATAAAAGCAGCGGTGTCACTCTCTTTTCCTTACTCTCTTTAAATTATAGCAAAAATATAAATTGTGTGGATGTTGTAATTTTTTTAATCATAAAAACAACGTATATTGGAAATTAAATAAACCAAAGCTTAATTTGTTCTTGGGCTTGCGGAAACTGAAAGGGAGTACGTTGGTTAATCAATATTTTGCGGAACTGTAAGGGAGTACGTTGATTGGTTAATAGCTCAAAACCTATTAGTTGAAGGTTTATTTGAATTCTGATTTTGGAAAAAGTAATTGGATGTTATTTTAATCTTCAATTCAAAGGCCAACTACATGACTTGCACATTCATATACAGGGCTGCTAAATATTGCAAATCAAATATTGATTACTTGTATTGTGTTTGTTTGGTTTGAATAGTTAATCAATTGGTTGTGTATGTTGTGGTTGTAGATTGAATAGAAGAAGTAAGTGGTTGTGTGGATTTCCTAATCAACAAGAATATAAGAAGTTTTTAAAATACTATAAAAAGTCAATGACTCATAAAAAGACTTTAAGGAATTTTAAATAACCCAATTCACCCCCCTCTTGGGACTACACCTTAGGTGTCAATTGGTATCAAAGAGTGGCTATAGAAAATCCTAACAAGTAGCTATATAAAGACCTAGATGGCACAAAAAGGAGTAGCTCCCTTTGGTGAGGGTCAATCCTCAACTAGACCACACATTTTTTTTGTGGACTCAATTACACCTTTCAGAAGTAACGAATGAGAATCTACCTTCAAACAATGGACTAGAAGGCATGGAATGTTGTCCCAAATGGAAATCTGATCCCTACTAAACTAGTAGATGGAAAAGAAGTACCTAAATAAGAAAAATAACTAATCGAATAAGATTACAAAATGCTACAAATTAACTCAGTGCAATAAACACCCTATATTGTGCACTTGATGCAAATGAATTCAATAGAGTAATGACGTGTAAAACAGCTAAGGAAATTTGGGATTAATTAGAAGTAACCTATAAAGGCACGGTAGATGTTAGAGACAGTAGAATTGATATGTTAACTAGTGAATATGAAGCTTTTAGGATGAACTCTAATGAAACTATAACAAGCATGTACAGTAGGTTCACATATATCATAAACTCACTAAGTGCCTTAAGAAAAAAATATTCCACCCATGAGATGATTCGCAAAATTCTAAGAGCACTTCCACCTATTTGGGAACCGAAGGCCACAGCCATAACGGAAGGTAGAAACCTCAAAACAACTTCATTAGATGAACTCATAGGATCACTTCTAACCAGTGAAATGGTTTTGAGAGAAAGAAGCACTAAAAATAAAAATAAGAAATCTATAGCTCTAAAAGCCTCAAAAGAACATTCAAATGAATAAGATAATGAATCTAGTGAATTAGAAGATGAAGAATTGGCTTTCATAACTAAAAGACTTTGAAAATTCTTCAAAAGAAACAAGAAATCCATTAGAAAATTCAACAGATCAAAAATTAAAAAATGTGAAAGTAATAAAAAGGAATACAATAGCAAAAATGAACCTCCAACTTGCTATCACTGTAAAAAGGCCAGAAACCTCAAGTCAGATTGCTCACAACTCAAGAAGGAAAAGAGGAAAAAGAAGCCTGCAATGAAGGCAACTTGGGATGACACAAGTTCGAGTGAATTGGAGTGCAAGTCAAGCGATCAAGAAGTAGTAAACATGTGCTTCATGGTACACAACGAAGAGGTTTGCTTTAGGTCTACTTCATTTAAAGAAAAATGGTACATGGACAGCGGATGTTCAAGACATATGATGGGAGATAAATCTAAGTTCACTTCTCTCACTCAAAAGGATGGAGGATATGTAACTTTCGGTGACAATGCAAAAGGCAAGATCATTGGAATTGGTCAAATAAGTAAAGACTCTTCACTCACTATAGATAATGTCTTGTTAGTTGATAGTCTAACACATAATCTATTAAGCATTAGTCAATTTGGCAACAAAGGATTTGAAATAATGTTTAAGAAAGACAAATGCATAATTCAGAATTCTAAGGATCATATGACACTATTCACTGTACATAGAATGAATAATGTGTATTGCATAAACCTTGATAGCTTGATCTCTCAAGATATAACTTGCTTAGCTGCCATGAGTGAAAATAGTTAGCTTTAACATAGAAGATTAGGACATGCCAGCATGGATCTCATATCTAAACTCTCCAAAAGGAATTTAGTTAAAGGCTTGCCTAACACCAAGTTTATCAAAGATAAAGTGTGTGATGTCTGTCAACTAGGAAAACAAAATCAAGACAAGCTTCAAAAAGAAGAAACATATATCAAATAGTAGACCCCTAGAACTCATACACTTAGACTTGTTTGGTCCTACTAGAACTCAAAGCTTAGGAGGAAAACAATACGCCTTCATAATTATTGATGATTACTCTAGATACATATGGGTATTGTTTTTAGCTAACAAAGAGGAAGCTTGTAATTCGTTAATCACTCTATGCAAGAAGCTTCAAAATGAGAAAGGGTACAATATCTCAAATCTAAGAAGTGACCAAGGAAGAGAATTTAAGAATCAAAACGTCGAAAAATTTTGCAATGATCATGGCATAAGCCACAACTTTTCAGCACCTTGAACCCCACAACAAAATGGACTGTAGAAAGGAAAAATTGAACTCTTCAAGAAATGGCAAGAACTATGCTTAATGAAAATAACTTACTCAAGTATTTTTGGGCTAAAGCTGTAAATACAGCTTGCTATGTAATTAATAGGGTTTCTATTAGATCAAGGCTAAACAAGACACCTTATGAATTATGGAAAGGAAGAAGGCCTAACATAACTTACTTTCATGTCTTTCGATGTAAGTGTTTTATACTCAATAACAAAGATAACTTAGGAAAATTTGATGCTAAATTAGATGAAAGAATTTTCCTAGGATACTCTACAAATAGTAAAGCCTATAGGATCTATAACAAAAGAATGCTCACCATAATTGAATCAATTCGCGCAAACTTTGATGAATCAAATCCTTTTTCAAGAGAAGTCAAAAATGAAGAAAATGATGACATTTTCAAAAAGGAGGATGAGATAGAAATCAAGGAAGAAAAGGAAGTAAATGAAGAAAACTCAAAAGATCAACCTGTAGAAAATCCGATATTACCAAGAGAATGGAAGTATAAAAAAGATCACCCTCAAGATCAAATTATAGGTGAACCATCTAGAGGTGTAACTACTAGATCTTCTTTAAAGAATCTATGCAATCACTATGCATTCCTATCTCAAAAATGAACCTAAAGATGTTGAAGAGACTCTCAAAGATGACTCTTGGATAATTGCTATGTAAGAAGAATTAAACCAATTTGAAAGAAGCAAAATATGGCAATTAGTACCCAAACTTGAAAATCATTCGATCATAGGAACTAAATGGGTATTTAAAAATAAAAAGGATGAGAATGGTATAGTCATTAGAAACAAAGCTAGACTTGTAGCTAAAGGGTATAACCAAGAAGAAGGGATAGACTATGATGAAACCTTTGCCCCTGTAGCGAGAATGGAAGCTATAAGAATGTTGTTAGCTTATGTTTCCTACAAAGAATTTAAGTTATACGAAATGGATGTCAAAAAGTGCATTTTTAAATGTGTATATTAAAGAAGAGGTATATGTTGAACAACCCCCGAGTTTTCAAAATATAAAAAATCCTAATCATGTATTTAGACTAACTACAACTTTGTATGGATTAAAACAAGCCCCTAGGGCTTGGTATGAAATACTTAGTGCATTTTTAATTGAGAAGGGGTTTTCAAGAGGAAAATTTGATAGTATCTTGTTCATTAAAACTAAAAAAGATGACATACTTTTAATTCAAATCTACGTAGATTATACAATATTTGGTGCCACTAATGAGCATCTATGTAAAGAATTTGCAAAATGTATACAAGAGGAATTTTAAATGAGCATGATGGGAGAATTAAACTATTTTCTTGGACTTTAAATCAAACAAGAGAAGAATGAGAATTTTATAAGTCAATCCAAATACATAAAAGAAATGATACAAAAATTTCGTATAGAAAATAGTAAACCAATAGGAACAACTATGAGTACCTCAATCAACCTAGACAAAGATGAAAATGGAAACCTCGTAGACACAAAGTATTATAGAGGTATGATTGGAAGTCTACTATATCTAACAGTCAGTAGACCCGACATAATGTTTAGTGTGTGTATGTGTGCACTTTTTCAATCAACACCTAAAGAATCACACCTAATAGTTACTAAGAGAATCCTAAGATACTTAATAGGCACTATGGACTTTGGACTATGGTACCCTAAGGACACCGGTTTTGAAATGATTAGTTATTTAGATGCGGACTATGTAGGGTGTAAAATAGATAGAAAAAGTACAAGTGGCACATGCCACTTCATAGGAAGATCCTTAGTTTCTTGGTTCTCTAAGAAACAAAACTCCATGGTTTTGTTAACTCCTGATGCTGAATATTGCAAATCAAATATTGATTACTTGTATTTTGTTTGTTTCATTTGAACAATTAATCAATTGGTTGTGTATGTTGTGGTTGTGGATTGAATAGAAGAAATAAGTGTTTTTGTGTATTGCCTAATCAACAGGAATATAAGAAGTCTTTAAAAGATTGTAAAAAGTCAAAGACTCATAAAAGGACTAGGGAATTTTAAATAACCCAATTCACCCCCCCTTTTGGGACTACACCTTAGGTTTCAATTGGTATCAGAGCGTGGTTCTAGAAAATCATAACAAGTAGCTATATAAAGATCTAGATGGCACAAATAGGAATAGCTCCCTTTGGTGAGGGCCAGTCCTCAACTAGACCACCTATTTTTTGTGGACTTAATTACACCTTTTGGAAGCAACAAATGAGAATCTACCTTCAAACAATGGACTGAAAGGCATGGAATGTTGTTGTACATAAACACTATATATGAAACAATAGTTAAGAGATTTAAACTTAGAATACACAACTATACCAATTAAGTGTGACAATACGAGCTCGATAAATATATCTACAAATCCCATTTCACACTCAAGAACCAAGCACATTGACATAAGGCATTACTTCCTAAGAGATCATTTTCAAAAAGAAGACATCATTCTAGAATTTATCAATACAAATGATCAATGGGCTGATATCCTCATTAAACCTCTCTCAAAAGATAGATTGACAACCATTATAAGAGAGCTTTGTCTACTACATAGCAGAGAAACTAAGTAAGAGAAAAAAACTTAAAGAAAAATCTACAGTCAGCCAACTAACTTTGAAGTCAACCAAATAACTGAATTAGTTTTTTCGAAAATAGAGGCCAGTTAGCCAACTGACCCTGAGGTCAGCCGACTAACTGACAGAAAAACCCTAGTCTCGTTTATAAAACTCAAGCCATTTGAGTAGTTAGTTAACTGACCTAGGGTTTGTCTCTTCATGTGCTCTTAATTTTTTGCTTGTACTTTGATATGTTGTATGAAAAAACACGTAGCTTCGTTGCTCTGCTTGTTTCTTTCCCATTGTTTTTTGAATGATGACCAAAGGGGAATAGGTTGTGAAAAGAAAATGTGGAATATG
The DNA here is from genome assembly GCF_029873635.1 of Malania oleifera. Classification (NCBI taxonomy): domain Eukaryota; kingdom Viridiplantae; phylum Streptophyta; class Magnoliopsida; order Santalales; family Ximeniaceae; genus Malania; species Malania oleifera. The sequence goes on from NC_080427.1 coordinate 70,486,912, forward strand.
ATGTTTATAATGTATGGAGATGTTATATTTATGATGTGTATGGAATATTAATGATGTCTATGGAATATGGAATATTTATATGATAATGTGTATGGAATGGAGTACTAATGATGTGTATGAAAAATGGAATATTTATATGAAAATGTGTATGGAATATGAAATATTTATGATGAACATACTAAACAATGATGAGCCTTACTTGACTTTGAGCATATTGTTATCTTTGACTTTGAGCATTTTGAATATTTCCATATGCTAGACATATTTGATGTCACATGTTAAATAATGCTTATAGTAAGCGGGAGCCATTTCATAAGAACCCACATCTTTGCTTCTCATTCATCAAAAAGGGGGAGATTGTTGGCCTAACTGAGTTTTTCAATCTTATTTTGATGATAACAAATGAAGGATGTTTTAACTTGTGTTGTTGAGTGGCTTTATTTCAGGTCTAAGTAAAACAAATGATGGATGTTTTAACTTATGTTGTTGAGTGGCTTTATTTTAGGTCTAAGTAAAAGGATACTCATGGTTAACGTTGGCCTAATAGGGCTTACAATTCTTATTTTTATGATAACAAATCAATGATATGTTTAATATGTTTCAAGTAAAATTTTTTTAGGAAAGTGACAAAGCCCAAGTGCATAAAGAAGCCTATGGATTACAAAGATTTCTTGAAGAACACAAGTATAGTTTATGGATTACAAAGAATCCTTGAAGAACACAAAGAAAAACTTATGGATTACAAAGAGCATGATGAATAAAATTATACTGGTGAAAAGCTCACATAAAAGATTGAAACAACAAAGATGATGGAAGAATAAGATTGAAGATTAAAGAATTATATTTTAGGATGTTCTTAATGTAAGTACTTCAAAGGTTAAACTCAAATATAAAGTGGTTTGAAGCTCATAGAAGATCAAAAATATATTTTTTAAACATATATACTCTAAAAAGTATTTTTTTTAATAAATAAAAAGGGCTTAAGAAGGGAAGATTTTTTAAACCATGTTTTTAAACATCTTTATTTCAAAATATTTGGAAATGAATTTTATGAATCTTTGGGAGTAATGGATGGCTTCTAAAAACATCTATAAATAGTCAAAAGCTTCAAAGGTTTAAAATAATGATCATAGAGGCAATATTGAAAGGTTTTTGAAATTAAGCAATTCTCAAAAGTTTTAGATCCAGAAATCTTCAAAAGTTTCAGATCTAGAAATTTTCAAAAGTTTCTGATCTAGAAATCTTCAAAGTTTCAGATCCAAAAATCTTCAAAGTTTAAGATCAAGCAACCTTCAAGGTTTTTAGATCAAGCTACTTTTCAAAGGTTTTTAGATCAAGTGATTTTGAAATATCCAAATTTCTCAAAGGATCTAAAATTTTCTTGTGCTTAAACTTTCTGATCTGATATTGATTTATATTTTTTGAAGAAAAGCTTAAAAAAATCAGAATCTTTCATTTTCTTTAAAAAATCATTTGGTAATTCATACTAAGCGTTGAGCTTCAAATTTCTTATATTTGAATTACTTTGGAGTATAAGTGAGCTGATCATTGTACTAATCTACTCTATTGTGAGAGTTCTCTTTTCTACATAAATTTCTTTATCATCATTCTTAAATGATTCAGAGTTGTTGAATCGTTGGACCAGACAAGGGGTTATTGTTTGGAGAGGTAGGCTCTAGCCTGACAGAAGGAGTGATTGTAAATTGGTATTGTTCCACCAGGTAACAAAACTGATATAGTGGAATCCTTTGGTGTTTTGCCAAAGGTGAAGATGTAGGATGTGTTGAAGCCAAACCTTGTAAAAATCTTGTGTCTTTTGCTCTGCTTTACTTTATATTATTTACTTGCTATTGTGGTATGATTTAAATGTGCAGGTTGCAGATTCTTAAGTGGGAAAGAAACAAAGGTACTTGATATTTAGAAAGTACGTTTTGATTAATCATTTGCGGAAACCCAAAAAGGGAGTATGTTGGTTAATCTGTAGAAATCTTGATCAAGTAAAGTGCATACTAAGAGTTTATAGAAAAATTAACAAAAGCTTTTACATTTTGATTTAGTGATTGAATTATCATGATTTCATTGATTGAGTTGTAAATTTAAATTTCAATATTCTTAAGTGTGGTTATCATTCATATATATCTTGTTTTTTGGGTTGTTAAAATCAAAAGTCTAAAAATCATTAAAATATAAAAAAGAATCCAATTCACCCTCCCTGTTGGGAATTTATTCTTCATTTGAGTTAATCATGGAAGTAAGCTGGAAATCAAAGTCAATCAAGTGAAAGCTTCACAGTATATTGAAGCAACGAACGACAAATGAAGAGCTTAAAGGCTAAGCAAGTCTTAAAGTAAATACTGAACCTCAAGTTGTTGCAAGACTTAGTGATTAAGGAGATCATGCTTAGAAGGACATTTGTAAGTATTTCAAGTCATTACTATTAATTGAAAAGTAAGGTGTAGTCCCAAGAGGGGGGACGAATTGGATTTTCAAACTTTCTTTTAAATCCTATAAGGACTTTTTCTTGAATAATCAATTTTTGACTTTTTTGTTTAATCTACCAATCACACAAGAACTTAGTTCCTTTATTTAATCCACAACCACACAACTATTCAATCTTTCAAGTAATCAATCAACCACAATTTGAAAGAAAATAACCAAGCGATTTGCCAAGTACAAGTTAACTTCAGAACTATTTAAATTTGCAAGATTTTGCACTCTTTGGAATATAAACATAATCCATTCAATATCAAACTTTTAAACCATTCAATCACAATATAGCTTTTGTTGTCAGCCCTGGATATATCAATTTGAATCAAGCCATGTATAAAAGAAATTTGTCTCTCAATTTGATATTCAATACAACATCCAATAACTCTTTCCAAATACTTAGACCTTAAATAAACTTTAAGTTATAGAGTCTTGGGGTGTTGAATCAATCAACGTACTACTATACAGTTTCCTCAAAATATTGATTAACTAACGTACTCCCTTTCAGTTTTTGCAATCCCAAAAACAAATTAAGCTTTATGTTTATTTAATATCTAATTTATTTAGTGTATATAATTTAGACATTTAAAACATCCACGCAATTGTATATGTACTGAAAATAAAGAGAGTAAGGGAAAGAGAGAATGAGACAAGATTTTTACAAGGTTTGGCTTATACCCAGCCTACACCCTTGCCTTTGAAAAATCACAAAAGGATTACTAAATTTAGTTCCTTTTCCGGGCAGAACAATACTGTTTACACACTCCTTTAGTAGGCTAAAGCCCGCCTCTCCAAATGGCGTTCCCTCGTTCGGTCACTCCTTCAATTAGGGTAGATCCTGCCTCTCTAAGCAATATCCCCTTGCTTAGCCAATGATCCAAACAACCCTTGGAATTTTTAATCTACAAGATACAAGTTAAATGTTTGTGTACAAAGAATTTGCTCCTACAAGGGCTGATTAGTACAACAATTCAAAACTATATACTTCAAAGTACATATCAATATGGAATTTAACTAGAAGCTCAATGAAGTATATCACAGATTAATTCTTTCAATGATTGAAAGATTTAGAATTTGTAGCACAATTTCGTTGGAAGAAGATCAGTAAAAACTTAGTTGAATTCGTGCACAATATGTGAGCTTGAGAGCCTTTGAATATGAGAGCAATTGAGTGAGTATTGAGTGTTGAATTTGATTCTTGGTTCTTAGTTAATTAATTCAATGATCTTTGAGGCTTATTTATATATGTATACAAGTATTTAACTTGTTCCCCAAGTGACTTGGAGCATTCCCCAAGTTTTCAAAAAGTTTGAGCCCTAAGCAGCCTTATTTAAAAAATTTTACCGTTATGAAAATTTCAAAATAGCTGTGTGACAGTTGACTGTCCATTTTTGGCAGTCAACTGTCTAGTTAAATTAAAGGGACAGTAAGGTGGCAATCACCTTCTTGAACACAGATAGGCGTCTCAAAATGCACATATAGTTGTCTGTCTTATTGTCAACTTCAAGTACTCTTCAGTATTTTTGTCATAACATTTTTTGTGTAGCTCCAAATTTGACGTTCTTGGTGTCAAATTCAATCTAAGATAAAATTATAAAACTCTTATGTTGAACACATTTTAAAATAAAGATTATTTGATGGATAAAAATGTACATCAATGTGGATGTATAAAAATTGACAGCAATTGAGAAATCCTCTTTTTGGTGTTTTTCATTCCAAAAATGATTCTAACCTTCTTCAAACAATTTTTGACCTTATAAAAAATATTTTCCAAGTATGTTAAAAGGTATCTAGGTCCAATAAATTAATCTAAGAGTTTCATGCATCCATATTGAAATTCTTTGAAGTATTTACATGAAATTTCCTAGACTCTTTCAAATTTTCAATTCTTGAATTTCTTGAGACCTTTATACTTGTTTCATCTTTCTTTGAGCTTTCATTAAGTTCTCTTTAATCCTCACGCTCTCATGATCTTTGAGCTTTATCTTTAAATCCATTTTTTAGTCCATGCTTTAAGCTTCATATTGATCATCCTTCTTTAAAATATAAGATTTCATAAATTCTTTAACCTTGCATTCATCATTGAGTCCTGAACATACATCACTTAAACAAAGCATGTTAAGTTCTACTTGTTTGTTAGCACCAAAATAGAATATTAAGCCTTGTAAGGCTAACAATCTCCCCTTTTTAATGATGACAAACAAAAAGTAAAAATTAGGGTGAGCCTTAAAAAGACTCCCCCTTTCAATAAGAATCATCTTAACAATATTCACAAGATCAATCATGCTCATCATTTCATTTTACAATCATGCTCATCACTTCATTTTTAAATCATGCTCATCATTTTATTTTACAATTATGCTCATCACTTTATTTTACAATCATGCTCATCACTTCATTCAAGTTCAAGTTTGTCAATCAATATCAAAGACTTCTCCTCTTTTTGATATATATTATGTTCATGCTCAATTTTTGCAATATCATGCTCAATTTTTGCTTAAAACTTCCCCCCCCCCCCCTCGCCCCTTTTGACATCAATCAAAAAGGGAGAAAAAATGTTTGAGTTCAAATAACATCACATTTAAGCATATCATCAAACATACATATTAAACATATGTGCACACTCAATTTATTATTTTTAAATATAACATTTGTAGTGTGTTTTAATAGTCATGTATATGAGTTCTAACATCTTTACTAACAATTTTTTGCCCTTTGACATTTTTCAATATATCAATTGTTGATTTTATGATACCAATTTAAAATTTAATCATGATATCAATTGCTTAAAAGGGAAACAATCATAATATAAGCAATAAGTCATAACACTCCCCTTGAATTCAATACATTCAGTTTTGTTACCAATTATACTTTTATCATTCCATGTTTCAAAACATTGATTTACATCATGTATCAAATATCAATATCATGCCAATATCATCAATATCATACCATGCTCATAGATATAATCATACTTGTCATGCTAAAAAACAAATTGAACTTTTGGATTGTGATACCAAGTGAGCTTTTAAATTTTGATATCAATTAAAATATTCATGGATACCAAAGTAATTTATAGATACCAAAGTCATATTCACATTACACATAGCTCATGGATACCAATATAACTATCATATCTTTCATAACTCATAAATATCAATATAAAGAGCAGTAAGTTTATCCATGTGATTCATCAATAGCATGCATGGTTAAAAATTAATCTCATATCAAAATTCATGCTTTTGCTCAATAATCTCATGCTCAAATTTTCAACCTAGTGAGTCATAAAATAACAATATAAGTAAAGTCAAGTCAAGTCATACATATGACGCATATAGCATATCATATAGGCATGTAAGCATGTGGTATATAGACTTTCATTCTCAAATATCTTTTTCTTAATCAAGGTACTTATGTGATATCTCAATTTGATATTTTCTTAATATTTTCTTAAGTTAAGCCTTGTAAAAATCATTCTATGATGTTTGCCAAAAATGCCATTTTGAATTTGTTATAATAAACTCTTAAACTCATCTTTAAGTTTTTCTATTTTAACTAGTTCATTTGTTGATCATGAATTAAGTTACTTTCTCAATTTTTAAATGAAAATGACTTAATCTATGGAGTTTTTCATTTATGAACTAGTCTTTCATTTTGATACCCAAACTTTCTTGGGTCCGATTGGTTTAATAAAGGATGGTTCTTTTACTCTCCATACTTGTTTAGTTTTTACACCCTTCCTTTTAAATGGACATTCAAAATTTACTTGCCCTTTTTTCTTGCATTGATAGCATATGGTGTTAGTGTAGGGATTAGAGGATGTGCTAGTATAATCTTTAGAAGTTTTTGAAAAATAGCCCATGTAAATATTCTTTTTCTTTTTATTTTCAATTTCATTAAAACCAATGCCTTCTTTATTTAGAGACATTCTTTGTGAGCCTATCATTTTGTCAAAGTTTGTCATTCCTTTTGTGAAGTTATAAATGATCTTCTCTTTATCTTCAACTTGATTTTTGAGATCATTTATTTCAATGTCTTTCTTGTTATCAAACTTCTTTTGTGATTTCTCTAATTTTAGAGATAATTTTCTTATTTTATCCTCTAGGTCAGAAGTATATATATCTTTCTCATATACCGTAGAGGATAGGGATCGAATGTCTTCTATCATTTTTTCATTCTTGCATTCTAATTCTTTGATTTTCAAATCTTTTTCATTTTTGGAAAAATTTTTATATTCTAATTCCTTTGTCATAGTTTCATTCTTTGATTTTCAAATATTTTTCATTTTTAGCAAAATTTTTATATTCTAATTCCTTTGTCATAGTTTCATTCTTACTTTCTATTTTCTTGATTCTTAAATCCTTTTCTCTTTTACTAGTTTTAAGGGATTTTAACTCTTTCATTATATCTTCATTCTTGTTTTTCAATGATGTGTTTTGTTTGGTTATTTTGATTAGTATCTTATAAACATTGAATAGATTATTTTGTAATTCATCATAAGATGGCGTACACTCATCATTGGATTTATCACTACAAGAATTATTTAAAGATTTACATGAGGAGCTTTCATCATCGTCCCAAGCCATAAAGCACGTATAATCAACCTCTTGGTCACTTGATTCATTTTCCGAACTACTTGTACTCATCATGTCCCAAGTAGTGGTTTTATGGCCTTTCTGTTTTTCCTTTTAGGCTCTTTCTTTAGTAGTAGTGGACATTCTGTTTTTATATGTCTAACTTTGTTCCAATTATAACACGTAGGGGTTTTATTCTTTGATTTCGTGGTGCTAATATCTTCTACATCTAATTTGGATTTGGATTTTCATTTGAATTAATTTTCCTTCTTAGAATTTTTGCTAGGTTCTTAGATATGAAGGCTACTTCATCTTCATCCATCTCTTTTTTACTACTAGAGTTTTCTTTTGAAGTTTTGACGGGTATAGATTCTTGGGCTTTAGTTTTTCCACTTCTATCATTCATTGCCATTTCATATGTTGGCCTTACAAGGCTTAAAATCTTGTTTTGATGCTAACAAACAAGTGGAACTTAACATTATTGGTTGAGTGGTGATATTTCAAAACTCACAAGGATCACATATGTGAAAGCAAGGTCAAAGTGCTCACAAGGATCAAATGAAGCTTAAAAAAGTCAAAGCATGGATTTAAAGATGATATTTTAAAGTTTGAAGAAAATGAGGACATGGATGATAAGCCAAAGAAAAGTTAGAAGTCAAAAGAGTAAAAGAAAAGCAAAGAGAAAGAGCTTAAAGAAAGACAAAGCATGAAGACTCAAGAAACCTAAAATGTGAAAAGTCTTAGACGTCTTTATGTAAGCACTTTAATGTTTAAATATCGTTTGAATATTATGAAGCTCTTCAGTTAACTTCTTGGACCTAAATGCCTTTTAACATACTTGGAAAAATATTTTTGTAAGGTCAAAAATTGTTTCAAAAAGGTTAGAATCATATTTTGCACAGGGATTAAAAAAAATCAGAAAACCAGAACATCAAAAGACTAAAATTTCTCTTAGAAGTATGAAGTGGCAGCTTCAAATGACTGAACTCCAGGTTCAGTTAACTGAAGAATTACTTCAGACATCTGAAGAAAGAGCTCAGCCGTCTGAAGGATTGTTTGAGAAAGATTGTAACTGGAAGAAGCACTTCGATCGTCTGTCAACTCTTCGGTCATCTGACCTTGACTTCGGTCATCTGGCTCTGTATCCACTTCAATTTTTTTTTAAAGGATTAGGAACTTCAGATGACTGAACTCGAGTGTTCAGCCGTTTGAACACTGTTAACGGGCACATTTTTCAAAAAAATTATTTTCTAAATATTAGTTGCTTGGGCTCCAAACTTTCTAAAAACTTGGGAAGTACTCCAAGTAAACTTGGGCAACAAGAAAACCCTTTTGAATGCCTATAAATACGTGGTTTTGCAAATCAAAATATACCATGAATTGAAAAATCCGTTTGAGAAGCGGAAAGCACTCTTGTTCTTACAAAGTTCTTTTATTCACTCATTAAAAATCTCTTTTGCTGAGATATTTTGAAGGGATGATCCTTTCTCCTTAGAATTCCTACTGCTAATCCTCATCTAAGAACGATATAGGAGAATTCTACACTTGAACTTCATTCTATTTCATATTGATATTTCTACATTGAAGTATATAGTGCTGAAATTATACTAACTTGCTCTTTGTGACAGTATATTTGTAAGCAGATTATATCTTGTTTCTTGTAATTCTTTGATGTTCCAAGGATTGTGTGGATCGTTGGCTAAGCAAGGGGATATTGCTAAAAGAGGCGAGCTCTAGCCTATTTAAAGGAGTGACTGAACAAGGGTACATCGTTTGGAGAGGCAGGCTCGAGCCTATCGAAGGAGTGTATAAAGGTTTGTTTTGCCTAGTAAAGGAATAGGTTTAGTGAATCCTTTGGTGGTTTGCCAAAGGCGAGGACGTAGGCTGGGTATAAGTTGAATCTCGTAAAAATCCCAGTCTCACTCTCTCTTTACCTTACTATTTATTTTCATCATATTTAAATTACATGGATGGTTTAATTGATAATCATATATACTACATAATATAGAAATCAAGTAAACTTGAAGTCTAATTTTGATTTGGGTTGTGGAAACCGAAAGGGAGTATGTTGGTTATACCATACCTTGCTGAAACTATATGGGAGTACGTTACCTGGTTAATAGACCAAGGATAAATTAACTTAGAGTTTAGTTGAGTTCTGAATATTAAGAAGAGTGTAGATATTGTGTTGATTGGATGTTGTACTGCACATCATATTGAAGAAGCAAAACAATCAGTATTGGGTTTTATATCAGCAAGTACAAATTTTATATATACAGTACTTATATAAACAAACAAACTATTTTAAGTGCTGCAGGTAACTTGTGTTTGGAAAATCATTTGGTTGTTTGTTTTCACATTGTGGATGATTGGCTTGGTTACTTGAATGATTGGTTTGGTTGCTCAGTTGTTTACATAGTTGTGTTGATTGATTGAATTAAAAGAACTAAGTTTTTGAGTGATTAAAGAATTAAACAAACAAGTCAAGAATTAGCTCAAAGAAATAAAAGAAGGTTAAGGATTCTTAAAAGAAATTAAAAGAAATTTTTATAATCCAATTCACCCCCCCCCCCCACTTGGGACTTTACCTTACTTTTCAAGTTCATCTAAGTAAGTGGTTTTCGTATTTCTTCCTTTCGTTACGGTAGTGGCTTTTGGTTCCCATATAGTTGGCAGCTATCTAAGAATTTTCCTTATCATCGCATAAGTACTGTAGGGTTTTCCTAGTGCATTTAGGGAATTTATTATATGAGTGAATCTAGCGAACATATTAGTTATGGATTCATCTGGGTTCAACCTAAAAGCTTCATATTCACTCGTGAGCATATCGATCCTATTATCCCTAACATTTATAGTGCCTTCATAAGTGACTTCTACCTTGTCCCATATTTCCTTAGTTGAATTGCAAGCCATTATTCTATTAAATTCATTGGCATCTAAAGCACAATATAAGACATTCATGGCACTAGAGATAACTTGCAACATCTTATAATCTAAGTCTATCGTATCATTTTTCTCATTGGGAACTTGTTTTCCATCGACTAGTTTAAAAGGAATTTGATCAACTTCCATGACAACCTCACAAACTTTCCAATTCATAGTTTGAAGATAGATGTGCATTCTCTTTTTCCAAAAAATATAGTCCAAGCCACAAAAGATGGGTGGCCGGGTTGAGGATTGACCCTCTCCAAAGGGAGCTACGCCTAAGTGATCCATTACGATCTATTTATAGTTACTAATTAAGATTGCTATAACCCCACTCTGACACCAATTAAAAAGCAAGGTGTAGTTCCAAGAAGGGGGGGGGGTGAATTGGATTTTAAAACTTTCTTTTAAATCCTATAAGGACTTTTTCTTGATTAATCAATTTTAGACTTGTTTGTTTAATCTACCAATCACACAAGAACTTAGTTCCTTTATTTAATCCACAACCACACAACTATTCAATCTTTCAAGTAATCAATCAACCATAATTTGAAAGCAAATAACCAAGAGATTTTCCAAGTACAAGTTAACTTTAGCACTATTTATATTTACAAGATTTAGCACTCTTAGGAATATAAACACAATCCATTCAATATCAAACTTTTAAACCATTCAATCACAATATAGCTTTTGTCATCAGCCTTGGGTATATCAATTTGAATCAAGCCTTGTATATATGAAATTTGTCTCTCAATTTGCTATTCAATACAACATCCAATAACTCTTTCCAAATACTTAGACCTTAAATAAACTTTAAGTTATAGAGTCTTGGGGTGTTGAATCAATCAACGTGCTACTATAAAGTTTCCGCAAAAGATTAATCAGCTAACGTTTATTTAAAATCTAATTCATGTAGTGTATATAAGTCAGACATTTAAAACATCCACGCAATTGTATATGTACTGAAAATAAGGAGAGTAGGGGAAAGAGAGAGTGAGACATGATTTTTACGAGGTTCACCTTATACCTAGCCTATGTCCCCACCTTTGGCAAACCACCAAAGGATTACTAAATTCAGATCCTTTGCCGGGAAGAGCAATACCGTTTACACACTTCTTCAGCAGGCTAGAGCCCGCCTCTCCAAAACGATGTACCCTCATTCGGTCACTCCTTCAATTAGGTTAGAGTCCACCTTTCTAAGCAATATCCATTTGCTTAGCCAACGTTCTAAACAACCCTTGGAATTTTCAATCTGTAAGAAACAAATCAAATATTTGTGTATAAAGAATTTGCTCCTACAAGAGCATATTAGCACAACAATTTAGAACCATGTACTTCAAAGTAAATAACAATATGGAATTTAACTTGAAGCTTAATGAAGTATATCACCGATTAATTCTTTCAATGATTGAAAGATTTAGAATTTGTAGCACAATTTTGGTGGAAGAAGATCGGCAAAAACTCAGTTGAATTCGTGAACAATATGTGAGCTTGAGAGCCTTTGAATGATGAGAACAATTGAGTAAGTATTGAGTGCTAAATTTTATTATTGGTTCTTAGTTAATTAAATCAATGATCTTTGAGGCTTATTTATAGATATAGACAAGTATTTAATTTGTTTCACAAGTTACTTGGAGTATTCCCTAAGTTTTCACAAAGTTTGAGCCCCAAGCAACCTCATTTAAAAAATTTGACCGTTATGAAAATTTCAAAGTAGCCTCGTGATAGTTGACTGTCTATTTTTGGTAGTTAGATGTCCACTAAAATTAGAGGGACAACAAGGTGGCAGTCGTCTATCAAGTACTTGACAGTCATCTGTCATGATGTTAGTTTTGAGCACCCTTCTGTCTTTTTGTCATAACTTTTTTATATGTAACTCCAAATTTGACATTCTTGGTGTCAAATGAAAGCTAAGAGAAAATCCTAAAACTTTCATGTTCAACACATTTTAAAATAAAGATTTTTTGAAGTAGAAAAATGTACATCAATGCTGATGTAGAAAAATTGACAACAATTGAGAAATCCTCTTTTTGGTGCTTTTCATTCCAAAAATGATTCTAACCTTTTTGAAACAATTTTTGACCCTATAAAAATATTTTCCAAGTATGTTAAAAGGTATCTAGGTCCAATAAATTCACCTAAGAGTTTCAAGCATCCATATTGAAATTCTTTGAGGTACTTATATGAAATTTCCTAGACTCTTTTGAATTTTCAATTCTTAAATTCCTTCAGGCTTTTATACTTGTTTCATCTTTCTTTGAGTTTTCATCAAGTTCTCTTTAATCCTCATGCTCTCATGATTTTCAAGCTTTATCTTTAAACCCATTTTTTGAATCAATGCTTTAAGCTTCATATTGATCATCCTTCTTTGAAATATAAGCTTTCATGAATTCTTTAACCTTGCATTCATCATTCAGTCCTAAAAATACATCACTTAAAAAAACCTTGTTAAGTTCTACTTGTTTGTTAGCATCAAAGCAGGATATTAAACCTTGTAAAGCCAGCAACTATTTAGATATGTGAAGCTCCTTAGAATACATGGACTTAGAGACCTATTTTAAAACCTCGGAAAATGTTTTATGAAATACCAAAACAAGAGAGCAAAATTAATTTTGAAAACAAAAAATACAAAACTAGAAAACACTCTGGGTTTAGTCAGCCGACTAACAGAAAACCTACAACAAAGTTAATTGTCCAGCCGACTAACTCGATGAACTGAAAACCTCCTGCAGACTAATAGTGCCCAACTGACTGACCATTTTGAACGTGATTTAGTCAACCAACAGAAAATTATTTTTTGAAGAGATAGAATAGTGTCAGCCACCTGTCCAGCCGACTAACTAGTACAAAAATGACCCAGTCGAGTGAGTCAGCCGACTAACTCTACAGAGATTTTTTAATTTCGACCTATACTAGAAGTTTTCCAAAATTGATTCAATTATTTAATATTTTTTAAAAAGTTACCTAAATACTCCATGTTAAATAAGGAAACTTTTCTTTAAGAAGTCTATAAATACCTCCACTGCTCAATGAAAAAAGACGCTCAAGAAATACATGCTTTCTATGCTAAAGTTTTTCTAAAGCTCATACTTGCTCACACTCTTACTGGGAAAACTATATGAAATTACTGGTTGATTAAAAAGCTTTGGTTCTAATTTGCAACTAAAATCTCTATATCAATAAGAAAGAACCATCGGTGACTTCTAAACCTTGAGTTTCACATTTTCTATTTAGTTTTGGTTTTGAAGTACGATTATTGATTTAGCTTGTACAACTTGCTCTGTGTTTGAGAGTATTTTTGTATGTAGATATCCATTCCTTTCTATTAGATCTTTGACAATTCAAGGTATAGTTGGATCGTTGCACCAAGCATAGGTTGTTGCTTGGAGAGGTTTCTCTTCTTGAAAAAGAGGTTGGTTGTTGTAAAGTTTTTTGTTCGACCTGGAAAGAATAAGGTATAGTGAAATCCTTAGGTGGTTGACCTAAGGCGAGGACGTAGGCTGGGGTAAACTGAACCTCGTAAAAACAACGGTGTCACTCTCTTTCCTTTTCTCTCTTTAAAGTCCAGTAAAAATATAAACTGTGTGGATGTTGTAATTCTTTCAATCATAAAAACAACGTATATTAGAAATTAAATAAACCAAAGCTTAATTTGTTCTTGGGCTTATTGAAACCAAAAGGGAGTATGCTGGTTACTCAATATTTTTTGGAAAACGTAAGGGAGTACGTTGATTGGTTAACAACCCAAAACCTATTAGCTGAAGGTTTATTTGAATTCTGATTTTGGAAAGAGTGATTGGATGTTATTTTAATCTTCAGTTCAAAGGCCAACTACAGGACTTGCACATTTATATACAGGATTACTGAATATTGCAAATCAAATATTGATTACTTGTATTGTGTTTGTTTGGTTTGAACAGTTAATCAATTGGTTGTGTATGTTGTGGTTGTGGATTGAATAGAAGAAAGTAATTGTTTGTGTGGATTGCCTAATCAACAAGAATATAAGAAGTTTTTAAAATATTGTAAAAAGTCAAAGATTCATAAAAAGACTCTAAGGAATTTTAAATAACCCAATTCACCCCCCTCCTGGGACTACACCATAGGTTTCAAGTACATTCATTAAATAGGTCGTTCATTAACAACAACTCAACATCAAAAAGACCTGTTGACTATTTGAGTCTGATCCCTATTTTGATGCTGACAAAGCATCTGTATCTTATGTGTGTATTTAGTTTGTGAACAAGTTCATATTTCAGCACACACATAAGGATTAAGGGAAATGGAGACCAAGACGGATCTTAATGCACACATACTTGGCATACTCCATGAGGTAAACAACAAAAGATCAAGAAGAAGACATTTAAATTTCATTGTATTGCATTTAGTTTTTAATTTGGTCTGTAATATAATGCATGACATGCATGATATGGATGATAAGCTCAGAATGGCCATAGACTGACCCTAGGAACCAACACTTTGCAAAGAAACTTCAATTGATGAACACCAGGTTTTTGGGCTTAATTAAAAGCCTCGGTCGACCAACTATCGCAAGGTTATTTGACCTTGGTCGACTGAACTAAGAAACTTGACTAAAGTCAAAGCTTCGGTCAACCGAACCCTTGGCAATATAAATGCTTAGGTCAACCGAAAAGGTTAGATGCTAACTTGTTGACTTCGCTCGGTTGACCATTCAATTTTTAAAAGTATCGTCTTAGGTCAATCGAACTGACTCGTTTCTGACCTACAACTGTTCAGCCAACCAAATTTGTAGTTCATTTTGGAATCGGTCGATCGAACCACATGAGTGGTCAACTGAACCTCAACCATGGTCGACCGAACCTCAAAGGGTTTGAAATCGCCTTGAGATAATCGATCATATCTCCAATTCAAAATGGCCACGGTTGACCGAACTCAGTAATATGGTCGACTGAACCTCTCGAGTTGGTGAATTTTTTACCGCAATAAATCAGGCTTAATTTGCATTAAATATAATTAAAAAATTTTCAAAATACACTATATGTCCTCGACGGTTATATTTTTTTCCAACTCTATATATACCCCCTCATTTGTCATAATTAACATCAGATTAGTATATAGATTAGCAAATTTTCTCTGAAAATTTTATTGAGCTAAATCTTTCATATTCCTACCCTTTTTACAAGTATATTGCCAAAAACACTTTCTTATACTCATTTGATCATATATATCTAGAAAGAGCATATTTTCCTCACCTTCTTCACTTGCATATTGATTGCATTTCAAAGCTAAGTTGAGTGTTATTCTTTTGTGAGAATATTTCATAATACTCAAAAGCTTATCTCTCTCCCATACTTGCATTTGTTGTGCATTGATTTTTAGAGAGTAGCTGAAAGTTTTTCCCATTGTATTTTATTTATAAATATTGGATTAGGAAAAACTTTTCATTGGCTTAAGAACTTGCATCCTTATTACAAGTTTCATAAGCTTGCTTTTTCTTTTGATAAAATCATTTTTTACAAGCTTAATCCCTAATATCCATTGTGCTTGATACTTGAAAAATATTTTTGAGATATTTGCTTAGGGTTCTAGAGATGCTTCGAATACTCATATTGCAAATATATTATCATGAAATCAAAGGTCTCACTTTTACATATACATATTGACACACATACTGTTGAGAGTTAACACATTGGTTAACGAAACCTCACTTGATCTTAATATCTTATCATTTGTGAGTGCATTAATTACATTGTGCGTATAGTGGTACATATCTGCCTAGTGTAACAAGCATACTTGTTTGCACAAAAAATTCAATATCTGTTGTATTCCCGACACGTGGTCATAAGAGGGAGACTTGCTCAGTGAAAAGTCCCGAATTGGTTTAGACCCGATTAGGAGAACTAGGTGCACCATCTTGGTAAGGTGTTGTATGAGGTGTCTCTCCACCCGTTAAAGGAAATATAGTGGAATCCTCATGCTTGTGAGCTTGAGATAGGGACATAGGTAGTATTGGCCGAATCTTGATAACATATGCAACTTTTATTTATCCGCACTTTCAATTTCAGCACATGAATATTTTATGTTTGATTTATTGTATGCAGTGCATTTGTTTGATTGTTTGAATATTTGATTGGATTTATGATTATGTAGAAAGACCCTAAGCTTGTGTAATTTTCTTTGTGGAAATTTAATTAACTTAGGAGAAAAGTTTTAAATACCCAATTCACCCCCTTTTGGGAATACACCAATTCCAACAAGACTGAATCTTTGAAACTTGCTCGAATTGTTATAGCAATTCACATTGTGAAAATTCTCCTATTGAGTTTTGATTTAATTTGCTGAAAGAAATATTGAAAAACTTGCAAAACATTAAACTTGGTATACTTATCTATAAAGAGTTAAATTAAATTGTATCTTGGCTGATTTTGTGATTGAAAATCAAACAAACATGTGTGATTGCTGAATCCAAAAATTAATTGAGAAAGAATTTACAAAAAGAGTGTAAAAGAAATTTTTAAATCCCAATTCACCCCCCCCCCCTCTTGGGAATACACCTTACTTTTCACTAAGTATAGATCTACTTGCTTGTAACGTAAGTTTACTTTTAAGAGCCTAATTTTTAGTCGGGGAGGAGTTTTTGGGCACTATTAGCTTCAAAAAGTCCAACTCAATGTCCCAAATGTGTTAGAACTAATCCCACTTGGTTTGAACCTCGTATTCCTGACTTGGACACTTGAGAACCAAAATCGACTAAGTATAGATCTACTCGCTTGTAATGTAAGTTAGCTTCTAAGTGCCTAATTTTCTTGCCAAGGATGAGTTTTCGGGCACTATCAACTCCAACGCGTCCACCTCAATGTCACTAGATGTGTCAAAATTGATCCCACTCAGTTCGGACCTTGTATGTCTGGCTTGGACACCTGGGTGCTGAAATTGAGTGAGTATATATAGATTTACTTAATTGTATTCTAAGTTTACTTCAAAGTTCTTAATTTTCAGCCGGTCAAGAATTTTTAGGTTTTGTCAGCTCCGGAAGTTTTGATTCCACTTGGTTTGGATCTTGCATGGCAAAAATTTAACTTTTTTCTTTTGACTTAAAAAGTTTTTATTATTTATTTTTCAAATTTTGTTAAAAAAATGAAAGACGGTAATTTTACTAAAATAATATATATATATATATATATATATTTCAATAATTATTGTTCTTTATAACTTTTTATAAAAAAAAAATTATTTTAAGAAATTCAAAAAATTAAAATGGGTATAAGAAAGGCATTAATAAGTCAGTTGCTGAATAACTTTAAATAATTTAATAATCGAATTTTATAATCGAGTCCAAAAATGTTAGCATCAAGGGAGTCCATGGATCGACTCCATATACATGGATTAACATCAATTTGATTTAAAAGTTTAATCTTGTTTAGTTTACCATATATATAAAAGCAGCCATCATTGCTTAGTTTTTTTTTTTAATATGGGACAAATTTATATATAAAATTTTTAATAAAAATTTATTTAATTAGCATTCAATATTTAATGCTTAATTGTGTGTGTGAGAGAGAGAGAGAGAGAGAGAGAGAGAGAGAATAGTAGAAATGAACAAGCTAGGTAGCTACTTAACCCATGATCTAACATAGGTAATGGAATGAGCTTCACATTAAGTATTTAAAACAAAAATAAGATGCGAGGCAGGTAAAATGATGCATCGACAATTTCTAATTTTGAGAAGAAAGGTTGACTATAGATTGAGGTTTTGGAGTAGAGAAAGTCAAAAAATGATTTCTCAATTACCAATGCACTCTTTATATATACCTCAATGTCACAGATACTTGAGTGCTGAAATCGACTAAGTATAAATCTATTTGCTTGTAATGTAAGTTTGCTTCTAAGCACCCAATTTTCAGTTAGGGAGGAGTTTTTAGGCACCGCTAGCTCCAACGTATCCATCACAATGTCTTGGAAGTTTTGGAACTGACCCCACTAAATTTGGACCTCACATGCTTGACTTGAACACCTAGGTGTTAATCCATAGGGTGACTTAAGGCTAATATAGAATTTTGGCAAAGTAGTGCATATGCTTAATTAGTGCAGATGGGAAGCAACACAACAAAAAAGTGGACTAAGTTATGTTAAAAATGATAAAGCTCCTAACCTAACTCTAGGTGGATTTATTACTTATAGGTTTTCTCCAATGTTCTGTCCTAAAGGAGGAAACTAGAGTCAGATATGTGTAGTTCAAGCTTGTTGGCCTTACAAGGCTTAAAATCCTGTTTTGGTGCTAACAAACAAGTGACACTTAACATATTTGTATGAGTAATGTTATTTCAGGGCTCACATATGAGAAAGTAAGGTCAGAGTGCTCATAAGGATCAAATGAAGCTTAAAGAGAAAGTTTAAAGTATATTAAAGCTTGAAGACAAAGAAAGATCCAAAGCAAGCATGAAGACTTGAGTGTTTAGAATGTCAATGTCTTTGAAATCTTTATGTAAGTACTTTAATGTTTTAATATCGTTTGAAATATTTTGAAGCTCTTTGGTTAATTTCTTGGACCTAGATACCTTTTAAAATACTTGAAAAATATTTTTATAAGGTGAAAAGATATTTCAAAAAGGTTGAAACTATTTTTGCAATGAAAAGCACCAAAAAGAAGTTTTTCCAAATGTTGTCATTTTTCTACATCCGAATTGAGGTGCATTTTTCTCTATCAAAAACTCTTTACTTTAAAAGCTTTCAACACAAAAGTTGTAGGAATTTCTCTTACCTTTCATTTGACATCAAGAACACCTAATTTAGAGTTGAATATAAAATGTTATGACGAAAATTCTGAAATAGAGTTGAAGCTGTCAGCAAATTGAACACTGTTCATGATAGAACATCAGAGGACTAAACAACTGACACAACCACTTCAGACGACTGAAGTGTAACTTCAAGCCTCCGAAGAATTTCTTCCAAAGATTGAAGATTGCGTTCAAACTTCTTAAGATTTTACTGAAAGTTTTCTAAAGAGGCAGAACCACCTTAAACGACTGAATCCGAAAGTTCAAACGTCTGAAAACTGTTAACGGTTGTATTTTTTAAAAATATTTAAATTTGAAATTCATATTTCTTGGCCACCAAACTTTCTATAAACTTGGAAGATACTTCAAGTAATCTTGGGCAACACGAATATACCTTTGAAAGCCTATAAATACATGGTTTTGCAAATCAAACACACCAAGAATTGAAAAATCTAATTGATAAGCTGAAGGCACTCTTATTCTCACAAAGCTTTCTCTTGCTCACTCATTGCAAAAATTTTTCTCTGAGATATTCTGAAGTTCTGATCCTTCTCCTCTGAATTCCTTCTACTAATCCTCATCTAAGAAGGATATTGGTGAATTCTATACTTGAGCTTCAATTCTATTTCATATTGATATTTTTTCATTAGAGTATATACAGCTAAACTTGTACTAATATGCTCTTTAAAAGAGTGTTTTTGTAAACAAATATTTTCAATTGTCTCTTGTTTTTTTTTTTTTTTTTGACGATTCCAGGTTGTCGGATCGTTGGCTAAGCATCGGTTATTGCTTAGAGAGGCGTAGCTCTAACCTATTGAACGAGTGACTGATTGTGGGGTATCACTTGGAGAGGCCTGCTCTAGCTTACTGAAGGAGTGTGTAATGAATTTGTTCCACCCCTAAAGGAATTGGTTTAGTAGAATCCTTTGGTGGTTTTCCAAAGGTGAGGATGTAGGCTTGGGATAAGCCGAACCTCGTAAAAATCCCAATGTCACTCTCTTTCCCTTTACTCTCTTTATTTTCAGCATACATATAAACTCTGTGAATGATTTATATTTCTTAAACATAAAAACAAAATTGGTTTGGATTTTAACTAAAGATGAAGTTTAATTTGTTTTTGGGCTTACGGAAACCAAAAAGGAGTACGTTGGTTGATCAATATTGATTACAAAAAATGTAAGGGAATAAATTGGTTGATCAATACCCAAAACCTATTAATGGAAGGTTTATTTAGAATCTGAATTTTGGGAAGGGTGTGGATTTTATATTGATTATCATAAGGAAAGATCAAATTACATTAACTTCAGGGCTTGAATCAAATTCATTTACACAGGGTTGTCAACAAAAGTTGAGAATTGCTATAAAAGTTTTCTTAATTGAATTGTAGTTGAATAATTTAAAGTTTGGTTGGTTGATTGGTTGTTTACTTGTGTTGTGTGGTTGTGGATTGATAAAGAAGCATGCTTTGATTGAAAGAATTATAAAAAGGGTTAAGAATCTTAAAAAGAATTAAAAGAAAATTTTAAATAACCTAATTTACCCCCCTCCCCTCATGGGACTACATCTTGGTTTTTAATTGGTATCAGAGCAAGGTTATAACAAATACTTACAAGTAGTTATATAATGATCTATATAGCACACATAGGAGTAGCTCCCTTCATAGAGAGATAATCCTTAACTCGGTCACCCATCTGTTGTGGTTTGAACTATCCTTTTTGGAAACAATGCATAAGAATTTACCTTCAAACCGTGGATTAGAAAGCTTGGGAGGTTGTCACGGATGGTGATATATTTCCTACCAAGTTAGTATATGGAAAACAAATCCCTAAGGAAAAGAAGGACATAACTGAATTATTATGGAATCATGGAATAAATAATTAGTATCATGAATTATTATGCATGCTGAAGTTTAAAGTACTTCACTTTTTATGGTTGCTCATAGCCTTAGTACTTAAAGTCTTACTCTTTTTAATTGATGACAAAAAGGGGAGAAGTTTTGGGTGGCAAAAATTGAGCTTGATATTAAAAATTTGTGAGCATGATATATGTATATATATATATATATATATATATATATTAAAAGGAGGATAAGTACTTGATTTTGATTGATATTGATATTGAATAATGTAATTTTGATATATGAGCGTGATACGTGAAAATATTTTTGAAAATGACCTTGAGATTGAAAAAATTGTTAAGATGATGCGTATTGAAAGGGGCAGCCTATTTAAGGTTTACTCAAATTTTTTCTCCTTGTTTGTCATTATCAAAAATGGGGAGATTGTTGGTCGTACAAGGCTTAAAATCCTATTTTGATGCTAACAAACAAGTGGAACTTAACATATTTGTGTGAGTAATGTTATTTCAGGGCTCACATATAAGAAAGTAAGGTCAAATTACTCACAAAGATCAAATGAAATTTAAATAGAAAGGTTAAAGTATATTAAAGCTTGAAGACAAAGAAAGAGTCAACACAAGCATGAAGACTTGAGTGTTTAGAATGTCAATGTCTTAGAAGTCTTTATGTAAGTACTTTAATGTTTAAATATCGTTTAAAATATTTTGAAGCTCTTAGATTAATTTCTTGGACCTAGATACCTTTTAAAATACTTAGAAAATCTTTTTATAAGGTGACAATATATTTCCAAAAGGTTAAAATTATTTTTGGAATGAAAAGCACCAAAAAGAGGTTTTTCCAAATGCTGTCATTTTTTTTACATCCGCATTGAGGTGCATTTTTCTCTATCAAACACACCTTATTTTAAAAGGTTTTCAACACGAAAGTTGTAGTATTTTTGCTTATCTTTATTTTGAAACCAAAAAAACCTACTTTGGAGTTGTATATGAAATTTTAGGACCAAAATATTGAAACGGGGTCGAGTCAGCAAACTGAACATTGTTCATAGTAGAACATCAGAGGACTGAACAACAGACAACACCACTTCGGAAGATTGAAGTGTAACTTTAGACTTTTGAAGAATTTCTTCCAAAGATTGAAGATTAAGTTCAAACTTTTGAAGATTTTACTAAAAGTTTTCTAAAGAGGCAGAACAACCTCAGACGACTGAACCTGAAAGTTCAAATGTTTGAAAACTGTTAACGTTCATATTTTTTAAAAAGTTCAAATTTGAAATTCATATTTCTTGGCCACCAAACTTTCTATAAACTTGGAAGATACTCCAAGTAATCTTGGGCAACAAGAATATACTTTTGAGAGCCGATAAATACATGGTTTTGCAAATCAAACCACACCAAGAATTGAAAAATCTGATTGATAAGCTGAAAGCACTCTTGTTCTTACAAAGCCCTCTCTTGCTTACTCATTACAAAACTCTTTTTCTGAGATATTTTGAAGTGTTTATCCCTCTTCCTCGGAATTCTTACTGCTAATCCTCATCTAAGAAGGATATTGGTGAATTCTATACTTGAGCTTCAATTCTATTTCATATTGATATTTTTACATTGAAGTATGTAGAGTTGAACTTGTACTAATCTGCTCTTTAAGGGAGTGTTTTTGTACGCATATATTTTCTCTTATTTCTTGTTGTTTTTTTACGATTTCAGGTTGTTGGATTGTTGGCTAAGCATGGGGTATCACTTAGAGAGGTGTAGCTCTTAACTATTGAAGGAATGACTGAGTATGGCGTATCACTTGGAGAGGCATGCTTTAGCCTATTGAAGGAGTGTGTAAAGATTTTGTTCCGCCCATAAAGGAACTGGTTTAGTAGAATCCTTTGGTGGTTTGCCAATGGCATGGACATAGGCTGGGGATAAGCCGAACCTCATAAAAATACTGGGGTCACTCTCTTTCCCTTTACTCTATTTATTTTCAGCATACATATAAACTGCGTGAATAATTTATATTTCTTAATCATAAAACAAACATGATTTGGATTTTAAATAAAGCTAAAGTTTAATTTGTTTTTGGGCTTGTGGAAACCGAAAGAGAGTATGTTAGTTGATCTATATTGATTGCGGAGACTGTAAGGAAATACGTTGGTTGATCAACACCCAAAACCTATTAACAAAAGGTTTATTTGAAATCTGAATTTTGGGAAGAGTGTGGATGTTATATTGATTATTATAAAGAAAAATCAAATTACTTTAACTTCAGGGCTTGAATCAAATTCATTTACACAGGGCTGTCAACAAAAGCTGAGAATTGCTATAAAAGTTTTCTTGATTGAATTGTGGTTGAATAATCTAAAGTTTGGTTGGTTGATTGATTGTTTACTTGTGTTGTGTGGTTGTGGGTTGATAAGGAACCAAGATTTGATTGAAATAATTATAAAAAGGGTTAAGAATCTTAAAAATAATTAAAATAAAATTTTAAATAACCCAATTCAGTCCCCCTTCTTCGGACACTACATCTTAGTTTTCAAAGCTTTATTTCCTATCAATAATAGACTACCAGAATATCCCCTATCCTTACCCAGTAGACTTGGAGAAAGTAAAAACTGAGCAAAGTGATTCATGTGCTCCCAAAGACCTTATCTCACTGAAGCTAACAATACTTCATCCTTATCTATTTCTAAAAGAATAAAGTGTGGGTATCGGGCTCGTGAAAGTGTCTATGCCCACAAAAATTTAAAATTCTATCCCCTCATTCAAACACATCATCACACCTTGTACATACTTATTCATTCATCCACAACATACATATAAGAGCTATATACACAAGTAAAATATTCACAAGTACACAACAATCATTCATATTTACACGTAAAGTATCATGGAATCGTTAAAAAGGTCGTTAAATTCACATTTGGGATAATTCATAATTAATTAATGGCTTGACTCTCTAAGTCGCTAGCAGAGTCGCCAAGCTATCACAACGTTTTAAAAAAGGGTCTAGAATGGGGAAAGGTAACAATATTAAAGGTTCAATGGAGTCATCACAAACTTTTTATTTTCATAGGCGCAGTTAGTTCACCTAATTAATTACTACTTTTTAATTAGTTTTAGACTAATCTTAGACCAAGGAACTAGTAGTCTCAGTCTAAATTTACTAGAGTTGGGATCGAGAGTTCAGTTGTGCAGGGGGAAGGTACAAGCACCCCCTATACACTTATTCTATGAATGATACCTAATTAACTATGAATAATTCCTAAATTGAATCTAATGGTCTTTAATTAACTCCTTAAAAAGTTAATAAATATTTAAAATTAAAAAGAAAATATGAAGTAAGGTTTGATTTAGGAATGTCTAATAAGACCTCCAAAGGAGGGATCTTATTAGATAAACCCCCTCTCAAAACTAATGTAGATGAGATATGAAATACATCTTTACCCTTTACTTGATCATTGGGACGCATATACAAAAACTATAATATATATAATCAAACAAAATTCAACAACTTTGATAAAACAAAGGATCTTTAAAACATTCCTAGAAAACAAAGGATCTTTAAAACATTCCTAGATTTTTTCAAAATTTTTTAGATTTTTTTTTTTATTTTCCAACATTTTTTTCTTTTGTAATTTTTAGTGATTTTCAAAGACTTTTTTCTTCATTTTTGATATTTTTTTCTTTTTTTTTATTTGAGTAAAAAATACTCAAATATTATTTATTTATTTTTCCTTGATTTTTTTTTTCAGATATTTTTTTTACAGTTTTTCCTATTTTTTTAAAATTAAATAAATGAACTACCCTATGAACTCCTACATATAAGTTTCCTTTGCTTTCTATTTATTTTTTTTTTTAATATTTTTCTAGACTTGTGTTGAGATTTGGTTGGTTATTGTTGTGGAATTTCCTAAACAAATAGAGGGAGGGGGGGGGGGGGGAATGACTTCGTTGACCAAAGCATTGACCCATATGAAATTAGGGTTGGGTTGAGTTTAGGATTTTGGTTGGGTTGGAGCTGCGAGGTCTTGGGTTATATCAGATTGGGCCTATATGTTGAGCTTGGTTATTGTGTGTTCGTGGAGCCACGTGGCTCGATCATTGCCATCCAAGTTATGTTTTATCTAGATAGTTAGATCGCTGCCACATCAGCAATCCGCGTCAAAAGCTCAGCGCTTATCGCAATTTGCCACATGGCAGGTGACGTCTTGCTGACATCACCCTAATGTAGTGAATTAAAAAAATATAAAATATAAAATGTAAAATATCAGCGCCATATGTCACTACTAGTGGTGAACACATGGCTGCCTTCTTTTCCAACAGGGTCAACTTGTTGACCCTCGACCCGATTCAAATAGATTGAACCAGTCTAATCAATTTCGTACCGCTTGGTTCATTTATTTTATTTTAAAAGTAGTTTTTATATTTAAAAAATATTGGAAAAGTAGCAAAAAATCAATAAAAATTAGGAAAAAAATATTTAAAAATCAGAAAAAAGATAATAAAAATTAGAGTCATTTTGACTTAGATAACAACAAAATGTAATGTTAAAATAACCAAAACTAAAATAAATGGAAAAAAAGTCTTAAAAAATCTTAGAGAATTGTAGAAACACGTTGGAAAATTTTCAGAAAATTCTTTAAAAAAATTGGAAACCTAGGAATGTTTTAAAGACTAATTTAATGAACTTATTTGATTATTATCTGCATATATTTTATTTTGTGTGTGTGTGTCCCAATTATTAAACAAATGATAAAGATGTATTTAAAACCTCACCTATATTAGTTATAAGGGGGAGGTTTATCTAATGAGATCCCTCCTTTGGAGGTCTTAATAGATATTACTAAATTGCACCATATTTCACATTTTCTTTTTAAATTTTAATATTTGTTTACTTTTTAAGGAGTTAATTAAAGACCATGAGATTCAAGTTAGGGATAATTCATAGTTAATTCGATATCATTTGTAGAACAGATGTATAGGGGGTGTTACTACCTTCCCTTCGCATAACTAAACTCCCAATCCCAACTCTGGTAAATATAGACTAAGACTACTGATTCCTTGGCTTAAGATTAGTTTATTTTATCTTCTCTTCTCTACTCTCTAGTTCTCCAAAATTTTTGATTCTTGTGTTTTTACCCTTTGCTATCTAAATTTTTGATAAAATTTTAACAATTATTCAAGGATAAATGAGTAACATTATATTCAGATAATCAATCCATAAATTTAATGGTCCTAAAATAAATAAATTATTAATTTTTTAATTTTTAATCCATTGGATGTCCATTGATTCAAGTTATACAATGAGAGACAACACAATTATATTCTATACTCTATTCATCAACAAAGATCATAACTTAAAAAATGTTCAACATAAATTTTTTAAACCCTAAGTGTTAATTTTTTTCCAATAGGATAGAATAAACATTAACAATGATAAAATATTCTTGCCTATGAGTTTTGACAAGAAATGGTCATGCATTTGAAGTTAAGGCAATACTAGCTATTTCATACGTGAATACGATTAGGAAATGGTCATGGACTTGAAGATAAGGACAAAATTGTTTTGATATTCGAGTAATACAATTGGGTAAAGACTCTATTCAATTATTATTTAATAATTTCATCACATGCCTACCATAACTTAAAATTGATTAGTCCATAAGAGATGTGGAATAAACAAGCTTAATTTGTATGAATTTTTAAGGTTATTATGACATTGTTTGTCCACTTATGAATTAAATTAAGTTACAAAGTTGAAAAGATGTGTCCTTATTTTATGAAAACTATAAAATATAGGGTATAAAGAACAAAAGCGACAATCAAGATTTAAAGTCAATTTAAAATAAGTGAAAACAAAGAAAATCTATCTCCTCATAAATAAATTAATAATATAATTATTATTATCATCATTATTATCTTTTTTGTTTTTTGTTTTGAAACAATGGTGTTCGGGTCTCCTTGGACACTCAACTAATCAATTGGGATAATAGACCTGCCCCTCCACTTTTCTGCATTTAAATTCTAATATATTATCATCATTATTTGTTGACTTTGGTGCAACCCAAAGAGCTGGGATGAATTGGTTTTTTAAAAATTAATCCCCTATGTCAATCAACCAGCAGAAGTATTATACAAACCTAAGGTCAATCTAGTGCGGATAAAATAAATCAATGTATATTCAACAAAAATTAAACTGCACAAGTAATCTAATTAAGCATGCATAATAAAGTTGCAAAAAGAGATGACACCAGATATGTTATCGAGATTTGGCAAACTGCCTATGTCCCCGCATTGGCTGACCAGCACAAGGATTATTGTTGACCTTATGGGTCATACCCTGTTTTGATTATAAAAAATACTCAAGTATTTAATGTCTGCCGAGTTGATGTGTAGGTTTATCTTAGTAGTATCATATGATGGCATTCGAAGATCCGGTGGAAAATGAAGATCCTGAAGACCCTAGTTGTAATTTATTTTTTGTAATTTCTATTTGGGTTTGTCATAGTAAATAGGAAAAAGGTCTGTAATATTTAATGCATATCATGTATGTAGGAACTACAAAGCTTAAAGACCTTAGAACAACTCTACGTCCTTACACAAAATCATGACCTTACAAAAACCTTAGGTGTCCTTAAAAAGGCCAAGAATGACCCTAGGACACTCAAACATGCATATTTATATATAGTCATATGGATAGGGTGATTGCATGATTAAATAGGAATGAAATGCACAAAATATGCATATTCAGTTGACCATACTCCCAAGTACAAAATCCTCCCGGTTAACGAAACCAGTGCTTAGGTCAACAGATTGACCACAGCTTGATTAACTGAACTTATCCAATTCATCATCTCCCAGTCAAGCGAACTCCCTAGGAGTCAACTCTTTGACCATCTGGTCGATCGTGCCAAAATTGTATGCCAACAACCTAGTCGACGAGTTCCCACATATAGAACTCAATAGTCTGGTCGACCAAACTATATAGTTCAAATGGTTCTTGGTAGGCCGAACCACATTAAATGAAAAAATCGCCCTTAGACTTACATGTCCGATCGAACGAACTTGTAGTTCAATTTGTTCATGGTCAACCGAACCATGCACAACTCGGTCAACAAAACTTCCTTCGGTCAACTGGTGCTCTTGGGTTGCCCCATTATTTTTACCGTGGTTAAAATATTTAAATGGGGTTAATTAGGGTTAAAATGGTTTAAACAATATTATTAATACCCTACATGTCCTAACGACTATAATTTTTCCTATCTTTATATATAGGCCCTGATTTTGTAGAAATTAATAGGAAATTAGGGAGTCTGATTAAGAAGAATTTTCTTTAAATTTTTGAGTGCCCTTTCTTTATACACATCCCATATACTCATTCTTTTATCATTCCTTTGCCAAATCTTTTTGAGTGAGTATATCTTGAGAGATACACTCTCATTACATTTGTTGATATTTGATTTTCATATTGAGAGTTAAGCAAATATTTTTTCCACTAATTTAATTTGATAAATTTTTGTGTGGTAAAAATCTTATAACTAAGTGGGTCTTTGCATTGTTATTGCAAAACTCATTTGGGCTTATATTTTTGTGTGTAAAAATATTTTACAAACTTTTTTTTTTTTTGAATATCTCCTTGAGCTTGAATATTGGGAAAATATTGTGTTGAGATATTTAGAATACTCTTGGTAGACATCTTTGAAACCCTAGGCTTATGATTAAGATATATTGATATATAGTTTCAAAGATTGTTCTAGTATATACTCTTGTGCTTATTTGAGAACACACATTGTAGTGAGTGTAGATTGCACGCATTCACATCACTAAGCTTATAGTTCTTATTGTGTTGATGTGCATTGTTTAGTGACTGTGCGTATTGGTACAAATCTTCTTGTTGGAGAAGCACTAAAATTGTACATGACATTTGTATTGTAAATTTGTTGTATTCCAGGCATAGCCTGAGGGGGCGGTAATCCAGTCCAGTAAGGACTGTGTAAAAGTTGGAGTCAACCCTGTGAATTTGACCTAAGGCCTTCTCCACCCCGCAAGGATAATTTCTAAAGGTTGAGGTCAGCCTTGTGCTAATTGACCTAGTTGTAACTAGTGCAACTCCGCTTATTAAGTGAGCCTTTAGTGGAATCCTCGGGCTTGCAAGCTAGGGCCAGGGATGTAGGCATAGTTGGTTAAACCCCGATAACATATCGTGTGTGCATTTAATTTTTCTGTCATTTATTTATCACACGTGTATGTTATATTGTGATGCCACGCATGATTTAATTTTCCCACATTATATTTAAACGCGCATTTGGAACTGCATAGACAGACCCTAGGTCGCAAATACACTGCATTAGCTATACCTAGGAATAAATTTTAAAATTCCAATTCACCCCCTATTGGGAATACACCAAAGCTAACAGTTGGTATCAGAGCCTCGTGGCAATGACTTAAACATTTTTGCTAAAAGATCGAGATGACTCATATTGGTGTATCTCCACTCGGTGAGGGACGACTGTTGGCCTAACAAGACTTACAATTCTTATTTTGATGATAACAAATCACGATAAGTTTGATATGGTTGGTTTCAAGTGAAATTCTTTCAAGAAGAAGGCAAAGCTTAAAGAAATTCCAAGCTCAAAAAGGATGATAAAGCTCATGATGAATAAACCATACAAAAGGTTCAAGAAAGAGAGATGATCAAAATCTCAAAGATGATATATGATCATGGAAGAACAATGACATACTTGAAGATCAAAAGTGTAGAGTTTTAAGGATGTCTCTATGTAAGTACTTCATGTAAACTTCAATGTAAACTGAATTGAAGCTCTTATGAATCAAAAGAAACTAAGAAATACATCTTTAGAAAAACCCTAAAATATGTTTTAAAATCAAAGTAAAAAAGGTCTTAAAATAAGAAAGGTTTTTCAAATAAAATAAGTGAAAACTGAGAGCTAGGCGACTGCCTATATAGGCAGTAGATTGCCACATTTTAAAAGAAATAAATGTTAGAGGCAGTAGGGTGCTAGGCGAGTGCCTGAACACTGATAGGCACTTGGGTGGTCAAGCCAGGCGACTGCCAGGCTTCTGGGTTATTTAGTTTCCTCTATGGAAGGTGACTACCACTTGACACAGTTTTTAAAATTCTCAACAGGAAGATTTTTTAAATAGATTTCTTGGGCATTACTCTTTTGGAAAACTTCATGGTTACTCCAAGTAAACTTGGGGGGCAAGGAATTACCTTTTAAGCATCTATAAATAGCCCCACCTTTGAAAGATTTCAATACCTAAGAAATTTTCCAGCAATCAAAGTTCTCTAAAAGCTCTCAATCACTCTTGTGTTCATCCTACTTCCACTACTGAATTGATGTTGATACAAATTATGAAGTAGAGCCTTCAAAGTCTGAATCTTTCAATACTTGGAAGATATATTTGGTGATCTAAATTCAATTGAGCTTCAATCTCTTTATATTGATTTACTTTAAAGTATATTTGTGCTAAATTGCTTTACTAATCAACTCTTTGAGGGGCAAAATCTTTGTAGACAAATATTTGATTAGTATCTTGTAGATTAACGAATCCAAGGATTTTTTGGATCGTTGGCTAAGCAAGGAGATATTGCTTAGAGAGGCGGGCTCTAGCCTAAGTAAGAAATGACCAAACAAGGGTACATCGTTTGGAGAAGGCGGGCTCTAGCCTTAACCAAGTAGTGTTGTAAAGGTTTGTTCTGCCTGTTAAAGGAATAAGTTTAGTGAATGCTTTGGTGGTTTGCCAAATGCAAGGACGTAGGTTGGGTATAAGATGAACCCGTAAAAATCTTGTCTCACTCTCTCTTTCCCCTACTCTCTTTATTTTCAGTACATATACAATTGCATGGATGTTTTAAATATCTAAATTATATACACTACATGAATTAGATATTAAATAAACTTAAAGCTTAAATTGATTTTGGGATTGTGGAAACCGAAAGAGAGTACGTTAGTTGATCAATCTTTTTCGGAAACTATATAGTAGTATGTTGATTGATTCAACACTCCAAGACTCTTTAACTTAAAGTTTATTTAAGGTCTAAATATTTGGAAAGAGTGATTGGATGTTGTATTGAATATCAAATTAAGAGACAAATTTCATATATATATATAGGGCTTGATTCAAATTTATATACCCAGGGCTGACAACAAAAGCTATATTGTGATTAAATGGTTTAAAAGTTTGATATTGAGTGGATTGTGTTTATATTCCAAAGAGTGTTGAATCTTGCAAATCTAAATAGTGTTGAAGTTAACTTGTACTTGGAAAATTGCTTGGTTGTTTGCTTTTAAATTGTGGTTTCTTGATTACTTGAAAGATTGAATAGTTGTGTGGTTGTGGATTAAATAAAGGAACTAAGTTCTTGTGTGATTGGTAAATTAAACAAACAAGTCTAAAATTGATTAAACAAGAAAAGGTCCTTATAGGAATTAAAAGAAAGTTTTAAAATCCAATTCATCCCCCTCTTGGGACTACACCTTACTTTTCAATAACCACCTACTAGTCCTCCATTGTTTTGTGGTGTCGATTACACCACTTGAAAAATTAGAATGAGCATATTTTTAAAATCTATGGACTAAAGGTTCTGGCTTATGACTGCTAATTGAAGATGTGCATAAATGAATGAAAATGATTGTGATATGATTAATTCACATGCCATGGATTTATTGTACTGTGCTTTAGATACTGATATTCTTCATGAGATTATGCCATGTAGTAGTGCACAGGAGATCTAGGTTGAGCTGGAAAAGAGATATGGAGAGACCTAGGAAAAAGAGATTGCCCCTTTAGAAGCTCAAAGATCAGATGATCTGGTAGTGGCGAATCATGATCTAGTAATCAACGAGGAGGTATATGATTCACCTTCTATTTTAGTTTGTTGTGTAGTTGATGATTTCTAAGTTGATTGTTGCAAAATATCATGTGGAGAATCACCTATGGTTCTTTGTGAAAATACTGTTGTTATTGCATGCAATGATTGATGTAAAAATTACTGTGTTAATTCATTTGATGAATCATTTGATATTCCTTGTGATAATACGGTTGACAAAGCATGCAATGATTCATGTAATAAAATTGCGATATATCTTGTAATGAATCATGTGTCGAATTGAATAATGAAAGCATGCTATCATACGAAAAACTAGAAAATACTTTATTGAAAATGAATAAATTTCTAGTTATCTAAGCAGAAATCATTTTTAAGAATTGAGATTAAAGGGATAGCTAAGCAATTAAAAGAATTAAAAGATTATCATGCTATCATTGAGAAGAGAAAGATTAAGAAGATATTGAAAATTATCTGCTTAGAAGAAATAGATGATTATTCTATTGTTGCACCCAAAGTAAAATATAAAAAGAATAATTATAATAAACCCTTAAGAGTCAAAAGAAATAAATTTTTCAAAAAGGGTTCATATTATAAGTCCCATAGTCATTTATCTGCCTATTTTTGTAAAAAAATATCAAATAAGAAAAATCCTTAACGCGTATACAAAATTTGGTTATTTAGTAAAATAAAAGGGCACATCAGTTTTAATTGTCTATTTAGAAGTGCCGGAGGCCTAGACAAAGAAATGATATAGATGATCTTGAAAGAAAACTTCGTAGGTCCTAGGAAAAATGGATTTAAATTATCAAATTAGTTGATTCTTCCTTAGATCTTAGGATTAGGTTTAGGGGGTAGTGATGACTATAGGCTTGGGAAGTGGTGTGTACTTAAAATTCTTTGAAAATTTAGCCAATATGAAAAGTCATGAAAAATATCCAATCTAATAGTTTAATGAAAAAATATCATGATGATTGGATAAAATATAAAAACATTGGTTGTAGCATAATTGAATGAAATCCACTTCCAAATGGACAAAGCATTATTTTCTTGGTAAATAATTCAAATTTCTTAATGCACGCTTAAATATGAATATCTAAAGTTAAGCATACTCTATCCATTGCACAAGTTTGAGTTTTAGGAAATAAATTCTTCTATTTAAACATCTTTTCCTAAACTCATCTTGAATGCCTTAATTGCCTAATAAAATGGTTAGTCATCACTCTAAGCTTAAAGCACTATTCATCATAAATGACTAATATATATTGAGTGCTTCTCATAGATCTAACCAAATTAGAGGCATCCACTAGGGAATTGATCCCTTTGAGTTTAAATTTTAAATCCTTTAATTTTGGTTCATTTCTTCCATAGAAAATCTTTACCATCTCACGATCACATTAGGTAAAGATCCATCCTCTCTTTGAGTCGTATCTTTGCTTCAAAACCGTGCTCATAGTCGAAGGATACATTCCAAATCTCCAAAGAGCATTGGTTAAAAATATTTATATTCTCCTATATGCTCTCTGCGAAAACAGTTAGGACATTTTCTTTAGATTGCTTATCTTGTATAATATCCTACTTTTCAAAAATACTCTCCTAAACTTAATAGGAATTTAACTGTTAAGAGTATTTATTCTTTACTTCACCTCATATGCTCTCAAAACGTTAAGTTATATCCTTTAGAGCTTCATATTCTTAGAAATAAGTTAAATGGCTAATATGATGGCCATAGGTCTCAACATATATGAAAATGCAATAACTAAGAAGCCTATGCATGAACGTTAAGAAAGAAAAACCATTTGAACTTGGGCCTTTATCATATATTGAAATTCATAAGTAAAGAGGCATACATTGGCTTATAACCCTGAAGAAGTATTTTATGTGAATCTTTGCTCCTTAAAGGCTACGCATGTTTAGCCAAGATTAAATCACGAAAAATCTAAACACTTGGCTAAGTAATTGGAAAATGAAAAAGGCATAAAATGGATTAGTGCATAACTCAGGGGGAGCATTTATCGTTCATATCTATATATTTGAATGCTCTTATATTCTTATATCGTCTATGCCTTCATGCCTATATGTGCATAACATTGCAGCACATTATCCATGATTTGATTAATGGCTAAAATTTATTTGATGGATAGTTTATATCTCTACTATTGAGCTATACTGAATATCTTGAGTTGACTATACTACTGAAATGCAGGCTTAGTATAGAATGCCTCTTGCATGGTGGATGCAGTTGATTGAAATTGCATGCTGGTAGTGGATATAGGTTCTTGTGTGCCTTAAACTTAATTATAAATTGCTTAATTGAACCTATCAGGTACAAGTTTTGTAGGAAAATGTCCGATTTACAGATGGCAAGTTGTCGAAATTTCGACAGGAATTTTCTCAAAATAAAACCTTGTGCTAAAGATGATTATGATAAAATTAATATTAAAACATTTTTGAAAGGATGAGTGAAACCAAATAGATAATTAAACTTCATCCTTGCATAATCATCAACCATTTAGAAAGGCTCTGATCCATCCCTATAGGAAGCACATAAATGATCCATATGCATCACTTTCATCTACTGAATATCGAGGCTCTTAAGAATACCCTAAACATTATATCCAGTGCTTAAAGGCTTGTGATTTGATATGGAATTTTCATGGGTCATGAACATTATTACACGCATCAATATATACTCTTTGATGCATCTATGATATATAGGGACAACTATACTAATCAAATGACATACGTAATTGACAAATACTCAGTATAATTGATGTTAAAGATTTGGATTGATGGCTTATACTACTAAGCATAATGAAATTAATCTTTGATTAGTATAAGTAGTTAAAGAATCTAAGCATGTACTCAATTTGATAGGGGGAGGATCTAAACATAAATTTCTATTTGATTTTGCTCACAAATATGTTTAACTTAGATCTATTGTGAACCCATTGTGGCATGTGATTGAATGAAATGTTTTTATTGAAAATTATAATCTGAAGCATGTTTAAATTTCCACAGTTGTTTGTGTTTGCCATATGATCTTGCATGTGATTGTTGAATTTTTAGGATCACTGTGGTTGTGATTTTCTGGTTATATTTTAGTATGTGCTTGAGGGACAAACTAGAAAACTTGTACTTGCTTGCTTTAAATTAAAATCTTATTTTTCCAGCAAGCAACCCCTAGTACCTTTTGTAAATATCAAAAGGGATATATTTTTAATACTTGTATATATACACACTGTATTATAACAAGAAATGCTTTTAAATTAAACATGTTTTAGTTCTTTCTTGTGTGCTAAAGGCTTTCATGACTTGTGCTATTTATGCTTTAAAACTTTAAGTCATGAATTTAATTTTTTTTTGTTTAAAAATTTACAAAGGATGTTGCATAATTGGTTCATGGATCTTACATGAAAATGCATGCGAACTAATTAGATCGTTTTTATGCTCAAACCTACTATTTGGTATCATATGTTGTGTGCTTTCAACTTAAATCTTTTATAGGTATTATGATATGCTTCAATTGCAATGGTTTGTGTATATTTCTAGTCAAATCATGTTTGTTATGTCATTTGAACCTTTTAAATGACCAATTATACAGTTTGTATGCCTCATTGCTATATTTCATGCTTTGTGAATTTGTTTATACTTTGAAATGCATGACTATCATATCTATTGCATGTTGATAGTTATACTCCTGTTTACTTTTTTTTATCATACTAGACTGTTTGAGTTGATTATTGTGGATAATTGAAAATTTGAACCCAATCAAATCATTTCTATACAGATAATTTTGGAAAATTCTCTATTTTTCAAATGGCATGCTGCCGAATTTTTTTAAAATATTTGCAAACCATATCTTGTTTATAAATGATATTGTCCTCTTATTTGCCTACATATACTTAAATGTTTATCTAGGCCTTTTTTTTGCTCTTTCCAAAAGGGGGAGAACTAGGAAAGTATTTGTCATCATCAAAAAGGAGGAGATTGTTGACCCAATAGGTCAGACCCTATTTTGATTATGACAAATACTCAGGTATTTAAGGTTTGCCGAGTTGATGTGCAGGTTATCTTGGCAGTATCATATGATGGCACTCGAAAACCTGGAAGAAAATGAAGACCCTGAAGGCCCTAGTTGTAATTTATTTGTTATAATTTCTATTGGGGTCTGTAATAGTAAATAGGAAAAAGGTCTGTAATATTTAATACATATCCTGCATGTAGGAACTACAAAGCTCAAAGACCTTAGAACGACTATAAGTCCCTATACAAAATCATGACCTTAGAAAGACTTTAGGAAAGTCAACCGATGCCGGATTTTTTCGATGTCCTTAAAAATGCCTATAATGACCCTATAACACTCAAACATGCATATTTATAAATGGTCATATGGATAGGGTGATTGCATGATTAAATAGGACCAAAATGCACAAAATATGCATGTTCGGTCAACTGTACTCCCAAGTACAAAATCCTTACAGTCAACCGAACTAATGCCGGGTCAACAAATTAACCACAGCCCAGTTGACTGAACTTGCCCAATTCATAATCTCCTGGTCAACCGAACTCCCTAGGAGTCAACTTTTTGACCATCTAGTTGACCGTGCCAAAATTGCATGCCAACTACCTAGTCAACCGAGTTCCCATATGTGAAACTCAACAGTCTAGTCAACTGAACTATCTAGTTCAAATGGTTCCTGATCGACCAAACTACACTAAAAGAAAAAATTGCCCTTGAACTTACATGTACGGTTGATCGAACTTGAAGTTCAATTTTTTCCCGGTCGACCGAACCATGCACAGCTTGATCAATTGAACTTCCTTCGATCGACCGGTGCTCTCAGGTTGCCCCATTATTTTTACCATTGTAAAAATGTTTAAAAGGGGTTAATTAGGGTTAAAATGGTTTAAAACAATATTAATAATGCCCTACATGTCCTAACGACTATAATGTTTCCTATCTCTATATATAGGCCCTCATTTGCAAATATTAAGAGGAAATTGGGGAGTTTGATTAAGAAGAATTTTTTAAAACTTTTTTAGTGCCCTTTCTTCATACACATCCCATATACTCATTCTTTTATCATTCCCTTGCCAAATCTTTTTGAGTGAGTATATCTTGAGAGATCCTACAAAGCTATAACTCTTATTACATTTGTTGATATTTGATTTTCATATCGAGAGTTAAGCAAAGATTTTTTCCACTAATTTAATTTGATAAATCTTTGTGTGGGAAAAATATTATAGCTAAGTGGGTCTTTGCATTGTTATTGCAAGACTCATTTGGGCTTAAAATTTTGTGTGCAAAAATATTTTACAAACATATTTTTTGAATATCTCCTTGTGCTTGAGTATTGAGAAATATTGTTTTGAGATATTTGGAATACTCTTGGTTGACATTTTGAAACCCTAGACTTATGATTGAGATATATTGATATATAGTTTCAAAGATAGTTCTAGTATACACTCTTGTGCTTATTTGAGAACACACATTGTAGTGAGTGTAGATTGCACGCATTCATATCACTGAGCTTATAGTTCCTATTGTGTTGATGTGCATTGTTTAGTGACTGTATGTATGGTTACAAATATGCTTGTTGGAGATGCATTGAAATTGTACACGAAATTTATATTGTAAATCTGTTGTATTCCAAGCGTGGCTTAAGGGGGTGGTAATCTAGCCCAGTAAGGATTGTGTAAAGGTTGGGGTCAGCTTTGTGAATTTGACCTAGGGCCTTCTCCACCCTGCAAGGAGAGTTTGTAAAGATTGAGGTCAGCCCTGTGCTAATTGACCTAGTTGTAATTGGTTCCGCTCCACTCGTTAAGTGATCCTTTAGTGGAATAATTAGGTTTGCGAGCTAGAGGCAAGGGCGTAGGCACAATTGGCCGAACCCCGATAACATTTCGTGTGTGCATTTAATTTTTCTATCATTTATTTATCGCACGTGTATGTTATGTTGTGAATGCCACGCATTATTCAATTTTCCCACGTTATATTTATACGCGCATTTGGAACTGCATAGATAGGTCCTAGGTCGCAAATACACTGTTGTTAGATTAGCTAAACCTAGGAATAAATTTTAAAATTCCAATTCACCCCCCTTTTGGGAATACACCAAAGCTAACAATTACACTAAAGCTCACTTAATGGGTGGAGTGGTACCTGAATACGACTAGGTCAATTAGCATAGGACTGACCTAAACCTTTACAACCAATCCTTCCAGGCTGGATTACCGCCCCCTCATGCCACGCCTATAATACAACCAATATTCAAAACAAGATGCGTACAAATATTATGCTTCTCAATCAAACAGATTTGCACCAGTAATAATCAAAGCACACCAATAATGTAGGAATAATAAGGTCAATGATGTATATGTGCAAGTAACACTCAAAGTAAAGATTATCTCAAATTTAAGCACAAGTGTGTATCTACAAGCTAATCTTTGAAACTATGCTTAGATAAAAATCTGAAATCACAGTTTTAGGGTTTCAATGATTTGTCCCAAGAGTAATATGAATATCTCAAAAAATATTTTCTCCATATCATGGCACAAGGAGATATTAAAATCTGAGCTTGTAAAACAATTTTCGCACACACAAAAATATGAGCTAAGGTGTCTTGCAATATGAGTGCAAAGACCCACAAGCTCTAAGTTTTCCCACTTAAGAGATTTATTAAATTAAATCTGGAGGGAAAACAAAACTCAGCCCTCAATCTAAAAATCAACAATGTAATGAACAAATGAGGGTTTCTAGTAATAGCTCACAATGAATAACATACTCACAAGGCTAGATTTCTCAAAGGAATGGTAGTATATGAGTGTATAGGGCTTGTATGAGAAGATAGGGCTTAGGAAATTTCAAAGAATTTTTTGCTTAATCAATGTGCTAATTACTTCCTACTCCAAGTAAATGAACCCCTAGAGAAGGTTAAAATTATAACAGTTGGGGATACAAAGGGTATTATTAAAAAAAAAAATTAAACTGTTTAGGAAAATTAACCATATTTAACTTAAAATAACCACAACAAAAAAATGAACAACCCGAAAGTTTCGGGTGCCTGACCTATGGTTCGGTCGCCCAAACAGACAAATTTGAAAAAGTGTGTTTTTGAAGTTTGGGTGCCTGTGAAAGATAACGACTTGCTAAACCTAGGTGATTTTACAAAAATCGTGATTTGATCGCCCGGTATCATGTTTGGTTTACGAAACTTAAACATTCGATAGCCCAAGGTAGTTTTGAACATGAGAGTTCAAGCTGTCGAGTTAGTGGAAAAAGTAAGAATGGAAGTTCGATTTAGGCATTTTAGCTTAACCTAAAAAACCTGGCGTCAGTTGATTGAAGTCTTGTCTAAGGTCTCTCGATTTCCAAGTGATGTGTAGGGACCTAGGGTCATTTTAAGGCCTTTGAGCTTATTAATTCCTACATACATAACATGCAATAATTATTACAGACCTTTCCTACATTACTATTACAGACCCAAAATGAACATAATATAAAATTACAACAAGTGAATTTTCTGGGTCTTCTTTTACTTCAAGATAACATGTGCCATCATACGATCTTGCTAATATGAAGTTGCACACAAACTTGATAGACATTAAATGCCGGAGTATTTGTCATAATCAAAACCGGGTATGACCAATAAGGTCAACATTATTATTAATGTCAAAAATAAAATATAAATGTCAACAAGAAAGGATAAATTTAGGTAGGAAAGTTGTCCTATAATAAGGATAAAAGTATACAATGTTTGTCATGATCTAAGTGTAGCTATCTTTTTGTTTGTTGGTCTGTAGGACATAAGAATAATTTAATCAAGTAGGCTCAAAATAAAGCCTATTTTCTATTGTTTCTAATATAAAAACAAACATCATGTTTCCATTTTGTTCTAACTATAATAAGACAACAAACAATATAACATGCATAATGTACCCTTTCTAAAATATTTAAAACTTCTAAACAACTTTTTGTAAGAACATGCTTACACAACTCATGTAGTGACCTAAAGAATAATGGTATTTTAATAATAAGAGGGAGAGAAATGGAAACAGAAAAAGAAAGAGGTCGTAGACGACATTGCTTTGGAGAATATAATTTCAAGAATTTCTAGGGTTCGTCGACAAATACAGGGATTCGTCGACGAATGTCTTTAGGATCTCGTTTGCGAGGTCCCATTTGGTCAACAAGAAAATACCGAGCGAAGGTTTTCGGTTACTCTGAATTTCATCGATGAAGGGTAAGGTTCGTCGACGAATTCACTGAAGGACTCGTCGATGAGGTGACGTGTCTCGTCGATGAATCTGGCCCTATATATAGAGTGTAAACTCGGATTTTTATTCAAATTTTAGTCATCTCTCTCTCTCCTATGGTCCCTCTCCCTTCTCTCTTCGATTTTGGCCCCGCCAGATGCCAGATCGACAATCCGAAGCCACCGCGACGCTCCTAGCTAAGTTCTCTGTAAGTCTGCCGGAGTGGATCGTTGGTGAAACAAAGTTGGATTTCATCCCAAATTCAGGGTAAGGCCTTTTAGCCCATTTTTGACCTTCTGAGAATTGTAGGAAATAATATAAGCGAAGAAATACTGATATTATGTTATGAAAAATGTTGTTTTCAGGGTGTTATGTAGGAGGCCCTACGCGTGTTAGGCCAATATACGATAGGGCCTTTCTAGTAGTCAGGTAAGGGAAATATGCTATACTACGTAATTTTAGAATATTATACAGTTTATTAAATTACGAAAAATTATGTATTAAAGTATGGTGTGACTTGACAATATGAATATAGTACAGAGATATGTTTTAAGAATTTCAATATCATGATTTTACGCATTTCAGTACCATGATTATACGAATTTCAGTATTATGATTATGCAGTTTCGGTGTTATGATTATACAGTTCTCAGTACTATGACATATGGATTACAGTTATAGTTTATTCAGTATCATGGTAATTACGGCTATTTCAGAATCATGGTAAATCAGATAGTTGTATATAGAAATATATTATATAGTATTAGACCCTATTGGACTATGCAGTTACAGAGCATAGTACCATTGCTACAAATATTATGTTATGTTATGAGTGCAGCCACCTATTTATATAATACGTGGTAGTAGGTCGATCACCTAGGCCCTTAACATGGATAGGCTCCCCATCAGATATGGGTTGAGGTCGGCAGATCAGACCGATGGAGTATAGTGATTTACCCAGGTCGGCCAGCTAGTGTAGATCCCGCCTACGAACCACATAACCCTGTCCTGAGGGGTTAAATCATGACACATAGTTGTCCATAAGGAAAGTTTTTAGTTACTATTACATATATACAGATTTACAGAAACAGGGAAAGTATATTGAATAGTAACCTACAGTACTGTTATGTTAAGCAACATGGAAAAGGGTGGTGGATTTTATCACTTGTACTGTATTTACATACTTAGTTATACATGATCATATGAAAACAAATTTTCATAATATTGTAGCTCATACGCCACACACTAGTAATAGCATATTTCGTATTACCGAGTGTTGGCTCATCCCAGTGTTGAATCCTTTTTCAGGTGATCCAGGTAGGTGAGTTGACCAGGCTTGCAGATAGAGGGGCTTCAGTACTGCCCTGTTATAGTCGAGAGTGAGTATATTTTGGGAATATTTTTGTATACCCCTCACCGGTTGAGGATATTGGGGGAATAGTGATATGTGTATATTTTGGGAAACATGTTAGCACTCTGGTATTGCATTGTATATAATTATATATGGATATGTTTATTTGATTTCCACTTCTTACTGCTTAGGTTAATGATTTGGTTTACCCTCAGTACGGTATCAGAGCATGTAGAATATCGTAGTATAATAAATAAATAAATAAATAACCCATTTAAATAGTAGGTCATTACAACTCAGGCCCAACATGCATGAAGTATACTTTTTTCTAAAATATTTTGAACTTGCAAACAATTTTTTTCCTCTTGCTAGAATCTTCTTTATCTTCTTATGTTTAGGTAAAAAAAAAAAAAACACAAAAAGCATGCATATACAATTTAGCCCTAACATGCATAATAATGTACCCTCGTCCTTTCTAAAATATTTAGAACTTCTAAACAACTATTTTTTTTTTCGGTTTCATCTCAAGGTCTTCAAAATTTTCACAATGTGAGTCAAAGGGGAAAACAATGTAATAGAATTGGTGCAATCCCAAGAGGGGGGGAGGGGGGTGAATTAGGCATTTAAAAATTATAGCCTAGGTTGAACGAGATAAATGGTATTACTTAACCTAGGGTCTATCTATGCAAATGTAAGCTCAATCAATTACAATATAACATACACGTGCAGTAATTAAATTGCGGAAATGTAAATGAACACACACGATACATTATCGAGGTTCGGCCAACAATGCCTACATCCCTGCCTTGGCTACACTAGCACAAGGATTACCATTATAATGCTCACTTAAACAGGTGGAGCAGCACGTAATACAACTAGGTCAATTCAAGGGACCGACCTCAACCGACACGCCTTAACAAGATGGGGCCACCTACCTTTCCTAACCGGGTCTAAGCCAATCCAGGACTATTTCAAAGGGTCACTCTCCCTCTTCAGGCACATGCCTGGAAATACAATAGATTTGAAATACAATCAAATGGCACAGTGATTGTGCCTTCGTGTAAAGCAGATATGTTCCCAATACACACAGTATAATTAATGCACTACCAAAAGATAGAATATGATAAACTCGGTGTAGTCTAAGTGTTTACTCTCAAATATTTATGCAAATATAGCAATTAGTAGGTGAGAGTGTAAATGATAGGATCTTTGTGTTAAAATAATATTTCAATCACAATGCACCTACAAAGTTCACAAGCATACTTCAAATATCTCAACAAATAATATTTCTCAATATAAACCACAAGAGATATTTAAAAATGGTTTGCAAAATATTTATTTGATCTTTGTAATAAAAAGATAATCTCAATCAAAAGGTGTAGCAACAAAGATCTTTTAGCACTTAAGAAAATATCTCAA
The DNA here is from genome assembly GCF_029873635.1 of Malania oleifera. Taxonomy (NCBI): domain Eukaryota; kingdom Viridiplantae; phylum Streptophyta; class Magnoliopsida; order Santalales; family Ximeniaceae; genus Malania; species Malania oleifera. Next base: position 70,529,383 of record NC_080427.1, read on the forward strand.
AATATATTTCTCAAGGATACGCACAAGAGATATTTTTGAAAATGATGTATAATATTTTTGCAACCAAAACATAATATGAACTCTTGAGTATTGCAATGAGAATGCAAAACTCAGAAGCCCAAAGAAGTTTTCCTACGGAAGGCTTATTTATGAAGGCCCCTAGGAGAACTTGCAGCTTATTCTCCATGAAATATAAATCTCAAATAGAACAACCAAGAGATAGTTTAAGCTTGGTGAGATAAGCACAAGAGTACTCTTACAAAGAGGTATTTACAATATGAATGAGTAAGAGTGGGAGTTTAAAGCTTGAATATGAAATATAGGCTTTTTAAGATTGAGAGGATATTTGCTAGTTATATTTGCTAGTCTCATACTAATTATTCCAAACGAGGGGGTATATAGAGAGTGCCCCTAAAATATAACCGTTAAGGACACATATGAAATTATTAGGAAAGTTTTAATATATTTTAACCAAGTTAACCCCGTTTAAAAATATTAACCATGGTAAAAATTAAGGACAACCCGAGAGGTTCAGTCGACCAGAAACATTTTCGGTCAATTGAAGTTCATATGGTTCGGTTGACCAGGCCAAATTTGAACTATAGGGTCGGTCGACCGAGAATGGTGATTTTCCCAAACAGCACGGTTCAGTCGATCGGGAAGAAATGAACTAGATGGTTCCGTCGACCAAATAGTTGGGGCATCTCCCGAGGAGCCTCAGTCGACTAGAGCGTTGGCATTCATTTGGGGCTCGGTCGACTAGGAGGTCAAAGTGTTGACTCAAAGGGAGTTTGGTCAACCGGGTGTAAATGAGCTATATAAGTTCAGTCGACCGGACTGTGGTCAAACTATTGACCTGGTCCAGGTTCGGTCGACCGGGAGTATATGTACTGTGAAGTACGATCGACCGAATGTGCCTATTTCAAGCATTTTGGTTCTATTTAAGCATGCAAATACCCTATTCAAATGACCATTCATATATATGCACGTGTGAGTGTCCTAAGGTCATTTTTAGGTGTTTTTTAGTTTGAGGACATCGAAAAAATCTGATGTCGGTCGAACTTAGGTCAATCGAAGGGTGTTCCCTATGGTCCATCTATGGTCATGAGCTTATCGATCCTACCATGCAGGTAAGACATTAATTATTACAGACCATTTCCTATTTACTATTACGGACTCAATATGGTAAAATTACAGTATAACATAAATAGGGTCTTCAAGTCTTCACTTCATGTGCCGTGTGCGTGCACCACATGATACGTTCGATTGGTCTTGCACACAAACTCATTAATCCATTAAATATTAGAGTATTTTTTATAATCAAAATTGGGTATGACCCATAGGGTCAACACAATGGCTAAAAAATTTATCCCAAAAATAAATTCCATACACTCCTATAGCACTCATGTTCTAAAATATTCAAAACATGGAAACAAATTTTTTGTTCACTTTTCACCATGCCAAAATCCTTCCATTTTTCAAAATATATATTCAAGGGGAAATACAATTTACCCCCCAACGTGCATGAAGTGCACTCCTCCTTTCTAAAATAGTTAAAGCTTGAAAGCATGTCTCTTCTTCTTTCTTTCCAAAATCTTTCATTTTTTCCATTAAGAAACAAAGAATACCTAGATAAAATACTAGCTCTCAACATGCATATGTAACCTTTGCTTTATTGATTAAAAAGATTTAAAATAGAAAACATCCACGTACTAAAAAAATTAATTTAAGAAAATAATATTTTTTGCATAGTCTTTGTGAATCTTTTTTTTTTTTGGAATAAATTTCAAATTTTAATCATTTTTATTTTCAAGAAATATTTTCAAAATTACCTTAAAGATATTTAATTTTGACGTAAAATTATATTTATTAGTTTAGTATTTTAATTTATCCTTATAAAATGTGTTTCAAAAAGGATGATCGACTTTCGTGTTAGATATTGTTAGGGATGTGGCTCATAGTCAGAGTGGATCACATGTATCAAAGAAAGTTATGTGACGCGAGGGAAAAAGGGATAGAAGAAATGTGCAGCCATGGAGGGCAAACCATTGATGGTTTCAGATAGTGGTTGCAAGGTGTCTTTCTTCTGCTCCAAACCGTTGACAGTTTCCGTTGGCATAGATTATGTATTTTGAAATCAAGGGCTTGTAGCTTGGGCTTATCTAGAGGATATTCCTCCAGAGGATTGCTACAGATGTAGTTTATATATACTAGAACACTTATGTATGCATTAGATTGTTATATATACTTCATTATGTAACTCTTAGAAAGATTAAGCTTCAAGTAAGTTTTTGTTGACTCTTTGAGTCTGATCCTTGTTTTGATACTCATAAAGCAGAAGAATCTTATGTGTGATTTTAAGTGCTTGAGTAGGTTTACATTGCAGCACACACATAAGGAAAAGAAAATGGTAGCCATGAAGAACTTCAAGCTTATACACTTGGCATACTCCATGAAAATTCAAAAGAGCACAAGAAGAAGAGAAGGAAGACATATATATATATATATATATATATATATATATTATAGTTGTAAATGCATTTACGTTTTGGTCTGTAATAATGCATCCATGCATGATGGGATTGAAAACTCAAACATTGACCATAGACCGACCTTAGGGCACCTCAATCTTCTTGAAAAATCCTTCACTTAAAATGTCATACTCGTACATATAAGGGTGATTTTTTAAGGACAAAGGGAAAAAACTTGGACTTTCAAATGACCTCAGTCGTCCGAACCTTGAGGGCTATGAACGCCTCAATGGACTGACCCTTCATTTGTGGCATGTTAATAAGCCTCGGCTAGCCAACCAATTTATCGCTTGAAATGCCTAGTCAACCGACCATAAATTCTCTGCAATTTTTAATGCTCAGTTGACCGACCAAAATGAATGAATTTGAGCCTTAGTCGACCGAACCATGAAGGATTTTAGACTATCGGCACCTTGCCTAGCCGATCGAGCCTCAATGAAAATTTGAGAAATACATAGGTCAGCCGACCAGTGACTTGCACAGTCGACCGATCCTCTCGGGTAAGCTAAAATTTTGCTCGTGGTCAGCCGCCCGGTGCCTTTGCTAGTCAACCGACCCTCTTGGGTTGCCCAATATTTTCAATGTTGAACACAATTATTTTGGCAATTAAACTTTTCTAAAATTCCCACCACGTCCCTAACGATCACGAACTTTGGGAATTCTATATCTACCCCATTAAAAAACTAGATTAGCACCTTTGATTAGCTAAAAATTCTCTCTAAAATTTTGATGCTATATTTTCATATACTCTCACATATTTGGTAGGCTTGCCAAGACTTGGATCCTTAACTACCAAAGATAATATTTATAAACCTAACTAATCCCATGTTCAGTAGAAAGTAGGGGAAGTCGAGTATCGATCCAAAGGGATTAGAGTGCAGTTATCAACCACTTCTAAATTAGTTTATTAGAGCTTTTATAAAAATAAGTGTAAAGGTTAGATTTTTGTGGTGTAAAGGTGGGGTTTTTCTAACAGTCCTAATGAAAGCATGTAAAATCTAAGTTAACCCTACTCCTACAAAGCAATTCTTAGACATGAATCAGCTATTGGACGCCATGCCTCTGACTATGCTCCACCAGCTTTACGTAAGAGTACTAACCCAAGAATCTCAAGCCAAGTAGGAGAAGGACATTCCAGGGCATAGGGTAGTATGGGTGCACCAACCGTCCGAAGCACAATCGCAAACCAGAGTATGCCCTATCTCAACAATCACACGAACACCTCCGTCGTTTAGTAGCCAACTACATCTAGTTGATTGAGACCGTAGTAGTGCTTATCCTTTTATGCAAGCCTTCATCATAATGAAAGCAGTAATTGAAATCATCTAAAAGAAAGTAGGAAATATGGTTTCTTATTGCAAACAGATTCATCTATCACTAACGATCAGAAATACAAAAGAGAACCAACGTAAGAATGTAAATACAAAAGCATGTAAATCTAATCTATAGTGGTTCTCAATGGCGTTTCAGGTCTATCACTAACCAAAAATCGGCCAAATACGAACCATAAGAACGTATTCGAAGTAAATATTTATACCTAAAAGGGTTTACAACGTTTGAATTTCAAAATAGGAAAGTTTTGTAAAAAAATATCGTGTAGAAGATCATCAGTTTTGATCTGGTCACACCCTGTTTTTTCCCTGGTCGCGACCTGATCAAGGCTGCTAGTCGAGATCTAGACCTGGTCACCCCTATAGGTCTTGTTGGTCTAGCTAATGGTTGAGATCTAGACCTGGTCCCCCCTCAAGGTATTGTGGTTAGGCTACTAGTTGAGACTTGAAGTACGTTAACTTCAGTTCAGCTTCAAGAACTCGACCCGGTCACCTTTTAAGGTCTCCCTGGTCAAACACTTGGTCAAGATTCTTGGTATTTTTGGGCTCAGGAGAATTTAGTGGCTTGACTTCATTGCCATTACCTAGGAGTATATAGCTTGAGACTTGGTCGCCTATTGTGTTAGCTCATCACACCACATGGTTAAATAGAGTCTTTTTCTCTTTTATGTGTGTTGAGACACTAGGACTTTGGCTGGACAATTGATTTGAGCTTTAAGTATCCTGAATACTCCCTTGGCTTTTTGTATTGCTTAACTCTTTTTTTTAACCTATTTTTCCTAAAACACGAACAAACCTTGCATAACTCTGAACTATGTTAACAAAGGGCGTATACATAATAAAAGGAGACAAAATAAAGGTAATTGAGGGCCTAAAATCATACATTTTATGGAATTATCATAACTCCCAACTTACACTTTGTTGGTCCTTGAGCAAAGCAAAAACTAAGAAAACTAAGAGACTCCTATCTACCTTCTTTTTCGTGGGAAAAACGGTTGCATTTACCGTATGCAACAAATCTTTAAACTTGTAGGTTGATCCTAGTGGATAAGTTGTAGTCTCGTGAGGGTTTCTAGGTGATACCCATAAACACCAATTCCAACGAACATTAAATACAAGCACGTACAATACAGTCATACCATTTTACATACAAATATATTACCTAATTACATATAGGCTCTTCATTTAAAACATTACTGTACAAACAACTTTGAAACGAATCACTCATGCAACTATCAACACAATATAGCCATTAGGGAGAGCATAACTCAAAGAGAATCAACCAGCAATTGCAATTCAGAGTTAATATAGTCATGAAACTTCAAGTATGAATAGGCAAAATCACAAGGCATGTGTAAAGTGCATCATTCGTTACACTTAGGATATCTATGGACACCTATAGAAAGGTCATTTTGAATCAGCCTCACTGGTATACCCTAAAAATACTTAATAAAATAGGTTCATTGTCATATATGAGGAAGAATGTCATGATAAAAAATCCCACATATTTTGAAGAACTAACTCTAAGCATGGAGTGAACTAGTCTTAAAAGAGTGAGATCCAGCCTATTTTTGAGGCGTTGGGTCTTTCACCCTAGAGTCTTCTCCCCTACTCGCCACATCCAACCAAGGCCACACTATAAAAACCTATTCATACACCAAGCATGAATACAACTCATGCATCGGACAACTGAAGAAGCTTTATATGTGTAAGATAATGTGTTGAGTCCCTAGCTTGACCTTTCCATATTTAGAGCAGAGATTCTATATATTTTTCATTTTCTTTTTCTTCTACTCATTATTTTTATCATTTTTATTTCATGGTCAACTAGGACATTTTTCACAACTCTTTTATGTCTTCATACCACCAATAAGAATTTAAGCTCAAAAAGGGGTCCATGAACAAAGTCTACTTCTAGAGGTGGCTTAATTTTCACGTATTGAGTAGGCTACAAGACCTAGGTTTTTATCTCCTCACTTGACATCACCTCTAGGCTAGAAAATTCAAGAATCAATACTAGTGGGTGAAGAAAATCCAAAAAAAAAAAAGAAGGAAAGTTGAGTTCCAAAAACTCAAAGTTTGACGTCAAAAACTCAAGAAATGAATGAGCGACTCAACAGGACCTCACAAGGTGTCATAGTCGCCACGGTTGTTCTCTTAGTGCTTTGAAGGAACCCTAAGTGCTACAGATCACGTGATAGTGCATTTTTAGCCTCATGACGTACCATGTGAATACAAGAGTTTACATAACCACATTTACACAAATGGATCACTAGTCAACCCACAGAGAGTGTTATATCCGTACATAGGCTATGTTATGTGAAATTACACACAAATAATGCACTACTTCGTTAGTGAGCATAATAAGGCCATATAACTAATAAGCCTATGCATGTAACAAATAGGTGATATAAGAGTATACATAACATGGCATAAAACAGGCAATGTCACTGAAAATTTTCAAAAATTCTGTCATATTTGTGCTTGAAATGTGCTAAGTGGTCTCCTACCCCCTACCCCCAACTTAAAACTTTAGTTCCCTAATTGAAGTGTGGAAAGAAAGAACCTGGAGAATGGGAGAGGAAACAATGCATGGTGGCATGAAATCAAGCAGTAAAACTGCATAAGGAATAATAGAAAATGCAAAAATGGAAAGAGCTTGCATTAATACCTAGAAGAACAATAGATATGTGAATACCACAAGCACCACATAATTTTCATTAATCACAATGGAAGTACAATGTATATAGAACATCATGCACTAGTAAAACCTTTCAAAAGCATGGTGAGAGAAAATGAATAGAAAATAAAAGACAAGAAAAGAAAGGAAAGAAAAAAAAACAAAAGTGCTCCTCAGCAGCACAGTGCATAAGCAGAGAATGCATAATGGATCCTAAAGAAGCCAGCTTATCCTACAATGTACAACCTAAAGACACAAGGACTAAAGAAAATAAGAAATATGGGTGGCTTGTCTCCCCAAAGTGCTAAGTTTACTGTCTTCAGCAAGACGCACTGAATGCTTGTGTCATATTTAATTGGGATCGACAATAAGAACCTTCTCCACTAATCCCTCACTTGCCCACTTCACATATGTCCAAGGCCTTCTCTCTAGACTAGAGGTTGAGTCACAAACAGTAGAAATGTTCTCATACTAGTCCTCTATGCAGTGTGGAAGGGTTATTAGGCTGAAGCTTGATTGTGTCTGTAGGAGGACGGTCAACCTTAACTTGGTTAAATGTGTCCATCATGGGCTCAACATTACCTTCCCTCCTAGACTAGGGGTTCTAGTGAATATTTGCATGACACGCCACTGTAGGGGTATAGTGGGGCAATGCTCCATCATTGGAGGAGGTAAGTATCATAGGATTACTCACCAAATTGGGGAAAGAAGGGTTGCATGGTTCATCACTGGGCTTTATCCCCATCTTCTCCCTACCCATACCTACATCCAATTTTTTCTTGACCTTGTTGTCTACCTCCCTTCAACTTCTAAGGGCGAACATGGTTTGGGTTTGCTCATAATATGTCGAATGGCTAAAAATTGGATCAATCTTTGCCCCTTGTTGTCCTTTTTGGTTGAGGAGGGACTAACTTGGCAACTTATCCTTCTCCCACTTGCTCAAGGATGTAGCTAGTTAGCCCATGGTGTCCTTAAGATTTTCTATGGACTGCAAGTGGGAATGAAGTAGTTGCCGATTAATTTGATGATTAGCCTCAATACCCTTAATGGCTTTCAACACTGCCTCCTAGAAAGATTTATCATATTGAGGTTGAGGAGGAGCTGGTTGCTAAAGAGATGATGGTTTAGGGGCAATAATAGGAGGATTCAAAGAGTGTTGATACGGGTGAGGAGGTGGAGCAATGGATGATATCTAAGCTCTTTGGAATTGGAAACCTAGAGCTTGTGGTCTCCAGGAGAAGTTAGGATGTTGTTTCCACCCAGAATTATGCGTGTTTGAACATGGGTCATTCACTGCCCTATCGTACTGATTGTGGGTAGCCTTCACTTCGTTCTGCACAAGCTCGGGTTGGGAAGGAACGTGCGGGCAATTATAACATGTATGTGAAGGGTCCGAACAAATGACACATACCTCTCCACATGCCATGGGTTATGGTTTCTGTCCTAAGGATAGGAACTGATCTAGCCTTTGAATTATTATATGGAGGGTGGGTGCTAGGTCATGGCATGTGGTTAACTCATAGACTCCCTTAGGTTTGGAGGTGGATGGGATAGTCTACGAGCAACAAAAATATGTTGCTAAGAATTTTCGATGAGGTTCTCAAAGAGAATGTAGGCCTTATTCTTATGTTTAGTGAGGAAAGTACCTCCGCAAGATGCATTTACCATTGACCTATCTCATGCAACTAGCCCTTCATAGAAGGTCTGGACTAATTGGCACTTAGGGACCTTATGGTGTGGGCATTCACGTAATAGGTCCCTAAAACACTATCAGGTATCGAAAAATAGTTCCCTATCCAACTGTGAGAAACTAGTGATGGCTCTCATAATCTGGTTACTCTTCCCAATTGGGAAGTACTTCTTTAAGAACTCATGTAGCATGGTGGCCCAATCGATCACCGAGTTCAGTTCTAAGGACGTTAGCCAATATTTGGCCTTATCCTTTAAAGAGAACAGAAATAACCTTAAGTGGAGGGCATCATCACTAAAATTGTGGATGTGGATGGTAGAATATATTTCGAGTAATTCATCCAAATGCTTATAAGGATTTTTGTTTAAATTCCCATAGAAGTTGGGAAGCATCTAGGAACCAGATGTAAGATGGTGAGATATATATATTGGGTAAAAATATAGTCCCTAAGAGGCTTAAGTGGTTGCTCCATCACCACAGGTTGGTGGGGAGCTTGGGGTTCCAGTATTTAATTAGCAGGAACCAGAGGACGTTCTACCATTACTTTAAGTTCTGATGGCTCTGCAAACTTATGATTCAAAGTGGGTTTCCCAAGGGAACTATATGATCTCTCAATCTCAGGGTCTATAGAAACTAGTTCGAGATCCAAAGAGCATAAACCCAACATATACAATTAAAGAAGAAGAATCAAGATTTCAAAGCAACAAAACAAAAACAAAAACAATAAAGATAGAAAAGGTGAGCAAAGAAGAAAAACCAAAGCAATAACAAGCTAAAATAGAAATTGGCTAATAGTAGTGACTTAATCTTCGGCAACGATGCCAAAATTTGGTAGGCTCGCCAAGGCTTGGGTCCTTAACTACCAAAGATAATACCTATAAAACCAAAATAATCCCAAGTTCAGTAGAAAGTAAGGGAAGCCGGATATTGATCCATGGGGATTAGAGTGCATAGAGCTTTGTATAAAAAGAAGTGCACAGTTGAGATTTTTGTGGTGTAAAGGTTGGGTTTTTCTAACAGTCCTAATGAAAGCATGTAAAATCTAAGTTAACCCTACTCCTACAAAGCAATGCTTAGATATGAATCAACCATTGGATGCCATGCCTCTAACTACACTCCACCAGCTATACATAATAGTACTAACCCGAGAATCTCAAGCCAAGCAGGAGAGGGTGGGCACAGGGTAGCAAGGGTGCACCAACTATCCGAAGCACAGTTGGGAACCAGAGTATACCCTATCTTAGTGATCACATGAATACCTCCACGATTCCGTAGCTAACTACTTCTAGATGATTGAGACTGTAGCAGTGCTTATCCTTTTACGCAAGCCTTCAACATAATCAAAGTAGTAGATCAAAATAGTAAACCAAAGCATGTAAATTGAAAGTATGTGAAGGAAAGCATGGAAAATGGTTTCTTATAGCAAATGGATTCGTCTACCACTAGTGATCAGAAATACAAAATGGAATTAGAGCAGGAATGTAAATACAAAAGCATGTAAATGTAATTTTACAGTGGTTCTTAATGGCGTTTCAAGTTTGTCACTAACCCAAAATCAGCCAAAGAGGAACCCTAAGAACTTATTTGAAGTTAATATTTATACCCAAAATGGTTCGCAATGTTTGAATTTCAAAATAGGAAAGTTCTGTAAAAATCTCGCACAGAAGATCGTAAGTTTCGACCTAGTCACACCCTATTTTTCCCTAGTCGTGACCTGGTCAAGGCTGCTGGTCAACATCTAAACCTAGTTGCCCCTATAGGTCTTGTTGGTCAAGCTGATGGTTGAGATCTAGACCTGGTTGCCCCTCAAGGTATTGCAAGTTGAGCTGCTAATCGAGGCTTGTAGTATCTCAACTTCAGTTCATCTTTAGGAACTTGACCTGGTCGCCCCTTAAGGTCTCCCTAGTTGAACACTTGGTCGAGATTCTCAGTATTTTTGGGCTTAGCAGGCTTTGGTATCTCGATTTGGTCACCCTTGAAGGTCACTTGGTTGATCACTTGGTCGAACCTTGCAGCATTTCTTCTTTAGTCTGAACTTGGGAGTCTGCAGCTTGAGACTTAGTCGCCCGTTATGTTAGCTCGTCACACCAGATAGTCGAATATAGTCTTTTATGAGTGTTGAGGCACTGAGAGTTTAGCTGGATAGCTGATTTGAGCTTTAAGTATCCCAAATAATCCCTTGGCTTCTTATATTGCTTAACTTATCGATTTTAACCTGTTTTTCCTAAAACACGAACAAACTTTGCATAACTCTGAACTATGTTAACAAAGGGCATATATGTAACAAAAGGAGACAAGACAAAGGTAATTAAATGTTAACAAAGGGCATATATGTAACAAAAGGAGACAAAACAAAGGTAATTAAAGGCCTAAAATAATGCATTTTAAGGACTCATCAATAGTCAAGCATATAGTAAATCTTTTTCTCTTTTTTCGCTTGCTTTTATCATTATAAAAATAGAGCATTTAGTTTGTCTTCTTCATTTACAAAGTCATTGCAACTTGAAGTTAGATTGAATTCTCCTTATTATGAGCATCATATATCTTATTTCTTAAAGCTTATACTCTCTCATTCATTCATATTTGTAAATCATTTTTAGAGAGTGAGCTTGAGTTTTTCCCATACTGTTTCATTGATAAATTTTTTTGGGAAAACTCTATACAACTTGGGAATCTTTGCACACTTATTGCAACATTCAAATCTAATTTTTGTGCTCATTGGAAAATATTTTTGCAAAGCTAATCATCTTTATCGCCTACACCTTATTGTTGAAAAATATATTTTTGAGATATTTCTTGAGTTCTTAAGATCTGTTGACTCTACGAGTCCAATCCTATTTTGATAATGACAAATCACTTTGTATTTGATCTGTGCATTGAGTTTGTGAACAGGAACTTAAGCATGCACGGAAAGATAACGAGTAATGGAAGCCTTCAAGTAAAGTTTTCAAATCTTGGAAAACACCATGGAACTCAAAGAGTACAAGAATCAAGTTGCAAGCATAGGTTGGATAGTGTTGCACAAAAGTAATTGAGTAACAATAATTTATTGGTAAATATATAAGAAGAGTTTAAGTAGTAAATTAGTGCCAAAGTTTTTTTTTTTAAATACCCAATTCACCCTCCCCCCCCCCCCCTCTTGGGATTACACCTGATTCAACATTTGGTATCAGAGAGGGTTTACTTAGACTTGATAGTTTATTTGTAAAACGATCACATGGCACACATTGGTGTAACTCCATTTGGTGAGGGACACTCATCCACTAGACCACCCATTTTCTGTGGTGTAAATTACACCTATTGGAAATGTAGGATGAGCATATATCTACTTAACGTAAATTGGAAAGTTTGGAAAATAGTGACTAAGGGAAATCACATTGCCATGAAAGTAATTGATAAGATTAGTGTACCTAAAACTGAAGATGAATATAATGAAGAGGATTGGAAGTCAGTTCAAATCAATGTCACTACCATGAACTTACTTTTCTGTACATTAGATGTCAATGAATTTAATAAGGTAATGACATGTAACTCAGCTAAAGAAATTTGGGAAAAACTAGAAGTTGCATATGAAGGCACTAAGGAAGTAAAGGATAGTAGGATAGACATGCTCACTAGTGAATATGAAGCATTTATAATGACGGTTGATGAATCTATACAATTCATGTACACTAGATTCACACACATCATTAACTCTTTAAATGCAATGGGAAAAACTTACCCTACTTATGAGTTGATCAGGAAAATACTCAGGGGATTACCTCTAATATGGGAAGCGAAAGCTACGGTAATAGTATAAGGGAGAAATCTCAAGGAAATGTCGATGGACAAACTCATTGGATCACTCATCTCCTATGAGCTGGCAATAAATGAGAGGAAAAATGAGCAAAGCAAAGTTAAGAAGGTCACTACACTTAAGGCATCATCAAGCTATTCAAGTGAAGGAAGTGATTTCAAAACGGATGATGACATGGCCTTGCTAACAAAGAAGTTTGAGAAGTTCTTGAAGAAGAGCAAAAAGTTCAACAGAAAATTCCAGAACTCTAAATTGGAAATAGGAGAGCAAAGCATGAAGAAAAAGAAGGAGGATCCACCAACATGCTACAACTGCTGAGAAGTTGGACACATCAAGCCTGAGTGCCCCAAGCTTATAAAAGTTTCAAAGAAAAAGAAGAAGGCTTTGAAAGTTGGCTGGGATACACACAGCACTAGCAGTTCAGAATCTGAATCCAGCGACGACGAGGTTGCCAATCTGTGTCCAATGCACATGGTGACCTTGAGGTACAATCATCTTTTTCATCATCTTCACACTATTCTAGTGAATCTGAAAATGAAAATGATATGATTTCATATGATGAACTGAAACAAGATTACCTATACACTATTAAAATGCTTGAGAGGAAAAGAAAGAAAATTTCTAAGTTGAGAAGCAAAGTCAAAGAACTTTCAAATCTAGTTGAACACCAAAATGAATCCCATGCATCCTTCATAAAAAAAAATATTTGAAAATTGAGGAGTTAGAAAAGGACTTGAAAAATAAATCTGAAATTATCTGTAAATTTACTGAAGGACAAGACAATTTTGAAAAGCGCCTAGAATCTCAAATAAATTCCTTACAAAAGGAAGGGCTCGGTTTTAATGGTAAGGAAAATATAAAGAAAATACATATTTACATAGGGCATTTTAAAAAAGAATCAAAGTCACATGTTCCAACTAAGAATCATTATAGATATACTACATGCTTTAAATGTAGAAGGTTGGGTCATATACAATTCGACTGTCCTTTCAAAAATAAAGATGTAAAAATAAAGAAAGTATGGAAGGTCAAAGGTCAATCCAGCACTAACCCCCCTAGACTCAAGACAATCTGGGTACCAAAGCTAGTTGTTTAATTGTGTCTTGCAGATTTTCTTAGGATCAGCATCCTCAAAAGAGAAATGGTCTATGGATAGCAGATGCTCACGTCACATGACCGGGGATAAAGCAAAATCCATATCTATCATACTTAAGGATGAAGGGTTTGTTACTTTTGGAGATAATGCCAAGGGAAGGATCATAGGTGTCGATAAAGTCGGTAATGATTCCTCACTCATTATTGATGATGTTTTATTATTTGAAGGTCGAAAGCACAATTTATTGAGCATAAGTCAACAATGTGATAAAGGCTACAAAGTATCATTTGAACATGACAAGTGCATTGTTGAACACAAAACTTATAATAAGACACTGTTCGTTGCTAAGTGTCATGAAAACGTATATACCACAAGCTTTGATAACTTAACTTTACAGAGTGTGACATGGTTATCTGCTATGAATGAAATAAGTTGGATTTGGCATAGGAGACTAGGAAATGCAAACATGGATTTAATCTCAAAACTAGTCAAGAAAGAATTAGTTAAGGGACTGCCTAAGACTAAATTTGTGAACGATAAAATTTGTGATGCATGCCAACTAGGAAAGCAAGCAAGAACAAACTTTAAGAAGAAGAAAGAGATCTCCACTATTAGGCCACTTCAAATACTACACTTAGACTTATTTAGACCAAACCAAATTCAGAGTTTAGGAGGAAAATAATTCGCTTTTGTCATAGTTGATGACTTTTCAAGATACACATGGGTACTATTCTTAGGTCATAAAGATGAAGCATGTGAAAAATTTATAAACCTGTGCAAGAAAGTACAAAATGAAAAGGGATACACAATTACCAAAATTCAAAGTGATAGGGGTAGAGAATTTAAAAATCAAGGCATGGAAGACTATTGTAATTCACTAGGAATTGCCTATAAGTTTTTAGCTTCTAGAACACCACAACAGAATTGCGTAGTTGAGAGGAAGAATAGGTCTATACAAGAAATGGCCAAAACTATGCTTAACGAACATAAATTACCTAAATACTTCTGGGCCGAGGCAGTGAATACCACCTGCTATGTGCTAAATAGAGTTCTGATTAGACCATCACTTAATAAGACTCCATACGAATTATGGAATGACCATAGAGCAAACATATCATATTTTCATGTCTTTGGCTATAAGTGTTTTGTTCTTAGAGACAATGAGCATCTAGGAAAGCTTGATGTGAAATCAGATGAAGGTATCTTACTAGGGTATGCTTTAGATAGTAAAGCCTATAGAGTGTATAACTTACAAACATTGATGGTTATAGAATCTATTCATGTAGTGTTCGATGAGTCAAATCCCATCTCCAAAAGAACTGATGAAGATGAAATTGAATTAAACAAGGAATTTGAAGAACTATTAATTATGAATGATTCAAAAAAGAAAAATGAACTTAAAGTACCATCCATTGAAATTGATCAAACTACAAATGAGGTTATTGAACCACCTAGAGAATGGAAATACATAAAGAATCATCCCATAGATCAAATAATAGGTGAACCATTACGTGGAGTAGCCACTCACTCCTCTCTTAGGAACATGGTTAGTCATTTTGCATTTCTATCTCAAGAAGAACCTAAGAATGTGAGTGAAGCTATAGAGGATGAATCTTTGGAGCTGTTCATGCAAGAAGAATTAAATCAATTTGAAAGAAACAAAGTATGGACTTTAGTTCCTAGACCAGGGGATAATTCAATCATAGGGACCAAATGGATATATAAGAATAAGAAAGATGAACATGGAGGAGTTGTGAGAAATAAGGCTATTTTAGTAGCTCAAGGACATAATCAAGAAGAAGGCATAGATTTTGAAGAAACATTTGCTGCTGTAACTAGGATGGAAGCCATACGAATGCTTCTAGCATATGCAGCTTTTAAGGATTTCAAGCTATATCAAATGGACGTGAAAAGTGCATTTTTAAATGGCTATATAAATGAAGAAGTGTATATAGAACAACCCCCAGGTTTTGAAAGCCATAAAAATCTAGATCACGTGTATAGACTGAAGAAAGCCTTGTACGGTTTAAAGCAAGCTCCTAAAGCTTGGTATGAAAGTGTTAGAATTGGTGTATTCCCAAGAGGGGGGGGGGGTGAATTGGAATTTAAAACTTTTTCACCTAGGTTAATTTATCCAACAACAGTATATACACAGCCTAGGGTCAGTCTATACAATTTCCAAATGTGTAGATAAGTATAATGTGGAAATTAAGTCATACACATCATTCACCCATAGCATACATATGCGGTAAGTATAAACTGTAGAAATATAAACAAACACACAATATGTTATCGGGGTTCGGCCAGCTGTGCCTACGTCCCCGCCTCTAGTTCGCAAGTTGGAGGATTCCACTAATAGCTCATTTAAGGGTGGAGTGACACCATTTACAACCAGGACAAATTAACACAGGGCTGACCTCAACCTTAACCAAGTCAATTAGCGGGGCTGACCTCAACCTACACGCCTTAACAGGACGACGCACCTAGCTTTCCTAACCGGGTCTAAGCCAATCCAAGACTATTCCAGGGCTAGTCTCCCTCTTCAGGCCTGTGCCTACATATACAACAAATGTGTATATAATCAGATGGTACAGTGATTGTGCTTTCGTGTAAAGAAGATATGTACCCAAATGCACGCAATAACATACACCACAATATGATTCAATATGTAAGCTCAATGTGGTCTAGATGGTTCAACTCTCAAAGTATTTTCTATCAGTGTAATGCATACGTGAGAGTGTCAAACAAACAATCTTTGTATCACAAGATATTCAACAAATAAGTTCACACAAAGATTTCATGTCTCCAGTATTTCAATCAGTAAGATAACTCAAGCATGTAAGTATTAAATGATGTATATGCTTGCTTTGCAAAAGATGTGTAATCTTTGTATTCAGTAAATAATATATAAGTGAATGAATATTGCTACAAAGACCACTATCACTCAAACAAATATCTTTTCAAATGTATTTATCAATATAAAGTACACTAGATATTTGAAGATGATTTTGAAAAGATTTTGCAAACAAAATACTATACGATCTTTTTAGGATATTGCAATGAAGGTGCAAGCTTAGAAGATCTAACAAGGTCTTCTTAGGATAGACTTATAAACAAAGTCCCCTAAGAATCCTTAGGTTTTGCTCTCAAATAAAATTGTGCCAAGCAAAATAGAACAAGGAGAGCAAACCTTTCCAAAGACACTCAGTCCACTTACAAATGATGTAGACAATGATAGAAGGCAAGTGTGAGTGATTTGAGTAAGAAAACGAGTAGTATAGGGTTTTTACTTTTCAGAGAATTCTTCCCTAATCAAGGTAGCTAATCACCCTTAATTTTCTCAAATGCATTCATATATATAGGCATGGGAGAAAATATGACCGTTGGAGATCTATTGAGTATTATTAGGAAATTTTAATGATGTTTAAAACATTTTAACCCTGTTTAAAAAATATTAACAGCGGTAAAAATAATCGGGGAACCCGAGAGGTTTGGTTAACCAGAACAAGTTCGGTCGACCAAGTCTCATATGCTTCGGTCGACCAGGGGACTTTTGAACTGAAGGCTTGGTCGATCAGGAGAAGGCGATTCCTCAATTTTTTGAGATTCGGTCAACCAGGGCATTTTGAACTGCCTGGTTCGGTCGACCAGACAGCTGGGAATTCTCCCGAGGACCCTCCGGTCGACTAGGTAGTTGGAGAACAAAAGTTCTCGATTGACCAGATGGTCAAAAGTTGACCAAGGAGGGTTTTGGTCGACCAAGGATCTTTGAACTACCTAGTTTGGTCAACCAGGTTGTCAAACTTTTGACCTAAGGAGGTTTCGGTCGACCAAGGCCTTTTGAACTATCTGGTTCGGTAGACTAGGTGGTCAAACTTTTGACCCAGGTAGGTTTCGGTCGACCAGGCCCTTTTGAACTATTTTGGCTGGTCGACCAGAAGTGCACCATGTGTGCATTTCGATCCCGTTTCGAAACATACAAGCCCTATTTAAGTGCCTAACAAAAAAATGTGTAAATGTGTGTGTCCTAGGGTCACTTGGGGTCTAATTTAAAGACACCGAAAAAGTCCGGTGTCGGTTGGCCAAAGGGAAAACCCTAAGGTCTTTCTAAGGTCCTTTCTCATTCATGGTTTGTTTGAGCTTACGTAGTAAATCATACATGTGATGTGTGTGAGCTTATTATAAACCAAATACCTACTTACTATTACAGACCAATTAAATATATTGCAATGCTAAATTGTAAATTGGTCTTCAGGCTTTGCTTACTTTGTGCACATCTTGAGCTTAACACTCTTAGTTCTTGTACAAAACCTCAAACACTCATTAGATACAATGAGTATTTGTCATAATCAAAATTGGGCGTGACCAATAAGGTCAACAGAAAGGCTAAGTGGCTTTCTATTAGAAAATGGATTTATAAGAGGAAAGATAGCTACAACCCTTTTCATAAAGTCTAAGAAAGATGATATTCTTCTAGTGCAAGTATATGTAGATGACATCATATTTGGCACTACAGATAAATAATTGTGTAATCAATTTGCCAATATAATGCAAAATAAATTTGAGATGAGCATGATGGGTGAACTAAACTTCTTCCTAGGACTTCAGATCAAACAAGCAAATTATGGAATATTTATAAATCAATTAAAGTATATCAGAGACTTACTCAAAAAGTTTAATATGGAAGACGAAAAAATACTAGGTACACCTATGAGCGCTTCATTGAAATTAGATAAAGATGAACAAGGTATACCTGTAGACGTTAAGCTATATCGTGGAATGATAGGTAGCTTGTTATACCTGACTACCAGTAGATCAGATATAATGTTTAGCGTATGTTTGTGCGCAAGGTTTCAGTTTGCTCCAAAAGAGTCTCATTTGCTAGCTGTTAAATGGATACTTAGATATTTGATAGGAACCGTGGACATTGGGTTATGGTATCCTAAGTACACATCCTTTGAGATTCTTAGTTATTCAGATGCTAATTTTGCGAGTAGCAAAGTGGATAAGAAGAGCACTAGTGGTACTTTTCATTTCTTACGTCACTCCTTTGGTCTCTTGGTTTTCCAAGAAACAAAATTTAGTTGCTCTTTTCCACAGCTGAGGCTGAATACATAACGGCAGGTAGTTGTTGTGCTCAAACGCTTTACATGAAGCAACAACTGAAGGATTTTGGATTAAGCTATGAAACAATCCCTATAAGATGCGATAATACGAGTGCAATAAATATCTCAAAGAATCCAATATTACATTCACGAACTAAGCACATAGAAATATGACATCACTTTCTTCGTGACCATGTACAAAAAGGGGATGTAACACTAGAGTTTGTATGCACGAGTGAACAATGGGCAGATATATTCATGAAACCACTTGCAGAGGATAGGTTTATCAAAATTAGGTGTGAATTAGGTCTCATGCATAGTCGAGAGGTTGCTTAAATTCATGTTAGATGATATAATTGAAGGGAAGCAACATCACTTACGATATAATCACTTGATATTGCATTAATCAACAATTGGACACATTTAAAACCTTAAGATTTCTAAGGGGAGAAGAACATAAGGGTACGTTTACTCATGACTTATTTGTTTACACCTTTTTTTTTTTATGTCAAAAGGGAGAGAAAAATTGAGAGCAAAAATGATAACACAAAAAAAAAAAAAAAAACAGAAGCAAAGAAAAATCGGGAGCAAAAATTGTTATTAAAGTTATGCAAAGGGTGAGATATACAAAGGGGGAGAAATCTAGCGTATTATATTCATTATGAACATATTTCATATTTCATTTGGATTCAGGTTAAATACTTTGTGTATGAACATGAGCATATTGTCATTCATTGAATATTTGATGCATTAATTGAGGGGGAGCCTTGTTAGGCATAACCCATTATATATTTTTGCTCGTGTATTTGTCATCATCAAAAAGGGGGAGATTGTTGACTTTACGAGCCCAATCCTATTTTAATAATGAAAAATTACTTTGTATTTGATCTGTGCATTGAGTTTGTGAACATGACTTACATTAAGCATGCACGGAAACATAACGAGTCATGGAAACCTTCAAGTAAAGCTTACAAATCTTGGAAAGCACCATGGAACTCAAAGAGTACGAGAATCAAGTTGCAAGCATAGGTTAGATAGTCTTGCACAAAAGTAATTGAGTAACAAGAATTTATTGGTAAATATATAAGAAGAGTTTAAGCGGTAAATTAGTGCCAAAGTTTTTTTTTAAATACCCAATTCACACCCCCCCTCTTGGGATTACACCTGATTCAACAAGATCTTTGTTATACACTTAGCATAGATTATATACTTAACGAAAAGATTAGATTAACCATCTTCTCTAACAATATCTTATATCTATATATATATATATATATATATATATATATATATCTTTGAGAGGCATCATATAATCTCTATTGATCTTAAACTCCATCATACTAGAGTGCATTATGTTTATTGTTGTACACATCTGCTTAGTGAAGAAGCCCTTTATTTGTACAAAGTTTATTTCATTTTTGTATTCTAGGCATGGCCTTAAGAGGAATACACCATCCTGTAAGGTGAATTGGTTTGGCTTTAGCCCCAGTTAGGTGAGCTGAGGAAACTCCGCTTCGTAAGGAGAACTAGTTTGGTTCCATTTGATAAGTGAACCAGGGAGGGTTCGCCCTACAAGGAGTACTGGTTGTGGCTCAGCCCCATAATTGAGCTGGGGGAACTCTACCTCGTAAGAAGATTTGTAAACGATGTCGCTCCGTATGTTTAAGTGAGCATATAGTGAATCCTTAAGCTATTGGCTTAAGGCAGGGATATAGGAAGGATTGGTCAAACCCTGATAACAAATATTGTGTTATTCTCTCCCTACACTCTTAAAATTTCTATACATGTATGTTTATAATTACTTGTTGATATTACTGTATACGTGCATGAATACAAATTGGTGAATTGATTGAGAATATACTAAATCTGTAAGGACCTAATTCCTATCCATTTTTTTTAATTCATTATCTATTATGCTATAAAACATAATCTCTGATATCCTGTAAATAAATATCTATCATCATCACGGCTCAGAGTGGGTACCGTAGTAACCTATGCATTCTATATATAATACCTATGCAGCGAGAAAACATAAATATCGAAAATACTCAATACAAGAGTTCTACAGATCCACTTATATATATGTACACACAAATACATCCCTTCCTAAAAAATCCTCAAAAATATAGTGGGCTCTACAACACAGTCCAAAACTCACCCCAAAACTATGCTGACTCAGCTGCCTCTTCTATCTCTGAGCTAACTCTGCAAGCCCCTTTAGGTTACCTGAAATATTTATAATGTTGGGGATGAGACACCTCTCAGTAAGGAGAAACATGTTATTACCAGTGTGTGGCATAAGAGTTTATTTACAACATATCCTTTAACTAAGACTGTAAACAATATATCATGTAAAAATATCTCTATAATAACTTATGCTTATATCATTTAAAACATGAAAATTTATGAGTTATGTTGGCCTAACAAGGCTTACAATTATTATTTTGATGATAACAAATCATGATGTATTTAATGTGGTTCAAGTGAAAGTTTTTCAAGAAAAAGGCAAAACTTAAAGGTAGTGATAAAGCTCAAAAGAATGATAAAGCTTATGGATTAAAAGAGATCTTGAAGAGCATGAGGATTAAAGATAACTTGATGAAAGCTCAAAGAAAAGATCAGAAACTCAAAGATGATGGAAGAACAAGGACTTACTTGAAAAACAAAAGGAATAAAGTTTTAAGGATGTTTGTATGTAAGTAATTCAAGTTAATTTCAAGTATAAACTGAATTGAAGCTCTCATAAAATCAAAAGAAACTCATAAATGTATTTTTTTAGAAAAACCCTAAAGTATTTTTTTTTTTAAATCAGAGAAAAGGTTTTTAAAAAGAAAAGTTTTTTTTTTTAAAACAGTAGGGCCAGGCAAATGTCTTCTTGAGGCAGGCGACTACCAAATTAAATGAAGAATTTTTCAAAGAGGTAGTAGCATGCGAGGCGACTGCCTGAACATAGCCAGATGCTTGGGTGGTCATGCCAGGTGACTGCCTTGGTTCTGGAAGGCGACTTCTAGTGTTCAGTGTTGTGAGTTTCTTCTATGACAGGCGACTGCCACTCGAATGTTGGCTTAAAAACTCTCAACGGGAAGATTTTTTAAATGGATTTTTTGGACACTATTATTTTGAAAAACTTGGAAACTATTTCAAGGAAACTTTAGGGGTAAGGAATTACTTTTAAACTTCTATAAATAGCCCCAAACTTCAAAGATTTTATATACCAAGAAATTTCTAGCAATCAAAGTTCTCTAAAAGGCTCTCTAATTTTCTTCTGTTCATCCATCTTCATGTACTGAGTTACTGCTAATACAAACTTCAAAGTAAAGCATTCAAAGTCTAAATCTTTCAATACTTGAAATATATTTGGTGATTTAAATTCAGTATTGAGCTTCAAATTCTTTTATATTTGAATTACTTTGAAGTATTATTGTGCTGAATGTTGTACTAACCTACTCTGCTGTGAGAGTGTTTTCTTGTACACAAACCCTGCTCTATCTTGGTTCTTGTTTATAAATGATTTAGGGTTGTAGAATCGTTGGACCAATTGAGGGAATATCTTTTGGAGAGGCAGGCTCTAGCCTAACGGAAGGAGTGATTGTAATCAGTATTATTCCACCCGTCAACGGAAGTGAACTAGTGAATCCTTTGGCAGTTTGCCAAAGGCGAGGGCGTAGGCTAGGTATAATCTGAACCTCGTAAAATCTTGTGTCTCTCTTCTTCCTTACTCTTTATTTTTCAGCAATATTTACAACTTGCGTGTATGCTTTAAATTATTAATTCTGAGTGTATGGTTGTTAAATAGAACGGAGGATAATTTATTTTGGCTTGATCAACATTGATTTCGGAAACCGAAAGGGACTACGTTGGTTGATCATCCTAAACTTATTAATTTGAAAGTTTGTTTAAAAGCTAAACACAAAGAAGAATTTTGAGTTTGGAATAAACATAGGGCCTACATAAATTCCGCATGCTTTACAATTTATTACAGAGCTATTGATACAAAGATCAAGATTCTGATTATCTTGTTCATTGGTTGTGGTTGAATTGTTTTTGTATTTACTTGTTGTGATTGTTAATATAAAACAAATAATTACACTCGAAATAATTTTAAAATTCCAATTCACCCCCCCCCCCTCTTGGGAAGCTATCCTAATTTCAATTGGTATCAGAGCCTAGTTATAGCAAATTCCTAACAAGAAGCTTTAAAAAGATCTAAATGGCTAACATAGGAATAGCTCCTTTTGGAGAGGGCCAATCCTCAACTCGTCCACCAATCTTTTGTGGACACAACTACACCTTTTGGAAAAAGAGAATGCAAATCTATCTCCAACACATAGTTTGGAAAGCATGGGAAGCAGTTATGGATAGAGACCTTATTCCCACCAAGATAATAGATGGAAAACATATTCCAAAAGGGAAAAAGGATATGATCGATTTAGATTATAAGATACTTCAAATAAACTCAAGTGATATAAATGCTCTGTATTGTGCTTTAGATGCTGACGAATTCAATAGGGTCCTGGCTTGTAAAACAGCTAAAGAAATATGGGACAAATTAGAAGTTACATATGAAGGAACTATTAATGTTAGGGACAATAGGATAGAAATGTTAACAAGCGAATATGAAGCTTTCAAGATGAATTCAGATGAATTCATATCAAGTATGTACACTAGATTCACCCACATAATTAATTCCTTAAGTGCCTTAGGAAAAACTTATACCACCAATGAAATGATAAGGAAAATTTTGAGAGGCCTTCCCTCCATATGGGAACCTAAGGCTAAAGCAATTACCGAAGGAAGAAACCTTAAGACCACCTCCTTAGATGAACTCATAGGTTCACTCCTTACCTATGAAATGGCTCTAAAAGAAAGAAATCCTGAACCAAAGCATAAGAAATCTATTGTACTAAAAGATTCAAGCCACAACTCAAGTGAAGAAGAAAGTGAAACAAGTGACTTAGATTAAGATGATTTAGCATTCATCACTAAGAGACTAGGAAAGTTTTATAGAAGGAATAAAAGATTCCCTAAGAAGTTCAACAAAAGAAAAACTAAAAAAGTAGAATCAAGTAGAAAAGAAAATAAAAGTAAAAGTGAACCTCTTATATGCTATCATTGTAAGAAACCAAGACATATCAAATCGGACTGCCCATTGCTCAAGAAGGACAAAAAGAAAAAGAAGGAAGCTATGAGGGCTACTTGGGATGACTCAAGCTCCAGAGAAATGGAAAACGAATCAAGTGGACAAGAGATGGCAAATGTATACTTCATGGTGAATGATGAAGAGGTAAATTCCTACTACTCTTCAACAGAATATTTCAATGAATCTTGTGATGAGTCATGTGATAGTATGCCCTCATACAAAGAATTACAATCTGAATTATTTTCCTCGTATAAAAGATTCATAAAAATTTCCAAAAGAAATATAACTTTGAAGGATCAAAATAAAGAACTATTGAAGCAACTTGAATTGAGAAGTTAGAAGAGGAAGTAAGCAAAGTAACTCAAGAATTAGGCAAAACTCATAAAGAAAACTTGACTAGAAAGGATCTAGAAATAAATGAACTAAAGAAATTAGTAAAAGGTTTAAGACACAATCTTTTAAATATTTTTGGGCTGAAGCTGTAAATATAGCATGTTGAATTGTAAATAGTGTATCTATAAGATCAAGTATAAAAAAAACACCATCTGAACTATGGAAAGGAAGAAAACCTAATATATCTTACTTTCATGTATTTGGATGTAAATGTTTTATCCTTAACACTAAATATGATTCAGGAAAGTTTGATACAAAATCTGATGAAGGTATCTTTTTAGGGTACTCTACAAATAGCAAAGCCTATAGGGTTTATAATAGAAGAACTCTTACTATCATTGAATCAATACACATAACATTTCATGAATCAAATAATTATGAAAATAAAATTAAGAATGATGAAAAAGAAGATATTCCAAAAAAAGAAGAAGATCTTGAAATAAAAGAAGAAAATAATAATGAGACTTCAAATGAAAACATTGTAGAAAACCTAGAACTACCTAAAGATTGCAAATATGCTAAAAGTCATCCAAAAGAACAAATACTTGGAGAAACTTCAAAAGGAATAACCACTCGAGCCTCAATGAAAAATATTTGCAACCATTATGCCTTTTTATCTCAAGATGAAGCCAAGAATTTTGAAGAAACCTTAAAAGATGACTCTTGGATTATAGCTATGCAAGAGAAACCAAATCAATTTGAAAGAAGCCAAGTGTGGGAACTTATACCTAAACCCAAAGACAAATCAATCATAGGAACTAAATGGGTGTTTAGAAATTAAAAGGATGAAAATGGAGATGTTGTAAGAAATAAAGTTAGGCTAGTAGCACGAGGTTATAATCAAGAAGAAGGTATCGATTACGATGAAACCTTTGCACCCGTAGCAAGAATGGGATCAATTAGGATGCTCTTAGCTTATGCAGCCTATAAGGACTTCAAATTATATCAAATGGATGTAAAAAGTACTTTCTTAAATGGATATATAAATGAAGAAGTATATGTAAAACAACCTCCAGGTTTTGAAAATTCAAAAAATCTAGATCATGTATTTAAGTTAACTAAAGCTTTATATGGATTGTAACAAGCTCCTAGAGCTTGGTATGAAAGGCTAAGCAAGTTCATAATTCAAAACAATTTTTCAAGAGGAAAGATAGATAGTACTTTATTTATAAAAATAAAAAATAAAGACATGCTTATAGTACAAATTTATATTGATGATATTGTTTTCGGAGCAACTCATAAGGATTTGTGTAATGAATTTGCTAAGTCTATGTAAAAAGAGTTTGAGATGAGCATGATGGGAGAGTTAAATTACTTTCTAAGATTACAAATCAAACAAGAAAAAAATGGAACTTTCATAAATCAAACTAAATATATTAAAGACATGTTAAAGAAGTTTGATATGGAAGAAAATAAACCTATAGGAACTCCCATGAGCACTTCAACTAGTCTTGACAAGGATGAAAAAGGGAAACAAGTAGACACTAAGCATTACCGAGGTATGATAGGAAGGTTACTTTACTTAACAGCAAGTAGACCAGATATTATGTTTAGCGTATGTATGTGTGCTAGGTTCCAATCATCTCCTAAGGAATCACACCAATCAGCAGTTCAAAGAATCCTTAGATATCTACTAGGCATACTTGAACTAGGTTTATGGTATCCAAAGGAAATTGAATTTGAAATGATAAGCTATTCCAATGCAGACTTTGCTAGATACAAGATAGATAGAAAAAGCACAAGTGGAACTTGTCATTTTCTAGTACATTCTTTAGTCTCATGGTCTTCAAAGAAACAAAACTCTATAGCATTATCCACAGCAGAAGTAGAATACATAGTAGCAGGGAGTTGTTGTGCTCAAACATTGTATATGAAATAACAACTAAAAGATTTCAAAATTCAATATCAAACTATTCCAATAAAATGTGACAACACAAGTGCCATAAATATTTCAAAAAATTTGGTATCTCACTCAAGAACAAAACATATTGACATAAGACACCATTTATTGAGAGATCATGTGCAAAATGAAGACATAATGCTAGAATTTGTAAATACGAATGAACAATTAGCAGATATATTTAAAAAACCTCTATCTGAAGAGTGATTCATATTCATTAGAATAGAATTGGGTATGATGCATATTGGCCTGATTGAACGTCTAGAGGGGGGGTGAATAAACTTTCTTCACGGATGTGCTAACTTTCTACAAACACAAAAATCTTACCAAGAGCAAGTGCATAAAATTGCAGTGTAAAGATGCAGGAAATCACAAGATATGAGAAGATAAGCTTAACACAAAGATATTTACGTGGTTCGGCACCCTGCCTACATCCACGCCTTGAGACCAAGTCAAGGATTCCCAAAATCCACTATAATCCTCCTTCGGACAGAAAAGCCAATACACAATAGCTCACAAAGAGCTTCAACATGGTGCTCACTTAGAGACACCCAACAGTAGCTCACAAAGAGCCTTTCTTTACAAGAAGTGGATAAGAAGTAAATGTAAACTTGAATAATCCCTTTGAGCTGATTACAACAATAAAATCCTTACTCAATGTCCCCTTGTCAATAGAGTAGAAGCAAGACTAAGAGCAGAAAGAAGAGGGCAAGTAAGTGTATGAGCAAACCCTAGAAAATGAGAACATCGATGAATGATCATTTTACAATATAAACTTTCTTTGTAAGGAATAAATGCAATTACTCCTATTTAAACACCAAATGGGCGAGGGGAATGTTGGAGAGCCGTTGGGCATTTATTAATGTAAGATAAGGGTCAAACTAGCCATTCTGCAGCATTTAATGTTCGCTGCTACCCGACGTTTGTCGATGAAATTGGAGATTTGTCAACGAGCTCTTCAGTCAATTCATCGACGAAGCCCTATGTTCGTTGATGAGTTGCTTGTTCTGAATACAGGTACCTCTCGGTATATTTTCATCGACGAGAACCCTATGTTCGTTGACGAGTTCTTCATGCCATTCGTCGACAACGCCCTATGTTCGTCGACGAGTTATGGCTCTAAATTCTTAAGCCTCTCGGTATCTCTTCATCAACGAGAACCTTGTGTTCGTCCACGAAGTTGGTGTTACACTCATCGAAAAAGCCCTGTGTTCGTCGACGAGTTCCTTCTTCTTAAGACTTGTTTTTTAAGTTCAAAGAAGGTCCTTGTCCGTTTTGGGGTTTCTTTTCAAACTTTTAAATAACTTTAGTTGTATTTTGTTGTGTGTGTGTGATACGCCTATTTCTTGCTCTTTTTTTTGAGTTTTACTCTATATACAATATATTTACAAGATGGTCTCTCTCTCATTCTCACACTCATCCTTCATATGACTTTGTATATTGTGTATCATCCATGTATGCATTGAGAGGCTTGTGTTTTTGGTCATGGGATGAGTTGCTTTGACTGTTTGTTGGTTCAGATGCCATTCTGTATAGCTAAAACATAACTTAGAGAGAAACGTTAGCAGCCTTAAGAACTGCTAATGGGTTGTTGTCATCAAAACATGGTAGGAATGAAAGATCCTTAACTACTTGGTCTAACATTAACCCCCTTTTTGATGATGGCAACCATTAGTGTTCTCTTTGAAAGATAAAGGCTCCCCCTTACTAAATGGAATGGTTTAGAGTTTAAATAAAATTCTCCCCCTTAATGTTTGCATCTTATGAAAGAATATTTTATTTAAATTTTGGCAGCACGTCGTTTATAAGTAGGATATTTTAAATTTAATCCTGCATACACCATGACAATCCAGTATATCAATCATTCAAGTACATAGATAGAACGTTTATATTCAAAAGATGCAATGCTTGCTAATGTTTCATTATAGAATATGTGTTGTGCTTACAACCAGTGATTAAGGATAATATTTTAAACTAGAAATGTATTCTAACTACATTTGAATAAAACTGAAAAGAGACCTAAATCTATTTCTCCCCCTTTGCCATAATCAAAATTGGGGGACAGCGGAGAAAGTGCGCCACTCGCGTGGGTGACCCAGTCGATCATAGAGTGCAGCAAAAGAGGCGTCGAGGGAGTCAAAGTGAGCACGATTAGCGTTTTCTTGCCAGGCAAGAGACACTTCTAAGGAATCAAAATGATGGCGGTGATGAGTTTCGAATTGTGTCATGGCAAGCTAAAGCCCATCCAGGTTTTTCAGTATGTGGCCATACACGGTGTCCTCATGCTTGCCTTCTTCTTCTTCTTTGGCCTCCAGAGCGGCCTCAACCTCATCGATGGGAATATTGCCCTGCTCGTGGGCGTTGACCCAAGTGTTAGTTGCTTCATCCTTTTCAAAGTGCATGCAACGAAGAGTCGCCTCAGTGTAAACATCTTTTAGCATAAGATGAATGCAAGGCAGACCGGCGCGAATGAGGTCGTAGTGATCAAAGAAGGTCGTGAGAAGATGACCGTATGGGAGACAACTGCGTTGCCTTTTGAGGTCTTCTTCCATGTTCTAAACAATAATAAAAGGAAGATATATACCACGGCCAATCCATAGGCAGTACATGCAAAATATGTCTCCAAGGGTGACCCAATCCCTGCCACCGATGCGAGGGCACAAGTTATATGTTATAATATGGTGGAGGACCCGAAATTCTATAGTGAGGTCCTTGGATTTTGAGCGAGCCATCGCGGGAATGCAAGGATTACTGGTAATTAGCATGAGGGTGGTGTGTGAGTCAAACCAGTCGAATCGTGTCGGCCAAGATGACTTAGGGAGGCCACAAAGGGGATAAGAGGTGCAACCGAGTATCGCGGAGAACGTATCATTGGAAAGTGGAATAACGGTGCCCCGAATAGTGAAGTAAGTGGCCACGCCATGATGTGAGGGGACGAAATTTGCGTAGAACTCACGAACAAGGTCTTCATAAACGAGCTCATTAGGATTGAAGAGGGCATCCCACCCGAGGGCTTGATTCTTGGTGAGAAGGGTGGCGAAATGAAGCTAGAGGAATACAGATGGGACAATTTTGCCATAGATGATATGCCGCTTGAGAATGTCATTTTGATAACGGTAGGCAACTTTAGGGGAGATGAAGCGGGGGTCCAGGTTGGCTGCAGTAGGCGTAGGAGTAGGTGTAGGAGGACCGGAGGCAGGGCAAGATAAGCCTTCGCTGGCTTCAGTTTGAAGATTTCGGTGTTTGAGACAGGGAGCCATTGAGGGATGGAGAGAGCTGGTATGACCGAGAGGGGGAGGGAGCTTGAGGAAATGGGACAACCGAGGGAAGGAGAGAAAAGCGAAGATGGTAGCGTGGAGGCTGAAAGGATATGGAGGAGACCGTCGTATGCGGTAGGCGAGAAAGGGAGGAGGTGAAACAAGGTGGGTGGAGGAGGGACACAGAGCTGAGAGAAAGGAGAGGTTCTGAAAGAGGCTAGGATTTGTCTATTTTAATTGGGAAGAAACAAGTAGCCCGATAGTTTTAGTCGACGAGGCCCTGTGTTCGTAGACGAAATTATGGAAAATTTGATGAAGAGACCCCTGCGTTCGTCGATGAATTATACAAAATATTCAGTGATGAATACCTTGTGTTCATCGACTAATTATGCGAACTTCTCGGCAACGAATACCCTGTGTTCATTGACAAGAACTGGAGGAAGGAAAAAGAAAAAAAAAAAAAACTAAGTGTAAGAGTATGGGGAGTAAGACCGGGGGTAGGAGCTAACATGAGGATCCTATAGTATGTCTGAAGGAGTGCACATTCCTAGGGCATGTCGAATTTTGTGGAACCTTTCTTCGTTAAGAGGCTTAGTTAGAATGTCGGCAAGTTGGTTTTCGGTGGGAGCATAAACCAACTCAACGTCTCCTTTTTGGACATGATCTTGAATGAAGTGGTACCTAATTTCAATATGCTTGGTTTTAGAATGGAGACACAGATTCTTTGATATGTTAATGGTACTAGTATTGTCACAATGAATTGGAGTACCTTTAACTAAGATTCAGAAATCCTCAAGTTGTTGTTTCATTTATAATGCTTGAGCACAAAAGCTACCGGCTGCGATATACTCAGCCTCGGTGGTGGAAAGAGCTACAGAGGTTTGTTTTTTGCAAAACCAGGAGACAAGAGAGTGTCCAAGGAAATGACATGTTCCACTAATGCTTTTCCTATTGGTTTTACAACCACCATAGTGAGCATCAGAATAGCATGTGAGGTTAAAAGGAGCATTTTTAGAATAGAAGAGTCCTAGGTTATAAGTGCCTGCTTAGTATCTAAAAATTCGTTTGATTGCATGAAGATGAGATTCTTTAGGACAAGCTTGAAATCTAGCGCATAGACAAACATTGAACATTATATCAGGCCTGCTGGAAGTGAGATACAACAAGCTACCTATCATGCAACAGTAGAGTTTTTGGTCAATGTTTTTCCCTTTTTCATCAGCGTTAAGCTTTGTTGTGATGCTCATATAAGTTGCCTTAGATTTTCCCATTTCAAGGATGAATTTCTTTAACATGTCTCTAACGTATTTGGCCTAATTTATGAAGATTCCATATTTCATTTGTTTGATTTGTAATCCTAGGAAAAAGGTTAGCCCACCCATTATGCTCATCTCAAATGTTTCCTACATGGTTTGAGCAAAATCTTGACACAAAGTCTCATTTGTGGCCCCGAAGATAATATCATCCACATAAATTTGTATAACTAGCATATCATTTTCTTTATGTTTTAAGAAAAAAGTAGTATCAAATTTTCCTCCTGTGAACCCATTTTCTAGAAGAAATTTGCTTAAGCGCTCATACCAAGCTCTTGGTGCTTGCTTAAGTTCGTAAAGGGCTTTTGAGAGTTTATATACGTGATCGGGATGAGTGTGGGTCTCAAAACCAGGAGGTTGCTTGACAAATACTTCGTCATTTATGTATCCATTCAAAAACGCAATTTTAACATCCATTTGAAATAATTTGAAGTTTTTGTAACAAGCAAAGGCAAGGAGCATTCTAATGGCTTCTAGTCTAGCTACAGGGGCATAAGTTTCATCATAGTCAATACCCTCTTGTTGGTTATATCCTTTGGCTACTAGTCTAGCTTTATTTCTAACAATGTTTCCATCTTCATCTTTCTTATTCCTAAATACCCATTTACTGCCAATTATTGTAGTATTTTTGGGCTTAGGGACTAAGTGTCATACTTTGTTTCTTTCAAATTGATCTAATTCTTCTTGCATGGCATTTATCCAATTTTCATCATTTTCATCTTCTTCAAAGTTTTTAGGTTCTAGGTGAGATACGAAAGCAATGTGATTACATCCACTTCTAAGGTGAGATCGGGTGCTAACTCCTTGAGAGGGACTACCTATAATGAGATCAGTTCGATGATTTTTTACAAACTTCCAAGCTTTAGGTAATTCAAGATCTTCTTTTTCTTCTGGTTTATTAGACTCTTGAGGAGAAGATCCTAGATAATCGACATTTGCATCTTGACAATTTGTGTCTTGATCATTATTTAACTTGAGTTGTTCTAATTCTCTTTTAATTCTAAAGGAAGTGACTCGGTTCCCTTCATCTATCTCAACAGGTGTTTTCGATGTGTGAGGATTTGTTTCATCAAATACAACATGGGTTGATTCTTGAACAGTTTGAATTCTTTTGTTGAATACCCTATATGCTTTACTATTCATGGCACATCCTATGAAAATCCCCTCATCGGATTTTGAATCAAATTTAGCTAAATGATCTCTATCGTTTAATATGAAACACTTACATCCAAAAACCTTAAAATGCGAGATGTTAGGTTTTCTACCCTTCCATATTTCATATGGGTTTTTTCCTATCTTGGATCTAATGATGACTCTGTTACTAACATAGCATGATGTGCTAACGGCTTCTACCCAAAAGTATTTTGGCAAGTTATGTTCGTTGAGCATTTTTCTAGCCATTTCTTGGAGTGTTCAATTTTTTCTTTCAACTACTCCGTTTTGTTGTGGAGTTTTTGGTGCGGAGAAGTTGTGTGAATATCCATTTTCATTGCAAAAATCCTCAAGTTCTTTATTTCTAAAATCTCTTCCTCTATCACTCCTAATGTGTATAATTGACATTCCCTTCTCATTTTGGATTTTTCCATTGAATAAATGCATTACAGGTGTCACTTTTGTTAGCAAGAAAAATTACCAATGAAAATCTAGAGAAGTCATCAACTATAACAAATGCATATAGCTTTCCACTAATGCTAGCTATGTCATTCGATCCAAATAGATCAAGATGGATTAATTTTAAGGGTCTTGATGTAGAGATTACTTTCTTAGTTTTGAAGGAGGTCTTACCTTGTTTTCCATATTGACATGCATCACATATTTTGTCTTTCACATAATTATCTTTTGGTAGGCTGTTTACTAGTTCCTTGGATGAAAGTTTATGAAGAAGATCCATGCTTGCATGACCTAGTCTCCTATGCCATAGCCAACAATTTTCATTAGTGACAGCTAAACATTTAATGTTACAATTTGTGATGTTATCAAACTCAATTGTATATATGTTAGATTCACACTTTCCTATGAGAATGGTATTTCTATTTAAATCATTTATTAAGCATTTTGTGGATTGGAAAATAATGTTTAACCCTTTATCACATAATTGACTAACACTTAACAAATTATGTTTGAGAGTATCAACTAAAGCAACAATTTCAATAGCCAAGGATGAATTACCTATTTTACCTTTCCCGATGATTCTTCCCTTGGCGTTATCTCCAAATGTGACTAGCCCTTCCTTTTTGTAGGTGAGGGAGAGGAATTTGCTTGTGTCTCCCGTCATGTGCCTTGAGCATCCAATGTCTAGAAACCATTTATTCTTTACGGTGTTGCTCTTCAAGCATACCTCACTTTGTTCGTCCACCATAAGGTAGAAATGAACGACTTCTTCTTCGACTTCTTCGTCAGTTGAGGTTCCATCTAGTTCATCACATTTAGTTGCATTCATTGCTTTGAACCTATTCTTGTCTCCTTGTTGATTGTTGCTTTTGTTTTTTAAGAGAGGGCAATCGGCCATGCGGTGCCCGATCTTTTTTGCAATTGTAGCATCTGATGCTCGATTCTCCTTTCTCCTTTTGTTTGTTCATCAAAAAGTTTCTGAATCTTCTAGTTAGTAGGGAAACTTCATCATCATCATCATTCTCCTCTTCTTCCATGTTCTCTTTTTGTTTCCTGGCTTTTAGAGCAATTCAGGTAGCCTTCTTGGGTGCTTCAGCTTTAGCAGCAGCATTTTTCTTCTTGATCTCGTAGGTCATGAGAGATCAAATTAATTCGTCAAGTGTGACCTTTGAGAGGTCCTTTGCTTCCTCAATTGCTGTTGACTTTACGTACCAAGATGTCGATAGAGAAAAAAGGACTTTCTGCACATTATCTTCCATAGAGTACTCTCTAACGAGAGCTTTTAGTCCATCAGTGATGTGTGTGAACCGTGTGAATGTAGCTATAATTGTTTCGCCTTCTTCCATTTTGAACATTTCATATTCTTTTACAAGCA
Organism: Malania oleifera; assembly: GCF_029873635.1. Taxonomy (NCBI): domain Eukaryota; kingdom Viridiplantae; phylum Streptophyta; class Magnoliopsida; order Santalales; family Ximeniaceae; genus Malania; species Malania oleifera. The sequence goes on from NC_080427.1 coordinate 70,562,601, forward strand.
TATAAATTTTAGATCTCTTTACCTGGGTGGTGCCTTCATATGTTACCTAAAGTTTTTCCCACATTTCCTTGGCCGTGTTGCAACCGCATATCCGGTTGTACTCTTCATCACTTACAGCACAATATAGGAAATTCTTGGTTTTAAAGTTGAGCTGTGCCAGCCTTGCATCTGCCTTGGGAAGTTTTCCAATGGGTATGTCATCACCGTCTTCATTTTTAAAGGTATAGTCTCCTTTAGTGATGACATTCCACATATGGTAGTCATAGGCTAGGATAAAGATAGACATTCGATCCTTCCATGCTGGGTAGTTAGTTCCACAAAACTTGGGACGACGGTCCACAGAATGACCTTGGGCAAACATATCTACCATGTTGATCTTTTCTCTTGGATGTTACTCTGAATTTCAGTGACTAGCGCTCTGATACCATTTTTGGGCCCGGTTGAACGTCTAGAAAGGGGTGAATAGACTTTCTTCACGGATGTGCTAACTTTCTACAAACACAAAAATTTTACCAAGAGCAAGTGCATAAAATTGCAGTGTAAAGATGCAGGAAATCACAATAATAGTATAAAGGACATATGAGAAGAAAAGCTTAACAAAAATATATTTACATAGTTCGGCACCCCGCCTACGTCCACGCCTTGAGACCAACTCAAGGATTCCCAAAATCCACTATAATCCTCCTTTGGGCGGAGAAGCCAATACACGGTAGCTCACAAAGAGCTTCAACACGGTGCTCACTTAGAGACACCCAACAGTAGCTCACAAAGAGCCTTTCTTTACAAGAAGTGGATGAGAAGTAAATGTAAACTTGGATACTCCCTTTAAGCTGATTACAACAATAAAATCCTTACTCAATGTCCTCTTGTCAATAGAGTGGAAGCAAGAATTAGAGCAGCAAGAAGAGGGAAATGAGTGTATGAGCAAACCCTAGAAAATGAGAACACCAATGAATGATCTTTTTACAATATAAACTTTCTTGGTAAGGAATAAATGAAATTACTCCTATTTAAACACCAAATGGGCAAGGGGAATGTTGGAGAGCCGTTGGGCATTTATTAATGTAAGACAAGGGTCAAACTAGCCCTTCTGCAGCATTTAATGTTCGCTGCTGCCCGATGTTTGTAGACGAAATTGGAGATTCGTCAACGAGCTCTTCAGTTAATTCGTTGACGAAGCCCTATGTTCGTCAATGAGTTGCTGGTTCTGAATTCCTGTACCTCTTGGTATATTTTTGTCGACGAGAACCCTATGTTCATCGACGAGTTCTTCATGCAATTCGTCGATAACGCCCTATGTTCGTCGATGAGTTATGGCTCTGAATTCAGATGCCTCTTGGTATCTCTTCATCGACGAGAACCCTATGTTCGTCGATGAAGTTTGTGCTACACTCGTCGACGAAGCCCTATGTTCGTCGACAAGTTCCTTCTTCTTAAGACTTGTTCTTTAAGTTCAAAGAAGGTCCTTGTCCGTTTGGGAGTTTCTTTTCATACTTTTAAATAACTTTACTTGTATTTTGTTGTGTGTGTGTAATACGCCCATTTCTCGCACTTAGTTTTGATTTTTTCTCTATATATAAGATATTTACAAGATGGTCTTTCTCTCATTCTCACACTCGTCCTTTGGATGACTTTGTATATTGTGTATCATCCATGAATGTGTTGAGAGGCTTGTGCTTTTGGTCATGGCATGAGTTGCTTTGACTATTTTTTGGTTCAAATGTCGTTTTGTATAGCTGAAACATGATTTAGAGAGAAACGTTAGTATCCTTAAGAACTGCTAATGGGTTGTTGTCATCAAAACGTGGTAGGAATGAAAGACCCTTAACTACTTGGTCTAACAATGCATATTGGAGAAGTAAAAAAAAAATTTTTTTTTGCTTGGCAGGCGATTGCCACCAAGGTGCACGACTATTGACTTTTCAATTTCTTCATTGACAGGCGCCTGCCTTATCCTAGCAGGCGACTGCCTCATGGCGGGTAGGGTTTAAAACCCTGTTTTATGTCATTTTAACTTCCTTCAGGCGCCTGCTCCTTCCTCTTTCTCTCTAAAATTCTTCTTTCCTACTTTTTTCCATGCAAACTCCTCCTCTAAATGAGTTTAAAACGGAGCATCAAACCTACCCTCCACACAAAATCGTGAATATAATCTAGGGTTTCTCAACTTTCCTCTTCTATACAAACATGCCATGGAAAAAAATCGACTTATAACAAGGGTTCTTCCTCTTCGACAAGGATCAACAATGATGAAGTAGAGAAATGGTTAGTAACTCCACATGGTAAACAACTCAATAGGAATCAAATCGCTTCAACCGAACCCATTCTAGGTAAAGTTCTTGATGTTACATTTTTCAATTCTGATTTTTCTGAAATTATGGAACTTTTTAGGGAAGTTGGTTGGGATCAGTTTATTACATATCAAGCTAAAGGATACTATCCAAACATGGTTCGGATGTTCTATGCAAATATGGAACGGGATGAAAATGGGATCAAAACAAATCTTCTAGGGCAAAATATTCATCTTACTCCCATATCTTTGGGAAAAATTCTTTGAGTCAAGCCAAGAGATTTTGAGGTTCACATTGTTGACAAACAATGGATTATGTCCCAAGGATTTACTCTAGAGGATTTTTTACCCTTAGTCATAACTGATACATCTATCAACTTTGGGCATCCACCTATTTACAAACAGCTCAATCTACAAGCTTTAATCCTGCACAAACTTATTACATACAATATCCTACCACGTTCTGGTTCTCATGATCATATTTCATTCCTATATTTTTTTTGTTATGTGTTGTATTCTTAAAGGGAAAAAGTTGGATCTTCCAAGTTTACTTATCAAGTGGATTATTATGAAATTTGATGCCCCTCGTGCCATTCTACCATATGCTGGGATGTTAAATATGGTATTTGCTCATTTCAATGTTCTTACACCATCATTTAACTTCACTAGCAAAACCCATTACGATATCTTTTCTGATACTATTCTTAAGCATATGGGATACAAGAACTCTCCTCAAGGGTGGTTTCATAAGGGACATTGTCACGTATCATCTGCACCACCACCTCAGTCTTCCATACCAGCATCTTCAATTCAACTTGACCTAAAAACTCCTTCTTGGTTCGTTCCATTTTTTAATCACTATATGACATTCAATGATGGAATGCAATATGTACTTGGTACACTTAGGGAGAAGGTTTCTACTATGGAAACTCATTTTTCAATCCTTATTTAGCGTGTTGACAAGATTGAGCAACATTTGGCTAGCTCTTCTAAAGGCAAATCTCCAATGGATATCAGCTCTGCTCCATCAAGTGATGATGAATCTGGAAACAAGAAGAAGAAGAAGATGAAAGTGGATCCATGGAAGCCTCCGATTGATGTGTTTCATCTATGAGATATTTAAAACTTTTATCTATTTATTAGTGCTTCACCAAATAGTATGTTCTTTATGTTTGTAAGATCTATAAGTACTATATATTGCAGCACTTCATTATTATTATTATTATTTTGTATTACTCTCCACTCCCTTTTGATTGATGTCCAAAGGGGGAGATGTTTGAGAGAAGGGAGTGCAAAAATGAAAAATGCTAATACGCTCTATGGTTTGTAAAACCTTGAATATGTATGGAGCATTTATGGATTATCTTGTATGGATCATTTTTCAAGTAACATGAATTCATTACTTATGTGACTATGACTATGAATATATCATGCTTGTTGAAAGGGAGAGCCATGAGTATTATCATATATCATGCTTGTTGAAAGGGGGAGCCAAGCATATTATCTCTTATTTTTTTTGCTCTCGATTTGTCATCATCAAAAACGGGGAGATTGTTGGCCTAACAAGGCTTACAATTCTTATTTTGATGATAACAAATTTTGATGTGTTTAATGTGGTTCAAATGAAAGTTTTTCAAGAAAAAGGCAAAGCTTAAAGGTAGTGACAAGGCTCAAAAGGATGATAAAGCTTATGGATTAAAAGAGATCTTGAAGAACATGAGGATTAAAGATAACTTGATGAAAGCTCAAAGAAAAGATTAGAAACTCAAAGATGATGGAAGAACAAGAACTTACTTGAAGAACAAAAGGAATAAAGTTTTAAGGATGTTTGTACGTAAGTACTTCAAGTTAATTTCAAGTATAAACTGAATTGAAGCTCTTATAAAATCAAAAGAAACTCAGAAATATATTTTTTAGAAAAAACCCTAAAGTAATGTTTTCAAATCAAAGAAAAGAAGGTTGTTAAAAAGAAAATTTTTTTTGTAAAACAGCAGGACCAGGCGACTGTCTTCTTGAGGCAGGCGATAGCCAAATTAAACGAAGAATTTTTCAAAGAGGCAGTAGCATGCCAGGTGACTACCTTAACATAGCTAGGTGCCTGGGTGGTCATGCCAGGCAACTACCTTGGTTTTGGAAAGCGACTACCAGTGTTTTGTGTTGTGAGTTTCTTCTATGACAGTCGACTGCCACTCGAACGTTGGTTTAAAAACTCTCAACGAGAAGACGTTTTAAATGGATTTTTTGGACACAATTATTTTGAAAAACTTGGAAACTAGTTCAAGGAAACTTTAGGGGAAAGAAATTACTTTTAAACTTCTATAAATAGCCCCAAACTTCAAAGATTTTATATACCAAGAAATTTCCAGCAATCAATGTTCTCTAAAAAGCTCTCTAATTCTCTTGTGTTCATCCATTTTCATCTACTGAGTTATTGCTGATATAAACTTCGAAGTAAAGCATTCAAAGTCTAAATATTTCAATACTTGAAAGATATTTGGTGATTTAAATTCAGTATTGAGCTTCAAATTCTTTTATATTTGAATTACTTTGAAGTATTATTGTGCTGAATGTTGTACTAACCTACTCTGCTGTGAGAGAGTTTTCTTGTACACAAACCCTACTCTATCTTGGTTCTTGTTTATAAACGATTTAGGGTTGTAGAATCATTGGACCAAATGAGGGAATATCATTTGGAGAGGCAGGCTCTAGCCTAACAGAAGGAGTGATTGTAATCGATATTGTTCCACCCGTCAATGGAGTGAACTAGTGAATCCTTTGGCGGTTTGCCAAAGGTGAGGGCGTAGGCTGGGTATAATCCGAACCTTGTAAAATCTTGTGTCTCTCTTCTTCCTTACTCTTTATTTTTCGGCGATATTTACAACCTGCATGCATGCTTTAAATTGTTAATTTCGAGTGTATGGTTGTTAAATAAACTGAAGGATAATTTTTTTTGGCTTGATCAACATTGATTTCGGAAACCAAAAGGGACTACGTTGGTTGATCATCCTAAACTTATTAATCTGAAAGTTTGTTTACAAGTTAAATACAAAGAAGAATTGTGAGTTTGGAATAAACACAAGGCTTACATAAATTCAGCGTGCTTTACAATTTATTACAGAGCTATTGATACAAAGATCAAGATTCTGATTATCTTGTTGATTGGTTGTGGTTGAATTGTTTTTGTATTTACTTGTTGTGATTGTTAATATAAACAAAGAATTACACTTGAAATAATTTTAAAATTCCAATTCACCCCCCCCCCCTCTTGAGAAGCTATCCTAATTTCAAGTTATCTATTCAAACATATTGGTAATTGTTCTAGGTAATCTTGGTTTTCTGTGTGTACTATATGTATACATAAGTTTGAAACTTCCCTAGATGGTTGTATGTCATGATTTTACCCCTCATAATAGGGTTGTGCGGCCTGTAGGTGGGGCTAGACACTGGTTGGCCCTCCAATGTCAGCCTAACTGTATGCATATCTGGATGCCTATAGCACGATAGGCACACTCCACTTCGTTCAGACGCTAGGGAGCTCTCCACTTTATCTGTTGGCACAATAGGCAATACCATACTCTATCTAAGACATATGGGTGCACTTTGTATAGCAACGGTACCGTGCTCTACATTTTGTTCGGTATAGTGCTCTGTTTCATCAAGGTCTGATACTATATAATGAAATCTCTATATAACATCTTTTGGTTCAACCATGATTCTATATTAAGTGTATTAACCATGATTCTATAATTTTATGTATAGCCATGATGTTGTAATAACTGTATATCAGTATATTCGGTAATTCTATAATTCTGTAATTCTATATGTCATGGCTCTATACTCTGTATACCATGGTTCTATAAATTTTTGTATAATCACGGTTCTACATAATTATGTATAATCATCGTAACAAAAACACTGTATAATAATGTGTTGTAATACATTGTGCAATCATGATTCTGATACATACTGTATAAACATGATTCTGTAAAATATTGTATATCTAAATTCTGTATAACCATATAAACTATAACTCTATAAAGCACTGTATAGTCGTAGATATGTAAATAAAAAATTTATAAGTTATATATCATAATTCTGTAAAAACTATATAACCATGTTTCTGTGAATATGTATAATGTATTTCTGTAGAAACTATATAAACATGACTCTGCATGAATTTTCTATAATAATTCAGTATTTCTCATGCCACACAACTAAATAAAAACTCTATAATCATACTCTATAAAACTGCATAATTTTCATGCTTTGATATATTCAATGATCATACTCCAAAAGCTCGTGATCAAATGCTATACTTTATTGGTAAAGTTTCTAATAAAACTGCCATAACATGTATTCCCCTTACCTTACTATCTGAGCACTAATTATTATTTTACAATCTCACGCATACGGCGTTCATAATTTCGACACCCTGAAATAACACACATACGAATATATTCGTATCAATCAACTGAATATGCAAAACAACTTTCATATTCATGTTTTCCCCAATTACTTATATTCACAATTTCATAAACTATAAATTATTCATTATTTTACCTGGGTTCCTGAGAAAATACCTGCTAAAAGCCTTAGCATGTCTGTGGTATTGCCACCAAACCCTGCATTTTACAAATTCCAAATTCCTCAGTTCAACTCCAAAACTATATTTATATTCACACTTCTCTATCTATATATCCCATAATTCAGATGAAAAGCCCATAAATACTTAGATAATACCCTTACCTCAGTTTTGGGATGGTACCCCAAAATCCCACATCAACATTTCGCTCCGCCTACATTGTAGAGAATCTTCCCAATAATCCTGTGGTGGTTCCTAATCGTCGAAATGAGGCTTAACAGAGCTAAAATCGAAGGTGAAATCTTGGAGGGTCATAGGGTTTGGGAGAAGAGAGAGAGAGAGAGAGAGAGAGAGAGAGAGAGAGAGAGTTTAACTTTTATATTTACAAATGATCCTCAGATTCCCTTTATACTTCAACTCTGTAGCCAAAAACCATCGATGGTTTTTTTGAATTCTTAGAAAACTATCACCGATTTTCTCTTTAACTGACTAGATTTTACCGTTTACCTTTACCGTCCCATGATTAAAACCCAAATTCGTCGCTAGTTTCCTACCTCCTTCAGAAATCGTCACCAATTTTCTCCCTCCTTTGCCAAAATCTTTTTTTCCCATTTTCTTTTTATTATTTTATTTCCTTGGTCTCTACATTCTCCCCTCTTTATAAAATTTCGTCCTCGAAATTTGCTGTCTGCACTATTCACCATCCTCTAAGGAAAATTTGCTACTCATTTTATTAATTACCCTCTTTTGTGGTGAAGGAATACCGTGATTACATATATGGTTCTGGGAGATTACAAATATTTACATAAAAGAAAATTCTCCCAAAACCCAAAACCCTACCTATCATATAACCTAAAATACCATTTATACATACATCATCCTGCTTTGTATAAAATAAAACCAAACTCTATCTACTTTACCTAAATTATTACTTCTAACTACTACTGATTCCCACCAAATAGATGTGTGTACTATAGTTTGTATCTCCTCTTATATCTCCCATGAGGCCTCCTCCACTGCTTGATTCCTCCATAGGACTTTTACTAATGGAATTTTCTTGGTGCGCAACTCCTATTCTTTTCTATCTAAGATCTGCATTGGCGTCTCCTCATATGCTAGTGTATCTCGGAGCTCTATCTACTCATAACCAATTACATGGGAGGGATCTGGGATGTAGCTCCTCAACATGGAAACATAAAATACATGGTGTATTCTAGATAGAGTTAGTGGTAAAGCTAGCCTGTATGTGATTGGACCCACTCTTTCAAGTACCTCGAATGGGCCAATAAACCTAAGGCTCAACTTCCCCTTCTTTCCAAACCTCATCACTTCTCTCAGTGGTGCTACTTTTAGAAATACCTGATCTCCCACATCAAACTCTAGCTTTTGGCGGTGAGTATCTGCGTAGCTTTTCTATCGATTCTAAGCTGCACTGATTCTGTCATTAATAAGTCAAACTTTATCGTACGCCTTGCTGAACTAATTTCATCCCCAAAACTCACCTCTCACCCATATCATCCCAGTATACTGGAGAATGACACCTCCTACCATATAACGCCTTATAAGGTGCCATGCTAATGCTGACCTGATAGCTGTTATTATATGCAAACTCATCCAGCGGCATATACTGGGTCCAATTACCCCTGAAATCTAGCACACATGCTCGAAGCATATCCTCAAGTACCTGAATCATCCTCTCTGTCTATCCATCAATTTGCAGATGAAAAGTTGTTCTGAATGATAACTGAGACCCCAAAGCCTCCTATAAGCTCCTCAAATATCGTGAAATGAAATGTGGGTCACAATCTGAAACTATGGATACTGGCACTCTATAGGATCAAACTATCTCTTGAATGTATATCTCTGCTAGTCTATTCATAGGGTAGCTAACTTTAATAGGTACGAAGTGGGTAGTCTTCTTCAATTGGTCTACAATCACCCAGATAGCATTCTAACCATGTAGCGTTGGTGGTAAACTTGTGACAAAATCCATAGATATATGGTCCCACTTCCACTCGGGGATGTGGAGTGGCTGTAACTGTCCTGCTGGCCTCTGGTGCTCAGCCTTTACTTGCTAGCACGTCAAACACTGCCCCACAAATTCTACTATTTCTCTCTTCATACCACTCCACTAAAAATATTCTCGGAGATAACACCGGTGTCGTGATTAACCACCACTTTAACTCTTGGAATCTCTGCTCATAATCATCGATCCATTCAAACATCACATTCTTTCTTGTGAGTCATGTTAGTGGACCTGATAATCTGGAAAAAGCAATCTGCAAAGCGTCGGTAGTACCCTGCTAGACCTAGAAAGCTCCTAACCTCCTGAATATTTACCATTCTCACCTAATTCACCACTGTTTCTATTTTACCCGAAGACCACATGCTCGAGGAAAATAACCAGTCTCAATTAGAATTCACATTTCTTGAATTTTGCATATAATTTATTTTCCCTTAACACATGTAAGACTAGCCTTAGATGATCCTCGTGCTCCTCAAAATTCTTTGATTAGACTAGTATATCATCAATAAATGCCACAAGAAACTGGTCTAGGTACTGATGGAACACCCAATTCATTAGGTCCATAAGCACTGTCGATGCATTAGTTAATATGAATGGTATTACTAAGAACTCGTAGTGCCCGTACCTAGTTCGAAAAGCTTTCTTTGAGACATCCTCTACTCTAACATTCACTTGGTGGTATCCTGACCAGAGGTCAATCTTAGAGTAGACCTAGGTCCCTTATAGCTGATCAAATAAATCATTAATTCTGGGAAGATGATACATATTCTTGACTCTCACTTTATTTATTTCTCTATAATCTATGCACATTGTCATAGTCTCATCTTTTTTCTTTACAAATAATACTAGTGCTCCCCAGGGTGATATGCTAAGCCTAATAAACCCATTATCCAAAAAAACTTGCAAGTGGTCTTTCAATTCCTTTAATTCAGTCGGCGCTATTCTATACAGTGCTTTAAATATTGGTGCCGACCCTAGTAGTAGATCCACTGTAAATTCAATCTCTCGATTTGGTGGTATATTGGGTAATTCCTCTTCAAAGACATCTAGAAATTCTTTGACTACTAGAATATGAGATTGATTCAGTTATTCCCTTGGCAACTCTTTTATGTAAGTAATATACCCCTAGCAACCATCCTGAAGCAGTCTTATTGCTTGAATAGCTGACAGCAACTGTGTCAAGGCGTGCACACGTGAACCCATAAATATGAATTCTTGCTCGCCTGGGGGGTCATAAAATGACTTCTTTTCAATAACAATCTATGCTAGCATGATTAGCTGCCAGCCATTCAATACGCAATATTACATCAAACGTCTGCACGTCTAGTACCACAAGATCGGCTGGTAGTACTTTCTACGGAATGCCCATTGGAAATTTTAAGTACCCTCTTATATTTCATTACTAATCGAGTTGGCATGGCTACTAAAATTTCAACATCTAACTATTGTGCCTCAATCCCATATAACTTAGCATACCCCGACGACATGAAAAAATGGGTGGCACCTGTATCAAACAAAACAACAACTTTATAAGGTAAAGCATTAAGGAACTCGTCACAACGTCTGCGGAGGGTATCAGCGTCTCCCAGCGTCAAAGCATAAACCCTCACTAGGGTTTACGAGGTTCGACCTACCCCAGCCTATGTCCTCACCTTGAGTAACCCACGCAAGGATTCCACTAAACATCTGTCCTTTAACTAGGATAGAGCTTACCTTACGATCCGCTGCTTACAAGAGGCGTAGCTTCCTCCTCAACCCTAGTTCACAGCCCAAACTATGAATACAATTTTTGCAAAACTCAAAATGCTTCTAACCAAGCTAGTGAGTACAGGATAAATCTTACTACATAATCATATGATAAAACATGAAGCTCAAAATGTATGTAAGATATGATATCTTTATATGAAGAATGAGATGCTTCACAAATCTACCTTTTAATCAATATCTCGAAAAACTTAATATCTATAAATAAATGATTTGGAGATCTTAGGGTTTGATTTCAAATCACTTTCTGCAAGAATAACAAATAAGATCTTTAGAAAAAATAGTCTTGGATAATATGCAAATCTAAGCTCTTGTGATCAAATAACTTGTAAGATTAAATCCTCGGAAAAAAAAATATGACTTTGAATATTGCAAAGATTTAACCAATATTTTAGAAAACTATTCCTCAAGAATATTTATCTAGATGCTCTTGGAATTTGCAATCAGATGTTTTTGTAATAACCAAATACGAAATTTTTGAATGAAAATATAGTTTTGAATATCTCAAAGATTTTAGTTTTAGAATACTTTTTTCAAGTATTTTATTCAATCAATGAATATAAAATACACAACAATATTTTTGCTCTGAAGAAAATATTAAATAAAATGAATATGGGAAATAAGAAAATAGGATTTGAATGCTCAAACTACTCAAACCTCAATACCAACGAAGATTCTAAAATATGTGTGTGAATGCCTTTTGATCAACGTAACAAATGCCCAAACTAGATGTAAAATCTTTGGAGTGCAAGCACAAGTTCAGTAATATGTTCAAGGCTCTTAGAATGTAGACAAGAAGTTCAACACTCTCAATAATATGCAAAAATTTGTTCTTCTAGGGACTAGAGATTATTTTTATAGGTGTTCTCGGCACTAGATTAAGTTCAGACCGTTGAATCAATTAGATTAAGTAAATTCTGTGTGTATCCTCACTGAGACGCGTTCAGCGCCACGACCTTCATCGACAAATGCGTACATTATGTTAGCTTTACTGTAATCCCAAGAGGGGGTGAATTGGTTTTTTCAAATTTTATCCACTAGGTCAATCAACTAACAAAAGTATTACACAAGCCTAAGGTCAATATGGTGCATATAAAATAAATCAATATAAATATACAATGAAAATTAAACTGCACAAGTAATTAAACTAAGCATGCATGATAAAATAGTAAGTGGAGACAACATCAAAAATGTTATCGAGGTTCAGCAAACTGCGTACGTCCCCACCTTGGCTAACAAGTACAAGGATTACACTATAAGCTCACTTAACGGGTGGAGCAGCACCTAAAATAACCAGGTCAATTAGCACAGGACTGACCTCAACCTTTACAAACAATCCTTCCCAGACTAGATTACCGCCCCCTCAGGCCAATCCTAGAATACAACAGTTTTTCTCAATAATAAACTAGGTACAGTGGTTATGCTTCTCAATCAAGCAGATATGTACCAAATGTAAGCAATCAACCACACATCAACAGCATAGGAAATTGTAAGCTCGGTGATGTGATTTTGTGCAAGAAAACACTCAGCAATGTATAATCACAAATTTTCTCAAGAGTATTCTAACAAGCTATTTCTCGGAAACAAGACATAACAATAATAGATAAGGATTTCAAAGATGCTGATCCGCTGATCAAATATTCAAACTAATTCGAAATATTTTCCTCAATGAAATAAGAACATGAGTTTGTTTGAATAATATAGCTTGTAAAATATTTTGCACACCAAAAAATATAGGCCTAATGAATCTTACAATCCAAATGCAAAGACCCACTAAGTTGTAGGAATTTTTCCCAACCCAATATTTATTGATAAAATCATAGGAAAAATTCTTTACTCAACTCTCCAATAAAAATCACAAGCACAAAACTAGTGAGGGTTTCAAGCAATTTAGAATGATGAATAAAACACTCACAATGCAAGATTTATCAAAGGAATAAAGGTATTGGAGTGTTATAAACTTAGTAGGAGACAATAGGATTAGGAAATTTTCTGAGGGTCTCACTAATCAATTTTCTATGTTTTTTCTAATCCTTGCAAATGAAGTCGTATATATAGAAGTAGGCTAAGTTATGACCGTTATGGACATAGAGGTCTTTATTCAAATTGTTTTAAAACTGTGTAATGAAATTAACCTCATTTAACAATCTTTAGCATTGGTAAAAATAAAACAACCCGAGAGTTTTTGGGTGCCCGATCCAAGGTTTGGTCGCCCGAACGGAGACAATGAAAAAAGTTATTTTTTGAAGTTCGGCTGCCTGAGCATGGGTTCAATTTGCCGAATTAAGGCAATTCCCACACTGTCTGAGATTCAGGTGCCCGATCTAGAGTTCGATCTATCGAACTCATACGTTCGGTCGCCCAAGGCTATTTTGAACGTATAAGTTCGAGCTACCGAGTTGTTGGGAAAGGTCAAATCAAATGTTCGATCGACTGTGGATGATACGTGTGTTTTAGTTCAGTTTGCCGAACATAGGTCAACATGTTGACCAGTCCATGGTTCGGGTGCCCGAGGTGTTTTGAGCACCAAGGGTTCGATTGCTTAACCTGCCACAGTTTTTGCCTATCATGTCTAATTCATTTCTATTGATTTCCCTGATAATGTAAGTGATTGTGGGGACTATTTTGTGCATTTTTGTAGGGAACTAAGGGCCTTCTAAGGTCTTTGAGCTTTACAATATCCTACATGCATGATATATAGAGATTATTATAGACCTTTTTCCTATAATTACTATTACTGATCCAAATAGAATAATACTATAAATTACAACAAAATAATATCTTCAGGGTCTTTAGACTTTACTTCATGTTCCATCAATTGATCTGCTAATATATATACCTGCACATAAACTTGATTGTCATCAAATATTTGAGAATTTGTCATTATTAAAATTGGGTATGACCTATGAGGTCAACATTCTCCTCCTTTTTGATGATGACAAATACACCATGCAAAAAGTGGGTGGAGCCTTGAAAGGCTCCCCTTAACAATATGCATAATGTTAAAGATTTATCAATACAAACATTTTTCAAGTACGACCCAATTTTTGCATCTTCTCTTCTCCCCCTTTTGGCAATAGCAAAAAGGGCTATGAAAAAAATAGTCATAGGCATTGGGTATAATGCATTAATATATAAGATAGATTTAGGAAATTTTTAGAAATTTCAGTAGCATGCCATTTGAAAATAAGACATTTTCCCAAAAAATATCTGTATATAAATGACCCGTTTTGAGTTTTAAAATTAATAAATAGTTTATCCACAACTACTTAACCCAAACAATTCAGTATGATCAAGAAAAACATAAATACAATCATCATCATGCAATAGATATGAAGATTATGCATTTCAAAACACAACCAAATTCATAATGTCTAAACAAATGAAAGATTTAAGGTGGTACCAATTATTATATCAATTGTTCGAGTTAAGATTGTTAGACTACTCCCCCTAAGTTCATGCAACTTATTAAACATCTAGGAGACATCTCTACTATGCATTAGACCTAGTTCACATCTAATCTATATGAATCTATCTTCTGGATGTGGTTTAGTGAAAATATTGCCCATTGCTCATTTGTGCACACCAACTCAAGTGCCACATCCCCTTTCTACACTTGATCAGAAAGGAAATGATGTCTAATCTCAATGTGTTTAGTTCGTGAATGTGAGATAGGAATCTTTGAGATATTGATTGCACTAGTATTATCACATTTAATCAGAACAGAATTATAGTGCAATCCAAAATCCATAAGTTGTTGTTTCATATAAAAAGTTTGAACACAACAACTTGTAGCCGCAATATATTATGCTTCGACCGTGGATAAGGCAACTGAGTTCTATTTCTTAGAGAACCAAGAAACGAGAGATTGTCCTAAATAGTGACAAGTGCCGCTAGTACTCTTCCCATCAACCTTACTACCGGCAAAGTCCACATCGGTATAGCTAACAATCTCAAAGGTCGTATGCTTAGGATACCATAATCCTAACTCTATGGTTCCAACTAGATATCCAAAGATGTGTTTAACTTCTAATATATGAGACTCCTTAGGAGCGGCTTGAAACCTAGCACATAGGCACACACTACAAAAAATATCAAGCCTACTAGCTGTGAGATATAGGAGACTACCTATCATGCCACAATACAATTTTACATCAACAGAGATTCCTTGGTCATCTTTATCAAGTTTGGTGGAAAAACTCATAGGAGTGCCAAGAATTTAATCATCTTCCATATTAAATTTCTTTAGCAAGTCCCTGACATATTTAGGTTGGCATATAAAAGTCCTATATTTAGCTTGTTTAATTTGAAACCCTAAGAAGAAACTAAGTTCACCCATCATGCTCATTTCAAATTCACTTTGCATGCATTTGGCAAACTCATTATACAACTCATCATTAGTTGCTCCAAAAATGATATCATCAACCCAAATTTGAACTAGAAGCATATAATCATTTTTGAATTTGATGAAAAGTGTAGTGACAATTTTGCCACAGGTAAATCCATTTTCTAGTAGAAAACCACTTAACCTCTCATACCAAGCTCTAAGAGCTTGTTTCAATCTGTACAAGGCTTTGGACAACTGATATACATGATCAGGACATTTATGAGTTTCAAAATCGGGTGGTTGTTCTACATACACTTCTTCATTTATGCAACCATTAAGGAATGTGCTTTTAACATCCATTTGATACACTTTAGAGTTCTTAAAAGCAGCATAAGCAAGTAACATACGAATGACTTCCATTCTAGCAACAAGGGCATAGGTTTCATCAAAGTCTATTCCCTCTTCCTAATTATAACCCTAGGCAACTAATCTAGCCTTATTCCTTGTTATTACCCCATTCTCATCCTTCTTATTTTATATATCCATTTCGTTCTAATAATTGTATGATCATTAGGCCTAAGAGCTAGGGTCCACACTTTGCTTCTTTCAAATTGATTAAGTTCTTCTTGCATAGACATCACCCTAGACTCATCCTCTATAACTTCTTTAATATTTTTATGTTCTTCTTAGGACAAGAAAGTAGAGTGACTCACTAGGTTTCTTAAGAAAGATCGTGTGGCTACACCATGGGAAGGTTCACCTATGATTTGATCTATAGGATGGTTCTTAATAAATTTCCAGTCTTTAGGCAGCTCCTGAAATTCATTCTCATTTTGATTATCTTTAGATGATTTATCATTTATTTCTGAATTTTCATCCACATTGTTCTTAATAGATAGCTTGTCTAAGCATTTTCTAATGTCAATATCATCCTCATCATCTTTTTTGGAAAATGGATTAGATTCATCAAATACAGCATTAATAGATTCAATGACAGTTAAAGTTCTTTTATTAAAAACTCTACATGCTTTACTATTAAGAGAATAACCTAAGAAGATGCCTTCATCTGATTTAGAATCAAATTTCCCTAGATGCTCATTATCCCTAAAGCACAAAGCATTTACAACCAAAAATATAAAAATATGAAATATTAGGTCTATGGTTGTTCCACAATTCATATGGGGTCTTATTAAGTGGTGGTCTAATTAACACCCTATTTATGACATAACATGCAGTATTTATAGCCATAGCCCATAAATATTTAGGTAATGTATGTTCATTCAGCATAGTCCTACCCATTTCATGTAATGACCTATTATTTCTTTCTACCATACCATTTTTCTGTGGAGTCCTAGGTGCAAAAAAGTTGGGTGATATGCTCTCTAGGTCACAATAATTCTCTATGTCATCCTTTTGAATTCAGTGCCTCTATCACTTCTAATATGAGTTATCTTATAGCCTTTTTCATTTTGAATTCTCCTCTATTCACATGATTTATTTTTATGTGAGAGAAATAGCACCCATGTGAACCTAGAATAGTCATAAAAAATAACAAAAGAATATGATTTTCCACATAGACTTTGCATAGAGTTAGGACCAAATAAATCCAAGTGAAGCATTTTCAAGTGGTCTAGTGGTAGATATAATTTTATTTTTCTTAAAGCTAGATTTTGTTTGCCTACCCATTTGACATGCATCACAGATATTCACAGATGATGTTTTAGGCAAGCCTTTCACTAAGTCTTTTCTCACTAGTTTTGACAACAAATCTATGCTAGCGTGCCTTAAGCACCTATGCCATAACCAACTAGCTTTATTTATTGTAGAAAAACAAGTTACTTGTTGTGAAGCAAGATTATCAAAAGTAGTAGTATATACATTTCCATGGTGATCTGCAGTGAAAAGAACTTTATGATCTGATTTACTTTCAACTATGCATTTATCATTTTCAAATGAAACCTTCTAGAATTTATCACACAATTGACTAATGCTAAACAAATTATACTTCAAGCCATAAACTAATAGAACATTATCAATAATCAGGGAAGGATCCCTACCGACATTACCTACGCTGATGATGCTTCCCTTTGCATTGTCGCCAAACATCACGTACCTTCCATCATTGGGAGTGATTGAAGTGAATTTTTCTTTGTCACTGGTCATGTGTCGTGAGCACCCTCTATTCAGGTACCACCTATCCTTGGAGGAGGATTAGCTCAAACACACCTACAAGATAGACTATGTAACTGATATTGGTCCCGAAATTTTGTTGGTTCCATAAGGGCTAGTGTCTGGATCTCATTTGACTCTTCATGCTTTTTCTAATTTTCCCATGTTTATTCCCAAGTGGACAATCAAATTGAATTTGGCCGACTTGCATTTAAAACATTTCATTTGACACCTTAGATCTTTTGGTGGGATTTGAGATTTTGATTCACTTGTAAAATTTCCCAGATAAAGATTAAGTCATCTAACATTTTCAACACCATTAAAACCAAAACCCTCTTTACTAAGAGAGTTTTTTGGGCCCCAAGGAGTTTTTGAAAATTTTGTTTCCCCTCTGTAAATTTTGAAACGATTTTGGAGCTATCTTATAGTTTTCTTTCAAGCTCATCAATTTTCAAATTTTTTTTCTTTAAGAATTGACACATGAGAATTTTTTGCCATTTCAAATAATTTTGACCAATTTTCACATTTCTTTTTCAAAACATCATTCTCCTTGGTCATTTTATTAAACAGTTTAGAAACACGATTATATTCAAATTGCAATTCTTTAAAAGTGGGCATGCTATTAGAGTCACAATCATCATCAAAAGAATAATATGAAGATAAAGAACAAGAAGACAATATCTCATCATCATGTGCCATCAAGCACAGGTTAGCAACCTCTAAATCACTAATATCTGAGTCTGAGTCACTGCTACTTAGTTTATCCCATTATGTACCCGCTTTCATGGCTTTCTTTTTTTTTCCTAACTTCCTTTTTTAGTAAGGGGAAATCTGGCTTGATATGCTCAACCTTATTGCAATTATAGCACTTAGGAGTGTTTGAGTTCTCCTTTCTTTTACTGGACTCTTCCTTCTCAAATGCAGACTCCCCATTCCTTTTGTATGGTTTATTATTCTTCTTGAAGAATCTACTAAATTTCTTAGTTAGTATGGCCACATCATCTCTAGAATCAGGTTTGCTGAACTCACTAGATGTATTAGTGGAAGTTTTCAATGAAGTCACTTTTCTCAACCTATTATGTTCATTAAATCTCTCATTTATAGTTAATTCATAGGTGATCAGTGAACTTATCAACTCATCTAATGTTATGGTCTAAGGTCTCTACCCTAAGAAATGGTTGTAGCCTTTGCTTCCCAAATAAGAGGCAAACCTCTAAGAACTTTCTTGATCATCTCATATGTGGGATAGGTCTTTCCTAATGTAAGTAGTGAATTAATTATGTGTGTGAATCTAGTGTACATGCTTTGAATGGACTCACCAGTGTTCATCCTAAATGCTTCAGACTCACTGGTCAACATATCAATCCTACTATCTTTTACATCTCTAGTACCCTCATATAGGACCTCTAACTTAGCATGTTGGCCTTGCTAGGTTTGGTACTCCATTTTGATGCTAACAAACAAGTAGGATTTAACATGCTTTAGTTGAGTGTTGTGTTTTCTTAGGAATTCATATTGAAGGTACTCATGTAGCATGAATATATAACTGATAGCATGGATCAAAGTTTGAAGACCATAAGAGCATGATGATTAAAGAAGAACAACATGAGAGCTCAAAGTTCAGAATATTCTGCGAGATCAGAGATTAGAAGCAAAGAAAGTTCAAAACAAAGGAAAATTTTTGAGAAATTAGGACAAGTGTCTGCAAGAACTTTAAGTTTATTTAAGTATGAAGTTTTCATTTTGAAGCTCAATAAACAAAGAGACTTAGAGACCATAAGATAATAACTTGGAATATGTTTTCAAAGTTAAAACAAATTTATATTCCAAGTAAAAATGAGACAGAAATCAAAAAGTGACTAAGAAAGAAATTTGTTCAACTGATAGATGACTATGCGGTTATAGGTAGACGACTGACTAAATTAAAAGACTTAAAGTTGAAACAAAGAAGTCTGACAGACGATTGTCAAGGCTCCCACAGACAACTGTCAGTGAAAGGTGAGAAGCCTGTGAAAGTTTCACCAGACGACTGTCAACCTTATATGTTACTAAAAGGCTCAAAATTTCACATGGACAGACGATTATCATCATAAGGACAGACGACTGTCACTTTATATTTTGATGACAGATGACTGCCACTCAAGGGACAGACAACTGCCACCTTTCTGCCTATGAATCTTACCGTTATATTAAATTGACAGACAACTGTCAGGACTTCACAGTTGTCTGCCTCATGGCAATTTTCTATTTTTCCAACAGATATAATATTTGAAATTCAAAAATTTGGAAACTCAAACATTGAATTGAACATCAAGATTATTAAGAGCTCACAATCTGCTGTCCTACTCTCTCTCACTCTGAAATTTTGAAAGTGCCTCATATTACTCTCATCCTTGCTCGAAATTAAGGAGTTCTTGCTGAATCACACCGTGTTTGATCATTGAGTTGCCGATTCTTTCATTGAAAGAAATTCACGGTGATAAATTTTAAGAGCTTCATTCTAAAATTCATATTTTGAATTTACTGAAGTGCATTAGTGTTTTAAACTTGTACTAATCAGCTCCTTGAGGAGCAAGTTTTTGTATGTGATGTTTCTCTATCATTGTAACAGGGCTTGTTGACGATTTGAGTATTGAATTGTTGGACCAGACAAGGGGAGATTGTTTGGAGAAGGCAGGCTCTAGCCTTACCCAAGGAGTGGTTGTAATCGTTTTTGTTCTAGTTGATAAAGGAACGGTAATAGTGCATCCTTTAGCAGTTTGGCCAAGGGTGAGAACGTAGGCTGTGTTGAAGCCGAACCTCGTAAAAATCCTTGTGATCTTCTTTCTCTACTCTACTCTTTATTTTTCAAGGATATAATTTATGAGGTTGTTTTAAATTTCAATCCTGAATGTTTGGTAATTAAATAGACCGAAAGGTAATTTTTTTTGGATAAATGAACATTGATTGCGAAAACTGAAAGGGACTATGTTGGTTGATTATCCTTGACCTATTAATTTGAAAGTTTATTTAAAAACTAAACATTGGGAATAAAAATAATTGTGATATAGAGCTTAAACTGAATGCAGTAAATTTTCGCATATATTGCTACTTAAATTGAGAGTTTTATCTTGTTGTGATTGATTGTGATTGTTTCTAAGATTTTCAACATAAAAGAACTAATTCTAAAGGAAAATTTTTAAAACCAATTCACCCAGCCCCCCCCCCCCCCACCTTGGGAGGCTATTCCTAATTTCATAGCCCATATCTTCTTAGCAGATGAACATGCCATAACTCTATAAAATTCATTTATATCAAGACCACAATACAAATTATTAATAGCAGTTGCATTCAAACTAACAATTTTCATATCATTATCATTATATTCTTCCTTAGTTTTAGCAACTCTAGTTATACCCTAAGTTTTCATAGGAACATAATTACCCATAGAGACAACTCTCCCCACCTTCTAATCAATGTTCTGAAGATAAATGTGCATCCTCTATTTCTAGAAGGTGTAATTGACTCCACTAAAAATTAGAGGGCGTGTGGAAGAGGGTCTCTCAAGGAAAACGGTTATAGTGTTATGAACCATATAAATCTTTTGCAAAATAACTATTTAGTCTAAGCTACTAGGCTCTGATACCAATCATTAGTTTTACTGTAATCCCAAAAGGGGAGGGAGGTGAATGGGTATTTTCAAATTTTATCACCTAGGTCAATCCACTAAGAGTAGTATTACACAGATCTAAGGTCAATCTAGTGCACATAAAATATATCAATATAAATATACAACGAAAATTAAACTGCACAAGTAATGAAACTAAGCATGCATGATAAAACAGTAAGTGGAGACGACACCAAAAATATTATTGAGGCTCAACAAACTGCCTACGTCTCCACCTTGGCTAACAAGCACAAGGATTACACTATATAAGCTCACTTAACGAGTGGGGCAACGCGTAAAACAACAAGTTCAATTAGCATAGGGCTGACCTCAACCTTAACAAACAATCCTTCCCTGGCTGGATTACCACTCCCTCAGACCGTGCTAGGAATACAACAGTATTTCTCAATAATAAACTGGGTATAGTGATTATGTTTCTCAATCAAGCAGATATCTACCAAATGTAACCAATCAACCACACATCAACAATATAGGAAATTGTTAGCTCGGTGAAGTTATTTTGTGCAAGCAAACACTCAGCAATGTATAATCACAAATATGCTCAAAAGTGTTCTAACAAGCTATTTCTTTGAAATAAGATATAAAAAATCTCAATAAAATATTAGGGTTTTAAAGATGCTGGTCAAATATTCAAACTAACTCAAAATATTGTCCTTAATGAAATGAGCACAAAAGTTATTTGAATAATAGAGATTGTTAAATATTTTGAACACCAAAAAATATAAGCCTAATGAATCTTGCAATCCAAATGCAAAAACCCACTAAGCTGTGGGAATTTTTGCCAAGGTAAGATTTGTTGATAAAATCAAATGGAAAAATTCTTTGTTGAACCCTCCAATAAAAATCACAAGCACAAAGCAAGTGAGGGTTTCTAGCAATTTAGAATGATGAATAGAACACTCACGGTGTAAGATTTCTCAAAGGAATGAAGGTATTTGAGTGTTATGAACTTAGCAGAAGAGAATAGGATTAGGAAATTTTCATAGGATTTCTCACTAATCAACTTTCTATTTTTTTTCTAATCCTTCTCGCTTGAGCATGGGTTCGATTTTCCAAACCAAGGCAATTCCCACACTGTCCAAGATTCAGGTGCTCGGTCTAGAGCTTGGTTTATCAAACTCATGTATTCAGTCACCCGAGACTATTTTGAACGTATAAGTTTGGGCTACCAAGTTGATGGAAAAGGTCAGATTAGCGGTTCGATCGACTGTGGATGATACATGTATTTTAGCTTAGTTTGCCGAACTTAGGTCAACATGTTGACTAGTCCACAATTCGGGTGCCCGATGTGTTTTGAACACCAAGGGTTCGGTCGCCCGACCTGTCACAATTTTTTCCTATCATATGTCAAATTCATTTCAATTGATTTCCCTGATAATGTAAGTGATTATAGGGACTACTTTGTGCATTTGTGTAGGGATCCAAAGGCCTTCTAAGGTCTCTGAGCTTTACAATATCCTACATGCATGACATGCAGAGATTATTACAAACCATTTTTCTATAATTACTATTACATACTCGAATAGAATAATAATATAAATTTCAACAAAAGACTATCTTCAGGGTCTTTAGACTTTACTTCATGTGCCATCAATTGATCTACTAATATATACGTGCACATAAACTAATTAGCCATTAAATACTTGAGTATTTATCATTATCAAAACTGGGTATGACATGTGAGGTCAACACATTCTTCGATGAGTGTACAACACCCATTCATTGATGAAGCCATGAGTTCGTCGATGAGAGCACTGTCTGAACTTTTTAGGCTTTCGACATATTTTCGTCGAAAAAAGAAAATTGTTCATAGCTGAGTGGTCTTCATACGTTCGTCGACGAGGCCATGGGGTTCATCAACAAGACCTCTAAAATTTTGCCTCTAAAAACTTATTCAACCTAGAACTAATGTAAATGTATCTTTAATGAAATGCATGAGTCTTAAGGTCAGTCTAGGGAATGTTTGAGCTTCAAGTTATAGCATATGACATATGTAAATATATTCAATTCTAAATACCCATTCCTATTGAAGATCTTGAACTTAAAGCTTGCTTCTTCATCCTTTCATTACTTTAGTTCTATGGATTGAGCCAAGTGATATGGACTTTAGGTTTCTCATGGCTTCCATATCAAGTTTATTATTCGTGCATTCTAAATAATGATCATGTTCACAAATTCAATTGCACAAATCAAATACGAAGTGATTTGTCATTATCAAAATAGGATTGGACTCATAGAGTCAACAATCTCCCTCTTTTTGATGATGACAAACACACGAGCAAAAATGGGTTATACCTAACAAGGCTCCCCCTAAGATAATGCATATTTTAGAATTCAGCAATATAGTAATATAGTTTATACACAATGAAGTTCATACACATTACAAAATATGCAATATTTTTGCTAGTACAACTTCTCCACATATTTCTCCCCCTTTATTTCATTCTCCCCCTTTATTTCAAAAGAGAAAAAATATATTTTTTCTTACTAACCTCTCCCCCTTTTGACATCAACAAAAAGGTATAAAAAAATGTTCTAATATAAATATATGACATCTTCACAATCAAACTACATTTCAACCTATGTGTTTCAAAATGGTATTGTGGAATATATCTCCCTCTGTTACTCAATTTACTTCTCCCCTTCTCTAAGGTATATATGTGTTGTTGAATCAAATTTCAATGTGAACATACACAGTATTTCAATTTACATAGACATGGAAAAGCAAATCAGTCCATTAAAGTCAAAAAGTTTATGTGAGCATCAACATGTGTCGTGTATCCATAAAAATTTAACATGCAATAACCATTCTTTAAGTTTAAACCCAAATGTAAATTTTTTATTTTTTTCAAATGTGAAAATTTTAACAAAATGTTAATTTTAATTTAAGTTGCTCCCCCTTGATTATGTATTCTAATATAACTCTAGGTAACTTCTCGACTATGCATCATACCTAATTCACGTCTAATTTTAATAAACCTATCCTCCAGATGAGGTTTCATGAATATGTCTGTCCATTGTTCATCTATGCATACAAACTCAAGTGTCACATCTCCTTTTTGCACATGGTCATGAAGAAAATGATGTCTAATTTCTATGTGTTTAGTTCCTGAATGTGATATAGGATTCTTTGAGATGTTTATTGCACTCATATTGTCGCATCTTATAGGAACCGTGTCATAGTGTAATCCAAAATCCAAAAGATGTAGTTTCATGTAAAGGGTTTGAGCACAACAACTTGTAGCCACTATATATTCTACCTCAGGTATGGAAAGAGCAACTAAATTTTGCTTCTTTAAAAACCAATATACTAAAGAGTATCCTAAGAAATGACATGTGCCACTCGTACTTTTTCTATCCACTCTACTACCGGCAAAATCAGAATCCGAATAGCTGATAATCTCAAAGGAGGTATACTTAGGATACCATAATCCAAGTTTAATGGTTCCAATCAAGTATTTAAGTATTCTATTGAGAGCTAATAAATGGGACTTTTTAAGTGCAGCCTAAAATCTTACGAATAAAGATACACTAAACATTACCTCCGGCTTGCTAGTAGTCCGACATAAGCTGCCAATCATCCCACGATAAAGCTTAACATCTACTGGTATACCTTGTTCGTCATTGTCTAATTTTAAACCTTGTGAGCAAGTTTCTAATATATTTTGACTGATTTATAAAGATTCCATGTTTTTCTTGTTTGATCTGAAGTCCTAGGAAGAAGCTAAGTTCTCTTATCATGCCCATCTCAAATTCGTTTTACATACACTTCGCAAACTAATTGCACAACTCTTGATTTGTTGCTCCAAATATGATATCATCTACATATATTTGTACTAGGAGTAAATTTTCATATTTAGCTTCTATGAAGAGTGTCATGTCACTCTTTCCTCTAGTAAATCCATTTTCTAGTGGAAAAATGCTTAGCCTTTCATACCAAGCTCTAGGAGCTTGCTTTAAACCATACAAAGTTTTAGTTAGTCTATAAATGTGATTTGGATGCTTATGGTTTTCAAAACTTGGAGGGTTGTTCTACATATACTTCTTCACTTATGTAGCCATTTAAAAATACACTTTTGACATCCATTTGATACAGTTTGAAAATCTTAAAAGTAATATAAGCTAACAACATTCAAATGGCTTCCATTCTAGCTACAGGTATGAAGGTTTCCTCAAAATATATTCCTTCCTCCTGGTTATATCCTTGAGCTACTAGTCTTGCCTTATTTCAAACAACTATTCCATGTTCATCTTTCTTGTTCTTATATATCCATTTTGTTCCAATAACTGTCTTATCCTTAGTTTAGGAACTAATATCTAGACTTTATTTCTCTCAAACTGGTTTAATTCTTCTTGCATAAATATTATCTATGATTCATCCTCAATTTCTTCACTCACATTCATAGGTTCTTGTTGTGATAAGAAAGAAAAATGACTAATCATATTTCTAAGTGAGGATCGCGTAGCTACTCCATGTGATGGTTCTCCTATAATTTGATTTATAGGATGATTCTATATATACTTCCATTCTCTAGGTATTTCATTAACCTCTTTTTTCTACTTGATTATCTTCAGAATATGTTTCCTTAACTTCATTTCTCTTATCTGAATTATCTTCAATAGATAATTTTCAAATTCCTTATTAATCTCAATTTCATCCTCATCAATCTTTTAAGAAAATAGATTGGAATCATCGAATACTATGTGAATGGATTATACAATGGTTAATGTTCGTTTATTATATACCCTATAGGCTTTACTATCTAAGGCATATCCTAGAAAAATACTTTCATCAGATTTCACATCAAACTTTCCTAAATGTTCATTGTCTCTAAGTACAAAACATTTGCACCCAAAGACATGGAAATGTGAGATGTTTGGTCTATGACCAATAGACAATTCATATGGAGTCTTATTTAGGTATGGTCTAATCAGGACTCTATTTAGAACATAACAGGTGGTATTCACTGCCTCAACCTAAAAGTACTTAGGTTGCTTATGTTCGTTAAGCATAGTTTTTGTCATTTTTTGTATAGACCTATTCTTTATTTCAACTACACCGTTCTGTTGTGGTGTTCTAGGAGCTGAAAAATTATGAGATATTCCTAATGAATCATAGTATTCTTCTATACCTTGATTTTTAAATTCTTTACCCCTATCACTTCAGATTTTAGTGACAGTATATCCCTTTTTATTTTGAATTTTCTTGCACAATTTAATAAATTCTTCACATGCTTCATCTTTGTGACCTAAAAATAGTACCCATGTAAATCTAAAATAATCATCAATGATAACAAATGCATATGATTTTCCTCCTAAACTTTGAATTGGGTTTGGACCAAATAAATCTAAGTGTGGCATTTGAAGGGGCCTAGTAGTAGAGATTAACTTCCTTATTCTTAAAACTAGATCTTTCTTTTTTTCCTAGTTGACATGCATCGCAAATTTTTTCTTTCACAAATTTTGTCTTAGGTAATCCCTTAACTAAGTCTCCCTTGACTAGCTTTGATATTGTGTGTCGTAGTCTCCTATGCCAAATCAAACTAATCTCACTCATAGTAGAGAAACATGTCACACGTTGAGAAGTTAAGTTATCAAAGCTAGTGGTACATACATTTTCATGATGGTCAGCAATAAATAGAATTTTGTTATCAGTTGTATATTCAACAATGCACATTTCATGTTAAAAAGATACTTTATAACATTTATCACACAGTTGACTTATACTTAATATGTAACAACCTGCTTAATTTCCACATTTCTTTTTATAACAAAACCAATATAACACATCTAGCAGATCATGATCAACCGAAACCTATGGGTAACAGGGATGCAATAGAGATATAATATGGAAGCCTAAGCAACAGGAAACATAAAATCATAATCACTATAAACATAATACCATCAACCGTAGTACTGGAGTTACTACATCCATTACATTTATATACACATTCCAAAAAGTGTCCTAGAGCCACTTCTCACCAAATCCAACTGGCCTTAACAAAATACTTACCCTTAAAAAAGGGCAGGTTAGTTGTGTCTATCTCAGTGGAGCTTTATCTACTCTCCTATCAGGGGCTCCTAAAATGATCATATAATTTGAGGTGAGATACCTCTCGGTAAGGGAAATAAAATAATACTAGTGTATTGCAACATGAGCTTTTCTGTGATATACGTATAATCATATACATAACCATAACCGGTAAAGCTGTATGTATCATTTATGGGAAAAACATGTATCATCATAACATAGCAGAACATATAGGATTTCTTTAAGCATAATCCATCTTATACAATAATAATAAGAAAACAACCTTGATAGGTTAGCTTTCTATTGTCATGTATTACCCCCACATGACTGGGTTGTGTGGCCCGAAGGCGGGACCTAACAATGGTTGGCCAACCATTGCCAAGTCAAAAGTACAGTCTGTAAGTTCGATGGGTCTTCCAGACCTGGTCCGTACACCAGGGGCACTCACATTTCTTAAAACCACATCAACTATTTGTCCTTACGCTACTCCATAGAGCAATGTTAACACAATATCATGATGATCATGAACACACAGTAGTGGTACCGTGCAAATGCTAGCCTAAACCAAGCCAACCAGGTTCTGATAACATATAGCATATAATCAAACTGTGATACAGGGATATTTCATACTATTAATGGCTAAATCCACATCATCACATCAATTTGCATATTTATATACATCATAAAAATCATCGGCCCATATGCCGACATTTTCATATTTTAACATAGCTCGGCCTGTATGCCGGCAAACCATATCCATAGCATGACCCATATGCAGGAAAATCATATCCATAGCATGACCCGTACACCGAAAAATCATATCCATAGCATGGCCCATACGCCGGCAAATCGTATCCATAGCACGCCCCGTACGTCGACAAATCGTATCCATAACACGGCCCGTACATCGGCAATACATGTAAAAATCTCAGCCCATACGCTGGTTTTTATTATAAAAATCCATATCATTATCATATTTCTAGAAAACAGTATTTTATTATAAATTATACTCATGCCACACAAAATGGGTTTTTTCATAAATTCAGAATATCTCATCAGTTTCAGCAGTATTTCCCAACATAATGTATAATTATATAAATATATATATATATATATATATATCCTTGAAATCAAATGCTATAAAATCATACTTATTTTTCATAAAATATCTAGCTTAGTTTATCCCCTTACCTGATTCCTGAAAAGCCTGTAAGAAAAACAATCCTACACCCGTAGGGTTCCCCATTTAACACCCTGAAAATGATATTGCCTAGAACTAAAATTTTGTATTCTATGCGTACTGTGTTTCCTACAACTATCAAGAAGTCAAATATTGAGTAGAAAGTCTTACCCTAGATCTGGAATGGATTCTGAATTAGCCCCACCAACGATCCACTCTGGCAGATATACAGAAAACTTCCCTAGGAGTGTCATGGTGGCCTCAGATCATTGAACTGGCAAAAGATTGGCCCAAAATCCTAGAGAGAAGTAAGGAGAACTGAAGCAAGAGAGAGAGAAGGGTTCCTGCGCGAAAATGGACTGAAAAATCGCGTTTAGGGCTATTTATACACTGTCCTTC
This sequence comes from Malania oleifera, assembly GCF_029873635.1. NCBI lineage: Eukaryota > Viridiplantae > Streptophyta > Magnoliopsida > Santalales > Ximeniaceae > Malania > Malania oleifera. The sequence continues at coordinate 70,591,033 of NC_080427.1, forward strand.
ATTGACGAGCCACGTCATCTTGTCGACGAAGTCAAGAAGACAATTCGTCAGCGAACTCACTCCTCATTGACAAAATTCAGGATCGTCCAAACCCACTTTCGGTATCTTCTCATCAACGAGTCCAAACTACCATGTCCTTGACAAACGCTTCGCGTTTGTCGACGAAGTCTATTGCTGCCTTTTTTTTCAAATTCAATTTTCCCCTCTCTTAATATTTAAATATCATTATTCTTCGGGTCATTACATTCTCCCCTCATTATAAAATTTCATCCCCAAAATTTACTGTTCGTGTAACTCATCATCCCTTAAAAGAAAAAAGGTCTACTTATCTTATTACTTACCCTCACTTATGGTGGAGGAATACCGTCATTACATTTTGATTTCTGGGAGATTACATACATAAAAGAAAATTCCCCCAAAATTAAAATGCTACTTACTAACTATTACATGTACCTGCAAAAGAAATATTACCTAACTACTTAAGATTCTTGAAATAATTGCGGATACTTCTACTTTATCTGCTCCTCGGATTCTCAAGAAGCCTCTTCCACTGCATGATTCCTCCATAAAAACTTTACTAGAGGAATCTTTTTGTTACGTAACTCATGCACTTTCTTTTCCAGAATTTGTACTGGTATCTCCTCATACACCGGCGAGTCACTAAGCTCTAATTCACCATAACTGATAATATGAGAAGGGTCTGGGACGTACTTCCTGAACATGGAAACATGGAATACGTCCTGCATCTTGGATAATACAGGTGGCAAAGCTAACCTATCGGCAACTGGCCCACTTTATTTAGAATCTCAAATGGACCGATAAACCTAGGGCGAAGTTTACTTTTCCACCTGAATCTCATAATCCCTTTCAACGGAACTATCTTTAGAAATACATGAGCACTGATGTCAAATTCCATTTTCCCCTCTCTTAATATTTAAATGTCATTATTCTTCAGGTCATTACATAATAAGTTATGTTTTAAACCCTCAACCAGTAAAACATCATCTATAATAAGTGATGGATCATTACCAACATTACCTACTCCTATGATCTTCCCTTTTGCATTGTCCCCAAAAGTGACAAATCCTCCGCCCTTTGGTGTGATGGATGTGAATTTAATTTTATCCCCAGTCATATGATGTGAACATCTGCTATCCATATATTATCTATCTTTTGAGGAAGATGATCTCAAGCATACCTGCAATAGACATTTAAGTAATTGTTTTTGGTACCCATTTTTTCTTGGGCCCATGGGGGGTTAGTGCTTGAATCTCCTTCAACTCTCCATACCTTTTTCATTTTAACATCATTGTTCTTATAAGGACATTCAAATTTTATATGACCCATCCTCTTACATTTAAAGCATGCAGTATATTTATAAGAGTCTTTTGATGGAGCATAAACGTTTGATTCTCTTACAAAGTAACCAATGTAAAGATGTTTTTATCACAAATGCATGAGATTCATTATGTTTTTAATAAGCTTTGAGAGTTCTTTTACTTTACATTTCAAATCAGATCTTCTCTTAGTTTTCTTCTCAAGCATTTTAAGAGTGTACAAATATTCTTTTTGCAATTCAATATAAGAAAGCATGTTATTTTTCGTTTTCATAATCACCGAAAAAATAAGAAGATGTTGATAAGGATGATTGTACTTCAAGGTCATCATGTGCCATTAGACACAGATTGGCTACCAAATCATCATTGGACTCAGTGTCTAAACTGCTTGTTTTGTGTGTATCCCAACCGACTCTTAGAGCCTTCTTCTTTTTCTTGGAGGCCATTAGTTTAGGACATTTAGGCTTGATGTGTCCAACCTCTCTGCAATTGTAGCAAGTTGGCAGATCTTCCTTATTTTTCCTCTTACTAGACTCTCCTCTTTCTGATTTTGAGTTTCAAAATTTTATGTTAAACTTTTTATTCTTCTTCAGGAACTTTATGAACTTATTTGTTAGCGAGGCCATGTCATCCTCTGATTCTGAGTCACTTCCTTTACTAGAGCTGCTAGACGGTGTCTTAAGAGTTGTAACTCTCTTTGCTTTATTCTGCTCATTTTTCCTCTCATTTATTGCTAGCTCATACGTGATGAGTGAATCGATCAGTTCATCAACTGACATCTCTTTTAGATTTCTTCCTTTGGCTATAGCAGTAGCTTTAGCTTCCCAAACTGGCGGTAGTCCCCTAAGGATTTTCCTAATCAACTCATAAGTAGGGTAAGATTTACCAAGAGTATTTGATGAATTCGCGATGTGTGTGAATCTAGTATACATGGATCAAATAGACTCCTCAGCAGTCATTTTAAATGCCTCATATTCACTAGTAAGCATATCTATCCTACTATCATTTACTTCCTTAGTGCCTTCATATGTTACTTGTAATTTTTCCCATATCTCTTTAGTAGTTTTACAGGCTAATACCCTATCAAACTAATTAACGTCTAGTGCATAGTATAGAAGGTTTATTGCAGTAGCACTTATTTGAACATATTTCCAATCATCATTGTTACACACATCTTCAGTCTTAGGTACATTTACTTTATCAACTACTTTCATAGGAACATGATTTCCTTTAGAAACTATTTTCCACACTTTCCAATCAACATTTAAAAGATATATACTCATCCTTCATTTCCAGTAGGTGTAATTTACACCGCAAAAAAATTGTGGTCTAGTGAACGAGTGTCCCTCACCGAATGGGGCTACACAGATGTGTGTCATTGTGATCTTTCACAGAAATAACGGTGAAGTCTATGTAACCTTTGGTCTGACACTAAATGTGAATTCTGGTATTATCCCAAGAGGGGGGGTGAATTGGGTATTTTAAAAATTAAGTCTTTCAAGTTCTAATTTTGAAAACAATAAATTACAAACCTGCAAGCTACTTATAACTACCTCAACGTTTTTCAATTAATCAACCTAATGAGTGATTTTATCAATCATCCTAATTTACCCTATTACTGTGATGACCTACTATATATTTACAATATTCACACAAATAAGATTATGCCAAAATTAAATAGAGGTAAGGGTAAGAGAGATGCAAACTCGATTTTTACGAGGTTCGGCCTACCCCAGCCTACGTCCTTGTTTTGAGCAACCTACTCAAGGATTCCATTAAAAATACACTCCTCTAACTGGGACAGAGCTTCCCATACAATCCACTACGTACAAGGGGTGTAGCTTCCTTCTCAACCCTAGTTCACAGCCCGAACTGTGAATACAAAATAATGAATACAATTTCTACAAAACCCAAAATGCTTCTAACCAAACTAGTGAGTACAAGATAAATCATAGTACATAATCATGTGATAAAACATGAAGCTTAATATGTATGCAAGATATGATCTTTATATGAAGAATGAGATTCTTCAAAAATCTACCCTTTAATCAATATCTTTCAAAAATTAATCTTTATAAATAAATGCTTTGGAGATCTTAGGGTTTGATTTCAAATCACTTTATGCAAGAATAACAAATAAAATCTTTAAAAAAAAGTCTTGGATAATATGCAGATCTAAGTTCTTGCAATTACATAACTTGTAAGATTAAATCCTTGAATAAAAAATTTGACTTTGAATATTGCAAAGATTTAAACAATATTTTAGAAAACAATTCCTCAAGAATATGTATCTAGAAGCTCTTAGAATTTGCAATTAGATAGTTTTTGCAATAACCAAATACCAAATCTTTGAATGAAAATATAGTTTTGAATATCTCAAAGATTTTAGTTTCTGAAAACTTTTCTCAAGTATTTTATTCAATCAATGAATATAAAATACACGACAATATTTTTGCGCCCAAGAAAATATTAAATAAAATGAATGTGAGAAATAAGAAAATATGATTTGAATGCTCAAACTACTTAAACCTCAATACCAATGATGATTGCAAAATATGTGTGTGAACGCCTTTTGATCAACGTAACAAATGCCCAAAACTGGATGTAAAATCTTTGGAGTGCAGAAAGTAGACAAGTTCAACGCTCTCAATAATATGCAAAAAGTTGTTCTTCTAGGGTTTAAAGATGATTTTTATAAGTGTTCTCGATACTAGATTAAGTTCTAGCCATTGGATCAATTATATTAAGTAATTTTCATGTGTATCCTCGCTAAGACACGTTCAACGCCGCGACCTTCTTTGAAAAATGGGTACGTTCGTCGACGAGTGTACAACACTCATTCATCCACGAGGCCATGAGTTCGTCGATGAGAGCACTGTCTGAACTTCTTGGGCTCTCGGTATATTTTCGTCAACGAGAGAAAATTGTTCATTACTGAGTGGCCTTCATATGTTCGTCGACGAGGCCATGGGGTTCGTCCGCGAGGCCTCTAAATTTTGCCTCTAAAAATATATTCAACCTAGAATTAATGTAAATGTATCTTTCATGACATGCATGAGTCCTATGGTCAGTTTATGGAATTTTTGAGCTTCAAGTTATATCATATGATATATATAAATACATTCAATTCTAAATACCCATTCCAATTGAAGATCTTGAACTTGAAGCTTGCTTCTTCATAATTTTATTCCTCTAGTTCCATGGATTGAGTTAAGTGATATGTACTTTAGGTTCCTCATGGCTTCCATATCATGTTCACTATTCATGCTTTCTAAATAATGATCTAGTTCACAAATTCAATTGTACAAGTCAAATACTATGTGATTTGTCATTATCAAAACATGATTGGACTCATAGAGTCAACAATCATGTCATTTGTTCCTAATATTAAATGACCAGTTATATTGTTTTGTGTGCAACAATGTCAAGTGTTTATAAACAGTTATAAATTATTTGCTATGCCTAGATATTAAGTCAAATAGTGGGAGTTCTTTTAAGTTAAGTACTTTTTAATGATCAAAACATTTTATACTTAGCTTAGCCCTTTTGCTGATACCAAAAGGAGGAGAATTTTATGAGCAAAATGATAATAACTTTATGATGAAAAGGAGAATTTTTTATACGGAAAATTTTTAGTGGAGTAAATATCTGAGATTTAATGTACTTTAATGCTAAAACTAAATGCATGATGAATTAAAATGTCTTCTTTCTTAAAAAATTTTTAGCTATTGTTGACTCTACGAGTCCAATCTTGTTTTGATAATAACAAATCACTTGGTATTTGATCTGTGCATTGAGTTTGTGAATAGGAACCTTATTAAGCATGCATGGAAAGATAACGAGTCATGGAAGCCATAAAGTAAAGCTGACACATCTCGGCAAGATCCATGGAACTGAAAGTGTACGGGAATCAAGATGCAGGCGGAAAAGTTCAAGAATATCTTGGGAAAGGGTATTTAGAACTCATATATCAACATTTTCTTATGATTTAATTTTAGGCTCATTATAACTTAGAATGGTTTTAGGATTCATGCATCTCATGTAATTATGAAACTCTCATGGACGTTGAATTGTTTTCAAAATCATGAAAAATATATTTTATGAAAGACCCAAGAAAAGAAGCCAAGCAAGTTTTTTAGTTAGAAATGAAAATTTGAGAGAATGGTGAGTTTGGTCACCTGAACTCAAACCTCAGTAGCCTGAAGAATTTCTTCAGTTGCCTGAAGATTAAGTTCAGTCACCTGAAGAATTTAATGGAGAAGACAAAACCTAGTCAAGGCTCTTCGGTCGCCTGACCTTGGAACCTCAAGCGCCTGAAGTTGTTACTTCAGGAGCCTGAAGTCGAGTTCGGTTACCTAAACTCACGGGAAAGCCTAAAAATCAGCTCTTTATTAAAAAGACACGCGAAGTATCTTATTGATCCAACGGCTGAGATTAATTCTAAGGGTAATATAATATACATTATGAATATCTAAACCCTAGAACACAAGCTAAGGGACACAACAAGAAATACATACTTCTCATTGCACGATTTGAACCCTAGAGCCGATTTTCTGCACCTCAATCTTCTTCCATCTTCGTTTGGGAAAATCTCTACTGAAATCAAAAGGGCATTCATTCATCCAACTAAACTTTGACCCAGTATTAAGGTTTGATCTTTCAAGTTATTACTTTTCAAGAACCTCTCATCTCTTTAGGTGTTTATCATTAGAAAGAGGTTTTGATCTTGAGTGTGTATTCACATATAAAAACTGATTTTCAAGAAGATCATGTTTTGAGAAAAACTTGTTAGCTTGGTGGATTGATTTGAAATTCAAGAAGTATATAAACACATATTTATATATATTGTTCATTGGGCTTCTTATTGAAAAACTTACTTTGATTAAAGTATTGGAACTTGAAGGAAAACTTTGTGATTTTTGATTAAGTTGTATTCAAGTTAAATTTTTGTTAAATAGCTCACTTCAAATATACTTGAGTATGTTTACAAAGTGAATCAAGAACCCTAGTAGACTCCAAAGCATTCCAAATATATTTTCACTTTGGAGTTTTTGATTAAATACGAATTTGTGTGTTAACACACATCATACATCAAACGATTGTATCATTTTTCATACATTTTTGAGCTTCAAGTTATATCATATGTTAATGTACTAGAAAATTGAATTGTACTCACGAGATTTTGTTAGAAGCATTGTTTTGGGTGTTAGTTTTCAGATTTCATTGTAAACACGGTTCGGGTTGTGAACCGGGTGTGAGGAGGAAGTTGTACCTCTTTTGAGCAGCGGATAAGAATGGAGTTGTACCTCTTGTAAGTAGCGGTTTGTAAGGGAAGCTTCGTCCCACTTTAAGGAGCAGGGTTTTTAGTGAATCCTTGAGTGGTTGCTCAAGGCGATGACGTAGGCCAAGTCGGCTGAATCTCGTAAAATCGCGTTTTTCTTCTCTCTTCCTTTTACTCTTTATTTTTCGCATTATATTTAAATTGAGTGTATTGCATACATAGATAGGATTGTCATACTCACACATAATTGAGCAACTAGAAGTAGTTGGTAAACTTATAAGAAGTGTATAAAAAAAAATTAAGTGAATTCTTTTTAATATCCAATTCACCCCCCCCCCTCTTGGGATTACACCTTAATCAACAGTTATATTATTTATTTTTAAGATATGCATGTTCTTAGGGGGACTCTTTTCAAATTTAACCCATTTTGCTCTTATATGTTTGTCATCATAAAAAAGGGGGAGATTGTTGATTTTTTTAGTTCGATCCCAGTTTTGATTCTAACAAAGCACAAGTATCTTGTGTGTGTTTGTAAGTGCATAAGTAGGTCTACATTTCAGTACACACACAAGGGAAATAAAGTGTAAGCCATGAAGGTCTTCAAGCATATACAATTGGCGTACTCCATTAAAAAATCAGAAAAGCAAAAGAAAAAGAAGAAGAAATATATATACATATATATATATATATATATTTTGTAAATGCATTTATGTTTTGGTCTGTAATAATGCATTCATGCATTATGGGATTGAAAGCTCAAACATAGACCATAGACTAACCTTAGGGCATCTCAGTCTTCTTGAAAAAGCCTTTAGTTAAAATGTCATATTCATACATATAGGGGTGATTTTTAAGGACAAATCATGGCAAAAACTTGGACTTTCAAACGACCTCAGTCGATTGACCCTTGAGCATTATAAACGCCTCTATCGATCAACCTTTCATTTCTAGCCTGTTAATAATCCTTGGCTGACCAGTCAATTTAACTATTGAAATGCCCAATCAACCGACCATGTAATTTTTAATGCTCAACTGACTGACCAAAATGAACTAAGTTGAACCTTAGTCGACCGAACTACAAAGGCTTGGAAATTGTCTTTGGCTCATCTGTCCGGCAGCTTGCCCAGATGTTCGAGCCTTGCTGAAAATTTAAAAAATGCATAGGTCAACTGAGCGGTGACTTGCACAGTCGACCGACAATCTCGGTTAGGCTAAAATTTGGCTTGTGGTCACCCAACTAGTGCCTTCGCCTGTCGACCAATCCTTTCGGGTTGCCTAATATTTTTAGCACTAAACACAATAATTTTTGCAATTAAACTTTTTTAAAATTCCTGTAGTGTCCCCAACGTCATAAATTTTGGGAATTCTATATATACCCCCATTACAAAGCTTGATTAGCACATTTGATTAGCTCGAATTTTTCTCTAAAAGTTTTGTGCTATATTTTCATATGCTCTCACATATTCAAGCTTATAGTTAATATGTCTCTCATGTTCACATGTTTTCTTCATTATAGAAAGAGATCATTTAGTTTTTCTTCTTCATTTGCAATGTCATTGCAACTTGAAGTTAGATTGAATACTTCTTATTGTGAGCATCATATATCTCATTTCTTAAAACTTATAATCTCTCATTAATTCATGATGTAATTGGTGTGATCCCAAAAGGGGAGTGAATTGGAAATTTAAAGAATATTCAGGTTCAAACCCACAATCAGTAATTCGCAACCTAGGGCTTGTCTAAGCAAATACCAATTACCCAACAATATAAAACTGGGCAAATAAATAAAACAGATCAAGCATGCTTAGTACTTCCCAATTATTCACATTACTTAAGATATAAACATTCAAGTGTAGAAATTTAAATATCATAGAGAAGAAAGAGCATAGCACGATATGATATTGGTGTTCGACCAATACTGCCTACGCCTCCGCCCTAAGTTCATAAGCAAGAGGATTCCACTAATGCTCATGTAACGGGTGGAGCGACACCGATTACAACCTCCTTTCCTTACTGGGCGAGGAATACCCTAGGTAAATTACAAGGCTAACCCCAACCTAGCTACACCGTAGAGGATGGTGCACCTAGTTCTCCTAACTGTGTCTAAACCAATCCGGTTATCTCCTAAGTAAGTGTTTACTTTTTGAGTCATATCCCTATTTTGATGCTGACAAAGCATAAGTATCTTATGTGTGTATTAAGGGCTTGAGTAGGTGTACAATTCAACACACACAAAAGGAGATGGGAAATGGAAGCCAAGACAGGAGGACTTAAAGCACATTCTCCTGGCCCATTCCATGAAGATAGGAGAGCAAAGAAGAAAAAAAGACTTGTTGGCTTTTTAAGTCTGATCCCTATTTTGATGCAAACAAACAACCAGTATCTTATGTATGCATTTAGTGTGTGAATAGGTTTTCATTTTAGCGCGAACATAAGATACCGAAAAATGGAAGCCAAGACGGGACTTAAAGCGTACACACAGCTTGGTGTATCCCATGAAGAAAGAGCAAAAGATGAAGACATTCATTGTATTTGCAATTGCATTTATTTTTATCATTTGGTCTATAATAATGCATGCTTCTTTATGATATGGTTATTTGCTCAGATAGGACCATAAATTGACCATAGGGAATCACAAGACCGTAGAGTGTCTTTAGGTCCCTAAACATCACATGAAAAGTACCTTATGACATAGAAATTACACTTATGTAAACTGGGGTGACTTCAAATGAAAATTAGGACTTAAATGCACACTTAAAGTGTGTTCAGTCGATCGAACCATAACCTACATAGAAGCTTCAATCAACCGAACCTCCCAGAGTCAACTTGTTGACTATCGGTCGACCATTTTTAAATGAACTTGAATTGTATGGTCAATCAAACTGACATGTGAGTGATTCCCAATGCTATGGTCGACTGAACCCTTTGTTGAAATTTGATCTGGTTAACCAAACGTCACAATTTGGTCAACCGAACATGCCCTAATTGACCGAACCTCAGAGGATTCAAAATCGCCTTAATATGGTCAACCAGAACCTTAATTCAAAAATGCCATGGTTGACCAAACTTAGTGATATGGTTGACCAAACCTTTGATATAGTGGACCAAACCTCTCGGGTTGGAAATTTTTTAAGGGCTAAAACGTTATTAGATTTTTAATTAAACTTTTCCAAAATATTGAGCATGTCCCCAACGGTCATAACTTTCATTAAATCTATAAATACCACCTCATAACTCCAGATTAGCAACTTTGATTAGCCTGAATTCTCTCTTAAACCCCTTGTTAATCAAAGTTCTCCCAAATCATTTTTATTTTCAAAATCATTCTTTTGGGGCAAAATATTTTATACAAATCTCTCCAACTCTCTTTCATGCATTTACTTCAAAATTATTTTTGAGGAGGGTATTTTATTTAGGGCATTTTATTTGCACATGCTCTCACTAGGCACTTAATCTTTGAAAAACATTTTTTAGAGCATTGCTTAGGTTTTTTCCTGGTTATTTCTTTGATAAATATTTTTGGGAGAAAATTATTTACAACACAAATATTTTTTTGAGCTTAAATTCCTAGATTCCCCAAACATTCTCTATTTGCAAAAATATTTATAAGAGAACAATAATACTCATTTTTCATATATATTTTATTTGTGCAAAATTATTTGATAGCACCCTTACTCTACTAAGCATATATTTCATATCATATTAGAGTGTATGTATTTGAGCTTAATGTGTACATCTTTGAAATTTTTTATTGTACCAGTTGGGTCTAGCTCGGAATTGAACTAGGGAGTCTCAACCCTATAAATAAAACCAGTTTGGTTCAGCCCAAAAATTTAACTGGGGTTTTCCTCACCCCGCAAGGAGAGGATGTAACTGCTTTTGCTATGCCCGTTTAAGTGGGCAGAGATAGCATAATCCTTGGGGGGGTATGCCTAAGGCAAGGACGCAGGCTTATTTGGCTAAACCTCGATAACAAATATGTGTGTCACTTTCTATCTCTACCTTATTTAAATTCACGCACTTTAATTTCCGCATGTGTATGCTTTCATTTGTTATTAAAATTATTTGCATGCACACATCTATTTTAAATGAGATATGTTGCACATGTATGTCTGCTTTTATTGTTTTATTAATTTACTTACACATGTGAAAATAGGATATGATCTGTAGTGAATTGGCGTAAATGCTTAATTTAGCTAAAATGTTTTTAAAACCCAATTCACCACCTTTCTTAGGATCACACCAATTCCAACAAGACTTATATTTTCAATTTGTAATTGCATTATGTTTTTTATTTGGTCTATAATAATGAATTGCATGCATGATGTGAATGTAAGCTCAAAATGACCATTGTCTGATCGACCGCACTTCAGGCCAAAAGTCAAACATTCAATTTGGCTCGATCGACCGACCTGCTTATGCCTTATACCCCTTGGTTGATCAACTGCACTGTTTGTTGAAGTCAAAGTTTTGACCAAGGCTCGATTGACTGACCCAATCTTAAACATAGCTATCATGGTCGACCGAACTTCAAGAATTGGATGTTTTTACTACCTTAGTCCACTAGCCTCTCAGTTCAAAAATACCATAGTCAACTGAACCTTATGAGTGGCCGACCGACCTTTTGCCTTGGTAGGAAGGGTTCCATGTCTCCTTTCGCTCAATTAACTGACCAGTGCCTAGGTTGACAGTGTAATACCTCAGAAAATAATATAAGTGGATATATATATATATATATATATATGACATATTTAATTAGACGTCGTTCAAATTAAACTCCTTAATTATGGAACAATAAATATTTTTTAGAAATGAAGGGAGAAGGTTTGGTTTAAGACAAAACCGTCGATGGTTTTGTGAAGCTCAAGGAAACAGTCGACGATTTTGAGTTACTAAGGCCTAGTAAAGGTAAAAAAGTAAAAAAGAGGTTTGGTATAAGACCAAACCATCGACGGTTTCAGGAAACCCAGTGAAATCATCAACGGTTTCCTGCGAGATAGTGTTCATATAAATAGGGGCTAGCTTATTTTATTTGAAGAAATCTTATACTCTCTCTCTCTCTCTCTCTCTCTCTCTCTCTCTCTCTCTCTTTCTCCCTCTCATCAAGGCTGCAATTGTTGACCCCATGGGTCATACCTTGTTTTCATTATGACAAATACTCTGGTATTTAACATTTGTCAAGTTTGTGTGTAGGACCATATTAGGAAGATCATATTGATGGCACATGGCAACTTGAGGAAAATGAAGACTCGAAATGTTTTTAATTGTTGTAATATATATTTCATTTCACTAGGTCTATAGTAATAATCATCCAAGTTCTGTACTAATTTGCATATCATGCATGTAGGACTATAAGCTCAATAACTTAGAGGGACATTAGGGATCACCCATTGGTCGACCTTCAGTTGACCGACGCCAAGTTTTTTGGCATACTTAAAAAGACCTTATAAAACACCTTAGGTCCCTAAACAAATGCACAAACAATCCCCATATCACTTACATAATCAGGGGAATTAATTGAAACAAAAATTTGACTTACTTTGAAAATCTTGAGAGAGGTCGGGCGACCTAACTTGTGGCATTCAAAATGCCTCGGGCACCCGAACTGTGGACAAGTCAACATGTTGACTTGGATTCAGGTGGCTGAACATATTTGACCACCTCGTCCATGGGCAACCGTATCCCTGACCTAACATCTTTTTACGAACCCGGGCGCCCAGACCTTCGCGTTCAAAATACCCTCGGGAGACCGAATTGGCAAGTTTGGGCTACCGAACATATGACCGGGCACCCAAACCATGGACAGAATGCTACTGACTTTGGTTCAGTCAATCGACCCTGATTTTGAGCACCCAAACCTTCAAAAATTGAATTTATGACTGAGTCTATTCGAGCACCCGAACCTCAGACGGGGCACCTGAATCTTGCAGGTTAAATAAAGTTTTACTGGGGTTAAAATTAAGTAAATAGGGTTAATTTTATTAATTACTTTTAAAACAAATTTAATAAAACCCTTGGTGTCCCTAATGGTCATAATTTTGCCTATGCCTATATATATCTCTTCATTTGCAAAATTAAGGTAAGATTAGCAAATAGGATTAAGCCAAAATTTTCTGAAATATTCCAAATCCTATTTTCTCCTACTAAGTCCATAACACTCAAATACCTTCATTCCTTTGAGAAATCTTACTTTGTGAGTGTTTTATTAATCCTTTTTAAAATTGCTAAGAAACCCTCGCTTGCTTTGCTTGTGATTTTCATATGGAGGGTTTAGCTTGATTTTTCCCCCAATTTTATTTGATAAATCTTTGTGTAAGAAAAATCTTACAGCTAAGTGGGTCTTTGCATTTTCATTGCAAGACTCATTAGGGCTTATATTTTTTGGTGTGCAAAAATATTTTACAAACTCAAATTTGAATATCTCATTGTGCATTGTTATTGAGAAAATTATTTTGGAGATATTCTAGATTTCTATTTGTTTGAATCTTTGAAACCTTAAACTAATATTGAGAGTTTATCATTGATTAGTTTCAAAGATTAGCTTGTATAAACACTTATGTGTTTGACTTGAGATAATCACTATACTAAGTATTGATTGCACACGTAGAGCACTGAGCTTATAGTTTATACACTCTTGAGGTGCATTGATTATACTGTGCGTATTGTAGTACATGTCATCTTGTGTAAGAAGCATTTTTTTGTACGTAAATTTTGTATCATTGGTTGTATTCTAGGCGTGGGCTTGAAGAGGGAGACTAGCCCTATTTAATAGTCCTGGACTAGCTTAGATCCGGTTAGGAAAGCAAGGTGTACCTTCCTAGTAAGACGTCTTGGTTGAGGTCAGCTTCATTAATTGACCTAGTTGAAACCGGTGCTGCTCCACCCGTTAAGTGAGTTTTAGTGGAATCCTCAGGCTTGCGAGCTAGAGGCAGGGACGTAGGCATAGTTGGCCGAACCCCAATAACATATCATGCGTGTTCTTTATATTTAACTAAATTTATTTTTCACATTTTTATTTTTAGCACATGTATGTTGTATGCTTGATTCATTATATGTAGTACATGTGTTGATTTTGTTTATAATTAAATAGAAGGACCCTAGGTTTGTGTAATGCTACTGCTAGATTGGTTGACCTAGGGATAAATTTTTTTTAATACCCAATTCACCTGCCCTCTTAGGAATACACCAAAGCTAACAAACATCCTCTTTTCTCTGTCTTCAACCTCTACCCTGAATCTCCTCCAAATCAATGATCAGACGCTATATCAGGGTTTCAACTTCAATCCTTGACATTTTAATTGGAGCAAATTTATAGTACAGGGATCCTAGGCTCCACTTTGAGGCTAGGGTAAGGAAACAAGTTATGTTAGGTATTATAGGAAATTGTACCGGTTAAACTATAGTATGTGATTTTGGGATTACCATATATGAATTTCTAGATAATACAGGATATGAAATTGTGGGTATGGAGACTTATGATTTTAGGATCCTTGCAAGTGTATCTTCAATAAGCAAGTAATGGGAATAAATTGTGTCAGGTATTTTCAAAAGTTTAACCAATTAAAAAATAAAGTATGTGATTATACAAATATTATTTATGATTTTTTGAATTATCGGGCTTGTGAAAATAGACAGTTTGAAATCATTATTATATGTAAGTTTTGGGAAAAATCAGTTGTTAAATTTAAGTAGGTCACCAGAGTTGAGTATATAATTATTTTCAATAGAAGAATATAGTTATTCTAGACAAAATATTATAAATGAGTTATCACTCAAATTGTGCAGCATGAGTAAATAAATATGATACGGCATAAATAAACTTGTTAGCATATTTTATGAATTTGTGCAGTAAAGTATAGTTTTATATAGTATAATGACATAATAGTTTTACTCAGAGAAGTGATTTTATATGGAGTTATGAATATATATATATATATATATATAGAATTATGTTTTATGTGGACATTGTGAAATCATGAAATATGGTTTAATTTAGAAATTATGATATGACTATTCAACCGACTTTATGTTGTGTTCAACATATACTATGATAGCTTAGCTGGCTTTATGCCGTGATCATTCAGTTGGGTAAACTTCATGATAGTTCAGCTGGCTTTATGTCGTGATCAGTTGTGAATGACGGTTATCTATAGCAATATGTGGATGAGTATAATTCCCTCCCTGTATATGGGTCAGCATGAGGTTATCCTCCTCGTATACCGATCAACATGAGGATGAGTATAGCCAAGTCCCTCCCTGTATATGGGCTAGCATAAGGTTATCCTCTTTATATACCAGTCATCATGAGGATGAGTATAACAGAGTCCCTCCCTGTATACGGGCTAGTATGATGTTATCCTTCTTGTATATCAGTTAGCATAAGCATGACTATAGTACAATCCCTTCTTGTATTCGAGCCAAAATGAGGTTATCATCCTCATATACTGGTCAGTATGAGGATGAACTATGTAGAGTATGATGATACAGCAGATTATACAGAGTCATGTTATGATAGATTATTATAGAATTATGTTATGATAGTATTGTGCATCAATATGGTATAACAATGTTACATAGAATTTTGATTATATATACAGAAATGTAATTCTATACTAAGTTATGAATACATACAAAAATATGATTTTATACCGAGTTACAGTTATAAAGGCATGTATGTAAATTTATAAGAATGGAGTATTTGGTGAGCTAAAATACATTTTGAAATGAAAATATGTATTTTCATATATATATATATATATATATATATATATATAAGTGTGAGTACAGTACTAATGATATTTTAGTAAACGTGAGAACAATATTAATGATATTACAGTAAAAGTGCATTAATAAATGGTTATATCTTGCTTAGATGATCCCCACTTACTAAAAGGTGTCTCATCCCAATGAAAATTCTAACATTTTACTGATTCACATGGAGGATAGCAGTAATCAGAGTAGCACAGTAGAAGTGTGGGTGGGATAGAAGGTCTTACCTAGAATTGTATTATTTTATTATGTCTTAATGATTTCTTAGCGGTAGGGATGTAATTTATGATGTTGTAGATGATATTATTATATTGGGTTGGTTTAGTACTCTAGTAATTGATTATTAAGGTCTTTCGCTCTATGAAATATTCAGCTCATTATAGGTGGTATTAGAGAAATTGAATGAAAATTTTTTAGCCGCTACAGTTGGTATTAGAGCCTAGCGGTTCTTTAGACTTAAGTAACTGATCTTACTAGAGTATACGAATGAGTTATGATAAGGATAGTAAGTCATTATTGGAGGACAAGTTGGAATTTTGGGTTTCAGTTTCACAGCTCGGAAGTATAAATCCATCGACGACTTTCTATGATTTTTTCTGTAGCAGTCGACGGTTATAGAAAAGCCACTGCGAACCATTGACGATTTTGTTTCTAAGCGGTAAGATTGAACCGTAAATTGGGAGCATGGACTGTGAGTCGGTTGGTTATACGAGGAAAGTTTCTAAGAGGGAAGCAAAATTATTTTAGTATCAGGATGTTGTACATTTTATAGTTTCTTGGTCAAACGATTGTATCGATTGTTTTATGATAATGAGATTCTAATATTTTTTTTGTTCTATTTTCATAATGGACCCTAGGAATAGCAATGCTCATGTTGGTGGTGGTGATGCGGGGCCCTCTAGTATCGGCAGCAACGATTCTAACGTAGTCTTGCGTGTTAATTCAGATGTAATCCCAAGAGACGGGTGAATTGGGTTTATTTAAAAGTTCTTTAGGATTATTTACCACTTAATCCCTATTTATATATTTAACAAATTAATTGTAGGGATTTGAAAATGATTCAAATTTTTATCTAAATAAATTCGATTTTACCCAATTAAGTATCTAGTGTGTGTGGGGTTATTCAACATACATACATACGAGATAGATAATGAAATGCGTTGCAGAAATAAAAAAAAAAAGTAAGGGAAGAGAAAAGGCAAACACAATTTTTATGAGTTTCAGCCAACCCGGCCTACGTCCTTGCCTTGAGCAACCTACTCAAGGATTCCACTAAATCCTTACTCCTTTAACTGGGATGGAGCTTCCCTTACATCCACTGCTTATAAGAGGCACGACTTCCTCCTCACCCCGGTCACAACCCGAACCGTGATTATAGTATAGAATTTCAAATCTGCAAAACAACTCAATATTGCTTCTAACAAAGCTAGTGAGTACAATGGAAAACCTAACATATATCCATATGATAAAACTTGAAGCTTAGTATGTATGTTATGATGTAATTGTTATATGAATGATATGCTTCACACGATCTCCCTTTGATCAAATCTCCCAAAATAATTATATAAGTAAGTGCGGATGTAGGAATCTGATCCAGGAGGGTACAATGATTCGAATCTCTATGATAGTCTATTGCAGAAGTAGGAATATGAGCTAGGGGGCTCAATGACTCAAATCTCTATGACGGTTTGATGCAGATGTAGGAATCTGAGCTAGCATATCATAGGGGATGTCGTGCATCGTATGTAGGAATCTAAGCTAGCGCATCAAAAGGGATGTCATGCATCGGATGTAGGAATCTGAGTTAGCGCATCATAGGGGATGTCATGCATTAAATGTAGTAATCTGAGTTAGTGCATTAGATAGGATGTTGTGCATCAGATGTAGGAATCCGAGCTAGCGCATCAAAAGGGATATTGTCCATCGGATATAGTAATATAAGCTAGTGTATCGAACATGATGTCGTGCATCGGATGTAGGAATTTGAGTTAGTGCATCGGAGGAAACATCACACATCAGATAAAGGAATTCGACCTAGCGCATCAGGGGGGATGTCGTGCATTTGATGTAGGAATCAAAGCTAGCACATCAAAAGTGATGTCGTGCATTGGATGTAGGAATCCAAGTTGGTGCACCAGAGGGGATGTCATGTATCGGATGTAAAAATTTGAGCTAGTGCATCAAAAGGAATGTTGCACATCAGATGTAGGAATCTGAGTTAGTGCATTAGAGGGTATGTCATGCATTGGATGTATGAATCTAAGTTAGAGCATCAAAAGGGACATCATACAACAGATGTAGGAATCCATGCTAGCGCATCGAAAGGGATGTCGTGTATCGGATGTAGGAATTTGAGTTAGTGCATCAAAGGGGATGTCATGCACCTAATGTCTGAATCTGAGCTAGCACATCAAAATGGGTGTCGTGCATCCAATGAAGGAATCTAAGCTAGCGCATCAAAAGGGATGTCGTGCATCGGATGTAGGAATTTGAGTTAGTGCATCAGAGGGGATGTCATGCATTGGATGTAGGAATCCAAGCTACCACATGAGAGGGGATGTCATGTATCGGATGTTGGAATCTAAGCTAGTGTGTCGGAGGGGATATCGTTCATCGGATGAAGGAATTTAAGCTAGTGCATCAGAGGGGATGTCGCGCCTTAGGTGTAGGAATTCGAGCTAGCACATTAAAAGGGATGACGTGCATTAGATATAGGAATCCAAGTTAGTGCATCAGAGGGGATGTCATGCATTGGATCTAGGAATCTTAACTAGCGCATCAAAGGGAATGCCTTGCGTCAAATGTAGAAAGCCAAATTAGTGCATCAAAGGGGATGTTGTGCGTCGGATGTAGGAATCTAAGTGCATTAGAGGGGATGTTGTGCATCAGATATAGGAATCTGAGCTAGCGCATCGAAAGGGATGTCATGCATCGAATGCAGGAATCTGAGTTAGTGCATCAAAGGGGATATCATGCATCGAATGCAGAAATATAAGCTAGGACATCAAAAGGGATGTCGTGCATCAGATGTAGGAATTCGAGCTAGCGCATAAAAAAGGATGTCATGTATCAGATGTAGGAATTCGAGCTAGCACACCAAACAGGTGATCAATCGAATGTAGGATCCTAAGATCTTTTCAAATACAAATATTCAAGTGTGAAAAATGGTTACTCCCCGAAATCTTTTGAAAAATGAGTATTTAGTTTTGAAAAAAGGTTACTTCACTGTGGATGATCAATCAGGTGCAAGATCCAGAGATCTTTTGAAAAATAAGTATTTAATGTGGGATACTAGGTCCCAAAAAGTTGCGCCACTAGGAATGATCAATCAAGTGCGAGATCCCGAGACTCTTCCCTGAGCTATCTCGCCTCAGTTATGAAAATTATACATAAATTGCTTATTGACGAGGGATGTAGAAAAATATGATAAATATGATTGAATGATGCAATATGATGCATGCTGCTCCCTATGGTGCCAAAATGTTAGGATAGGTGTGCATGTTGCATGACATGATGTGCTTGCCTTTCTATTTTATTTTCTATGCAATGCATAAACAACATGCATGGTGATGCATGTTGCATGACATGGTGATGCATGAACTTTGCTGACCTCATAGGTCATAGTCGGTTTTGCTAATGACAAATACTCATGTATTTGATGGCTATCTAGTTTTTGTACAGGTTTATATTAGCAGATAAATTGATGGCACATGAGGTGAAGCCTGAAGACCCTGAAGATTATTTTATGTTGTAAATTCATATTATTATTCAATTCGGGTCTATAATAGTAATTATTGGAAAAATTTCTATAATAATCTTTGTATATCATGCATGTAGGTTTGTTGTAAGCTCATAGACCTTAGAAAGACCTTAGAAAGACCTTAGGTCCCTACACAAATGCACAAAATAGTCCCCATAATCACTTACACTATCAGGGAGATAATTGAAATGAATTAGACTAAATAGGCAAAACTGTGAGAGGTCGGGCAATCGAACCCGTTGTGTTGAAAACACCTTGGGAGCCCAAATCATGGACCGGTCAACATGTTGACCTAAGTTCGACAAACTGAACTAAAATACACATATCGTCCATGGTTGATCAACCCACTAATCTGACCATTCCCTACCAACTTGGTAGCCCGAACTTCACGGTCAATATGGCCTCGGGTGACCGAACACATAAGTTCAGTTAATTGAACTCTAGACCACCTGACCGAAACACAAACAGAATGAAATCGCCTTGGTTCAACAAACTGAGCCCTAATTCAAGCACCCAAATGGTCAAAAGTTACTTTTTGAATTAAGTCTGTTAGGGTGACCAAACCGTGGATCGGGCACCCGAAAACTCTCAGGTTGTTTATTTTTTAACAAGGTTACAATTAGTTAAATAGGGTTATTTTTTCTTAATCGTTTTAAAATAATTCTAATAATGCCCTACAAGTCCTTAACATTTATAATTTGGGCTACTTTTATATATAAGGCCTCATTTGTGAAGAATAAGAGCAGATTAGAGAAATAATTACCAAGAAATCCTCTTAAACTCAAAAATTTTATTTTGCCCATTCTACTTCAAATTCTCTTATGCACTCATTCCTTTGATTAATCCTAGCATTGTCAGAGTTCTTATTGTGTTATTGCTTTGTTATAGATTGCTTAATACTCTCAATATTTTGGTTGTTGATTGTTATTGATTTTAGAGAGTTAAACAAAGAGTTAACTGACAGATTTAAATTTGATAAATCTTGTGTTGGGAAAACTCAATAGCTTGAAGATCTTTGCATTGTTATTGCAAGATTCTTATAGCTATAATTTTTATGTGCAAAGTATTTTACAAGTTATATTTTTTCAAACAACTCTTGTGCTTATTTCATTAAGGAAAATATTTTGAGTTAGTTTGAATATTTGATCAGCATATTTCAAACCCTAATATATTATTGAGATTTGTTGTATCATATTTCAAAGAAATTGCTTGTTAGAACACTCTTGAGTATATTTGTGATTATACTTTGCTAAGTGTTTGCTTGCACAAAATCACATCACCGAGCTTACAATTTCCTATACTATTGATGGGTGGTTGATTGATTACATTTGGTAAATATCTAGTTGATTGAGAAGCATAATCACCATGCCCAGTATATTATTGAGAAATACTGTTGTATTCCAGGTATGGCCTGAGAGGGCGGTAATCTATCCTGGGAAGGATTGTATATAAAGGTTGAGGTCAACACTATACTAATTGACCTGGTTGTTTTAGGTGCTGCTGCACCGGCTCAGTGAGCTTATAGTGTAATCATTGTGCTTGTTAGCCAAGATGGGGATGTAGGCAGTTTGCCGAACCTCAATAACATTTTTTGTGTTGTCCACTTTACTACTTTATTGTGCATGCTTGGTTAAATTTATAGTGCAATTTAATTTTTGCTAAAAATATATACTAATTTTTTTTATACGCATTAGATTAACCTTAAGCTTGTGTAATACTGTTGTTAGTGGATTGGCTTAGGAGATAAATTTTAAAATATCAATGCACTCCCCTCCCCCTCTTGAGATTACAGTAAAGCTAACAATTGGTATGAGAGCCTAGTAGTTTAGACATAATAGTTAGTTTGCAAAAGATCTAGATGGCTCATAGCACTGTAACCCCTTTCCTTGAGGGACCCTATTCCACACACCCTCCTATTTTTAGTAGTGCTAATTACACCTCTTAGAAATAGAGGATGCACATCTATCTTCTGAGCATTGATTGAAAGGTGTGGAGAGTTTTCTCTAGGGGTAATTATGTTCCTATGAAAACTGAGGATACAACTAGAGTTCCTAAAACTGAGGGAGAATATAATGATGATGATATGAAAGTTGTTAGTATGAATGCCACTGCTATGAATAATTTGTATTGTGGTCTTAATGTAAATGAATTTAATAGAGTTATGGCATGTTCATCTGCTAAGGAGATATAGGATAAGTTAGAGGTCACATATGATGGTACTAGAGATGTTAAAGATAGTAGGATTGATATGTTGGCCACCGTTTATGAAGCATTTAGGATGAACACTAGTGAGTCCATTCAGAGCATGTACACTAGACTCACACACCATCATTAATTCACTACATGCATTAGGTAAGACCTATCCTACATATGAGATGATTATGAAAGTCCTTAAAGGCTTGCCTCCTGTTTGGGAAGCTAAGGCTACAACCATTTTTTAGGGTAGAGACCTTAAGGCCATGACATTAAATGAGTTGATAGGTTCACTAATGACCTATGAATTAGCTATAAATGAGAGACTTAATGAACATAGTAAGTTGAGAAAAGTGACAACATTGAAAACTTCCACTAATACATCTAGTGATTGCAGGGAACCAAATTCTGGAGTTGATATTGCCATGCTAACTAGGAAATTCAGTAGATTCTTTAGGAAAAATAGTAAACCAAACAAAAGGTATAGGGAGTCTGCATCTGAGAAGGGAGATTCGAGTAAAATAAAGGAGAAATAAAACGCTCCTATATGCTATAACTACAACAAGGTTGGGCATGTCAAGCTGGATTGTCCCTTGCTGAAAAAAGAAGCTAGGAAAAAGAAGAAAGCAGTGAAAGTGGGCACTTCATGAGATAAACTAAGTAGCAATAACTCAGACTCGGATCGCAGTGATTCAGAGGTTGCTAACCTGTGCTTGATGGCACATGATGATGAGGTATTGTCTTCTTGTTCTTTATCTTCATATTATTCTTCTGATGATGATTGTGACTCTGATAGCATGCCTACTTTTAGAGAATTGCAATTTGAATATACTCGTGTGTCAAAACTGTTGAATAAAATGACCAAAGAGAATGATGTTTTGAAAAATAAATGGGAAGATTGGTCAAAATTATTTGAAATGACAAAAAATTCTCATGCTTTGATTCTTAAAGAAAAATATTTGAAAATTGATGAGCTTGAAAGAAAACTGGATGATAGCTCCAAAATCATTTTTAAATTTACTAAGGTGAAACGAAATTTTGAAAAAAACTCTTTGGGGCCCAAAGAAATTCTCTTAATAAGGAGGGTCTTGGTTTTAATGGTGTTGAAAATGTTAGACGAGCTAGTCTTTATCAATGTAGGTAAGGTTGGTAAGGATCCTTCCCTAATTATTGATAATGTTCTATTAGTTGATGGCTTGAAGCATAATTTGTTGAGCATTAGTCAATTGGGTGATAAAGGCTATAAGGTTTCATTTGAAAATTATAAATGCGTAGTTGAAAGTAAATCATGTCATAAAATTCTTTTCACATCATAAGTAACTTGTTTTTCTGCAATAAATGAAGCTAGTTGGTTATGGCATGGGCTCTTAGGACACTCTATATTGATTTGTTGTCAAAACTAGTGAGAAAAGACTTAGTGAAAGACTTGCCTAAAACACCATTTGTGAAAGATAAAATCGGTGATGCATGTCAAATGGGTAAGCAAACAAAATCTAACTTTTAGAAAAAGAAATTTATATCTACCACTAGACCACTTGAAATGCTTCGCTTGGATTTATTTGGTCCTAACTTTGTGCAAAGTCTAGGTGGAAAATCATATGCTTTTGTTATTGTTGATGACTACTCTGGGTTCACATGGATGCTATTTCTATCACATAAAAATGAATCATGTGACCAATTTACTAAGCTATGCAGGGGAATTCAAAATGAAAAAGGCTATAAGATAACTCACATAAGACGTGATAGAGGCACTGAATTTAAAAATGATGGCATAGAAAATTATTGTGACCTAAAGGGCATATCACACAACTTTTCTGCACCTAGGATCCCTAAAAAAATGGTGTTGTAGAAAGAAAGAATAGGTCATTGCAGGAAATGGGTAAGACTATGCTGAATGAACATAAATTACCTAAATATTTCTAGGTTGAGGCTATAAATATTGTATGTTATGTCGTGAATAGGGTGTTAATTAGACCTTCACTTAATAAAACCCCATATGAATTGTGGAACAACCATAAACCTAATATTTCCTATTTTCATGTTTTTTGTTCTAAATACTTTGTGCTTAGGGATAATGAGCATCTAGGGAAATTTGATTCTAAATCTAATGAAGGCATTGTCCTAGGTTATTCTCTTAATAGTAAAACATATAGAGTTTTCTATAAAAGAACTTTAACTGTCATTGAATCTATTCATGTTATATTTGATGAATCTAATCCATTTTCTAAGAAAGATGATGAAGATGATATTGACATTAGAAAATTCTTTGACAAGCTATCTATTAAGAACAATATGAATGAAAATTCAGAAATAAATGATAAATCATCTGAAGATAATAAAAATGAGAATGAAGTTCAAGAGCTACCTAGGGAATGGAATTTTATTAGGAACCATCCTATAGATCAAATCATAGGTGAACCTTCCTGTGGTGTAGCCACAAGATCTTCGTTGAAAATCGTAGTGAGTCACTCTACTTTCTTGTCCCAAGAAGAACCTAAAAATATTAAAAAATTCATAAAGGATGAGTCTTAGGTGATGTCTATTCAAGAAGAACTTAATCAATTTGAAAGAAGTAAAGTGCGGACCCTAGTTCCTAGGCCAAATGATCATATAATTATTGGAACCAAATGGGTGTATAGAAATAAGAAGGATACGAATGGGATAATAACAAGGAATAAGGCTAGACTAGTTTGCCCAGGGTTATAATCAGGAAGAGGGGATAGATTTTGGTGAAACCTATGCTCCTGTTGCTAGAATGGAAGCCATTCATATGTTACTTGCATATGATGCTTTTAAGTGCTTTAAATTATATCAAATGGATGTTAAAAGCGCATTTTTTAATGGTTACATTAATGAAGAAGTGTATGTAGAACAACCACCCAGTTTTGAAAATCATAAATATCCAGATCATGTATAACGGTTGTCCAAAGTCTTGTATGGATTGAAACAAACTCTTAGAGCTTGGTATGAGATGCTTTGTGATTTTTTACTAGAAAATGAGTTTACTCGTGGAAAAATTGACACTACGCTTTCCATCAAATCCAAAAATGACAATATGCTTATTATTCAAATTTATGTTGATGATATCATTTTTGGAGCCACTAATGATGAGTTGTGTAATGAGTTTACCAAATGCATGCAAAGTAAATTTGAAATGAGCATGATTGGTGAACTTAGTTTCTTTTCAGGGCTGCAAATTAAACAAGCTAAAAATGGAACTTTTATATGCCAATCTAAATATGTCAGGGACTTGCTAAAGAAATTTAAAATGGAAGATAGTAAAATTCTTGGTATTCCTATAAGTTCTTCCATCAAACTTGATAAAGATGAGCAAGGAATCCCTGTTGACGTGAAATTGTATTGTGACATAATTGGGATTCTTCTATATCTTACAGCTAGTAGGCCTGATATTATGTGTAGTGTGTGCATGTGTGCTAGGTTTCAAACCGCTCCTAAGGAATATCATCTATTAGCAATAAAACGAATCCTAGGTATCTAGTTGGAAACATAAAGTTAGGATTATGGTATCCTATGCATACGACCTTTGAGATTGTTAGTTATATTGATGATGACTTTGCCGGTAGTAAGGTTGATAGGAAGAGTACTAGTGGCACTTATCACTATTTAGGACAATCTCTAGTTTCTTGGTTCTCCAAGAAACATAACTCAGATGCCTTATCCACAGCTGAAGCAGAATATATTGCGGCTAATAGTTGTCGTGCTCAAACTCTATATATGAAACAACAACTTGTGGATTTTAAGTTGCACTATGATACAGTACCGATTAAATGTGATAATACTAGTGCAATCAATATCTCAAGGAATCTTATCTCATATTTATGAACTAAACATATTGAGATTACACATCATTTCCTTCGTGATCATGTGTAGAAAGGGGATGTGGCACTTGAGTTAGTGTGCTCAAATGAACAATGGGCTGATATTTTCACTAAACCACTTCTAGAAGATAGGTTTATACATATTAGACATGAGCTAGATCTAATGCACAGTAGGGATGCCTCCAAGATATTCAATAGATTGCATGAACTTAGGGGGAGCTTTCTAACAATTGGTATCAGTTTTTAAATCTATCATTGGTTTAGACTTTATGAATTTGGTTGTGTTTTGAAATTCATAATCTTCATATCTATTACATGATGATAATTGCATTTATGTTTAATATCTTGATCATACTGTACTGTTTCGGTTAAGTAGTTGTGGGTAGACAATTAATTTTAAAACTCAAAACAAGTCATTTCTATATAGGTATTTTTGGAAAAATGTCTTATGTTCAAATGGCATGCTACCTAAATGTCAACAAATTTCCCAAATCTATCTTGTATATTAATGCATCATACCCAATGTTTATGACTATTTGTTTCATAGCCCTTTTTGTTGTTGTTAAAGGAGGAGGAGAAGAGAAGAGGTAAAATTTGGGTTGTACTTTCAAAAAAATGTTTGTATTGATAAATCATTAACATTATGCATATTGTTAGGGGGAGCCTTTCATGGCTATACCCACTTTTTACACAGTGTAATTTTCATCATTAAAAATGGGGAGAATATTGACCTCATAGGTCAATCCCAATTTCGATAATGACAAATACTCATGTATTTGATGACTATCTAGTTTGTGTGTTGGTTTATATTAGCAGATAAATTGATGGCACATGAAGTGAAACCTAAAGACCCTAAAGATTATTTTATGTTGTAAATTCATATTACTATTGAATTCGGGTCTGTAATAATCTCTACATATCATGCATATAGTTTTGTTGTAATCTCATAGACCTTAGAAAGACCTTAGGTCCCTACACAAATGCACAAAATAGTCCCCATAATCACTTACATTATCAAGAGAAAGAATTGAAATAAATTGGACTAAATAGGAAAAATTAGCAGAGGTTGGTTGACCAAACCCGTTGTGTTTAAAATACCTCGGGCACCCGAATCTTGGATCGGTCAACATGTTGACCTGAGTTCGGCAAATCGAACTAAAATACACATACCATCAACGATCGACTGAACCGCTGATCTGACCTTTCCCCCCAACTCAGTAGCCCGAACTTCATGGTCAAAATGATCGAGTGACCAAACACATGAGTTCGATTAACCGAACTCTAGACTAGGCAACCAAAATGCTGACAGAATGGAAATTGCCTTGGTTCAGCAAACTGATCCCTGATTCAGGCACCCGAACGTTCAAAAGTGACTTTTTGAATTGAGTCTGTTCAGGCAACCGAACCATGGATCGGGATCCTAAAAACTCTTGGGTTGTTTATTTATTACCGAGGTTAAAATTAGTTTAATAGGGTTATTTTTCTAAATGGTTTTAAAACAATTCTAATAATGCATTATGAGTCCTTAACAGTTATAATTTGGGCTACTTCTATATATATGGCCTCATTTGTGAAGATTAAGAGCATATTAGAGAAATAATTAACAAGAAATCCTCTCAAACTCAAAATGCTTATTTTGCCCATTCTACTTCAAATCCTCTCACACACTCATTCCATTGATTAATCCTAGTATGGTGAGAGTTCTTATTGTGCTATTGCTTTGTTATAAATTGCTTAATACTCTCTATATTTTGGTTGTTGATTGTTATTGATTTTGGAGAGTTAAGCAAAGAGTTAACCCACATATTTAAATTTGATAAATCTTGTGTTGGAAAAACTCAGTAGCTTGAGGATCTTTGCATTATTATTGCAAGATTCCTATAACTATAATTTTTATATGCAAAGTATTTTACAAGCTATATTTTTTCAAACAACTCTTGTGCTTATTTCATTGAGGAAAATATTTTGAGTTAGTTTGAATATTTGATTAGCATCTTTGAAACCCTAACCTATTATTGAGATTTTTTATATCTTGTTTCAAAGAAATTTCTTGTTAGAATACTCTTGAGCATATTTGTGATTATACTTTCATGAGTGTTTGCTTGCACAAAATTACATGACCGAGCTTAGAATTTCCTATACTGTTCATATGTGGTTGATTAATTACATTTGATACACATCTGCTTGATTTAGAAGCATAATCACTATACCCAGTTTATTATTGAGAAATACTATTGTATTTCAGGCATGGCTTAAGGGGGCGGTAATCTAACTTGCGAAGGATTGTTTGTAAAAGTTGAGGTTAGCGTTGTGCTAATTGACCTGTTTGTTTTAGGTGCCACCCTACCCATTAAGTGAGCTTATAGTGTAATCATTGTGCTTGTTAGCCGAGACGGGGACGTAGGCAGTTTTCAAACCTCAATATCATCTTTGGTGTTGTCTCCACTTACTGCTTTATCATGCATGCTTAGTTTAATTACTTGTGCAGTTTAATTTCTGCTGTATATTTATATTGATTTATTTTATACGCATTAGATTGACCTTAGGCTTGTGTAATACTATTATTAGTCGATTAACCTAGGGGATAAATTTTAAAATACCAATTCACCCCCCTCTTAGGATTACAGTAAAGCTAACACTCTGATCTTGGCCACGTTTTCAACGTGAAAACTGCCCTAGTTTCATTCTTCTGTCATTGGTCTTGGCCATGTTTTCAACTTCCATTCTAACATGAAAGTTCCTGAATTTACTCTAATGGAACTCGAAAACTGCCCCAGTTTCATTCATTTGCCACTGATCTTGACCATGTTTTCTATTTGTATTCGGACATAAGGGCGCTTGAATTGGCTCCAACATGACTACTCTAATTACATTCATCGGCCACTGATCTTTGCCACATTTTGGATTCATATTATGAAAAGAAAGATCTTCAATTGGCTCAAATGGGACTCGAAAACTGCCTCAATTACCTTCATTGGCCACTAATATTGGCCATGTTTTCAAATTCCAAGTTGCCGCTAATCTTGGCCATGTTTCAAATTCCATCTAGTAAATAAATGTTTTGTTTTTTAGAGGAAAGATTGGTTGGCAAAAAATGGCCATCTGCTATTTAACCGAAACATTAGTTGACAAAAGATAATGAATCCATGGAACAAACATCGTAGTCATTTTATTAAATTCCTTTTAAGAGTTTGTACAATTTCTAAAAAAAATATTTCTTTACAACATCAGAATTGACAGGGTGCAATAGAGTACCTCCTGGAAATGCCTTCTTCAACACGTAAGACCCCTTATAATTAGGAGTCCACTTACTGCAAAGGTTAGTATAGATTGGAAAAATCTTCTTCAATACTAAATCCCCTTTTGGAATTGTCAAGGTCGCACCTTCTTGTTGAATGCCCTCATCATTCTTCTTTGGTACAGTTGGCCATGAGCTATAGAGGCCATTCTTTTCTCCTTAATAAAGTTTAACTAGTCAAACCGGGATTGTATCCATTTTGCCTCAGACAACTCTACTTCCTTCTGGAACCGTAGGGACAAAATTTCAACCTCTATTGGGACCACGATCTCCATTTTGTACACTAAAGAGAAGGGAGTAGCTCCCGTGGAGGTCCAAATTGTAGTTCTGTAAGCCAACAGGGCAAAAGGAAGTTTGACATGCCAATCTTGGTAAGTTTCAGTCATCTTCTCCAAGATATTCTTGATGTTTTTATTGACTGCTTCCACTTCCCCATTCATTTATGGTCTATATAGAGTTGAGTTGTGATGCCTAACCTTGAATTGATTGCATAACTTTGTCATTACTTTGTTGTTCACTTTTTTGGCATTGTCTGAGATTATCCTTTCAAGGATTCCGTACTGGCAGATCAACTCTCTCTTTATGAAGTGACTGATAACACTCTGCGTGAAACTAGAGTATGAGGCCGCCTCTACCGATTTGGTGAAATAATCAATAGCCACAAAGATGAAGCGGTGTCCATTGCTGGCATTTGGAGTAATTGATCCAATCACGTCCATAACCCAGACTGAAAAGGCTAGGGTACAGAAAAAACGTGATGTGGGGTTGGCAAGACTTGTATCATGTCTCCGTAAATCTAACATTTGTGGCACTTTCGAGCACATTCAATGCAATCCCTTTCCATGGTCATCCAATAATACTGCTCCTAAGGATTTTTCGAGCACATGAATGACTCCCGGCATGAGTTCCACAAACTCCTTCATGAATTTCATGCATAACTTACTGTGCCTCCTACACTTCTATGCATCATAGGAGAGTCATATCATGGTTCTTTTTGTACAACACTTCCCCATCCAAGAAAAATCCAATGGCCAATCTCCTGATTGTCATTTGATCATTACTGGTTGCTCCTTCGGGGTACTCATTTTACTGGATGTATGTCTTAACATCATGGAACCAAGGTTTTTGTTGACTTGATAGGTCACACCTAGTTTTAAACTTGAGAAATACTTTTGGCATTCATGGTTGTACTAAGGCTTGCATGCAGGTTCACCTTACGTGTGTACTCGAACCAAACGATATATCATGATGGCATGTGACTTTCATGCCAAAGAATGAAGAAATCTATGTTGTAATTTGTATTTTCTATTCATCTTCTTCATTCTGTGATGTCAATTTAATTATGCACTATACCAATATGGCTTGTAATAATTTGCATCATGCATGATAGGTATGTATGCTCAAATTGACCCTAAATGGACTTTAGGAACCTACACATAGTGCACATAGTCCCTAACATCACTTATTATATCAGGGAAGTTAAATGAAACCAAATTGGACTTAATTGAAAAATAGTGTGAGAGGTTGGGCGACCGAGCTTGTGGCGTTGAAAACGCCTCGGGTGACCGAACCATGGACAAGTCAACATGTTAACTTGTGTTCGGCAGATTGGAAAATTTTTTAACGTATCTTCCTCGATCACCCGAACCTGTGTTAGAGTATTTTTTACCAACTCGGGCGCCCAAACCTTTGCGTTTATTTTAGCCTCGGGCGACCGAACTTATGAGTTTGGTTAACCAAATTATACTCTCGGCACCTGAACTACAATCTTTTGAGGAATCGCCTTTGTTCGGCCAACCGAAATATACTTTTGCGGACTAACCTCAAAATGACCTGTTTGGATTTGAGTCTGTTTGGGCACCCAACCCTTGGATCGGGCACCTAAAACTCTCGGATTGAATTAATTTTAACCAAGTTAAAATGGGGTAAACTAGGTTAATTTTTCTAATCTTTCATTAAACTTTTAATAATTCTCATTGGGTCCCCAACCATCATAAATCCTCCCTTCCCTATACATACATGTTTATTTGCAATAATTAGCAGGGATTAGAAAATTGATTAAGACCAAAATTCTCTCAAATTCAAAAATCCCCTTTTAGCCTATACTACTCCCAAACACTTATACACTTCATTCTTCTTGATCTTTCAAGTGTTGTGAGTATTTCTAAAGTGCTTGTACTTAATCTCACTAGCCCATACTCTCATTTGCTATATTGATTGTTTGGTTTTTGTTGAAAGTAAAGCTTTAAGTTATCCCATCAATTTTATTTGATAAATCTTGTGTGGGAAGACTTAGTGGCTTGTGGTTCTTGCATTGTCATTGCAAGTTAACTTAGCCTATATGTTTGTGTGCAAAAATCATTTTCAAAGTTTGCATTCAAACATTCATAGTGCTTAATACATTGAGAACATCTTATTAAGGTTGTTTGAATCATCTAGTTAGCATATTTGAAACCTTGATATGATACTGTGATTTTCAAATATTGTGTTTCAAGTCTTGCTTTGGTATACACTTTTGATCTTGATTGATTATCTATACTTGACTATGTGTTTAGCACGCATTAGAGAACTGAACATATATACATATCATTCATGCTTGCGTTATTGCTTGAGATATATTGGTGTACATATCTACTTTTGAAGAAGCATATTTCCTTGTACGCAAAATTTTATAAACATTTGTTGTATTCTATACGTGGGCCTGAAGAGGGAGACTAGCCTTGTGGAATAGTCCTGGATTGGCTTAGACCCAATTAGAAAAGCGAGGTGTATCATCCTAGTAAGGTGTAGGTTGAGGTTAGCACCGCTAATTGACCTGGTTGTAAACGGTGCCCCTCCACTCATTAAATGAGCTTATAGTGTAATCCTTATGCGGGTGTGCCAAGGTGGGGATGTAGGCAGGATTGGCCGAACCCCAATATCATATTCGGTGTCAAGTTTACATTTCCTACATTATATTATGCTTTATGCTTGATTTAAATTTCCTACTAAATATATTGCATATCTGATTGGCACAAAATTACTTTTTGGTTGAGAAATACTGAAATTGTGATGCATGTTCTAAAAATTGTGTAATATATCATATGTGCAATTTCATATACATTTAGACTGCCCCTAGGTTGTGTAATACTTCTGCTAGATTAGTTGTACCTAGGAGGAATTTTTTTAATCTCCAATTCACCCACGCCCCCTCTTGGGATTGCACCAAAATTAACAATTGGTATCATAGCCTTGTAGCATTGACTTAAACATTTTTGCTAAAAGATCGAGATGGATCACATTGGTGCGTCCCTATTTAGAGAGGGACAGTAACCTTCCAATCCTCCATTGTTTTGTTGTGTAAACTACACCTACTAGAAAGTTCGAATTAGCATTTTTATAAAATCTATGAGTTAGAAGTCCTAGCAAATGATTGATAAGGAAAAATTTGTATACCAATAGAAAATGATATTAATTTAATCCATGCAAATTCACATTCCATTAAATTATTATATTATGCTTTAGATTCTCATATTTTCCATCAATTTATGGCATGTAGAAGTGGATAGGAGATCGTGGTTGAGCTGGAAAAAAGATATGGAGAGACCTAGGAAAAAGAAATTGTCACTCCAAACAATGATCAGGTAGTAGCTAATCACGAGAAGGTTGCATTAGTAGATGATGAGGTATATGAATCTTACCCTACCTCATTAACTGATTCATATAATGAAGCATGTGATGATTCTTATGCTGAATCTTTGTGATATATCATATGTTGAATCATCAGTTACCTCTAATAATGCATGCATTAATGTATTTAAGTGCTATTTTGATATACCTGATGCTGAATCATGCAATAAATCTAATGATAAGGGCATGCCCCCTAACGAGGAACTAGAAGGTACTTTATTGAAGATGAATTAGCTTCTAGTTAGGGTGTCTAAATAGAAATTTTTTTTGAAAAATAGATATATAAGGTTGGCAAAACAAATAAAAATCTAAGAAAATATCATGCCACCTTAGAAAAGAAAAGTATGAAGAAAATATTGAAAATAATTTGCTTGGAAGAAGTAATGGATGATTGTTCTAGCATAACACCCAAAGCTAAAATTAAAAAGAATAATCATAATGAATCCTCATAAATTAAAAAGAAAAATATTTTCAAAAAGGATTTAACATTTTCATGTGATTCCCATTATCATGCCTCATCATGGAATAATAAGATTAATAAATATAATCCTTCACGTATATACCAAATGAGCTTACTTTGTAAAAAGAACCGGCACATCCAATCCAAATGAAAATCTAGAAGTGCTAGAGGCTTAGATAAAGAAATGGAGTGGGTTGTCAGGAAACCAAACCCCTTAGAACCTAAGGTAAAATGGATCGAAATTAATATTGCATAATTATTTAATTATTCCTTAGTTCCTAGGTTTAAGGGTAGTGATGACTGTAGGCTTGGGAAGTGGTTGGTGCTTAAAATGAAAATTCTTAGTTGATGCATTCACCATACACTATATTGAACACTAAGAATCCTAGATAATTAAGTCAATATGAAAAGTCAAGTAAAATATCCAATCGAATCACTTAATGAAGAAATATCATGATGATTGGACAAATATGAAAACATTGGTTGTAGCATACTTGAATGAAAATCCACTTCAAAATGGACAAAGTACTTTTTCTAGGTAAATAATTCAAATGCTTAACTCATGCTTAAAGATAAATCATCTTAAGTGAGGCCACTGCTGTCAATAGCACATGCGTATGGTTTAGGGGATCCACCTCACACTATATATCATTTAATCCTAAACCCATCCTTGAACTTTAAAGCCTTGAATAAGTAGCAGTCATTAGTCTAGGCATAAGAACTAATGATCACAAATGCCTATTATACTAGTGCTTGTTTAAAAACAAAAAAGAAATCCCTCATAATCAAAATTTGATAAGGGAATCAAAATGTTTTCTTTGAGCTTAAAATATAAAAATCCTCTAATCTTGGTTCACTATCTCCTTCATGGGAACTCCTTACCAAACCACGATCATATTCAGTAAGGTTTCACCCATTCCTTGGTTCGTATCCTTGCCCTAAAATAGTAATTATATCTAAAGAATACATGCCACTGTCCAAAGAGCTGCATTTAAAGATTCATACTCTCCTAGACGCTCTTTGCTCATACCTGGACATGATCACTAGCACAAAATAATTTTGAAAAATGTCCTGCGTCACTAGAATACTCCTTTGAACAAAATAGAAATTTAATCGTTAAGAGTATTCATCCTATACTTCTTTCACAAGCTCTCAAACCTCAGGTCAAATCCTTTAGAGCTTCATATCTAAATGAAGTTGAATGGCTAATATGATTTAGGTTTCAAATCTAGATGATGAAATGAAATTTGAAAGAAACCTTTGCATGATCAATTAATTTAAAAGTCATTCTAACTTGTGTCTCTCACATTTTGAAGATTATAAGAAATGAGGCAGTTATAGGCTTTGTACATTGAAAGAATATTGATTGTGACTTTTTGGTCCATTAAGCCTATAATCAAAATGCCAAGTTTATATCATTGAATACCCTTAAGTCACTTGGCAAAGAAAATTAAAGCAAATGATGGCATAAAATGAGTAGAGTACATAATTGAGGGGGAGCATTACTCTTTCATGACTATAAAAATTAAATGCTCTCATTATCTTGTAATACCTATACACATACGCCTTTATGAATTACAACATTGCACTGAACTAATAACTATCCTTTGCTCTTTGCTATGCATATTCTTTGATGGATAGTTTATATTTCATAAATTGTTGATTACTACTGGATTGCATGCCTATTTTGAAAGCATCCTGCAAGGCGGATACAGTGATGATGTATTGCATGCTGGTAGTGGATATAGGTTCTTGTGTGCCTTGACCTAATTATAAATTGCATATTTGAACCTATCAGGTACAAGTTTTATGGGAAAATGTCCGATTTATAGACAGTATTCTATCAAAATTTCAATAGGAATTTTCCCAAGTAAAACCTTGTACATGGATGATTATGATAAAATTAATATTAAAATATTTTTGAAAGGATGAGTGAAAAATGAATATATTAAATTCATCCTAACATAATCATCAAATAGCTAGAGGACTTCAGCTCCATCCCAAGAAAAAAGCATAAGAAACTTATCCGCATCACTTCGCTTATTGAATATTGAGGCTCTTCTGAAATCCCTGAACATTACATCCTGTGCTTGAAGCTTTATGATTTGATATGGAATGTTCTTGGGTCATGAACTCTATTGTATGTCTTAATACATATTCTCGGATGTGGGGATGATTATACTAGACGCATAGTAAAATGAATAAATCTTGATCCAGTATACTTTTTGTAAAAGACTTAAATATGAAGGCTTATATTGCATGGCATGTTAAATGAAATTAGTCTTTAATGGTATAAGCATTTTTTATCATCTAAGAAATAATTCAAATTGATAGGGGGAGCATTTAAACTTAAATTACTACCCTATTTTGCTCACCCATATGTTTAGCTTAGATCTGTTGTTGAATCAAATGTGGCATGGTTATATTGAAAATCTTAAGTTGAAATATATAGTTTTGCCATTTTCATTCGTCTTTACCATATGATCTTGTTTTTATCTTCGAATATATCTTTAAGTTTCATATGTTTGTATTTTTCTAGTCATGAGATGTTCTATGCTTAAGTATTTACCAGAAAAATTTCATTTGCATGTGTTTTAAATTAAAGTTTCTTTTTCAGCAAGCAACCCCCAGTACCTCTTTGCAAACATCATAAGGCGGATATATATTTATTATATGCATATATATTTTTAAATAACATAACTGGTTCAATAACTTCACATGTAAATGCATGCAAACTTGAAAGACTGTGTTTGTGCTCAAACCAACTATTTGCTATCATATGCCATCTGCTTTTAAACTCAAATCTTCCATGGGTCTTATGATATGTTTCAATTGCAATAGTTTGTGCATATTTATGGTCTAGACATGTTTTCATGTCATTTTAATCATTTAAATGGCTAGTTATATTGTTAGTGTGCTTAAATGCTTTATACTTTATGAGTTATATCTCCTGTATATTGGTAGTTATAGTTATTTTTTCCATTTTGATCATACTGGACATTTTAAGTAGTTGTGGATATATTGTCAATATATTACTCAATCAAGTCACTTGTATACAGTGATTTTTGGGAAATGCTATACTTTCAGATGGCATGCTGCCAAATTTTTTTTTTTTTTTTTGGAAATCCTCCAAATATACCTTTTGTATCTAAATGATATCCTTTGCCTTAACGCTTGATTGCTTAGCCCTTTTTCGCTGCTGCCAAAAGGGGGAGAAAAGGCAAAATTGGGTACATTGAAAATTTTAAATTTTAATTACCCATTGATAAATTATTTAAATTGTGCTTTAATTGTTTTTATACATAAAGTCAAGGGGAGCCTTTATTGGCTCTACCTACTTTTGCATAAATTATTTGTCATCATCAAAAAGAGGGAGATTGTTGACCTAATAGGTCACACCTAGTTTTGTTCATTACAAATATTCTTGGTACTGATGGTTGTTCTAAGACTTGCATGCAGGTTCACCTTACGCGTGTACTTGAACCTAACAATATATCATGACAACGTGTGGTGTTCATGCAAAAGAATAAAGAAATTTGTGTTGTAATTTGTGTTTTCTATTCATCTTCTTCCTTCTATGATGTAAATTTAATTATGAACTGTACACCTATGGCTTGTAATAATTTGCATCATGCATGATAGGTAGGTATGCTCAAATTGACCCTAGATGGACTTTAGGAACCTACACACGGTGCACAT
This sequence comes from Malania oleifera, assembly GCF_029873635.1. Lineage (NCBI taxonomy): Eukaryota > Viridiplantae > Streptophyta > Magnoliopsida > Santalales > Ximeniaceae > Malania > Malania oleifera. The sequence continues at coordinate 70,627,338 of NC_080427.1, forward strand.
AGTCCCCAACATCACTTATTATATCAGGGAAGTTAAATGAAGCCCAATTGGACTTAATTGAAATATATTGTGAGAGGTCGGGTGACCGAGATTGTCGCATTGAAAACACCTCGGGCGATCGAACCATGGACAAGTCAACATGTTGACTTGTGTTTGGTAGACCGAACCATTTTTGAACGTATCTTCATCGGTCACCTGAACTCATGTCAAAGTACTTTTCACCAACCTGGGCGCTCGAACCTTTGTTTTCATTTTGGCCTCAGGCGACCAAACTTATGAGTTCAGTTAACCGAATTGTACTCTTGGCACCCGAACTACGGTATTTTGAGGAATCGCCTCTACTCGGCCAATCGAAATATACTTCAGGCGACTGAACCTCAAAATGACCGATTTGGCTTTAAGTTAGTTCAGGCACCCGAACCTTGGACCAGGCACCCAAAACTCTCGAGTTGAATTAATTTAAACCAAGTTAAAATGGGGTAAACTGGGTTAATTTTTCTAATCTTTCATTAAAATTTTTTAATAATTCCCATTAGGTCCCCAACGGTCATAAATCCTCCCTTGCTTATATATACATGTTCATTTGCAATAATTAGTAGGGATTAGCAAATTGATTAAGGCCAAAATTCTCTCAAATTCAAAAATCCCTTTCTAGCCTATACTACTCCCAAACACTTATACACTTCATTCTTCTTGATCTTTCAAGTGTTATGAGTATTTCTAAAGTGCTTGTGCTTAATTTCACTAGCCCGTACTCTCATTTTCTATATTGATTGTTTGATTTTTGTTGAGAGTAAAGATTTAAGTTCTACCATCAATTTTATTTGATAAATCTTGTGTTCGAAGACTTAGTGGCTTGTGGTTCTTGCATTGTCACTGCAAGTTACCTTAGCCTATATTTTTGTGTGCAAAATTCATTTTCAAAACCTGCATTCAAACATCCATTGTGCTTAGTACATTGAGAACATCTTATAAAGGTTGTTTAAATCATCTAGCTAGCATATTTGAAACATTAATCTGATATTATGATATTCAAATATTTTTCTTCAAATCTTGCTTTGATATACACTCTTGATTTTGATTGATTATTTATACTTGATCGAGTGTTTAGCACACATTAGAGCTGATGTAGGACGGGAATGGTCGACCTATGTCCTACGATTCAACCCTCACACAAGCACATACACTTAAACACTTTAATTTAAGAATTTAATTTTTTGAACATGAACACAATAAATAATGCTTTATTTCACATGTTCAAGGATTTTCAAAAGGTGTATGACTTGTCCAGCAATTAAGTCCCAATTGGTTCTTTCACAAAGGAATAAAGTTATATGTTGAAAAGTTGTTATTTCAAAGACTCAAGAATAAAAGTTCTATGTTAGCAAACTAATATTCATACAATTGATTTTAACTAGCAAGTACCAATATTGCAATTAATGGATCAAATGGGCTATTCAAATATGTGATTTTAATCTACTAGCAAGGGTCCACAAGATATAGCAAAAGA